>NC_066315.1:67007519-67632519 GCF_022539315.1 Serinus canaria
CTGCTCTGAAATCCATCTGGCTAAAGGCATTGAGTGGTTTGCTTTTGATTAGAGAAGATGGAAATGAGCACACTTGCACATGAATTTTCAAGAATAAAAAATTAATAATAAAAAAACATTAGCCACAATTACACACCATCCACACTAAAAATATTGTGTCCTTTATATTTTAATTGAAGCTGTCCTGAGACTTAGAATTAGCAGAAATGAAATTAGCATGGATTTTTAATGTTCTGAGAAACAAAAAACACAGTACATTCTCTGACTTAAGTATCTCTTATGACATCAACTCAAAATAAAATAAGGACTTAGGCAGAAGGATGCTGGGTACTACATATAAATCACTGATCTTCTGCATTTTAGAATATTTTCACACTCAAAATGAGATGCTAAATCAGCTTAGAACTTAACAGAAAGAAAAGAAAAATAAAATAATTTTTAAAACCACCACTGTAGATCTAATTCATTCTGGATAACTACTCCAGCAAAGACCCAGGGCTGAGCTAGTCAGACAACTCTATTATCTTTCATCTGAAGAAAGTGTGATTAGAGGAGGAAATGTCACATTTACACTTAAAAATTGTTTCAAAGGCAACTTGTATCTTTTGGCACAACTCAGCCATTTAAAAAATACTGTAAGAGAAAGAGGCAGATATAGTAAAGAGCACTCCTTCTTATGATTTCTCACCCTGGTATTAAGCCACGGGTTCAGCTTGAATATTCAGTGTCTCAGCAGTTGGCATTTCCCAGGCAGCAGGGCAGAACTGCTCTCTGTTGGACCTCAGGGATGCAGTGCCAGGGCTCTCGGAGATGAAGGCTCCCTGCACAGAGCCTGCCCCATGGAGCACCAGCTGTGGGGCAGCACAGAGCAGCAGGGCACAGAGCAAGGGGGAACTGCACTTTGCTCATCCCCTCTGCTGTGGAAGGGGAGAGCTGGTCTCTGCAGTGGCTCTACAGCATGCGGGAAGGGGACAAACGTGGTCAAACTGGATGGAGGAGGAACATTTGCTAACAAACACACATCTTCAGAGATTTCCCTCAAAGGTTACATTGACAGAATTGCATAATACAAATTGAGTTTCTTCTGAAGATGTCTGTGCACTAACCACCAAGAGATCCACAGCGTTACTCCCAACTGCAGTGCTGTATTAAACAGTGCAGCATTCATGGCCGTTATACATGGACACTCCACAGCCCTTATGGGTTTTTCCTTTAAATGGCAACTACTCTCAGTCTTCTTTTTCTGGCTTTTCACTTTTTTTTCCCCTTCTACTTTCATTTTTACTTGGCATTTGCTAACATTTAGCTGTGAAGCCTGTACGGAGAGCCAACTAAAATTTTGCGGGAAATTCAAAGGAAATGAGATGTCAAACTAACCAAGAAGTACTTTCAGCAAAGAGGTACAACTTCATGATCACCCTCATTTGTAACCTCCTGGAAACATCACACAAACCAAGAAGCACAGGAGTTTGATAGGATTCACAATTCCATCTCTTTTGGCTCTTTCAGCTTTATGTTACTAAGACCTTTGATGACCCTTTTTTTTTTTTAGTTTTCAACTCATTTAACGACCTTTGATAAATGAAGGACCCTCCACCATTACATATTTCAAACAGGATAGCACAAAAGATCAAGTTAATCTAGATTAATTTGATCCATCCATACTGAAACTCTGATAGTAGACCAGAGCAGCTAAATTTGGCTTATGGCATAAAGCTCCCATGCCTTTCAATTCACTGGGCTGCAGATATTCCAGCTGAGGCACTGTGTGGCTTCCAAAGGTTACCAAAGGTAAGAGTGAATGGACTGGGATGAAACTTTGGAGACTTGTTTCCATAAAAAATGAATCAAACCCACACTTTGCTGAAAATTCACCCCCTCTTGTGTTACAAACCTACCAATGCACACACAGTAACCATGATGTTCACTGGGTTTGCCAATCCCATTCAGGACAAGCATGCCTGACTCCTCTCTGCCTTCTCGAGGGAGCAGAAACCAGGCACGCTTGGTTTCAAAAGATATAAAGCAGCACTGAGAGCAGGTTCAAGGAAGCAAAGGACCATCAGAAAAAAACAGCTGGTATTTGGTAGGAACCAAGAAGAGAATCTCAAGAGTTGCAGACAAAGCCAAAAAATGAAATTTAACTGTATTCACATACTGTGATGCTTGAGCTACAGAGAATTATTGAATTACCATTCATCAGTTGAACTGCTGAAAGCAGCTATGTTCATGTTTCTACCCATTCCCCCAAAACAATAAAATACACTAGCATTAAATGGCTCCTGTAAAAAATATTTAAGAATGTGAGAACTTCCAGGCTATGCAGATGAGCAGAGAGGTGGCAATTCATTCAGCTATAAAAATGGGATCAATTCCAATTACAAGTTCATACCTTATTTATAGCAGCTTGCCTAAACTAACATATTCATCTCTGATAAACACCAGACATCTCTGACCATGGAAGGATATCAGAAGGGGAAGCAGAGCTGAGTAGGACAGTGAGTGACAAGGACCTGCTGAATGTCATTCAATGAATCGTTTAACCTCATTGTAAGTGAAGAGAAATGTAGACACCTCACTCAGCCTCTCTAAGAAGCTCAATTCAATAGAAACTCCCATCCAAACAAAGGGCTCTGAAATCCCTGAAGAATGAAATACAAATATTTGCCATACTTGGATTCCATGTGCAGGACCATCTCTGTCAATACCTGCAGTCCTGATGCAGGACAGCTCAACTCTTATGTGTTGGACAACGTGGCTTCTGAAAGGTAATCTGGCAGTATGGCAACACAGGCTGAGACAAAACTCTGACTATGAACCTCAGAAAATAAAGGTAAAACTTTGTACATAAATGTTTTTCAATATATTTATTGAAGTAATATATTGTGTGTTTTAATTTCCTCTTCATCAGATATCTCAATGCAGAAAAAAGCAGTCTATTGTGAAACAACGGGGCAGACTGGATGGGTGGTTTATCAGACTTGAGAGCAGTGACTAGCAGCTGATCCGTCACCCTCAAACTTAACAGGCAAAGAAAAGTCTGTCTCCCCTGATTCATCATGGTGTAAAGAGTAATAGGTCTAAACACAGATATGATAAATCCAATCTGCAGTCTTTGATATAGCAATGCCTGCAAAGGTTACCTGCAAAACTGAAAGGCAGTAGCCAACTGTTTTTGCATGAAAAGGACAATCTCCAGATAAAAAGAAGATAAAGGGTATCTGTGTGACTTTCCTGCTAGACATCCTCTAAAGCCACAGACTATTCTTCTTCCCACAGCAAATACCACAGCCTTTTCATCTGGAAATAACAGGTAGCAAGCTCTGCAAGAGCAGCAGTCCTTGCCCTGCTCACTCCTGTGGCAGCACCACGCCTGCTCTGTGGCCACACAGATGGCTGTGCAGGCAAACAACACCCACTCAGCTGAAGCACAACCCTCCCACCCTACTGCTTTTTTGGAGAACAGGTTTTCAGCTAAATCAGTCCCCTGATTTGGGTGCCATAACACAGCGGATGGCATGAATGAAGAACTGAAGGCTGGGGATAGCTAATTAAAACACAAACCCACAAGTTTTTGGCATGGTCTAAGATTGCAGTTTCAGGGCCAATCTCAGAGAATCTGTCAGCTCAGCTCCCACCTGCCTTGGACTCTCCAAAGCAACAGCTAACACAAGTCGTGATGTCTTTGGTGGGTACACCTGGGACCGATGCTTGAACATCTCAACCTTTCTTAAGTTTGACTGAAAACTTGTGTGTGAGTTACTGCAATGTGAATGATACTGCTAGTCTGTAACCCGTAAGAGAACCAAGAGAACACTGAGCTGGATTCACCTTGCAGTACTTTTATTTTGTAAGCAATTCTTTTTCTGTTCCTCACAGTTACAGAGACTCATGGGAGACCAAGTAGAAGTTTGTGGGATATGGGATGTTTGTCTGCCTGGAAGCATAACAGAATCTGATTAATTTGTGTTTTCTTTCCAAAATGCAACAGCCATCAAGCAATCAGAAAATAGTGTCATGATTAAACAACTGATCACAGGCGAGCGTGGGGATGCCCACACACTGTATATCTGCCCTGCTGCTTCCTGGGAAAGTTTGCAGCCTGTGCCAGGTTCTGCACTGCTGTGTTAGACTGCTCCCTGTTCTCAAACTAGCTCATGCATAAGCTTTCTAAAAGCAAGGCAAGCCCTTTATTTAGATCTTCCATTTGCATTTACATTTCTAAAGAGACAATTTTGATTCTCCAAATAAATTAACAGTGTCCAGAGAACACATATAAATACTGAAACTGAATTTGATGGAAACAACTATTTATCTTGGTTTAACTTTCACATTGTAAGAATTCAGAAAGAAAAACCCCAAGTACTTCCAATACTTTTGTGTTTGTTGAAAATTGCCAATAATTTTTGTTGCAAAAACATTTTCCTTCCACTTTCAACATTCCTCTGAGACAAGAGCAAAAAATAGTTTAACTGTGAAAATGATCCATTTTACAGGCATCAAACTATTTTTAAATCTTACTCCTCAGTCTGCTCCTCTATGCCTAGATCATCAGTAATTTATTTATGAAACTCTCTGAGGAAGGGAGTGTGCAAAGGAAAGGTAGGTGGGAAGCAAAAAAAGCCCTACATACACACACACACACACACACACACATATATATATGTGTATATATCTATATATGTCTATGTTCATTCCCTAGAGGGGAAGTTACTAGGTGCCAAATTCTGACCTCTGACACAACATAAGCATCACCTCACTACTAGCAAGTTTTTGTTGAAGTCAATGAGATGCCCAGTACCACCATGACAAGCAGAACCCAACCCTACTGCTGAACATGTAGAATTATGGAGGAAGCAGCAGACCTAAGTGCCGCATCCGTCTATTACATGACATAAACCATTGTAAGGTCACAGGAAAATCAGACAGGGCTAAGCAGGTAAAATAAAGGTAAACTGATAAGGGAGATGTGTGATGGCATTGAGGACCACTTGAAGCACTCCCTGAAGCTGGTAACCATAACCAATATGCCCTTAAGTCTTAAAATGGAACCAAATCCAAGGGGAGTATGTTTGGAGGACTGGACTGGGCTCCTCCTCTGTTCAACAGAGGAAAATCAGGTGATACTGAGATTAGCTCACCACCAGGCTTTGGTCCTTCTGTGAGCCTTTCTTTCCTTCTGGTACACTAAGAGATTGGGCAGCTGTATGGCCTTCCTCCTGCTCCTTTGCAGGGACAGTACTGCGGGAAGTATTCTTTGTGAGGGGGAATTACACAGGTATTTCTTCAAAAGGCAGAAAACTACTACAGGATCAGCAGCTTAAAGAGCTTAAAGCTAATAAATCATTAACTTCAGTGCCTTCCTTTGGTGGGAGCCTTGTGAAGCTATGATCCTATATCCAGGTTCAAAAGAAGCAAACTTCACTTCTGAACATCTGAATGACTCCAGGCACTCTTGTCAAATGTGGGTGTTGCAGGACTTGTTAAGAATTCTTGCCTGCATAAGGTATTTCCCGAAAACCAGAATGGAAATATTCTGTTAGTGGAATACAAGTCCAAGCTCATATTTAAAGCAAGAACTGTTGATCCCAAATCAACGAAGCAGAAGATTTCCATTATATGGAGCACAGAAGGAAATGTTTGTCAGATATATCTCAGGGAAATTTCCTTACAGGAACATGTCTGTGTTCATATGGAGGAAGGGCCTCTTTTTAGGAAAAGCCTGAAGATTTCATACATTGGTTTTGATGAACTGCCCTGGCGATTTTCTGTATTGGTTTTTCCAGAGGAGGGGATTGTACAAAGAACTGTTCTGCAAAGGGTGCTACCTCTACTAGAAAAATATGAGCACTGAATGAACATTTTAATGTCACAGAGGACACAGTTTAGACTATGGCAGCAAGAAAGGCAGAGAGAGAGGCATTTCAGAGCCTGTGCATCCCTTTGCAAAGGCAAAAACCAGAAAAAAATAATTTAAATGAATTCCTGCAATGTGAATTTTGTCTCTACCCTCGGTTCTAACAGAACAAGGTGTGAAAGCACAAAATCAAAGCAAATAGACTTGTTGAGAAAAGACAGGGAGAAAAACATGGCATAACCAGCTCTCCAACTCCAAAGAGAGGCATAAATCATCTTCCTTCCACCTGCGAAATTCTCAAAATCCCAGCCCAGGGTTTAAAGTCTGGCCTTTGGAGAAGGCCAAGCCCAGAGTCCTACACCCACATGGTATCTGGAGAACCCTAATCTCAAAATGTGAGAAAAACTAACCTCCAGTCATTTTCTCTTCACATGAAATTCACTCAGGCAATATCCACTCCCATTACAGTACTGGCAGTAAGAGCCCTTTCACAAGTGTTTGCTTCCCTCCTGCAAGTAGCTCCCTAACAGGCTCCTGACTAAAAATGCTCTCTTTGTCAAGACAGCAATTTTTTATTTTAGAAGACCAACAGAAAGACTTTTCCACAGTTATTGTGGAGACGGAGGGGAAATGGACAGTTTATGTGGGAATATAATCTGTTTTTTGGATGAGTTTAGTGTGTATGCATCGAGATAAAACACCTAAACACAAACTTGTGGAGGCTGCTTCCTGCATTCAGCCCCTAGGTGTAAGAAAGTATTTTACATGGATGTTCAACATGCTTTTCTCACTGCCTCCCATCTATCCCAAAGCTGTTTTATTGGCTCTAATGACAAAACCTTCCTACTTAGCTATGCAAGGAAGTGCATGGGCTATGAAATCGACTACTGCTGGTTTGGATTCTTCTGCTGATTCATATGGGTTTTAATTCCATGCCCTTTAGGCTTATAATAAATATCACCCTTGATAAGCCAGAGCAAGAATTAAGCTAATATTGAAAGAATCTGTCAGACCACTTATTTATTGTTTTAATTTTATGACTGTCTTGATGTAAATTGTAACAGACATTGGCTAGGTCCAAAGAGAAATCAGTAAATCACCCAACATACTAATTCAATAGGAAAGCAGAAAAAGCAGTACATTAGCATGTTACAAATGAAGTTGTTAAATTATTCATTACTGGTTTTGAAATGTATTTTGTTGAGTTACAAATAAAACTAAAAACCTACCCAATAAAGCAATGTCTATTTTTCAGGACACTTACTATGTCGTATGTCAGACTTACCTTCTGCATAATGGAGGCATTCCTTTATTAGCACTTAGATAAAGTTTATCTAACATATTCCATGCTGTTAAAAATTGTCTTTGTTAAATACTTAGGTGAAGAAATATTGTATTCTTATTCATATTCAGGAAGAATTTACTTTGTGTGAATGCAGAATTTATTTCATTGTGCACACTCTGTATAAGAATCTGATCTGCAACTTGCCATCACCTTCCTCTCCCCTCCCTCTAGGTTCACTCAGAGCCAAATGCATGGATCAGCTCACAGGATCAGACCCAGAGCTGGGCAGGAAAACCTCTTAATTAGTTGTTCATATTTTCTTTGTAAAACAAAAGTACCACTCACCTAGGGGAGAATTTTGTTTGCAGTGGTACCAATTCAAATGGATTTGTTGAACTCAATTACAGATTACCTCTGATTAGCCAGTTTGCTTTTCTATGAACTCAACAAGGAGCAAAGGGCTAAGGAAGGAAAATAGATCAGGATTCAGGTTGCATTCTAAATGCTCAGCTGTTGTAGTTACTGATATTAAGAATGTCATTTGAACAAGGTCAGCATTTATGAAAACTCTGTAGTCACATTTACAAGCTACTCAAAGTGGAACTGCACTGGTAACATCTACTCTTTGGGGGAAGAGTAATTTCAACACTTCCACAACAGTGGAAAAAGAAGCCAAACATGTTAGTGGACAAAGGAAAGAAAGAGAAAATAAAACAAATAAATAAATAAATGGAAAAAAAGAAAGAAATTAAAGAAAGAGCCTTCAAAATGCCAAGAGCTATTTTCTTAAGTGTCTCTTTGTCACCAAAACCAGAAGAAATGGACAATTCCTTTCCCTGCTAAGCCAAGAGAGCTCCCCAAAAGGAGACTCACTTTTCATCCTTTAAGAAAAACAAAATGAGAGAAAAAAGTCACTAGAAACTTTATCTTTGCAATCAGACGAGGAAAACTATTCTGTGATCTCTTAATGTCTCTGTGCTCCTGAAGTGAGGATAAAAAGTTGTAGAAGATGTTTCAAAATTTCTCTTTTACTGATGCACTGGGGATCACGTGCTCTGACTTCACTGGCAGTCTGTTCAGGGAAAAAAGGAAAGCTCATCCTATCATGTCCCTGATGGCATACTGTTCTCTGAGGGAAGGGACAGCACAGGATTTTCTGTGCTAAAGTCTAAAAATACAGATCCAGATTTTCTCCTTTAGACATAACACCTGGACACGTGCTTTCATGAATGGACCTAATTGTGGAGAATCCTTTCACTGGGAAGCACCCTGCAGTCAAGGTATTTTTTAGTACTCTGGGACAGAACATGCCAGGGGTTAAAAGGCACAGGCAATCTCTGCTGTATTAATGGCCTTCAGAGAGCCCAGTGATGGCTGGAGCAAACAGCCTTTCTCAGTTCTGCTGTCTCTGTCGGCCTCTCTAACCCCAGAGCAATGCCAGAGGAGAGGAGGTAACACTGGAGAAGAGACAGCTGCAGCAGTGGTGCTGAGAACCCCCCCTGTAAAACACTCTCGAGGCCATTCTGGTTTATGTCAGCTCTTTTCCTCTGCCCGATGAGTGGTTTGCTTGAGACCCCTGACCATCTCAGCAGCCTTTTGTGGGCTTGCTTTGTTACTGTCTTCCTTGTCTTCCTTGTACTGTTAAAATCAAAGCATTTGATCGAGTCAACCTTTCTGTGAAAAGGCATTTTTGAGCTGGAAAGAAACCTCAAATTCTATTCATTTCCATACAGAAGAAGCTTCAGTATTTGAAAGGCCAATTTGCCCTTTCTGAGGGATTCCATTGTCTCCTGCTGCAGTGAGATGACTTTAGGCTCTGGCTCTACATTCAGAATAATGTGGAAGCTGCAACAATGCTTCCTTCAGTTTGTATCCTTGCACTGTCCAGTATTTTCACATCACATTAATCTTTGGTTAACTATGCAACAAAATGCCAACACTTTATTTTGCTACTTCAGCAACTGCCATTCAACTAACAGATTTTAATTTATTACGAAAATATCTTCTTCCTGAATATCCTCAACCTAGCTAGTGACTTCAGGAATGGTATTGACTACTGAAAAGTTACCTGAAGATTAATCTAGCTCTCTGAGTTGAATTTCAAAAAAGAACTGCATATGTCTTTAATGGTGAAGTTGTCATCTGCAGGTGAGCTTAAAAGTGTTTTGCTAGGATACAGAAAATAACCCTCAAATAGCAGGAGGTGAAATATGGGGACTGAGCTTTAAACAACTCATAGCAACAGGCAGCTTAGTGCTGTGAAATGAATCAAGGGACCTCTGTTCCTTTCAGGCATCAAATACTGGTTCATTGAGAAAGTTGTTCCAAGCCAAATAAGGAATATTTTCCTGATAGAAAGCCAATGATGGAAGATTTTTCCTATCCATTAATGACTGGGCTTATGCATCAAAGCAGAAAATTTCATTCATACCTTAGTCTAAACTGCTTACAAACCCACTGGAACTCTTTTGCTCAAGAGATTCTTGTGTCAGTGATTATTTATGCATTTTTGTCATGAAAGATTTCCTTTAAAATATTTTGAATGCGGTACCTTCTAATTGCGTTGGATGCATTATATGTGCAAATCAGTAAGGACAAGAATGCAACAAGCCTTCTCTGCACTATTCATTATTTTTACATTCTGCCATCATGTCACCTGTTGTTTGTTTTCTCCCCCACCTGAGCAGTTCTAAAACATTTCATTCATCCTCATGTCTCATGCATTTTCAAATCTCTGACAACTGCTGCTGTCTGGATGTTCCATCCTGATGTTCACTATGATGCAAGGACCAGCTATGAACACAGCTTCTCATAAGGGGGACACGACCATGATTTATAAAATAGAGCCATAATAGTTACAGGCACACGTAACCATGAAGGAACAACAAATAAAATACAGTACAAGCAGATTGGAAATTAAATCAAAGTGCAGGACATGTGACTTCATCTCCAGCAGAGAAATAGCTCTCCTAAAGGACTGACAGTGAGTCGAAAAGACGACTCCTACACCAGCAGAACTACCTACACATACAAGCACTTACTGTGTTATGTAGCATCCTTCTTCATGTCAAAGTCATAAATTACAGCAATCCTACGTCCTAGGCCATCGACAACAATTTGTTCCTAAAGTATGTTTAAAATTCATTGACATCTACAAAATATTCCTTTTCTGCCAGGCATTTATCCCTCTTAAGCCATGTTCTCCAATAGATTTTATTGCTGTCATTGCTCTTCTTTCCTGCAATGAGTTTAGCTCATTCTAAAATAAGGTTTTGTAGGTTGCACAGGAGTTGAATTTCACAAGGGATTATATATTTTCGTTATCAGCACAGTCACTTTATTCAGTCTGAGATTCCTTCAAAAATCCTGGCATCTTGCTGCAATTTACAGGTTTGTATTGCTCCAACCTTCTTCTTTCTCCAATACGTTTAAGCTTTATTACCCCTCCCAGAGCTGCTGTTTGCAGGTATCTTTCTGATAGATGGCACATCCACAGTACTGAGAGCAGAACACTGCAGAGGTGCCTGAGATTGCAATATCAGACCTAGGTTTGGAGCAGAAGTAATCCAGCAGCAACAGGACAGTGCCTGGTACAGGGCAATTCCCATTACTTTTTCACAGGTAGGTGAACCTACAGATGCACGGTCTTCCGTGGCCAGTGACAGGGTGACAATCCTGGCTGAGGTGCTCTAGGGAAGCCAATTGAAACAGATCTCCCATGAGCAAACCAGCTAGGTGTACTGAAATACCCTAGGCACCCTTAATGTCTCCCTGCTTTGATGGCTTACAGAATTTCAGTGGCATTTTGCATTTTCATCAGTCTCACTAACACTGCATGCACATATTCAGATGCTCGCCCTTCAAAGGCCCACGCTCTCTCTGCTGTCAGCAGACATCACAGGTGAAACATCAATCTTGGTAAAGTCAAGAGTGAAATCCTGCTGACTTCTCTGGGGCCCACATTTTATCCCATAAGGTCAGGAAATGTTCATGTCTGAATCATATTCAGACTCATGATGGTACCAGCTCTCACAGCTCTTTCCCCAGAGACTAACTGGGGAGATGAAGACACAAGATTGAAGCAGGTTTGAAAATTAAGGCACCCAAGAAACCTCCAACTCCTTGTGACAGGCTGATACTAGAGGTGGAACTGGAAACAAACCGTGATGCTTCTGCAGCCCCATACCTCAGCAGCATGGCTGAACCCAGCTGGGTTGCCTTGGAGGAACAAGCCAGCTCTACAGATCCTTGCCCAGCATGCTCAGAGTCCATAACATGCAAGAGACAGTCATGGGGCTGATGATCTAATGATGCAGAGGCCCTGGTTTCCATTGGCCCCACAGGAATTTTATCCAGGAAATTTTTATTGCTATTAGTGGTAGCCAGCTTGGCTCAGCCTATTCTGTAAGAGCAAGACAAACAGTGCTTTTGAAGACAGCACATGCTGCCTCTCTTCTTAAGTGTCCTTTTCAGGTAAATTCTAAATATAGACCAAGCTGGCACCTACAGGTCAGACTCTGCAGTTCCTTCAAAATCCAGAAAAACTAAAGCATGCCTCACACACAGCTACTGTAATTCCCCAGGCTGACACTTAGTCATCAGTCATCAGCACAGAAGTAGATTTCTTTCCCCTCCACTGCTCTCTAATGTTATTGAAATAAAAATAGGTGGAACTGTGATTTTTCGCATTTTGTCTAAGCACCAAACTTTGGTTTCTTTCAGAAAAGGTGTTTTCTGTAAAAATACAGTACATTTGTGATGGGGCTTTCTTCGTAGTTCAAGCAAAAGTCAGCAGCTATTACAGTCTGCTGCACACACACTGACCTACTTCATGCCACATACCACAATGAGAGGTTCATTCACACTTTGTATTTCCTTTCTGCAATAGCCTCAAATTCTTTTGCCAACAGCAACAATAGATTTCAACAAGCCAGGCTTTCTTCCACAGTCAGGTGTTTTAGCTTGAGTGCCCACACTTCAAAACTAACAGTGCAGGGGAGAGACCAGTGAACACAGAGAGCTTCAACCTCTCTGATCCTTTTTACCATCACCTGTTCTGCAAGACATCCAAGTTTCATCATATACAGCATGGAACATGGCAAGTTTGATGGGAAATATATATAATAGGGCTTGACTCTGGACTTACTGAAAATGTGTGCATTTTCAGAAGGCCCTTTGAGAGCATAGGAACATCAGTTCTGCTTCCTAGGGGTCTGAGGTCCAGATGCTCAAGAATATACAAATGCATACATCCAGATGACTTCAGAAGCAGGAATATCATCAGTGACCTAAGCTGATGGTGAAGTCACTCTGGAAATTTCTATTCACTCACTATATCAAACATAATTATTCCTTCACAACAACACTTGCTTCCAAGCGAACAAAACACACAATTCAGCTACCCACAACCAAAATTGTACAAAACCAACACATCAAACAGAAAAATCCCTTTGCTTAGATGCTATTACTAATGCAACAGCTTCATGTACTCTGCAGTGCAAAAACAAAAAAGGTTTTGCAACTTTTTCATAAATTTAAATAACTTTATGAGGAAATGTGGTGCTATAATCATATGGGAATCATAAAAACCAAAAGATAAATAAATCTTTGACTTATAAATAAATTACACTTAAATCAACAAATAATATTTAGGGATCATAAATAAATAGATAAATAAATAAAACCCTAATGCTGAAGTTTCAGTTGAAATTTGCTCTAAGCTTTTTTGGGTTTCTTTCTTTTTACACAAGACCCAGGAGATGTGGACCCACGCAAATGGGAATAAGCTTTACCTGACTCTCTATGATCCAAAACCACCGTATTTTATTCAGTGTAATAAATACTGATAATATTAATGTTTTGCCTAGCAGACATATTTACAATACTACAAGGATTTTATGAAATCATATCACTTTTTCCTAACTGATGACACTTAACATTCTGTCTCAAAAATGCATTGCTTTATATTCTTTGAGTTTCCCTCATAGCCAGTAAGTTTTCCTCTTCATTGTTGCCAGTTCTACCTGTGAATTTAACTTGCACTAGCTACTATACCAACAAACTTCATTTTAATTTTACAGGTATGTGTAAAGAGTTATTGGTTGAAGGTAGTTTATTATAGAAGCATATGAAAAAAAGTATTCAGTGGAAAGGTGTAGGCATTCAGGACGGAAACACAGCCAAATACAGTGGCTTTTCCTCTGCATGACCTGAAGGATCACAATTCAGCCAGCACCTATGAGGACATTTTGAAAGATTATGTTGAAAATACAGAGACCGATATTCTGACACAGCAGGTCCCACATAAAGATAAAGCAGCACCTCTGTACGTTGTAGAAAACCAAACCACTCCTGCCTTGTACTCAGTTAAGTTTTTTTATTAATTTTAACATCTGCTGTTTGTTCCTTTGTTCAGGGATGCACCAAGCTAGTCTGGCTTTGTCGTTGTGAATACATCCACTACCTCCTCATTATTGGGATCCTATTTCTCATATTATAGACTTTACACCTCAATTTTTATCTGAACTGGCTGCCTACAGCTGCACAGCTGATTTCTTCATCAGGAGGCTGCCATGGCAGACACCTTTACAGGTGGTAACACTGGCTTGCCAAGTAAAATCTTACCCTCAGTTACTTCAAGTGCACCTCTTTGCCTCAACCTTTGCTCATTTGCTCATTAACAGGAGCATTTTAATTAACATGTGAGGAAAAAAATGAGCAAGACCAAAGCTGCGTGCATTGAAAACACTAACTGCAGTTTCCAGGCTGGGAAATCTGGGTATTTCCAAGGCTTCTGATACCATATGCTGCTAATGTGAAGGAAACAAAGATCATTAATTATGCTGAGCCCCTCGTAGTCAGGCTCTTAATACTCCATGGGTCCGCAATTATCCAGTCTCGTATTTTTCTCTCACTGATAGGATTGCTGATGGTACAGCTCATTCTGGAGGACATCTCAAGGTATGTGAAGGACAAGAGGATGAGCAAGAGTAGTCAGCATTGATTTGCAAAAGGGAAATCATGCTCAACCAACCTGATTGCCTTCTATGATGGGACAGCAGGCTGGACAGATGAGGAAAGAGCAAAGGATATTGTCTACCTGCATTTCAGCGAGGTTTTTGACACTGTCTCCCACAGTGCCCTCCTAGGCAAACCAAGGGAGTGTGGGCTGGATGAGCGGATGGTGAGATGGTTCCGAGAACTGGCTGAACGTGAGATCTCAGAGGGCTCTTATCAGTGGCACAGAGCTAGCTGGAGGTCTGTAGCTAGTGGTGTCCCTCCAAGGATCAGTATTGTTTAACTTATTAATCAATGACTTGGATGAAGGAACGGAGTGCCTCCTCAGCAGGTTCGCTGCCAGTAAAACTCTGGGTCTCTTCCAACCTTAACAATTCTGTGATTTTGTGGTTCTGTGACTGCATTAAACCCAGTGTGTTTACCCTCTGTATATTATTACTTAAACCCAGAATTACCTTATATTTCATCTTCTCTACCCCTTTTTGTCCATGTGACCTCTGTCCATTTATTTGTACAATTTATCTCCCAATGAAGACCTGCTCTCCAACACCATCTGTGGAAGTTATACAACACTGTTTATCTACACAGCCTGGACAAGAGAAACAAAATCTCCCTCTATGGAGCTCTTGATGCAGGGAGGGATCACCCTTCAACTCAGCTGCCATCCTAAGACTGATCAAAGCCTTCTCCACAGAAGAGCAAAAGCTCGGTAAAAGCTGTGCAGAATCAATATGTGACAGCGGATGGTGCGATACCAAGTCTTAGTCCACGTGGGGTTGATACACAGAGACTGAATCTGGCGTTTTCCCACAGGAACACAGGGAGAACATTCAAATCCCTGAGAATGAATAGCTCAACAAATGAGTTATTAAGAATTTAACTACACAGGTCCCGAGAGAAAACCATTGAAGCCTAATAAAATGAATTTAAAATTGCTTCTTTATATGGAAAATACACTCAGTGCCAATGTTGCAGGACATCCCTGGATTAGGAAAATGTGTTTATGGGCCACGGGGAAGTTTCTACTACAGGAATCCTGAGACACCACTACTGAAAGGATCCACTTGCCTGGAGGGGAAAGTGCCAGACTTGGAGCAACACCCCTTGAAGTAATCCATTGATGACTGCAGAAAAATTCTAAAATTCTTCCAGGTTTAGATTGGACTTACTAAATCTGGTCCTTAATAAAGTTAAGCAGCTCAGGAGCCAGATCAACTTCTCCGATTTGGGGATAACTTCCTGCTTGGCCAGGCCAATCCCCTTGTGGTTACTGCTGCATGTCAGCCCTGGGAGACACCAAACTTTTTGGGGCTGAACAAGGTGATGATGCCAAGTGCATCGTGTACTGTCTGGTCCCTGGCACACTGCTTGGTATGTAGGCAATGGCAGATGTACACAGAAGTCAAGCCCACGCCTTCAAAGACAGCTTTTCTGTAGGAATATAATGAAAACACCTACACTTGGTGCATTTCTCCAGCTACTGTTTTCAGGCAGAACTCATAATTTATGTCTAGGCACTCTACTTCTTCAGCCCCTCCTTTTTCGTTCACCTCAAGACAATTCTGCTTGAAAATGGTCTGATTACAGGAACGTCTAATTTCATTCCGCCGCTTCAGTGAAGAAAAAGATGAGCTCTCTGTGTAGCAGACTTCATGCCCTCTGTGCCACTGCTAATGCCTTTTTCTTTTGAACAACCTGCCTCTAGGATTCAAGGATCACCTGGGGGTTTGCTTTGCCTTTTGAGTGGCTCAGGCTGTGATGGACTTCTTTATATTGCAACAGCTTCCAGAACAGGACACATAGGTCCCCTGACAAAGTTCTTTGTACATTTTAAAGAATGCAAATTGAAGAGTGCAGAGTCCTGAAGTGTATTTTTCAGGAACACTGTGCAGACATTTCCAGCAAGTGCTTTTAATGGAAACTTCTTTGCCAAGTATTGCCTCCTTTCCTATCTGTGGTTTTGAGAAAACACATTTGTTCACAACAGGAAAAGGCAGAGCAAAACTTTCAGTACTGTACATTCAATCACTCTATCCCCTGGTAGATGAACTAGCCAGGCCCTTAATACTCTTTTTTTCCCCATACAGTTTACACATGTAAGCATTTAGTACTGAGCTCATACCTACCAGGATGGTAAGATGCAGTGAAATTCAAATCAAAATCAATGAAAGTGATAGCATTAGACCCAGCAATTCAAAATCAAGGATCAAATAGATTTAAATGCAGCAGAATCACTTTTTAAAAAGCACAGGAAAAATAAAGGAGTTAAAATTGTGAGATGATCAGAATACAGAAAGGAGAAAAGAGGAAAGCTCCCAGCCATATTCCAGAGCACACTTTGAAATGGCCTGTGCTGCTAAACAAAAGACAGGCCATTTATTTATTTACCCAACTCATATTGATTTGGAAAACTAGCAAGAGTATTGCAAAATAAAAACCAGCATTAGAACAGCCTACATTTTGATTAGCTTGTGCTGCCATAATTTGTAGAAGCGCATTGACATTATGTGTGATGGGACTCAATAAACAAAATTAATATAACATGGCTACCACTCAACATTTCCATAACATTTTATGCCTTCACACCACTTTGCAATATAAACTTAATAAATTAATCTCCATAAGGTAGGCAAATCTGATTATCCTGATTTTACAGATGAGTTAACTGAAGCTTAGCAGAACCGATGCCACCCAAAGCAGCACCGAGAATTGAGGGGAAAGAGTAGCAATCAGCAGGCAGTTTGGGGCTATAGAGATTCTGACATTCCTTCTGGCCAATTATTATGCAGGACTCCCTCCTCACTGCTACCACAGTGGAAAATTTAGAGATCTGTGCATCTGTCTGTTAGCATTTCCATGTTCCCTCAAAGCATTATTAATAAACACACACAGAGTCTGACTGAGGGACCTGCTTCTGCTGCACAAACCCATGCCAGACCCTGTAGCCCTCTAGCTTAGTCTGCAAAATTAAGAGGAAGAGGTCTCCTGAGCTCCTCCATCCAGTAGAAATCTGGGCAATTACAAAGGCAAATAAAAAGGAATTATTCCCCGTGAAGAAGCAACCCATCTCCTTCACACCTTTCTCTCATCAGACATCACTGAGGGCCATGCCCAGCTTCACTGGAGGCACTTACACACATTTCCCTCTCGCTGTTTGGCTCTCCCACTGACCACCCTGCTTGAAACAATGACAGCTGCTCTGCCAGTCTTCCACCCAGCCATTGTGGAGCCACTGCTTTCCAGATTCATGAAGGTGCTTCAGTTTTTCCTGAAACATTTATTTTGCCATTGGCATTTATTTTGACTGAATATCATGTCACATCAATTCAGTAGAAAGGAGAAGATAGGATTCCTCTTAGCAATGGTATTTTCTATTATGCTAGAACAGCTGCCCAGGGGGAAGCTACATCCAAAAGGAAAGAGGGGGTCTTTCTAACAGGCATTCAAAACACTTACATCAAGAATGGCATAGAATGACTTACTCCCACCTAAATATACATTTCCAGATTTGCAACTTTTCCTACAGGTACTAAAATTCTCTACAGGCCTTCACGATATAAAAATGTCAACCACTATTATGCTAGTCCAAAAATGTGACAGAAGTGCCACTCAGAAAGAAGAACTAAAAAACCTGCAAAGAATAGGATTTGTGAACAAGCACAACATGCAACCTAAATATTTGCACTTCACGAAATTATTTTGCCTGATGTTTTTATCATAGGTGGGTAATCAAGTAAGCACTGAACTACCCTCAGTACTGTCATTCAGAAGAGCAAAGAAGAAATAACAGTACGGTCCTTAATTTTGCTTTTCTTTCTATTTTCTCCTCCTAAAATTTATTGCTTTGTGTTATAGCAACACTTCTCCCAGCTGTTTTATTGGATACAGGGAAAGTGTGTATTGTACACTAGAGCATGAAAGGTGACTTCTAAGAGCACATGAACACTAGATTTTCCTAGATTTGCCTAGATTTTCCTCTACTGATATCCCAGGTCACCTGGTTTTGTGACATTTTAATGGTAGTAACATCAGACTGGGGCTTTACCTATGTCCCAAGAGAAAAAAATGGTAAAAAGTAGATCCAAAATCTTCTTTCATTTGAAATACCTCTGCTTTAGGTAGAGAAGATGATTTACTGGAGAGTTGAAAGAACTTGTGGAGAGAGGAATGGAGTTTTTGCACAAGCAACAGGGATAAAATACCACTGTGAATAAAACTTAAGCTTACTTCTACCTTCTCTCCTCTCTTTGGACTTGGCTACAGGCATTATTACAGAACGGTATTTATTTGACAAGGGCCACATATTTCGCCACAGACTCTCACTGGAATGATTCTAAATGGAGAAAAACAAAAGCCAGTGGAATGTTGTAACTCTTGATACACTTCATACATAAGCCCAGACATACACACATTAGCCTAGAGCAGACACTGCTGTTACATTCTGAGCATCTTCAAATCTAAAGTAGCAGCTTAAGTGTAGTCTGAAATCTTCATTCACTAGATGCATTAAGAAATCCCTTCTAGTATTTTTAATATGAAAAAGACAGAGTAGAAAAGTTGTCTCATGCATAAAGGGGAAGATGATCAGACTGGGCCATTTCCTGCACACCTGAAGGAAAGGTCACTGCAGAGAGAATTTACTTCATCAGAGCCCAAAGTGAACAAGTACAAATGTCTGGGACTAACCAAGAGACAGGAAAAAAGAACATATTGGATCAAGTAACCCCATGGGAAAGAGCTTACCTCCAAATATCTCATTTACTGGAAGCTCTCTCATCTGGAAAAAAAAAGGCTCCATTCAAACCTAGGAGACCAGACCACCACTCACATGACTGACTGCTGGAAAGAACTCATCCACTGACCTTAGGTCAATCATCTCAATAAAGAAGCAAAGGCAGTCTCTCAGTGTAGTGCTGGTACTCAGCTACATGAGTTACTGTCAGCAAGGCTTAGGGAGATGCTTTGCTTGTCCAATGTTGGTTTTCATAATTTCACAAAGAGATTGGGCCAGTTCAGAGGAACAGGAGCTGATCATTAAGTATCAGGCCAGTCCAGTAATCCTTTCACCCTTCTGCACACTTTGGAATCAAAAAAACACTGTTTTTTGGGGGGTTTTTTCAGCGTTTGGTTCATGTTAATCTTTAGGACAGATTTTATAGCCCCCATAACATTCAGGGGCCTTGTTAAGCTATTTGCTTTGATTCTTCTCTGTCCCTGGAAGCCAACAGCAGCTCCCAGATAATCAGCTGAGAGGCACAACTGCCCCTCAAAATGCTGGGAGTAATAGTTGGGTTTTTCTACCAAATGATGAAATGCAAAAAAAAGTATAAAGGTTTGAAGTTTGTATGTTAAGATAATCTTTTCTTGTGGACTTTATGGCATTAAGGACACAGTCACTCAACGAGCATCTCAAATGTCTATTCACAAACTTCACCAATTTTTAACATATTCTAAATAAATGTATTATTTAAAGCTACAGGAAACTAAAATGGCTTGAGTGAACTGAAAACATCTCAAAACAGCCTGCTCTTCCTTTCAGCCTGAAATAAACTTATCTTGTTAGACATTAGTAGATTTTAAAGGTCCTGCCAGACAACTTAAGAAGAAAACAAACTCAAGCCAGTGCTTAGAGCTTTCTTGAATCATTAATGCAGACCTTATGAGACATGAGATGTACTTTATGTCTTCAAACTGGCAGTGCAAACTAAGCAATTAATCCTCACAAGATGGGGCAGGTCAGTAATATCATACTGAGACAGACAGGCTGACATTAAAACTCAGGACTACCTCAGGGCCTCAACTGGCCCTTCTGGCTATGTCTTAAAGGCTTCAAAATCAAATGCTCTCATTTTGCATGTCATACAATTATTTGGTATTTGGCTTCAAAAGCAGCTCTAAATGTTTTTGAGTGGGCTTTCAAAGACAGAGGACTGTGTTCTTTTTGTACATTCATTCTCACCACATCTCTCCTGCTACTTTGTTTCAGATTATGTTCTCAACACAACTTGACCCACACAACTTTTTGTACTTAGCAGTCTTGAACACTGGGTCATTTATATCTAAAGGCTGTTTACAGTTTACTGGAAATAAGAAATTTGCACCAGGAAATTATGACTTGAGCATTTCTCATTTAACTCACAACAGGCTTTTTTTCACTCGCTTCAGGCAAAGTGTTAAAGTGCTGCTCTGCTCCTGCCACCAACTCCAAAGTCACACTGCAGGATTCCAGTTTTGATTCCATCATTTATTAATTTGTCAGTCTTCAAAGAAAGACATTTTGCTAAATGCCAGTCTCCTCCTGGAGCCCCTTCAACATTTGTATTATCTTTTCAGGTATCTTTCCCAACAATCCTGCTACCAGAGGATGGTACACTGACTGCACAACAAAGACTACAGCTCACCTTCCCAGAGCTGCGCCACCCCTGCAGCCCTCACCACATTCAGACTAAATTCACTGCAACTGGCAGCCAGGAGGGACAAGCATGTCCTGGGGGGCATCAGGCACAGCCTGGCCAGAGGGCAAGGGAGGGCATTGTCCTGCTCTGCTCTGAGCTGGGACAGCCTCACCTCCAGGGCTGGGGGCAGTTCTGGGTGCTACCATATAAAAAACGTCATTAAGCTTTTAGAGACCGTCCAAAAGAGGCCACAAGGATGGTGAAGGGCTTTGAGGGGAAGCCGTATGAGGAGCTGAGGACACTTTATCTGTTCAGCCTGGAGAAGAGGAGACTGAGGGGAGACCTCATCAGAGTCTGCAACTTCCTCCTGAGGGGTAGGGGCAGACACTGATCTCTTCTCTGTGGTGACCAGGGACAGGACCCAAGGGAATGGCCTGGAGTTGTGTCAGGGAAGTTTTAGGCTGGCTGTCAGGAAAAGGTTTTTCACCCAGAGAGTGGCTGATCACTGGAATGGACTTCCCAGGGAAGTGGTGACAGCACCAGGCCTGACAGAGTTCAAGAAATGTTTGAACAATGCTCTTGGGCACATGGTGTGACTCTTGGGGTGTCCTGAGCAGGGCTGGGAGATGGACTCAATCCTGATGGGTACCTTTGAACTCAGAATATTCTGGTTTATTATGATTCTAATTCTGGGCCAATCCACTGGTGTGGAAAGTGCTGCTGTTTTCAGACAGCTCAGTATCAAGCTGGGCCAGGGGAAAGAGTTGAAAAGCAGCTGAGTGAGTGCATACTGCACTGTAAGAGACAGTATGAAGTCCTGTAGCAGTAAATTCTGCAGAAAGCTAAGAATGATATGATATATCCAGATTTGCTGCAGGGAAAGGAGAATGGAGCCAAGGATTGGATCCAAGAGAAACTGCTGCAGAAGATGCTAAACCAGGGCCCTTGGGGAATATAGAAGCTGGTGATCCAGGCAACTGCTCAGTCTACTTCAGAGTGAGGGAAAGGGTCATGCCGAACACCACAAATTCTTTTTTTTTAAGCATTGATCATACTACAGAGATAGGAAAAGATATGTCAGTCAAAGCTTGACAGGGGACTATGACATTTTTTGGTTTGTCTGTGACCAACCCAGTCTCCAGCAAGTGCTGAAGGCTACCCATGGCTCCCCAGGCCAGCAGAACTGCTTCCAAACTGAGTTCTGGATGAGGTTCGTGAGAAAGGGGGAAATTGGCACTTCTGAGGAAGGGGGAAAGTTGTGCTGGCTGAGCTTAATACAGCATTTTTACTGCCTCCTCTTCCTTGCCTGAAGAGAGGCTGGTTCCCAAGGAATCCTTCACATTCCACTCAACTGGCCCACTGATGATCTTCAGTGTGTCACAGAGCCTCTTTCATAGCTATTGCTACCTGTCTGTTTTGATGTAGTCCATCAAATCTTTGAGCCTATTGATTCAGACCTGCTGATGTGCAGTTTACTTATTCTCTGTTCAGCCCATTTGTTGGCCTAAAAAGACACCTCTTTTAAAAAGTAATACAAATGAGAATGTTCTTATTGATCTTCTGCATTAAAAAGCCTAAATTTCTAGCTAAACTGCAGGTGGTCATTTTATTTTAGGAGGAATTTTTCACATGATACAAAACTGAGCTGAATGGTTCTATGTTGACAGTGATTATTAAAAAATAGCAACCACATGAATTCTTATATAGAATAATAGAAAATAATATAAATGTTTAGGTTGGAAAATATCTCTAAGATCATTTAGTTCAACCCCTAAGCTAGCTCTGTAAAGTCCACCACTAACCATATCCCTAAGTGCCATATCTACATGGCTTTTGAACACTTCCAGGGATGGTGTGACTCCAGCACTTTCCTGGGCAGTCTTTTCCAATGCTTTACAAACTTGTCTATGAAGAATTTTTTCTAATATCCAATCTAAACCCTGGTGCAATTTGAGGCTATTTCCTGTCATCCTGTCACTTATTACCTGGGAGAAGAGCCTGACACTCAACTCACTAAAACCTTTCAGGTTATTCAGGTAATTCAGGTAGGAAGCAAGGTCTCTCCTCAGGCTCCTTTTCTCCAGACAAAACACCCCCAGCTCCCTCAGCTGCTCCTCACAGGATTTGTGCACCAGATCCCTCAGTGTCATTCTTGCTGTGAGGGGCCCAGAACTGGACACAGCATTCAAGGTGTGGCCTCACCAGTGCCAAGTACAGGGGGACAGTCACTGCCCTGGTCCTGCTGGTCACACAATTGCTGATACAGGCCAGGATGCCACTGGCCTTCCTGGCCACCTGGGCACATGCTGGCTCCTATTCAGCCCCAGGTCCTTTTCCATTGGGCAGGCTTCCAGCCACTCTGCCCCAAGCCTCTGGGCTTGCAAGGCGTTGTTGTGACCCAGCTGCAGGACCCTGCACTCAGCCTTGTTGAACTTCACGCTGTGGGCCTTGCCCCATCAATCCAGCCTGCCCAGGTCCTTCTGCAGAGCCTTCTTACCCTCCAGAAGATCAATACTCCTGCCCAGCTTGGTGTCATAAAATCAACCAGCAAGATTTATGTGGATCCACGTTTGCAGATGAATGCGCATTATCCTCTTTGGCTTCTGTCCTCTCACATGCCCTATTTACTTGGGGATTTACTGAATCCCTGCTTTCCATATCTTGGTGAAAGCACAGCTATCATTTTTGACCTCTGATACAACTCTTAGTGAAGCTATTCCCAAGGTAACATTCATGATTTTCACATTATAGCTGTGCAGGGATTTTCATTAACTGATCAGACAAACATGTTCATTTGCTTAGTGCTTGTCACTGCCATTTAAGTATCTGTTTGTAGGACACATTAGCTTACAAACAATGCTACCACCTCACCTTGTAGATTGATTCAAGTCTATTTTAAATTCCTGTTACAGGAATACATTTCTCCAAACTGGTACAGATAGCCACTCAACAGTTCTTACATAAATAGTCTCTTCAAACCACTGGCCACTCTGACACCATCAGTAATATACCAGGCAATGTAAACTCCTAATGAGAATGAAGAAACAGGTGAGAGAAAAGTAAAGATACTGACAGCTCTCTGTGGGGATCCTTGTACATATGGGTACAGCACTACATTGGAAATATTAATGTCACATAAGTAGTTTTATATATCATGCTAAAAAATAAAAAGTGGGGTTGAAAAAGCACAGAACATCAGAGAATTCATTCTGAATGTGAATAATTTTATGCTCCGCAGAAATCTGAAGTTATAAACTCTATACATAGACTGAAACTGTGACTTCAAAGAATTGCTACATATTCTGCTTCTGACAGCACACTTGGTTTCCAAATCTGGGTAATGCCAGGGTGTGTTTCATTCTTCAACAGATAATGAAAAGAGTGGGTTTCTAGCAGCAAAAGCTACATCATCCTACAGTGCTGGAGCTAGACACATGCTGCTAACTCAAGACAGGGTATTGACAGGAAACTGCTGTGACAGATTTGTTTCCCCAAGCAAATGTGACAACAAGGTGATGATCCCAAGCACTGCCTGATGCAGGGGAGTAAGGAAAACAAAAGAAGGAAAAAAACACCAACCCAAAAACAAGCCCAAAGAATTGGGAAGTGTTCATAGGCTCCATTACCTTTTCTATTTTAGGCATGACTGTATTTGTTTTGGGCTTTTTTTGGTCACATCTAAGATTGCTTTACTCAGAACTCATTAAATTACATCTTTTTTCATCCAATGATGAAAAACTCTGCAGTAAATGTATTGAAGGATTTAACTCTAATGCAGCTTCTCCCATTACTGCTTCAAACTGTTCTGAAATGCTAGCTTGTAGTTTTTCCTGATGACCATCTCAACTATAGATCACAGGAATTGTCCCTACCACTTTCCAGTTTCTGATGCTGGATTTTCCCCTTCCACTCAGTCAGGACCTTTCTCCTCATCCTTACTCTACTTAAAAAGTTTCAGCTTGAGGGTTGAGGGCCTAGAGGTAGGATACTGCTGTTCTTCCACAGAAAATAAAACCCATCTCTACTAAAAAAGTGCCAAATAAGAACCAAAAGGCACAAACAAATACGGGATATTTGTGCATTAAACAAGATCATGGCCCATGAGATAACTAATCTGGGCTGCAGAGATGTCCAAACTGGGCTACAGAAGCAGATACAGCCATTATCAATTTGCTCAGTCCCAAAACTGAGGAGGCAGATGGTACAGTTGAAATCAAGGGATCCCAGGAAGAAGTGGGGCTGTAAGAAACTGTGCCACAGATGGAGAGACATCAGAGCTGGCCCCATGTCAGCTTTTCAGGCCCAGATGGATTTATTCACTCAGAAACAACGCTGCTGAATGCAACTTCCCTGCTTCCAGGGCCAACTCGTCTGTCCCAGGTGGTGCTGGGTGTTAACAAGCCCTTGGAGACCTGAGCTGTCACTGCTTTGCACAGCAGTCCCTGGCTAGTGTTGGCATTAGCCCCAGTCACCCACAGGGTGGTCAGAGATTGCCCACTGCTTGAGGTGCTTCCGTCTCCAGAGCCACAAGTCACAGAGAGGTGGTTGTATACTCAGTTCATTGCATTGCTCCCACTCCTAAACAGCTTGGCTGGGCAACAGAAATGCTGCTGCTCACAGGAAAGGTTACTGTTCCTCTAATAATCCTTTCTTCAAGGTTCTTTCAATATTTTTAAAACACCATTTTAAAATTAAAAGTCTACAGAGCAAAATAACTTTGACAAACAGTCATGACATGATGTCAAGCACATTCACTCTTTGCTTTGAAAGCACCAGAATGATAAACACACTTGCGCTGTGTCTTCAGCAAACTAGCAACTGGGAGGAGAGCACTTACTCAACAGCAGAGCCCAAACCCTACAGGTCTTAATGCTTTTTGAAGGCCTCCTGTAGAAAAGGTCCAAGGGTGAAATCAGCCCAGCTGTCTGGGCAGATGAAAAGCCATCTGTGCCATGAAACTGAGCCTTTTGTGCTCGGGGCTAATAACTTGAGGAGTAAGCAATGGTTCTGCAGAGCAGGATCGATTCCTGACTAGAAATTTTGGGCTTATTGTAACATGGAACCTGCCTTCTCTCACTGCCCACATGATTTAAAATGCACCTTGGAGAAGGGAGGTCTTGCTCCTTCCTGAGAAATAACTACACCTTCCTACACCTTTGATAGGCTCACATTAATCAGGCATTTTCTGATGGTAACCTGAAACTTAATTACATGTTCACACACCAGGTGAAAATAAAAGGAATTAATGGGCATTATTTGCCCCTTAGGCTGTGCATTTACTTTCACATCTCTGCCCAAAAAAAACATTCAATCTCTCAGATTCACGCACGTGAAAGCTTAGCAACTTCATTTTTCATAAACACAAAAAGGTGCCAGTACTGTAATGCAGAAAACATTAAACATCCACCAATTACCTATTCTAATTTAACCATTTAGGGTTTTTACTGATCTGACTTCCAAGTTCCACTTCACCATGGTTTAATTACTAAGATTTCAAGTTCAGAAGCATTGACAGGCCTTATACTGGAAATGCTTGGTTTAACTGAAAATGAAGCTTGCCATCCTCTGAAGAAAATAAATCACTCCTTTCAGTGCCTCCTGACCTAGAGGCCTACATTAAAGTCTGTCTTTCCTTGCTCAAAAGACTAGAATACATGTTAGTAAACTAAAAGAAAAACATTTTGAAAATGAAAGTAAATTAAAACTACCGAGGGACAGATCTATTTTACACTCTGGCAATTTTCCTGAGGTTTTACTTTTAATGTTTATTGTTTAACTTCATAAAATTGAGTAACTAGCATAATAGCACCTCAAATGCCTGAGAGAAACAGCCCATTAAAATATGAAGCATCTTGTTAATAAAATACACTCATCAGAAAGCACCACAATTCCCCATAAGCTCGTGCAGTTTTAAGGCTAGTAAACATTTCTAGTGATTATCAGCAAACCCAAGTTTTCCTCAATGGTTTGTTGTATCACTTCTTTCAAAAGAAAAGAGGGGAGAGGGAGAGGGAGAGGGAGAGGGAGAGGGAGAGGGAGAGGGAGAGAGAGAGGGAGGGAGAGGGAGAGGGAGAGGAGAGGGAGAGGGAGAGGGAGAGGGAGAGGGAGCGGGAGAGGGAGAGGGAGAGGGAGAGGGAGAGGGAGAGGGAGAGGGAGAGGGAGAGGAGCTTCTCCAAGCCCAAAGCAGAATGGGAGAAATGCACAGTTTAAAAGAGAAAACAAGCATCTCAGTTTTAGGTAGTGTTGTGCTCCAGCTACCAGTAAACATTTTGAGGAAAAAAAGGGAACAAATAGACCAAAAAGCATTTTACCCTCCAGATCTGATGTGCAGCACTAATGAGATAAGTTCTTACCTGTACCAAATCTGTAAAGGATCAAAAAAACCTGGATAGATGCTGCTTGTTTCTTTTAGGTTAGCAGCTTCACCAGGTTATTATCACAGACTGATCCAGCAAACTGAAAGCTTTGTCTCCCATGAAAACACTCTACCAAACATTTTATTTTTGTTGCTGTACAGCAAATGTCTGTTAAAGCTTGGGAATTGACCACAGTTCCCATTTTCAGGATGCCACATCTTCACAGCCTTTTCTTCCTCACAGGTTTTTTCCAAGGAGTGATATTGCACAGGGCACTCAGAGCACAGAAGAATAAATCACATGTGCTCAAAGGGAGTTTAAGGTACTAGACCCAGAGAAGGAGAAATGTTTCCTCTCCAGTTGACCAAAGGCATGGACTGAAATGTCTTTAACATCAAGGACCAGAAGTGAAGGATTTCACAACATGATGTTCAAGACTAATTAACAGTTTCCCTGACTGTCTTTGGTTTGGATGTTTGGATGTCAAAACTGACATTTTTTTAAAAGGTCTTAATTGTCAGAGGTCTGCTGCCCTTCAGCCTTCTGGCTAAAAAAGAAATCAGTCTTTTCAATGTCAGCAGCATTTAACAAGTTAAGTTATGGGCTGGTTCCCAAGGTCTTTAGAAAACATGAGTCCAGCTCATTATTGATCTCTCTGTAGAAAGTTATTTCTTTTTCTTCTTTCTGGTTTATTTTATATAGAGACTGCTACAATTGCTTTTACCATTCCCCCTGGAGTCATTTCAGGTTAACTCACTTTACTGGTTACACTTGCTTAAATACAGCTCACATTTGAAGGTTCTCTTTGAACAGGGGCTTGACAGAGAAATTCAGGATGAAAAGAGCAAAGTTTTGGATTCAGAATAGGTTGTCTTAATGACAGGATAATTGCTTTTCTGAAAAGGACAATCTTGAATTGTGGAATCTATAGTTAATTGCAAGAGCAACCTCAACTGAGCCTCATTTGTTTTATGAATCACACTCTAATTTTTTTCTATAATATTCTATTTCCCCATCTAAAAGTCACTTTCTAGTAAAATGACCTCAACTTGAAATCTGATCTTCAAACCATGAAAACTTCTATTGTAAAAAGTCACTCACAAAAGTGTAAACAGCCAGTAAATTTCCCCACAGAAAACTAGATAACTTCTGAAGACTAATCTCTAGCTCAGGATAGTTTTTCCCTGACCCATTTGTGTAGGAATCTTTTTGTAATTCACAAGATTTGTTTAAGCATTGAGGATAATAGTTTTAGCTCCATTTCTGAACAGGTATTAAAAGTGAAAGTGAATGATGCATTCCAGGGACATATCATCTCCCCTCTAGAATTCACCCTGAAATTAGCCAAGGACTTTATATTTGAAGTTTGCAAGTTGTTGTGGTTTAACCCCAGCCAGCAACTAAGCTCCACACAGCCATTCCTTCACTCCCCTGATGGAATGGGGGAAGGAATTGGAAGGGTAAAAGTGAGAAAACTCACAGGTTGAGATAAAGGCTGTTTAATAGGTAAAGCAAAAGCCACATGCACAAGCAGAGCAAACCAAGGAATTCAGTCACATGTAGCCAGCTATGTTTCCTCATTAGAGAAGCTTCTTGGATTGGGTCAGAGCACTGTCCATGTTGCACACAGTTGCTCAGAAGGGTGTATTTCATGTCTTACATCCAAACCCACCATCCTGTAATCCTTGTCTGATCTCCATCCACAGCCCAGACAACAAAATTTCACCCAGTAGGGACTTGTTTTGAAACCACTGACTTAACAGGTTATACCAAAACATCTTTCAGATAATATTCTAATTTAGGTAAGAGATATTTACCCTCCACTAAACTTTTTTAAAAATACATAGTTGCCCCCTTTCCTTTTTCCTTGCCCAGTGGCTTGATACAGGATGCAGGGATTTCAGTGATTTGCCACTGCCTGTAACAGCTTTTTAAAAAAATGGGCCACATAAGATCTGTTTTCATTGAAAGAGAAGAAAACCTGTAGGCCTCCTTTGGCTTTGAGTACTCTTTTGTTACAGGGAGGTGTGTGCTACCCCAGTTCTTCATGGATTCTGTGCAAGAAAAAGAAGCAAACTTGAGTAGTGGGTTTTTCCACCTCTGCTACATTTTCAGAAGTAGGTGCTGTTCAAGGAGCCATCCAGAATCTCAAGTTGTACAGCCACATGTGCAAAGGGTAATTCCAGCATGTGTCCTCTGTTCACTAACTGATCACATAACAAGAGGCCATGAGAGCTCCCTGAGCTGTGGGGCTGAGTGCTCACACACAGATACATCAAGCATAATGCCAGAGAACATCATGTCATGTGTCCAATTCTTACAGGTGCTGGAGCAGAATACTAAAAAGGAAGTCAAAGAATCACCTGCTTTTGTTTGCAATTTACACAGACATCTATGTACACACAAAGAGGGGATACAAGCCAACAGCCAATTAAGGAAATACCACAGACAGCCATGCTAAGTGCAGAGCCAGCCAGGTGAGTCAAGTTATTGTAATTTAAAACGTTTCTATCCTCAAAAAGACCTGAAAGAAACAGAATGTAGCAAGGCTTTACTAACGGGACACATTCCCTCACACAGGTGGCTTTTTTTTCATGTCCCAGATTCTTTCCTGATTAGTACTGAAGCATCCAAGCATTTGGTCAGCTGTATTATATTTTTGTGTTGCATGTGGGGCTTTTTTCCCAAAGTGCAACATCGCCAACTACCAGTAAGCTGCCTGACCAGATGTGCATTGTCAGTCCCTCTTTATTCCCTCGTTCCCTGCTCCAGTTCTTCTGCAAAGGTTACCTAAGCAGCAGAAAACATATAAGCAGGGCACTGTCTGCAGTTCAAATAATCACTGTCTAGTTCCTGCAATGCCAAGACAGTAGAGTAACATAATACTCATTAGTAAATGAAAATTGCTCTATACTGCAATTATACAGCCCTTATAACACAGAATAATGGCAGTCTTGGTGCTTCTTCCAGCTGGACTGTGTGACACACAGATCAGAAAATGATCTGACAAGCAGATCAAAAAACTGGTCACCTCGAAGAGAATTTCAGTGGGATTAGGCAGAACAAGTAAACAACTGCTGTTGAGAAGATTAATACAAACTAACATGTCACCCATATTTATTCATCTCACTATCTACCCATAAAGGCATTCACAAACCTTACTGAAAATATAGCATATGGAATTTACAATTCTGGTCCACTTTACAAGAAGCTTGTGAAAAAATATTTTTATAGTATTTAAAAACCAGATGATTGTTCCAACAGTATGGAACCTCAATTTTTTTTCTTTTTGACAAACTACTTTATTCTTCCACAGCAAATTGCTTCAGCTGTATTTCAGTAGAGGCTGTTTCACAAATGCAAAGATTAAATGAATCTCAAAACCATTACAAAACTTCCGCTGTAAAAATGTAAATGGATTATCTCTCCATTAATATCTCACTAAAAAGCAACACTTTAGAAACAATCATTCTTCTGTTGCTCACAACATAAAAGCCAAATGATATTTTCTACATAAATCATCTGGCTATTACAAGATTAGAGTAAAAAGGGGTGGTTCTAACAAAATAATGTCTTTAGATTATCTTGAAAGCAGGTTTACAAATGCTACACTGGTACTTCCACTATCTGCTGTGGTGGAACACCCAGAACTTGTTCACATGATTGTTTTAGACAAGAGAAGACTTATGCACTAGATTTTAAGTGCTGTCACCTGCTTGTGTCTACTCCATTTTCATTTAACAGCAAATGAAAGAATAAAAATGCTTCTTTTATTACAGCAGTCCTGTAGCACATCTTTATGGAAGTGCTGGGACTACTGCTAGAGTGGGGCCAGTAGAAAAAGAATGAAGAATAACAGTGTTTTAAAACATCATTGTGACTCTTTGAGGCCAGCACCAAGAGAAATTTCTTTACAGAAGCATAAGTTCCAGAAAACAATAGGTTTCTTAAACATAAATGTCCCACAGTGGACAGGCAGATGCTTACTTTTAGGATAACACCAAACTACACTCCCCTCCAATGTTAACCTTTTTCTAGCCACAGTGAAATGAGAAGGGCAATCTCTTTTTCTATAAAATTGATGCAGTTAATTTCTGATCACCCACTTTCCACTTCTGCAGTATTCTTCCATGCCTATACCCAAAATGAAGATTCACATTTTGTGTTTACTTCCAACTGCATTAACCATCTGAATTGTACGCATGGTGGTCTCTTCTCCCTTTATTCTGGGGTAATGCATTGGTCTTCACATCCATGTTGTACTGATAGCCTCAAAATTCACCTCACTCATAACAAAGGCATTACTTCCCATAAAACTGTGGCTGACATGACAGTGTTTAAGCATGCACCACTTCACTATGTACAAACACCCAACTAATACAGAGACACAAGTATGCAGAACTCCTCTCCCACAGGAAGCTGTCACCTTTCTTCTCTTTTCTAGATTTTCACAATCCTCAGCTCTACCTTTCCTTCCAGCAATTAAAAAAGGTGAAGTATTTCTGGATCTCTCCACTTGGAGAGAAAGCCATAATGCTTATTAACTGTATCAGTAACCAGCTGAGGTGTCTGCGCACTCAGATCACAGAAGTATCCACACAATCACCTCGATTCCAGTACCACAGATACAGGTCCTCTGCTGTAATTACTGCAAAACAGCTCAGAGTCACTGTCAAGGTGTGAGAGACCAATACTGGCCCTTGGCCACCTGGGCACCCATTCAGTAATGGTCTGACTGTGTCTGGATGCAGTCTCCCAACATAGGCTGGAGTACCATGGATACTGCTCTGACTTGCACCACTGGGCAGGAGTCAGCAGAACTAGGGAAACCTATGCTGTGCTCTCTCTCCCCTTAGTCATCCTATTAACAGAGGCCATAGAAAGAGGAATGTGTCCCAGACATGACAACAGAGGCTCTCAGCTATCAGGGACGTTGCATACAAGTAACTCAATGGAGCGACTTCCTAGGAGCTGACAATGCTGTAACATTTGTTATTTGATTCTTGTATATCCATAGTGGCACACTTAAAATATTAAACACTTTAAGCTTCCAATCTCTCTTGTTTATAATTTCTTTATAGCCAGCAAAGTACAGTTTTGTTCAACACAAAGAGTACCTTGCTGTGTAATGCAAAACTGCTGATCAAATCTATTTACTGGGTCAAGAAAGCTAAGTTACTTCTGCTACATATGCAGCACTGATCAGCATACAGCATAATAGCTATATTTTCATCCACTTTTATGCATCAGTCAAAAAACCACTTGCAAAGTTCTGAGTTAAATATATTTGCTGATAGTGATGGTCAAAAAGGAGAAGAAAGCACATATGTTGATTTTAGACCACAGGTGGTGAAGCACAGGGTGTTAGAAATTGTCTCTTCCTCTAAAGTATAAAGTGAGGCAATTTGGTATTGCCAAGTCATTGAGAGAGAATTTACCATGTCATTTTTACAGACATTTCTTGACTCACTTTAACTGGACAACTACAATTCTCTTTATATCATGTGATGTTTCTGATCAAGGTTGTGTATCTGGAACTCTCTCCTCCTTGGAAACTTACGTTTTAGATTCTCAAAGCACTGCAAACTTTTCCTAGATTACTCTTTTTGCTAGTATTTCAGGACCATTTTTTCAAAGCCAAGCCCTTATAGAGATACATTCTGATGCTCTTCCTCATGTGGAATATTTCTTTACCTATCGGTGTTTTAGTGCATCCATTCAGTGGGGAAAGTCAAGGCAACAGTGTCTGACCTTCAGTTGCCCCTACGACTTCAACTGCACATATTTACATTACAAGGTCCATGTGATGAAGCAACAAGGATTTCCATTTTGAGGGCCAGTTTTTAATGATGCAGCTTCAAAACAAATAAATGCTTTCAAAATTTGACTGCTTTCTAATGGACAAAGAAAATTGCACCTCCTCACCCCCACAGAGTCCTCGGCTAGCACTGGATCTGAACTGGTTATCTCAAAATGCATGTTTTTGTGCAAGTTCACCAACTGATTGGTGTGTTCCCTGCAAGCCAGCTGGAATGAGTAATTTTAAAAGGGATCTTTGGGTTAATAACAGTTTCCCAAACAGTTGTCACTGAAGACTACGTGTGCAGAATAAATCAGATGAAATCTTAGAATATGATCACGATCAGAAGTGAAATTCCTGCTAGAATATGTCTATATATCTTTAAATGTTTCCTATAAAATTCGGGAGTAAATAATCTCATGGAAATAAGGTTTACAACATACAGGTTGTTGTGCCACACAGTCTTATGCAGGCAGCCTGATATAACCAGCCACCTACCCCTGAGCTGCCTGATTTATAGATTCTGAAATTAGAGAAACTTAAGAATGTTGGACTACACTAAACCACTCATGAATGCAGCTTGCACACACAATTTTTGGATAACTGTGTATCAGCTAAGACATGCAGAGGTCTGGAGCCACTGCATGGATTTGTACTTTGTAAGCCCACTGCTTTTGCATGTAGCAAGTTTGATACCAGCAGAGCTTTGCTTCATTCAGGCATCACTCCTCACTCCCCTGGGATTCAGAGCTGGCAGCTGGGAAGGAGGCTCTGCAGCCCCCGGGAAAGGCTTCACTGGAGCTCCCCTCAGAGTCCTTCAGAGACTGACTGCCAAGTAAGGGCTGCGGATATAAATCTCAGCTCGGGAGTGGGAGAGTCATGTTCCGGTAAGATGGAAAATAACAGACGATGATACTGTCACATGTTGTGGTTTGGGTGGTTTTTTTTCCCCTCAAATCCTATGTAATCTAAAAATCTTAATTGGTGATTTGGTAGAGAAAACAGATTGAAATTATCCGATGAGGCATTTTCAAGTCAGAAGCAGATATAAAATGAAAAGTGTATTATATAGTTTGTCAAATGAAGGCACACATGATTCTTACTAAGAATTTTTATTAAGAAACTCACAAAAGGAATGGAAGTTTAAATTTGCCACAATGAAAGACAGGCGAAGTTTGAAAAAAAGAAAGGAGTGCATTTAACACTTGCTGAAGGAAGTTAAGCAGCTGTAGCAAAATAAGCTCTCTTTTTGCAGAATTGGCAAGCATGTGGCAGTAATAACCAAATTTTGATCATGACTTTATCATCAAAGATCCTAAGTCCTCAAGAAAATACTTGCAGTCTAACACCTCAAGAAAAAAAAAAAAGGCAGAACTAAGAATCTCCATATTCAGTTATTTTTAAGGAACACAAGTCAGACAAACAGCAAGCCAAAATTCTAGAAAATTGAATCTGTACTTTCACACTTGGAATTTTAAAGTTGTCAAGACTCTCAAAAAAACACATGCTAAGTTTGGAGGGCTGTGGTAAAAGAGTTCTGGGGAAAAAAAATCTGTTGATAAAACTGGCTGGCAAATCATGCCACATAGGAAATCTCCTCTGAAAATGGAGATTAAACTTTCAGAGTAAAGACACAACTTTCTTTGAACATGCCTTGATTTAGTCTAATGCCTACCGCTGTCTACAGAACAAAGTCAAGTGAAATTTCAAAGTCAGAATCTCACGAGTGCCTCATGGATGAGCAGCAGGGAACAGAATCTTATTTTAGGACATATATGTACAAGTGAAAAGAACAGAAAAGCAAGTAAAAGGTGAAGGAGCACCAAGACTTCTGCCTTTTGCCTACTTTTTATTTAATTAGCTATAAATGAAAATTGCAACTGAGGCAGACCCAAATGGTTTTGAAAATCATACAGTATTATGGATTTAAACAGTTTGTCAGGACTGAGTCTTTCTGCCTGAGTAACTATGATCTGTCTTAGGCCATGAACTGGGAACTACACGTTAAAAAAAAGATTCAAAAAACAGACATTGATGCCATCCACAGTATTGAGAAAGGTCCTAGAGGTACAAACCATGACAGAAGGCTATGAAGTGTATAAACCTTTTTTCCTTTCTCCTATAACAGGGAGATTCACTGCATAGGAAACATGGGGAATAAATCTACTGCTGCCTTGGCCATCTCCCCAGAAAAGGGAGACTTTGCAGGTAGAGCACAGGACTAGCAATCTCATCCCTGGAAAGTCTGCAGTACAGACTATCCCCAGCAATGCATGTTCTGCAGTAAAACAGTTTCCAAACTTGTGATCTGACTTTGTCAGAGTGGATTAATATTAAAATGACTCGCTGCGGCATTATTCAACTATTAAAGGAACCCAAGAGAGGAGAGAAGCATGTTCCTTAAAAAAATTAAACACAGAACTAAATTCTCACTCAAAGTAGTAATAGTAATCACAGAATCACACCTGGGAGTCTAATTTGCTCCTGAATTAATGAATAAAAGCATTATTTTTTCATTTAGCAGTAATCTTCATTAAATACCACCATTCACAATTAAAAGCAACATTGTAACTGAAGAAAACAAGAGTTTTAAACTAAGATCTAGAGATGAAGTGTTATTCAAAGGCTGGGAGGGGGAAGAAGGCATAAGAGAGAATTTCTGATAGCTGAAGAGCCTGAGTAAACAAACCCACTGTTGCAGTGAGGAAGGGGGAGCCAAGACAAGAAAGCAAAGTGTGAGCTGGGAGTGGAGTAGGGGCATGCTGGGTCAGCAATACAGAGAGAAAAATGTATAAAAAATTTTGAAAATAGTCTTATTCATCCTGTGCAAGTTAGGTGTGCTTGCTAGAAATTGATTAAAATGCAGTAATATATAATGGAAAAGAGTATATTTCAATAGCTTGATAGGTTGTTGAGTAGGCAATACAGCCATTAATTATCTGAGCCCTTTAAATCAAAGCTTTTATGCATGAAATAACAGAGTTTACATGGTTCACAGAAACAAACATACCTAGGCAGATGCAGAATACAAAAAAGCACCAGAGAAACCTCAGCATTGTGAGTCGCCAATTAACATTTCATCACTTTAAAGGTACTGTAAGCTTCTTCCTTCCCCATGCCACAAAAGGATTTCTTGCAAGATCAAGACTTTTGTCAAGAAGGTGTAACTATAACAGTACTAACTCAATAGTTATTCTTCTTACTAGAGCAGTAAGTATATTTTCATCTTCTGCTTAACTAAACTGCCTACATAACCAAACTACACTGCCTACATAACCAAACCTCCATTTGATCATGTGAACTGGTGTCAAATAAAATCAAGAACTTGACAAAAATGCAATAGCTCTCCCAAAGTTTGAGATTCAAGTTCAGGAATAGGGCTGGGTATGGTCAGAAGCCTGAAAGGAAAGAACAACCAAAATCCAAGCTGCAGCCTGGAAAAGCTGTGGACTTCTGCACTACAGCAAGCACACAGTGGTTTCTGTCTCTCTGCCTCACATGGGAAGACAGATGGACTCACAGACAGACATTTCTCTTATGCAGCAATCTACTGTATAACCCTTTATGGGCCATTCTGAAGTACATTCTGACCTTCTATCAAGATCGTTCATTTTGATATGGGAAAGAATTTTTACATTGAGAACAACCATTTACTGGAATAACTTCCCCAGAGGCATGGTGAAGCCATGGTAAAACCTATCCCATCACTGTAGCTTTCCAAGACATGATTGGACAGTGTGCTAGACAAGCTCATCTAGGCTCCCTTTTCCACAAAAGGTTGAACCCAACATGGGTCATTCTATTATTTTCAGCAAAATAGGAAATTTGCAAAGTTAAAGTATAACAACTGGCTTGAGAAAGGTGTATGGGATGATCAACACAACCTGCTACAGGACTTTTAGTAGGAAACATGCTGCTCTTCCTCTTGTTGAGCTCTCCATTTGAAAGAGTTGTTATTCACATTAAATACACAATGAGAATTAGAATAATGTTGATAGTTATCTCTCTCACAGGATGCTGTGAAGACTGATATGTTCACATAGATTATTCTAAAAATGCAATACAGAAGAATAATGTTACGCATTATTAGCACTGGTAGAATAGTAATACAGCTTTATATTAACTCAGCATTCCACAAACAGCTAGTAAATTGCTACTCAAAAGGTCTCTTCTCCTTCCAGCATTCCTCACAGATTTCTTCCAGCTCCCAAGCTGGTTATTGAGCAACTTATAATGTCATTTTAAAAGACTAACAGGCTTCCCTTGAGGAAGAAAAATCTCAAGACAAAACATCTCAAGCAAGTCCTCCCATTAAAACACTTCTACGCAGAGATACTTAGAAAAGCTGAAATAAAATGACAGTAGAGATAATGTTGCTGGTAGATTCTCAACTGTGCTTAAAATGACCAAGAAATCTGATGCTGGATAATATAAGAGGCAGCTTTACAAGAGTGTCTCTTGAATCCATTTAAAAATAGACTGCTAGTGAAAATCTAAAAAATTGCAGAAGTTTTTTTTTCCTCACACATGTAACATATTTTTCAAATAGAAAACACAATAAATCATGTGGCATTAAAACTATCACTTTGATAGGTAATTACCTGAGCATCATAATCAATAGATTTCTCTGTGTTGTCAAATGAAATAAAAGACAAAATTAAACCTATCATCCTTCCATAATTTAGTGTTTCATGATTAAATTTATTGAGCCCTTTTTCACACTTGATTGATACACTTTGATTGCATGATTAAAGACAATTAAATTATTTGAAATGCTAAGCTATTCTCTCCAAAGAACTAAACTGGCACTGTCACCCTGTTTACTGTCAGTCTGTTCAGGATGGTAGAGAATTTGTATAATGGATTGCCCGATCCAACTGCATCCTTCTAGTCCCTGAATAAAACTTCAGCCTTATTGAGAAATTAAACACATGTGCCTTTGGCTCTCATACCCCTCATTTTTATACCAGTTGGGCTCCTGTTTCATTTTCCTCACCATCACCTTCTTCACCTACAGTGAAACCAGGACACAGAGGATCCCATGCCCAAACAAAACAAACTCTTCCAAAGAAAGGACACTCTGGTCAACTATTTTATTTACATCTCATTAAACTAACAAGCATTTCCATTCCCATTCAGCTCTTTCTAGGTTTAAGGTGCTGCACTGTAATGATGGACTGATCTAATTGATTAAAAATATTGACTGCAGAGAAAATTCCACAGGTAACTGGACATAGAGATCAGCATGAAAGGCAAATAAATTAATATATAAACAAACTGGATAGTGATGGTGAATGTAAGGAAGATGGAGGCTGGATTAAATTAATTGAGCTTCAGGTCAGATATCTGGAAAGACTCTTTCACCATGAGGACAGGCAAGCAGTGGAGCAGTTTGCCCAGAGAGGCTGTATGATCTCGATCTTTAGCAGCTTCTGAGAGCAGACTGGATAAAACCCTGAGAGACCAGGACTGAAATCAGTGTCAACTCTGCTTTTAGAAGGTTGGACAACAGAACCAAAATGAGGGACAGGTCTGTAGCCTCTGGGCAAAGGAAAGGCTGGCAAATGAGTCAGGCAGGGACAGAAGTATATGCCTTCTGCAGCAATAGGTTTACTGGAAAGAGGGATTTTATCTAGGTTTGAAGAACAGTGAAGAGAAGAAACTTGCATGAAGAGTTTGAATAGTTTAAACAACTTACTTTAATGGCAACACTGGGCAATACAATTCTAAGCACTAAGAAATAACATCAAATTCTTCAGAATTTTATTAGGTACAAAAATAATCAAGTTATAGAAAAGTATAAATGCTCAAAGATAATCACTTTAAAGAGTCCACAATTTAATAAGAAATGTAATACAGAAGTTTACTGTAAAATTTAAATTCATGGTGTGTAAATCTGGGGGTTTCTTTGCTGTGTAAGTTCTACCTATAAAGATTATTTTGTCTAGAAAAATTCATGGGAATGTTACCAAAACAAACTCATTCAGCCTCGTTTTCTCCCAGTTCCATGACTTTCACTCACACATAGTCTCTGTTACAAAAACACACCTACCCAAGTTTCCAGGCATTAGAAGTAGCTCTGTAGTTTTCTATGCAATAGTGTTGAACTGGAAGTTATTAAAAAAAATCCTCATACCTGGACTGCACCTAAGGTGATGTCAGAAACAGATTTCCTTCAGACTGAGAGCACCAAGCAGTGGAACACCCATCTGTAAAGCAGTGGTTAAAACAGTAAGAGGATCCTGCCCAAAGTGAAGTCAAGCTATAGACTAAGTGCTTCCCTTTGGGTTGATTCTAGTGGGATGGAGGGATTGCAGATCTTTGGATCCTGTATAAGAAACATTATCAGAAAGCCAGCAGCTTTTGAGGAACCATAATGAATGAGGAGCTGAGTGACCACATGGACTACAATAAGGGGAACACAGGTCCCACCAGGGAGAGATGTCCAGAAATCACAGGCAAAGAATCTGCCTCTGTATCCACCCCTACTTGTAGACACTGAATTCTGCAGACCACTGCAGGGAAAAACAGTCTGGCACAAATCCTGTGGCACCTTTCTAGGACAAACAATTCAACAAGGTCCCCAAAGTACCCCTCTTTCAGACCAAAAAGAGGCAATACAGAAAGTGACCCGATTCTAAAAGGCTCATCTTTTAAATTCTGAAAGCTGTGGGTTTATTCAATGTTTGAAGAAGCCAGTAAGTCTCTTCCTGGAGTTTATTTTTTTCCAATGCCAATATTTTTTTTCCAGTACCAATATTCCCAGTTCCTCAGGAATGTTTGGATATGAATCACTCATACTTTAAAGGAATTTTGTGAGATAAAGCATCAGGAAAAAAACCTCACTGATTCAGTAATGTTATTATTTGAAAGAAATGCACAAGCCCATTTGGATGTTTAGAAAGAAACTGAAAAGTGATTCTTAAAAAAAACCAACCAAACAAGCCACAGCAAAACTCAAAAGGATTTCCAGTTATGTTTTAAGTGCAATCTCTGCCATTTCATCTTTTTTCATAGGTGCTACTGCATCACTGAGCAACAGGAGTGCAATGGGCAGTTAAGTGTCAGGGAGGAAAAGGGGACAGTGTAGGGATAACTACACACTGTTACAAGAGCTGTTGATCCAGAGGACACAGCCATGACAGCTGGATACAGAATTTTTTTGAGCCATGCAGTTCATCCATCATTTACTCCCCCATTTAATCTCAAACACTGCCATTACCCCATTCCCATCAAGCTGTGCTAAATGGCTCCTTCCTCAGAAGCTTGCAGGGCACGATCTGCTCCTCCTCTGCCACTACCACAGACATGTCTCTGTTTGCAGCCCTGACAGCTTTCTACAGCCATCTTTAGCATCCTTTCAGACCAAAGTCTTTCTGCCTCCTTTGGCATTGCAGGTCAGGCAGACAACAGGGAAAAGGGAAGATGCTAATTGCAAATCAGCTGTGCTGCAGATCTTCCTCACCTCACATTTCTCTCATCAGTACCTTCTCCTCCCTTGCTTTTCTGGCTTGCACCAGACTGTATTTGATTGAATTCACAAAAACACTTGGAACCATTGCTGGTGTGACAGACAAACAGCAACCACGTGCTTGAATTGTAAAAGCAATTTCAAGTCTCTGAGTCGTAGGCATTTCCCAATTAAAGAAGCACAAAGTGGATTTAAACACTGCTTTTACACACCAGACTTTAATGCCACCAGGTTTCAGGAGATCTTTGTTTTTTTTAATCAAAAACCAAAATGAGGATACAGGGGGGGAAATGAGCAGCAGCCTGCAGCAAAAATGCCCAGATTTCAAAGCTGTGGAAAAAACCAATTTCAAGTTACTGAATTACACCATACAAGAGCTCTTTTGGGCCAGACCAAAGTCTACATAGCCCTGTCCTGTCTGCAACAAAGAATATCAGCAGCCTGTCCTTGGAGGACCGCCCCCCATGGAAGAGGGACCCATGCCACAGCTGTTTTGGGAGGACTGCTGCCCATGGGATGGAGCCACATCACAGAAGCTCACAAAGAACTGTCTCCCGTGGGAGGGACCCCAGGGTGCAGCAGAGGAAGGACTCCTCTCCCTGAGCTGCAAGAGAAATCAGGGGTGATGAACTGACCAAACTCTCATGCTCCTGCACCCCTGTGCTGCCAGTGGTAAGGAGGGAGGGGCTGGGGGGAGAAAGGTGGGTTTTTTTCAAGGGTATATTTTACTTCTCATTATCCTGCTCTGATTCTGTTTAGTAATAAATTCACTTTATATCTTTAATTTGAGCTCTTGGAGCGTTTTCGCCTGGTCCTCATCTCAATTCATGAACCCTTTTTGTTACATCTTCTCTCCTCTATCCAGATGTAGCAGGGGAGGATGAATGAGCAGCTTTAGTGGGTGCCTGGAGTCTGGCCAGTGCCAAATCATGGCACTCCATCACACCACACCCTTTTAAACAGTCTTGAGGACTGGATGTCTGAAGCTAAAAATAGAATCAATGTGCATGTGTATTAGCATGAGCCTCTCTGGGCTCCAATCCATTCTCAGCACAATATCTGAGATGCTTCTGTGTGTCTTTCATGAGTCAATAAATTCCTCTGCATTAACTCAGTCTCCCCACATGAGCCTTTGGCATCTCTGTCACCCTCCTGCCAAGGGCTCCTCCTTGCTGTGGAGCTGGTTCCTAGCAGTTTCACTTGAAGCACACTGCTTTCTGTATTAGAAGCCATGAAACCATCCCTACCCATCCTCTCTAACCAGCCCACGATTTTCTAAATCTCTATTTACCTACCAAACTGTCTCCACCAGAAGTGGTTTTCTCAGTCATTCCCTTGCTCTGACTATTCCTGTCAATTTTCTCTGAATTTCCTCCATATCCTTGTTGAAATGGAAATCCGAGACTGTGCACAGCGATCAGCCTACACACAAGAGGGAAGCATGGAAGCCCACAGCCTCATCTCCCTTCCCACATGCCATCCAAGGACTGGTAAAGCATCAGTAGCATGGTGGATTCACAGATTCCTATTTTTGCCCCTGAGTATTACCTTTCCAAATAAGAGAATGGAAACAACACGAGGCTGATGGTCATATTCATGTCAAGAGCAGCACTGAAGCAAACATTTCCTTTGACAGACCTCAAGGTGGCCCAGTGGGGATTTGGGGCTACCCTCCAGCCCATCCTCTCCTTCAGCACTAACTTGCCCCAAGGCATCAGAAGTGCCATGCATGCTTTGCAAATGCATCTCTCTTTCAGGGAGAGGGCTGGATGCACACATCCCTCTCTCACTGACTGCATCCAGATCTGTCTATAGATCTGACATCATGTTTATTTACTTCAAATGAGAATTCCAATTATAGCACCAAATTATTCTGAGGGGGTAACAACAAAGATGCTGCTTTAGGTCCAACATGGATTTATTTCAAAGCGATTTCCAACATGCTGCTCAGCAGCAGAAGTTGTAGGATTGCACAGCACAAGGCGGGCTGCCAAAACTGAGCTCTGCTGCAGCTGAGCAGGCAGAAGTTCAACATAAACAAAAATAATTGAAAATGAAAACTGGGGGAAGAGGAAGGGGAGGGGAATAGACAAACAAACAGGCAAAGGCCAATGCTGAGAAAGAAAACCCTAAAATTCACAAAAACATTCTCAGCAAGGAAGGAGTACACCCTCATCTTAAGAAACAGTGCAAAGGAAGCATCCTAAAATGGGCTTGTCTCAGCACTGCTAGGAATTTTGAGAGCCAGTAAAAGATTTTTGATTCAGCTGCAGCTCAGATGAGCTTCTTAACATGCTCAGAAAGTGGCTACACATTTTCAGACCATAGGAGCTCAAACATGAGTGTGGCTTAAACTGAAGCCTCCTGAAAAGCAGGAGCAGAATCAGTACCATATTTTCTAACCCTTCTTAAAATAACAGCATTTAGCTCACAGAGCTAATTACTTAAAAACTAAAAGGAACTATTAAGTCACTTTTGTAACTTTGGCTGCTCAGGTGCTTGTGCCACTCACTGGGAAAAGCCACAGAACTGTAATTTCAGAGAGACTTTGGAATTACAGATAAAGTAAGAGCAATGTAACTTGAGTGGAGCAGGTTGGGCTTTGCAGACAATTTACTGAGGTTATTTTATTTACTTTGACAACATCTGCTATGTTGATACTGTAGTCAAACCTAACAAAAACGTGTTTGCTAGATGAAATCTACAGCCATAGCCTGGAGAGCAGCATTGGAGGATCAGCTGCTGGAAACTGGAGGCAAAGATTCCATGCTAGGACAAAAGGATGACCTGAGGTGGTCACAAAGAAATGAATTCTCTTCAATGCTTCCAGGCCAGAAGAAAAATTGTTTTGGTATGCTAAGCACTGTTTTTACTGAGCTCTTATCATTTGTTGCTATTTTGGGGCATTAAAACACTGCACCTCAGCAGAAATTCAATGGAATTTCAGGGGAAAAGGCACCCAAATAGGCACTACTGCAACTGAGGAGCCAGTCTGAGCTCAGGAAGCACTGGGATAAAAGGTCTTAGGTTGTCTTAAGGAAGTAGCAGGAATTTCTCTGAAAAAGTGTTAGGTTAATACATTTCATTATTTGCTACCAGAATTAAATAGTGCTTCTCAGCCTGTTGCAAACACACCACTGAAATGACTGGAGAAAAAAAAAAATCCCATGTACTTACTTCTACACACACAAAGTCTGAAAGAAAATGACCTCACAACAGAGCATTCCAAGTATAGCACAAACATTTGTTGACAATAAATTAAAAAACCCCAAATATTTGAGGCAGTGATACCTCTGTTACAGAACAGAGGTAATACTACCTAAGATTAATGGTGGCTTTTTCTTCACTCCTGTCTCTTCATCCCAATATCCAGTCCAGCTTTTGACTTGGACTAGAAACACAGGTAAACACAGGTAAAAAACCCAGTGTTGTTGTGGGTTGATGCTGATTGGATGCCAGGCACCCACAAGGTCTGCTCATTCATTCCCCTCTGCAGTGGGACAAAGGAGAGAAAATTTCCTCTGAGAGAAAGGGTTCATGAGTTGACATTAGGCCTGGGAGAGATTGCTCACTAAACACCATTATGGGCAAATCAGGCTCAGCTGGAAATATAAAGTGAATTTATTACAAACAAAATCAGAGTAGGATTATGAGAAGTAAAATAAACCCTTAAAAAAACACCTTTCCCCCACCCTTCCCTCCCTCCCAGCTGCACCTCCTACCCAAGCAGCACAAGGAGACAGGGAATGGGGTTATGGTTCATCACCCAAGGCTTCTACCACTGCTCAGGGAGATGAGTCCTTCCCTTGCTGCACTGTGGGGTCCCTCACACAGGAGACAGTTCTCTGTGAACTCTGATGTGTCTCCAGCTCATGAGCAACAGCTCCCTGTGAACTGCTGCAGTGTGAGTCCATCCCACAGGCAACAACCATCCCAAAACTGCTGCAAGGTGGGCCTCTCTTTCCACAGGGTGCAGTCCTCCAAGGAAAGGCTGCTCCAGCCTGGAAGTAGGGCCCCCTCTCTCCAGTGGGTCTCCAACAGGATCACAGCCTCCTCCAGGGACTCACCTGCTCCAGCGTGGATTCCTCCACATGGGCTATGGGTGGATCTCTGCATCCACCGTGGATCCCCATGGGCTGCAGGGGCACAGCTGCTTCTCCATGGTCTGCACCACAGGCAGCAGAGGAATCTCAGCTCTGGCACCTGGAGCACCTCCTCCCCTCCTTCTGCACTGCCCTTGGTGCCTGCATGTTGCTCCCCACCTTGGTTACCATGGAGGTGTTACCATCATCTCTAACTGGCCCAGTCTTGGCCAGCAGTACATTCATCTTTGGAGCCACCAGGATTGGCTCTGCTGGACATGATGGAAGCTTCTGGCAGCTTCTTACAGAAGCCACCTCTGTGCCCCCCCCACTACCAAAAAACAGACTATGAAAACCCAATACAAGTGTAAATAACCGTATTACAAAACTTATTGCCAAAAAAATAAACAGAAATAAAATCCAGCAACATAATAAGAGAGTTCACTGCAGGAAAGCCATCTTCCAACAGATCAAGAATTTTGCTCAGCACAAATACAGTAAGCAAAACCTAGAATCTTCCCAAAGGAACAAGAAAAACAAAACACTTTAAATATTATAATATAAAAACATAAAATCATAAAAGTCAATGCCATGGATACCAGCTCACTCTGACCTCCACATCTAAAAATATATGGAGATAATAAAGGGTCCTTGAGTCAGACAGCAAAAGTTATTAGTTAAGAAAGACGACTGAATTAGGAAGGACTGACAAGATCAGGGCTGTTTATCTGAAAGAACAACAGGACTAAATAAATAGACACAGTATGATTAAAGTTAATTAAGAAGTATTTTTTTTCCTTGCCCTCCTACTACAAAGTCAAACAGAACTAAATCACTTTTCAAATTGATACTTTAAAAAGAATGGGTGGATAACTTTTAGGACTCAATGTCACAAAATACTAGTGATGACAAGAACCAAGAGGATTAAACTGCAATTGGCTTTGTATATGAACAGTCCCTGCCATTCCACTATAAGCAAACAGTAACAGACAGGGATTAGGAAGATGTTCTGTAACAGAAATATCATTATCTAACAGTTTAGGGAAGGATTTCATACATCACCCTCTGTGGCATCCCAGTTGTGCTACTGCTGGTTACATGACACCCACCTAGAGGGACACTCATCAGATCACTCCAGCACCCCGTGTTCTACTACCAGAACTGTCTGGTGGCAATAGGTGTGAGCTTCATGACAGATCTTCCACTGGAAAGCATGTGTGCATCCTCCAAGGCATGCCTGTTCTCAAGCAGCTTTGATAAGAGCAGTCAAACTTCTGCAGTGAAGGTAAATCTTTTGTAATCCCAGTTGCAGTGCATAATAATGGCAAACTCGCCTTCACTTTTTAGTCTTTTTAGTCACCTGAGAGTTTATTTTCCATTCTGTCAGTACATCTTTTAGTTTAATCTAAAAGTTAATAATTTTAGGATTTTTTTTTCTTTTGAGACACAGGAACAAACTACAGGCAAACCCAAGAGCACCCGGATTGCATCTTTCTGACTCTACTCAAAGAAACTCACTGATGCTCTTCCAAAGCAATTTTGTTTCTTTTTAACACAGTCTCCCCACAATGTAATATGATTCTTTGTGAAAAGGCCATTCTTCATCCTCCAGTAATGGAAAAGCTGATAGTCCTCCCAGCACCCCAAATGCCTGCCCATGGTAAATAGCAAACCAAACAACATGATGAAGGAATATAAAGCAGGTAAACCAGGGTGTGCTTGCAGTACAAAGTCAGAGTCCAGCTTGGCAAAGGCAAGGTCAGCAGTGGCTGGTTACCTCCTCCATGCCTTCCTTCCTAGCCCCATGCTTGCAAGTGTTGATGTTACCATATGTAAGGAGAATCCCACATTCCTAGTTACAGCTTCAGCTGCTCTTTCATCTTCTATGCTTGACTGGTCTGGTGTTGCAGTATGAGAATATTTCATAATAAATCTGTATTTTCATTTGTCCTTAGTAAACCTGGGGATGATTGATGTTTAAGTCAGAGTTGAGCAGTTTTCACCATGCATAAAACTGTGGCTAAGCATAGTATAAGTGTATTCCTACAACATCTAGGTGCCTCCTGTAGTTCCAAAATACCAGAAAACTGGAAGGACTTCTGAATGCAACTGTAATGCAAATCTCATTATTAACTACCACTTTACTGAGCAAATATCAACATCTCTCTCCTGAATAACAAGAGCATTTCTAACCCCAGTCATCGTATTTCTTAATGGAGAACCAAATTCACTGGCAATAAAGTCCAGGTTCCCGGAAGAAAAATTACTCTGTGCTCTCAGTAGACAGACTGGGTTTTAATGAGCAAGGAAACCACAAAGGGCCTGATTCTAATCCCACATAAGTCAATGGGATGGCTTCTTCTGACTTCAGTGAACTTTGGAAGGAGATCTGAGGTCCTGATTTTGCATTTATTGCACTGCCAGCTTCACTGAAACCACAGGGAGTTTCAGTGTCACTCAAAGAAGAAAAGTTCTTCAAGAACTAGTATCACCCCTTTCCCCAGTATGGAAAATTCCCCATTATAAGCAGAAAAAAGAATAATAAATTGTTGAGAATTTAAGATTGCATTTTCAAAAAAAGAATTCTTTGGGATGACACTCAGGAGGCTCATCTTGTGCCAACCCTGATAGTGAAAAATGTATTATATATGCTCCAAATGTTTTATATAATCTTTCCCAATATCACTTACAGGTGGCTTGCTGACAGCATATTTTATTTTCAAGTCTACTTTTTTTAGTAGTCTTGTCTCCCAGCACCAAAATGGTCTGTTCATGTGGAACTGGTGGAATGTGTTGGAACAAACTAATACACTGGAATAGTAACTTACCATGGATTACAGGCTGCATGGGGCCTTTTCCTTTACAATCTATAACACAGAGCTTAAAACACATAATGTTTTCCCCTGGTATGGTATTTTTCTTTCTACTGTTGTGCTATGCAAGACATTACTTCAGTGCACACCTTCTTTAATGGCCTTAATAAATTACCTGTAAGCTTTGAGTTAAGGACACAGTTCTTCAATTAAAACTAATAGCCATAATTGCAGCATCTCTCTAAGGTGCTGCTGCTCTCTGTTGGCTATACACCATGGAAACACAGCTGGGCTCAACAAACAAGAGCTCTTCAGGACCAAGCACAGCACTTCCTCCATTTGAGAGTCTGACCAGTCACAGATTTTAGTTCTTGCCCATCAAACTTGCAGCACCTTCAGCTACTTGGCTATCACACAATGTGTGCACATACATTATTTCCCTGTGGATGCTTCTTTTTATTCCTAATTACAATGAAAATGAGTTCCCACAGTACCCAGTAATTTCAGTGGGAGCTGCTAACACTTAGAAGCCCTGAAAATAAGGACTCATTTTATAGAGCCAAACCCAAGAATATCTGCATTAGCAGACCGTAAGAAAAATGTCTGCCTAAGTGACACAATTAAACACTTGGCTTTGTGTAATTGAGCCTAGCCACTGTCTTCAAGAAAAACTTGGATCTGCTGCACCATCCTGGTTGAGCTTCACTTTCCCTATGAACATCCCATTTCCCCAAAGCAACTGAAAGCAATGTTCTGACCTAAACTGTTAAAATTCCATTGTGGCTTGTCAGATGTGTCACTTAATACTTCAGTCTGTGTCGTTGGCCCACAGGATGAGGGTGGCAATATCTCAGCTGAGAACCATGAGTCCTTCATATATCAAGGTAATAAAAAACCCCCCCACAACAACTACATTAAATCAGTCTTCATCTATCTCCTTTCTGGTGTTCATTCACAAAGAATGAAGAATAATTCATTTCCTTACTATTCATCTGTCCCACATATGTACTAATAGGCATGAAAATACTAAACATAAATCTTTTCCTCATCCTCAGAATGATTTTTAAAAGGCACCCTTCTCTTGCATTTCTGTGTGATGCCTGATAAATAATAGATCAGTTGCATGGTGTTCATTTTAATATTAATGTTATCAGACAGCATTTGAGAGAACTGGGGCAGAAACCCGAATTCTGGAAGAATTTGGTATGGCAGCACTCACCATCCAGAAGTATTTTTTTCAGCTCAGGTCCACCTCTATAATATACAGACATTATGGGGTGTGCAGGACCATGAATTTCCCTTCAATTTACCCAGAGACAAGGATGCTGGCCACAACTTTTTAAAATGAATTATTTAAAATTAACTGGTAGGTTAAAATAAAATATCCATCAAACACAAAAACAATGGGAAGATACTGTGATCTGCTTTAGGAATCCTGACATTTTTTTTGTTCTGTAATTAAAGAAAGCCTTGTTTCCTCAGCCTAAATGTTGACATTTCCCAGTATGGAGATAAGCAATCTTTGAGCTACAAAATGCTTTGATTCAGCTTAAGAAAATTCTTCCTAGCTATAGGGCTTTATTTATGCCTACAAAAAATATCTTCTGGATCCATAAAATATAAAAAACTAGGATTAATTATTTAGTGCTATATCCATCACTCTTCCATGCAGTACTAGGAAGCATATAAGGACTTTTTCCTCCCATCTCCTATCCTGGCAGCTTTACAGAATGTATGCTTAGCTGAATCTAGTCTAAGAATTAGGGGCCAGGCCACCTTGTTATCGCACTCTACAGTTCTGAGAAAGGCTTTGTGTTGAGTGTAAATACGTGCAGGCATCACACACATGCAATTCCCAACACACAGAGGACAGTGAAGTTCTTCATCACCCCAAGGAAAGTGTGCTGTGGCTGCCTTGGAACTGTGGCCACTTTCTGTGGCTGCAAAGATTGTTGTAAGCCATGAGCAAACAGAGCCACCTCTACCTTCCCATGAAGATCTCTAGTCAAGAACTGAAGAGAATCTAAGTGAGCTCAGGATGTGCTACAGATGTGCTGCTTCTCCACACTGCTCGGACACTGCAGAAAACAAACATGTCATACTTGCACACTAACATTCATTTAAAAGCTGATTTAGGAGGAGAGGACAAAAGTTACATCAAGGATACATCTACTGTATTAAAGAAAAATGACTTTCAGGTACAGACCAGACACCCAGCCACAACACATTTCTGTCCCTCACCCATATTCCTTTGCAGGGATTCTCAGCCTGCAGTGTTGTCATCCATCACTGGTGGCCTTGACAGGACTGCTCCACCTTGACTTCCTAGACTGTACTGTTATTGTGGGAGAATGAATGGGGCAGGGATAGAGACCAAGACAAGAAGGGAAGGATATGGAGTCCCACCCTCAGACAGCAGAGCAGAGCGAGCATCACAGGCAGCAGCAGACAGCCAGAGCACTGGCATAGGCAGAGAAAACAATTTCAGTGAGTAGAGAGGGACAATACTCATCATCTAACAAATGTGATTACAAAAGCTTTCCTTCTCTGACATACTCACATCCATCACAATGCTGCTCAAACTCTAGTACGCTCACCATTGCAGACTAGGAAAAACAGTTCTGCACAGAAGTAGCCTCCACCTCTGTTCTACAAGTCAGCAATTCATGAGGATTTCTCTGAACTCAGAGGCACTCATGAGCCTATTGCTATCCCTTGTGCATCCTGTGGCAGCTGACTCCCTTAGCCATTTTTCACTGTCCCTCTGCTTGTCAATAAATCACCGTGCTAATTCCTGTGACACCTGCTGTGAAGTGCTCTGGGAATTGTGGCAAAGATTTCTGGGCTGCATCTGAGAACTGGTGGTGAATGGCTGACTTCAGGTTGACATGATGAAGAAAGGTTAAGGCTCTTCAGCTGAGCACCCTCTTAGAAATGATTCATTGTGACTCCAGCAATCCCTTTTCTATACACCAAGTCTGTCCTCTGCATCTGCCTGAACACGTAAGGGGTTTGATGCTTGTCCTCTGTGTTGCTCATGTACTTAATTTTCCCTCTCTTATTACCTGGGAAGGGTGATTACATTTCCTATGGAATATCACCAGTGATACATCACACTTAAGGGCTGTGTCTCCCCCCACCCTCTAATGGGAACCTGTGGCTACTTCATCTTTTCCTTCCTTGAATACCAATCCTCCCACGAGCCTGTGTGTTAGCCACCAGCCTCCCACCAAAGAATAATGGGACTCCTACTGACGCTCATTTAGAGTAAATTATTTTCAGTTAGTAAAGACAATTCTCTCGGTGAAGATTCTGGAGAGCCAGGGATGGTACAGCAGAACACTGTCTGCCCCACAATTGATTTGAATACAATGGTTTGAAGGAAACCTCAGACTTCAATAGGAACCCATTAAGAACAGCTATTTGCATGGTGCCTGTCTGAACACTGAGGACAGCAAAGAAAGTAGAATCTGTCTGTCATGGTCAGCTGATTATTCCTTTTTTATTCTTCCACAATTAGATGGTCTTCAAATAAACATTGGCATCAGAGATCTGAACTAGCAGTCACAAGCTGTGTAAAAAAGACATGGGTCACAGAATTCAGTTGATTTTTAGATAAAGCAAGATATTTTGGGTTGTTTTGGTTTTTTAGGTTTTTTTGTTGTTGTTTTGTTTTTTGGTTTTTTGGTGTTTTTTTGGTGTTTTTTTTTTTTTTTTTTTTTAGAACAGTTCAAGTGCTTGCTTTTTCTACTGGAAAGACTTCCCCACTCCTCTTCTCATTCCTCTCATAGTTCTTCATGACACTTGGATTTGGATAGGGAACTGCTATCTGTGGGACTGTTAAAGCAACCCAAAGGAATTAAGTATCTGAATCCACACTGGAGTTCAAAAGCTGTAGGCCAAACAGCTAAAAAACTTTGAAAACGGCGATTAACAAAAGTATGCAGACAGATTCCAAGTCTACACATACACAGATAACAAATGCAGTGCTGAAAAGGTCTCCTTCCATATCAAACAATACTTTCTAGCCTGTGCTAGGGAAGTGCATGCTCATTTTTGCTATCTCTGACTTCACCCCATTTTGTACTACAAAAAAGCTGGAACAAGGGTGTGCATATATATGTACATATTAACTAAATTGATTCTCTATATTCATTTCAATCAGGAATGTTTTACCAGGGAGGAAAAGGAAGAATTAAAAGCCTCTCAGTCCCATTTCCTCAAACAAAAACAAACAAACAAACAAACAAACCAAACCAAACCAAACAAAAAACCAAGCCCTAGCAGATGGATGCTGTGGGGTCCATAAATGTCCTTAACACTGTGCAGGATATCTGGGAAAGCTAAACTCCCACAGTCTCAGTCCTGGTGGGGAACAGCAGGGCATCATGATTGCTATAAAGCAGGGAGTGCAAGATCTGCTGAAGCCATGTATCAATCAGCCTGGCAGGGTTACCTTGGAGTTACTGACATGGAGCGCAACTCCTGGCTCCTTTAAATTTCTTTTAGGCAGTCAGGATGAAAACCTTATCACCTGAGAGCTTATCTCAGCTCTGCTGGGACATGAACAGAACCCATATGTCTTCATAAAGCATCTCTTTCTGAGCAGCCCAGTGTTTACTCTAAATTAATTTGGCCAGAAAATCCCTGACCACCTCCAACAGGGGCTGCTGCGAGAATGGAGCTGCTATTTCTACACAGCTGCTGCTCTAAGGAGAAAAAGGCAGGGAGGAGGAAGAGCCTGAGGAATAGCTGGGGCCACTCTGACTGTGAATCAATCAAACAGCACTGGCTGTTGGGTTGGTCTGGGGCACAGGGAGTGCCTGATACACAGATTTACCAGAGTGAAATGTGCCCAAACTCCATTACACACACATCTCCTAAGTTGAAGCCCACAAGGCAAAAGAATCATAAAACTATAATTGAATGGTTTGGGTTGGAAGGAATTTTAATATTATCTAATTCCCAACCACCTGCCATGGGCAGGGACATCTTCCACCAGACTAGGTTGCTCAAAGCCCCATACAACCTGGGCTTAAATATTTCCAGGAATGGTGTTAAGATATGGTTACTAAAATTATTAGAGACATGTTTCTGCCTGAATTAAGGAGCAAAAACCACCATAAGCTATAGTCAATAGTGCAGATTTTTATTTAACAATAACTGTTAAATAAAAATTAAAAAAAAAAAGAAAAGAGGGAGAGACAAAAATATAGAAAAGGGTGGTCAGAGAAAGGGAGAAAGAGATTAATAGTAAAAAAAAACCCCACCATTGTGGATGCTGATGGCATCCCATTGGTCCTCTTCTGATGTTCTCAGTGGGAACAGTCACCTCTACCAGAGGTGGGGAAGCCCACAAAACAGAGTCCAGTGGCTTTATTCACTCAGGATCAGGGGGGTACACCCAGGCAGGCACCTCCCCTGGCACATTCCCTGGAGTGGGGAGTTTTACACTGGATGATGCAATACTTTGGATCAGAGGACACTTCAGGAGTGTTTGATGGTTTATGACACCTTCAGCCTTTTATGACACCTTATGAAACATTACAGCAATTACAGCACATCAGCAGGGATGAATACCCTCAAGCTATGTATGAATGTCCTGATACTACTCCAGAAGGGATTCTTCACAGCTGAGGCACTTCTGTAAGAACTTTGGCATGATAAAAAGCATTTTCCCTGCTTCCAAGGATTCGCCTCTTATTAGCCTCTTCCTTTATTTTGTTCAACACCCAGCTGGAGCCTCCTGTGATAGGTAGACACAGCCCCTCTGCACCTGGGGGAAGTGTTAGATTGTTTGAGTCATTAACCATCAGCAGTCCAGTCTCTCAGAATGGGGCATCCACAACTTCTCCGGGCAACCTGTTCCACCACCCTCATAGCAAAGAATTTCCTTCTAATCTAAACCTAGCCTCTCTCAGTTTAAAGCCATTAGCCCATGTCCTTGTAAGAAGTCCATCTCCAGCTCTCCTCCAGGCCCCCTTTAGGTATTGAAAGGTGCTCTAAGATCTCCCTGGAGTCTTCTCCAGGCTGAACAACCCCAACTCAGCCTGTCTTCATAGGAGAGGTGCTCCAGCCCTATGAGCATCTTTGTGGCTTTCTCTGGACTTGCTACAATAGGTCCATGTCTTTCTTATGTTGGGACCCAGAGCTGGAAGCAGCACTCCAGGTGGGGTCCCACAAGCACAGCTAGCCACACTGCTTTGGATGCAGCCCAGGATACAATTGGCTTTCTGGGCTGCAAGTGCATGGTGCCATGACATGTGGAGCGACCAATACCCAAAATCTCATCAGCCAACACCCTTTCTCTGCAGGGCTGCTCTCAAGCCATTCTCTGACCAGCCTGTATTTGTGCTTGGCATTGCTCCAACACATGTAGACAACCTTGCCATCAGCATGGCTGCAGCAGGAAGGACAGAAAAGGTTCTTATTCTCAAGAAAAACCAGGTGGCATTGATCCTGGTCAGGACAAGAAAGGGAAAAGAGAGAAGATGGACTGGGGGTCCTACTGTAGTGTATTAACTAGCCACTATGTAGTCATGCTCTACTGTTACAGCTGAAGAAAGGCTCAGAAGTGAATCAGAATCCTCTCACAGATCCTTCCATGAACAGTTAATCTTTTTCAAAAATGTTATAGTCTGACATTCATGTGACCAAATGCAGGGGGAAAAAAACCAGAGCTGGAGAACATTTTTCATTAATTGAAAACCAATTCTCTGCTAGCTACTGTCAAAAGCAGCTTCTGGGTTGTTTTTCTCTGCAGAGAAGCTGCTGCTGGGACTTTGCCAGTTCAGCAGTTAAAGGTAATCGCAAAGAATCCCTCAGCAAATTGTAAAGTGCTCGGGCTGAAGAACAACAAGGTGTTTGGGGACTGACTTGATTGTTTTAATTTGCGTAACACCAGCAGCAAGCAGCACTTAAGAATTATTCTGCTTAATTCACCTATTCCAAAAGCAAGAAAAACCAAGCTAGCTTTAATGCATAAACCAGACCTAAAAGTATTTGATTTTATCTCCATGTAGATAAGGAAAATGCAAAATCTGGCATCTGGTGCAAAGTGATATTCTTCCATTGTATTTTCTATACACTAACAAGGAGCTAGGGGCATGCATTGACACAACACAGCAGTCAAGAGGATCTGACTCTTTGCTGTCAGATCTCTTCCTTTTACTGTTTGGAAAAGAAGAGACATAGGTCATCTGAGTACTCCCAAAATCTCAAAAGATGGTGCCACAGTGCACCTACCTTCCTCTTCACAGCAGCCAATACATTTCCTCTCACTTCATTTAACAGACTGTGACAAATGTGCAGATCTCACCCCACAAATGTGCAAGTAATTGACTCAAAGGCAAGAATAAATCCTTTCTTACCTATTCCCCTTATATTTTTAACAGCATAGCCGTCAAAACACAGCAAATCAATTTTTCCCCCTTACTGTCTCCACTCTGACTTTTCAGAATATTTTTAGTTGCTGTGATTAAAAATTTACCTCTTAAGTACACTGAGGACACAGTGTATGTCTTGATTACAATTCTGTATAACTTTTTCAGTCTACCTATGGATCTTTCTTGCAAAGGAAGATGTGGAGCCGTATCTTTCCTTACTTCCCTTATCTTTCTAACAAAACATAAATATTAGTAACTAACTTTGAAAGAACATTAGGAAAATAACCTCACAGCAAAATGCAGAAAATACATTTTCAGAATGAAGATGTGAGGCCGTCACATGTCATGGGATTACACAAGACACCTTACACAAGAGAAACATGGCATGCTAAACTGAAAAACACACTTGCAGGTCTTGCCCAAAGCAAAGATAAAAAACCTCAGCATTTCTGTATTCTGTCTTTGGTGCTGCATTTTAGGGGACAAGTTCTCACCCCTGGACTCTTTTCTCTTTCTGTCCTCTTCATCAAGGACAATGTGGGTCACAAATGTCTTGTGCTGCTTCTATCACATATTCTACCATGTGTGATTAACCAGTACTTCCTCTATTACTTTGTCCAGATATGCTTTATTACCATGCCTGAAATCCTGCATGTGTGCAGCCACAGTACTCATCTGAATGTCACCAAAACTGTATGAATGAAGGAATGTAAATCCCTCTTCCTGGGATTCTCTGCATTGATCTGCTCATTCATAGCAGGCAGAGACCCTTCTACCTTTTGACTGCCATTCAGCCACCCTTTCTTTTTTCCTGTGAAATTTGTTTCCTATCCAAAACTGGAGAAGTCTTGACTATTGAAAAAGAGAATACTTTCTGATTTAATTTCATTCATATTGATTAGACAGTTTAGACAAGTTGAGTAGTAGAAGGCCTAAACGTAAAGATATGGAGGATAAAACAGCCATTGCAGAAAGTAAGGGAAACACCCCTTTCTTTTCTTCTTTTAGTATCAATATAGTCCAAGATTTTTTTTTTTTTTTTTTTGGCAAATGTTTGTTCACTAAAATGTTCCAAGGGGGAAAATGTCAGGCACAAATCCTCACTCATTGTGTATTTGCACAGCAATGCTTAAAGGTCCTTAAAGATCTCCAAGGATTTGAAAGAAATAATTCAGTCAGGTAGCAAAAACAGTGCCACTGCCTTCCGGTGGCTGGTTACACGGCTCATGGGGCAGCTGACAACTCCAGGCAAGTCACAGTGAACTCATTTCACACATCATGCATGGAGAAACACATTCCACCATCCAAGTGTAAGAAATTCTAACTGTTTGAAGCTAATGCATCAAGCAAAAATAGCTGCAATACACAGAATAGCTGCAATACACAGGTGGACAACATTTTGCTCACTGCAAAGAGACACTTCTCTGCTTTTCTTACAGATGGCCTGCTCCTGTTCTTGCCAAAACCACCACAGCTTCACTCAGTTTCCTTGGCACTTAGAAAAGTCACAACTTTTCCCTCACATATGCTGGCTGATTCTTTATATACCTGAGTAACAGGTGTGTTCCAGCCATGCTTTGCATTATTCATCTTGGATGAAGTTAAACCCTGACTGTGTGACACATCACACATTACTCAGTTTACCTCAGTGCTGTGTTTTGATTTTGCTCGGTTAAGTTTACCTCAGACACATTTAGGCTGGAACAGTGTTTAATTACCACGGCACAGAGACTTGGCATTCTCCTAAATTTGTGCTTTTCAGCAATGAGACTCTTTTCTGCTGTATCTTTAAAGTGCCTGCGCTTCCTTAAAAGTTGGTTGTCTCAATATTATTACCTTACAAAGCAGGTAATCAAGATTTACTTGATTTCAGGCATCTCTTCCTTGCTTAAACAATTACTTGTCCCATGCTTTTTCCTGCCCCCACTTTCCTTTTCCCTATAGAGAAATACATTTTCACTGCTAATACACACCATAACTGCAATGTACTGCAGAATGGGTATCAGTCCAAAGCCCAGTGAAATCCTGAAAGGTTTCTGAACCACAAAAAAGGCAACTACACAGTATTACACAGGCAGCCTCTATAAAGGACCTTAATTTAAAGACCTCTTTTTGTGTTATAAATTAGTTTTATTTGTGTAACATTTTCTACCTTCAGATCTTTATAGTCCACTAACTAAGAAAAGCAGTTTAAGAAGGAAAATGAGACTACCAAACGTCCTAATTCCTCATGAAACTGGTGTTCTTAAAGGATTAAAAAAATCTGAATTTTAAATTCTAGAAGTGATTAAATACAAGCATGAACTTAATAAGCTGCTAGTAAGTAACTAACATTCAAAACAGCAGCACTGCAGTTTTTCCAGTCCCAGACACTTTTCTCCCATCCTCCACAGCAGATCCACTAAAAATTCAAGATAATGATTACAAGTACCTAGATCTGTAACATACAGATCCATAGCAACACTGAGGATCTCTTATGTTAATTTCTGAGCCCAGAGGCTTTTCTGCAACACTGAATTAAAGAAACCACTGTATCATTCCCATAACCAGATGATTATCGAGGAATTAAGACTAAGCAGAAAACTCTTTTCAAAACGTCAGTCTTCGAAGGCCCTTAAAAATCAAACAAAATTACTGATGTGGCTTGCATCATCAGTTCTCAAAAGTTTCATATCTACACACATCCTGTTCTAAAGAGAAAGGGCAAAGTAACCATTAAGAAAGTCTTCATTTATGATTCCTTGTTAATGCAGTAGATAGGAATTACTGATTTTTAATGGGACATTTGAAGATTTCTTTTACTGTTGTTGCAGGTGAAAAAACCAAGAGGACTACAACATCACTTACCAACAATCCATTAGTGTCACCTCTCAAATTCTTCAGATGTAAAGGTGAGAAATTTTCCCTGCTTAAAGTGTCAAAACATATTTGGATGTCTGCTGAGTGAGGTTTAAATGGTTTAGAGAACAAAACTAGTACAGGTCCTAAATCTGTGTGACAATTCCCCTCTATTTGCAGAAGTGACAGAGGGAACCAGAGGTGTATTCCTTGAGGAGGAACAACTGTCATCCCTGGAATATGTTCTGTATGTGTCAAAGCATATCAAAGGAGAAAACACACATAGGAGAAAAGCAGAGTAGTGAATCCTGTGCCTACCTCACCACTCTACTAGTATGGAAGCCAATATTCTCAGCAAAGAAGAGAAGCATAACCTGTGAGTTGAGCCATGACGGATGCAGTGCTGCTGGCAGGCTGTCACAGTGTATGTGGATTTCCCCAGTAAGATGCTCAGAGTAATCACAGAATAATACTGCTCCTGTTTGAGGAAGCAGGGAACAAAATTTCTCCAAACTTTCAGACTTAGAAGAGCTGTCTGCCCTACACATAGGATTTTCCCCTAAGAGATGATGTAACAATGAAGATATTTGCTGGTTTGGTATCACTGAGGAGAACGTAGGCAAAAAGTGGCAATGAGCACTGAGGTGTTACACATACAATAAACTTTTGGCATGAATGAATGGAAGGACCAGTTCCAGAATGGGGCTCAACAATCCAGTTTTCACCAAAAAATTTTGACTGTACTCTATCAGAACCATCATCATAGAAGACAGCAGGATCTGTGTGCAGAGCCTTCAATGTCTACGTACTTGTGTTAACTGATACTATGGTGCATTCCAAGTGACAATAAGAAGTTATCCACACCTGCAATAAACTTGCTTCTCAGTTTCCCTGAAAGATATAGTCTGTTCTTTACAATGAAAAGTACTCATTATCTTATCCTAACCGGTATTCCTCTTCTGCACACACCATCTTGAGTAAGTTAAGATCCTTTTGCATGATTTGCATATGAGAAAGACTCAAGAATTAATGACTCAAAGCTTTAAGATGCCCACATAAATTTCATTTCTATTTCTGTTTCTTCACACTGCACAGTCTCATATAACACTATACAAAAAGGGTAAAAAGGAAAAAAAACCTTCAAAAAAATAAAAATCCACTGTAATGCCATGAAAACTAGGCCATAGAACAATCTATTCATCTGGCCTGCATCACATATCAAATTCAAAAGAACAACAAAGTTAAATACCTGGATGTAGAAAGCAGAAAATAAAAAAATCTATAGGTGTTGGAGAACAACATGAAGCATTTTCCTGTTCTCTTCAAAAAAGGTTTATTATCTGCCTTCCTACAGCACTTTAAAAAGTCTCAAGACAAATTATTTTAAACCTCAGCTTAAGAAAGCTAGATAGCCAGCAGCTTTTCTACTTCTTGATTTGGAAAAAGCAAATTGAAAAACAGTACATATGTAATAGCTGATACTTGTCTGCTTTTGAGGCAGCTGTTATAACCAGTTGGACAAATATCCTGCGCACTCCCTGGTCATGTCAGTGCTGCATTGGTGTTCTGAAACCTGAGAGATTGTTCAACAGCATATAAATAAGTGTCAGAAAGAAATGAACAAGGTCTTTTTTTTTTTCCTCCCAGCTGAACACCAACAATAGCATTCTGCAACAAACCATTACTAACACTGACATTATAGTAAAGGTCTACTAGTGTGTCAGGACTACAGAAGAAAGGAAGAGAACAAGGAGACCAACTTCATTCACTAAGCAAAGAGCAGGACTAGAATGTCAGAAACGCTCTGGACAGGAGCGTCACGCACTGCCAAATGTATTGAGGAAGGCAGTTGCTCACTGTTGCTGTCAAAACCTGAGCACAAAGCATTGGGGTAGTCTGTATACCAAAAGCTCAGTACTAGTGGAAAACTGAAAAATAGGTAGTATTTATTTTAAGTAAAAAGTTTTGGTTTTTTGGTTTTTTTTTTCTGCAGGAAAGTTTTGGAGCTAAAAAAGGAAATGTGCAAATATTTTAAGATCGAGAACTTCTTGGTATACAGAACTAAAATATTCACAAAATATTTATACTATGACCACAGGAAAAAGGTATTAAAATTTTTACTTACTTTGGATGGGCAAATTCATCCAGTAGGACAACCTTTTCTATCAAGTCTCCACCAATGGTTCGAACCAAATCATAGAAATCATTCTGAGAGTATGTCTCAGAAGGCAGCCAGAAGGAGATGTCATTGATCAAAGGTGGATATCGGCTGAGTGGCTAAAAGAAATTTAAAAACATACTTTTATACATGGTTGGACTTGATAACTATATCTACAACTGTTCTGAACTTACATAACACACCAAGTTCACAGTTTAGAGGCTTTTTAAAATGGTCTTTGAAGGGCAAACTGACCTCATAATCGACTGAGATGGAAGATTTCATACGATTAAAAGTCTTTCAAGGATCCCTTCATAAAAACTTTGGTTTATTCATTTATAAGAAAAATCTTTTTGTTTGCTAAAATCAATTTATGACCCTGAATACACTTTTGCAACAGAGCTGCTTAGAAGGAAGAGATACTGTCAAGTGGTTTTTCACTGGGTAGAACTGCAATTTTTAAAAGCATTTTCCAGACTTTTTGCAGATTCAAAATTTCTTGTCACATTCAGGTATTAAATTTATATGCATTTTATAGGACTCTTATATTACACAACATATTTATTATTTTTACTGTCAAATTTTTAACAAAATCTTTTAAATAGGCACCTTCTTATTAAAATGTTTTAATAAGAAACACACTTTGGCTTAAAAAGTGGGATTAGTTCACTTTCTGGTGGATTTTGTAGATATTCAAACATCTACAACAACACAAAAGGTATGGCTGTTAACATAGTTATTCATTCCACAAGTACCACAATAGGCTTTTAAACACAAAGGGGAACCTTTGCTGCCCACATAGAGTGGGCAGATAGTGTAACTTGTTATTTGTAAAAATAGGAAGAGAAAGAGAAATGAAACCAGAGAAATGAAATGATAATTAACTTTTCAGTTTTGATGAAACTTTCCAGGACTCTGTGGGTTTCAGGTCTCACCTTTGCTGAGAAGTTTCACCCTTTAAAGAACAAAAAATGGTAACATTCTCCTTTCATGACCTCTAGGTCATACAGTATCTTACTTTGCCTTGCATTAATTCCCTGCAGTTGAAAAAAGTACCTTTGCACAAGATGGTTAGAGTCTGCAGGAGAAAACATCTATGTTATTATTTTCTTTATATGTACAAGAGATTCCATGCGTACACCTTGGTCTATACAATATAATACCTCACTCAAAATATATTCCATGTCTGGGAATGTTTTATGATGGAGCAGTGGAAACTTAAGTGAGTACCTGCTAAAGCAATAATCCCGTTAATAAGGCAAGTTTACAGCATTCTGATTTACTCAAACACTGTTCTGTAGAGTGTAAACTAGTCAATAAATTCCTGATAAGGAATACAGTGCCAGTTTTAAATTAATAACACCCCCAGCAAATAAAATAGTGAATCACAAATGATTATTGAACTTGTTAAAGGAATAAACTTGTCAAATGAATTCATATCCTCTACATCAAATTAAAAAAAGGAAACTTGCACAACAAATCCATTGCAAAAGAGCTTTTGATAAAACACTAACGAATGAAATGCAAATGTTTCTGCTCTACAGAAGTCACAGCTGCAAATGCTGGAGATGTTCCTCAGACAACAACCTGATACATGTGTTAGTCTAACCTCATTCCTATCCACCACTTTATTTACCACTGCTATAGTTCAGGAATATACTGAACACCCTTCAAATCTTAGTGGGACTAATACAAAACTCACTGAACTCACAGTTCAGACATTTAATCATTCAACCAGAAGATGTGGCTCATGAGCCTCAGCATGATCAAGGCACCTACTTTCATTCACACAGGTACAAGGACAATAAAGAAATGTAATTACATGTTCAGGTAACTCAGAAATGTCCTGTGCTGGTTTTGGCAAGAAGTAATTGTCTTCACAGGGGCTAGCATGGGGCTGTGTTTTGGATTTGTGCTGAACACATGGTTGTTATTGCTGGGCAGTATTTGCAGAGAGCCAAAACCTTTCCTGCTTTCCATACTGCCACACTGGCAAGAAAGCTGGAGAATTTGGGAGGAGACATAGCTGGGACAGGTGACCCCAAGTGACCAAGGGATATTCCAGACCCTACAACATCCTGCTCAGTATATAAAGTGGGAAGAAGGGATACGTGGAGTGATGGTGTTTCTTTTCCCAGGTAGCCATCACATGTGATGGGGCCCTGCTTCCCTGGAGATGGTCTGCCCATGGGAAGCAGGGAATTAATTTCTTGGGTGTGCAGCTTTTTCTCTCCAGCGTCATTAGTGTGGATACAGAATTGTTATAATTTTGTGTGTGTATGCTTGTGTTACAAAGACTGGAAGGACAAATGCTTAAAACATAACATAAGCACAGCTTTTTATTATTAGCTACTAACCTTTTCTCAGAGCCTTGTAATACAGAAAAATCTTTTATGGTAAAAGGCAAGGCAATAATCCCATATTATACTGTCCCTTCACCACCTGGCTGCAGTCAATATCATTGCAGTAAGTCTTATATCAACACTAAAGTTAGTATAAGGATAAAATTTCTAGTTCTCAAATGTATTGATCTGTTTGTTGTAGAGCTCCATGAGTCACATAATAGTTTATTAGCTACACCTAAAATGTGAATAGGCTACTAAAGAGTCTCCAACTGGCAAGCCAAAATGAAGTTCCTAAATTTGTATTCAGGCACTCCAGCAAATACATACTGTGGTCCAACAGACCACTTTGCCATTTTTTGATCCTTTCTAAACTCTCCTGCTCTATAACAGCAGACTGATCCAAAGTCCATTGACTTTGGTCCTTTTTCAAGTTCAAGGCAAGTGCCAACCCTGGAAACCATTTCCTTATGAATTTACAGATATTTCAAAGGCTCCCCTTGAGAGAAATATAAAAATTTCCCACTAAATTTTCTACTCTGTTGTTGCCTCCAGCCACCACTTCTAGCTACGTTCTCTTCATGGCTCAGGAGTCCTCCAGTACAATGCTTGGAGAAACTACCAGGACACATCTGGTTGTGCAGGCTGTGTGTTGGCTTAACCCCAGCACACTACCTGAGCCTGGAAGCCCTGCTCTTCCTGCTTCCATGCCCTGATCATCCCCTTAGGTTTCTGAGGAACTGAAAAGAGGTTTAGGCAGAACTGATCCCACCTGCAGAGTGCTGCTGCAGGGCACTGGCCAAGTGTCAGTAAGCACTGCTGATGCACAGACATCCTTGCACCCCTCCTTTTGGTTCCATCAGTTTTGACACCACAGTGCTACTTTCAATGTTCTGTTCACTTTCTGTTTCAAACATTTCAGCATACTATCATTGACATTTTTCAACAGCCTCAAAAAACAAATTACACTATCTATAGGACTCCACTAAACCCATCTTGTAGAAAATATTGGAAATAATGACATCACATTTTTCAATCACCCAAAGTGAAAGCATTTAGGAGCGTTGAATTACTATAATTTCTTTAAATAATAAAATGGAAGTTTATGGTGATCCACTCTCAATGATACATGTTTACTAGTCATTAGTCAAAGTTCTTTCTCTGGCTAATAAATAGGCCAAGTATTTCCTAAAACTGCAGCTTTTCCCTCTCAGGGTGCTAATTTTAGTATAGAAATGGGTAGTTGGGCACCAGTGCTATAACCTGCTCTGCCAGCCTGCCTTGCCTACGCCTACATCTATCTGAGGAGGGCGCCACTGAAAACAGAGGGCTGTTAGTCTTTCATATGGGTTGGTGATAGTTTAGGGCATTCCTCATCTCTACCTCTCTGCTCTGCCTTTCTGTCTGAGAATACTGCCCCTGCAGCAGCTGATAAAACAAACATGTGCCTGTTCCTTCACCACTGCAGCTCACAGCCTGCTGTAGCCAGCTGAAAATTGCCCCTCTGATTGGTTTATGTTCATATGTGCTGGATAAAGAATTGCAGCAGCCAGAGTTATTGGGGGACAGCTGTCTTAAGCAGCAACAGGATCCATCAGAACTCATTTGTCAGCATAAAATAGCAAATACTTAGGCTCTGTGTATGTTGCCACACCAGGGCAACACTCTGGATGCTTTGGCAGCACGAATCAAGTGGTCATCATAAGAGTAGTATTTGTTCATCCACACATGGCAAAGGATCATCAGCTAGGCTGGATCCAGATACCTCACAGCTGTAAGGGAGAGAAAGCTTCTTTCTGAGGGCAGAACCTCCCAAGCTACAGTAAAAACAGCTGGCAATAATGCACTGGCCAGTGCCAGTGAATAACCCACACAAGGCTGTGAAGTGTCCTTAGCCTGGAGTCCCAAACAACAGGATGGACATCAGCACTTTCCACAAATATTTGTCATTAGGAGGAAAAGCCATTTCCCCCAGAGGGGTGCAACATGGCAAGGGGACAGGAGAAGTTTTTGTGCTGTGGTTGCTCACTCCATTTCTTCCCTGCTGCCAGCTGCAGATGGGACAAACACAAAAGAGTGACAAACACAGCAGAGGAAAAAGCTGTACTTGTATTTTGACAGTGGCGACACAAATGCAAGGTTAACGACGACATGCACCAGAAACTGGGTTAGCAATTCCATGGCAGGCAGGCTATTAAAAAGTCAGCCATGCTTTACTGCCATCACCAGTCTAAGTCAGAAAAATATGAGACTTAGCAGCATCGTGGCTGCTAAGCTTTAACAGTCCTGCCTTGCTCATGTTTTGGAGAAATATCTACATAAACTATGCAGTTTTAATGCAACATCATATTCTCATCAAAATGAAAACTACAGTCCTGTAATAACTGAGCCTTTCTTAATATATTCCATGGTGAAACTACATCAATTCAGTGTTATCATAGGAAATTTAAACACGTAACAGGCATGAAATTAAAATTTGCAAATTCACAGCAGTAACTTAACCCCCATGCACATAATGAAGTTTCCTCTATTAGTGCATATGCTTCTAGATTTACACTTCCATATTTATGACCAGTGTAGAAAAAATTACAGTTGCTGCAGGGAACATAACTTTGAATTTCTTGGCTGCCATCGCTTAAAATTTAGTCACAGTGTTCCCCATTATTAAAAGTTTTATACCCTCCTACCCAAATTTATTTTTTCCTTAGATATAAGATATATAGATATATATATCCTAGATATATAGATATATATAGTAAGTTCTATATATTCATACATGTACACACACAGACACACATATATATGTGTGTGCGTTTACACATTTTTATGTGTAAACACACATCTTCAAAGGAGGAAATGTAAATTTCAACAGACAACTACCATAACGTCTGATAAGCAGATGTAAAATGTATTTTGGGATTAAGCTCTTAAAACCAAAGCAAATGGACTAGTCTGGGATCAATGCACTGCTCTGTCCTCCTGCAGGGAGTGGCAGAAGCATGTTAGCCTCCACTGATGCTCTGAGCTTTTCAGTGAATGCACACAGAAGTATGATCAGCCCTTTTTAGACACCAATCTGCTCACCCCAACAGAGTTCTTAACTTTGAAAAGCTCACATACAGGTAAAGGGAACACCATATGTTCATGGGAACATCAAGTGCTCCATGGATTTCAGGCACTCTGCTTATACATGGACCATTCTGAGTGGAGGAGGTTTTCTTTGTACATGGAGATATTCAAGAACGATCCAGGTACAATCCTGTCCCATGTGCTCTGGGACAACACTATCTGAGCAGGCAGGTTGGACCAGACAATTTGCTGGGGTGCCTTCCAACCTGACTCATCCTGTGGTTCTGACATTCTACATTCAGGTTGAACAGGGAGGTGCCCTGGGGCTACAGACTTATCTTCCTAGCTAACTCTCAGCCTTCAATGTGAGATGACACAAGCCTGTGGACCAGGTTCTTCTCTGCATGCCAGCTCTGTCCCCTTCCCACCTAAACTATGCCCTGTGGGGTCATGTTGGAGATAACAATTTCTTTCTTGAGCCCCGTTCCAGGTTCCCTGAAGGTGGAAAGCAAAAAAGAGTTGAATTGCTTATATTCTTCCTAAGCAGTCACCAGGTAGCTTTCCGTATCATCCCACTAAGTCACCTTTTTCAATGCTAATCGAGCACCTTTCCTCAGGTAAACCCCCTTAAGACACAAAATAAATGCACACACATGTGCACGTGCACAGGAGCAAGTGCAACCTTTCTTGCACGCTAAAAGTCACAGCTCATCTAGAGGAACCTGCCTGACAAAGGAAAGTCAGTATCTAATATGACACTGAAAAAATTAAGATCTGTAACAGCCAGTGAAGAGATTAAACTTTGTTGATAAGCTCCACCTTTTCCAAGCAGCAGAAAAAATGCACAACAAGCCTGGTGCTGCGGCAGAATGAGTGAGTAGAATGCCTGCCTTTACACACATTCACCCAAAAGTGATGCTGATTACTAAGCCTCTGTGGCCCCACTGGAAAGGGACACTGTGTTCTTACCACATTTTATTAAAATGCAGTAACTTTATTTTAAAGTCAAGCTTGTTTAAATTTGTAATGAAAAATGGGTCAAGTTTAAAGTCACAATATACTTCTCTGAGTGCAAATATGCATTTTAAACTGACCTGTGGTCAGGAAGCCAAGAAATCAGGTGTGGATTTTGAGAAGATTTCCAGACACAAAAGAGCACTTGTATTGCCACTGAAAGGATTACGATTCTAAATGATTAGTAAGGAATTGAAAAAAAAGTCAGGAAAGACATAAAGAAGATGAAAGTATTGACCTAATCCTATTAAAAGCAAGGATGCTACAGTGTAGACAGCAGAGATATTCCCAGATACCTGTTCCCTTGGGCATTTGGATATGCCTTGCTTCTTGTGATCTGATTATAAAAACCACCAAAGGATAAGTATGAATTATTCCTAAATACCAGTGACGGACTCCATGCTCTGTGTTTAATGAGGTAAAAATGACTTCTCATTTCCATAGAACAAAGTAGGACTCACAGGGAGAATCACCAAAAGGGATGGCTCTCTACTACTCACTCCCACATCACAGCTCCTTACAAACCCCTTTTGAAAGTAGCAGGGTGAAGAAGCAATTAGCCTGACGTTTTCCTTCAGCAGTTCTATGTCCACTGTGGAAAAAAATGCATTTTCCTCATGCTTCTTTCCCATGCTCTTAGCTGATGGCCAACCAAGCTAGTTGGTTTTGTGGTGCTCATCTTCCCCCATCTCAATCACACATGTATCACTGCAAAACAACTAAAAACTGAGAAGTGCTTTTTCTGTTATCACTTTTCCTTTTGAGCAGTTGCTACCACAGAACTCATGTGACACCAAGTGGAACTGATGGGACAATCCTTACTCTGTTGTGATGTCTTTGATAGAAATCAAGCAAGCTGCTATTCTGGGAAAAGAATCCAGTGATTTGGAATGACCAGAATGGTAAAGTGGACTCTCACACAAAACCCAGTAATTAATCCTTATGACTGCCTTTTGCACGGGCTGTCCCTATTCTGCCTGTCTTTCCTACCCAAATATCCCACACCACAGACAAAATCACAGGCAAGGGTAAAAAGAAGAGAAGACACAAACCTCAGAAAACAAATTGTCAACTAATAAAAAAACTTATGTGTCCTGCACTGCAAGGAACAGGTAATAAGCTGGTATAAGTCAGCAGAAACCCAACTTCTCAGAAGATACTAAGAATTTTCTCTTCAGCAGTGCTGAGCAGCTGCAATTCCTGCAGAAGGCTTTGGTCGCTGCAGGCATTTGGTGTTTGCCATACTCAGAAGTCAGGTTTCCTTCTTTCTAATGGTTTGGCTGGTATATTTTTTCTCATTATGCTTAATAATAATCCTGAGATAAATAGCTCTGTGGAATAAAATACTGTACTCATCAACAATTCATATAAAAGAGTTATATCTAAATAAACAATGCAAGTATTTGGAAAGAGTCTACAGCAATATGAAGATATATTTCTCCCAAATACGTAGCATAACAATGGAAACAAAGTGCACCCAGTATTTTATTTTGGCTTAGATTAAAAACCTCATATAAAACAGTGTTGATTGTATTTCCTTTTTCTGCTCATTAAATGCACCATTCCAAAGAGTTACTGTTTAAATTGCAGAATCTCCAGAACACTTGAATGTGACTTACATCAAAATAAGCTGGCATTATGAATCTTACAGGCACATGCAACACCTGGAAAAGTCCTTCTTCCCACCTATCAACCTATACTTCTTTTTCTGTCTCCCTCCTAAAAAAACACAGAGACTTCCAAAACATCAGCAATGACACTTCGTATCTCTTGGCTATAACTTCAGACAACGCCCTGGACATTGCTATGCTACAAAAGAATTATTCTTCTACAATCCCCAGAGCTAATCTGTACCATCTCACCATGTACAGAAATTTACCAGGCAAGACACTGGCGGTTTTGAAATATTTTTATAACTTCCAGTACCACTGATATAGCTGAGTTTCCTTCTTGTCTTGGGAAAACTGCTCATGTGGCAGAGGAAGAATTCACCCAGGGAAATGGTGAAATCACTGTTCCTAAAAAGTGTATGTGGCATCTGGGGACATGGCTTATAGGGAATATGGTGATGATAGCATAAGAGTAGACTTGGTGATCTAAGAGGTCTTTTCCAACCCTAAGGATGTCACTGCAGGCCCCCACCAGGTAATAATTAGCATTGACTCCGTGATTGCAGAAGGCTGATCAATTGCTTTACTCTATAATATCATCCTATACTATTAAGAAACTGGTAACCCCTACAGACAGTTCGATACAGCTTTGACCTGACTGGTCAATCCATCCAAACAACATCCAGTGTCCAATTAAGAAATCTCCCTTTGGTAAACAATCTCCATAAGGCATTCCACATGCACACAACAACAGGTGCAGCAAGTGGAAATAGGAACTGTTTCTCATTCTTTTCTCTGATCTTCTCACAGCCTTCCCCAGGAAAATGCCTGGGGAAGTCGTCTGTTGCTTTCTGTGGCCAGAGAGCTGCTGCCACATAAGGATTATATGATTCTATGACTCTTGGCAAAATCCAGTATTTTTAGTTTTGAGAGTAGCCAACCTCATATCCTTCAACCCCCTTCCCCCTCCCACCTCCCCACTTAAGTTCTAAATTCATACATATTACAACCTCTAAAGTTCAAAACTCACAATAAAAGACCAAGGTAGTGTAACAAGCTAAAACTTTGAAGTACAATCACTAAGTAAGAGAGAACTGAAAAAAAGGCTCTCCTTACTAGTTCATTACTCAGAAGAGGGACAAAATCCTTTAATTTTTTTCTCTCAGACAGACTGCGTGTCCTAAAGCGTGTTCCTAAAGCTATACTCTTGGTAAAGAGTAACAACACTTAGAAAGAGAAAACTACAGAGAAGCCCTAAGCTGAGAACAGACCAAGCACAAAAAGGTACAAAAAGTACACTAAGCACTTCAGTATGCAATGACAAAATGTAAAGAACACTTAAACCTCTACAAGCAGAATCTTGGTGCAGAACAGATATTTCTTTAATGTCTTTCCTTATTTTACAAGAACCAGAAAATGGGTTCACTCCTGCTGATTTAGGAGAACAGGTTACATGTGGGAATAATTATGCAAATTGGATTATTGGATTGCATATGCACTTCTGCACAGGCAGGAGAATGTAATCAATCCTCAAATGAGGGGATTTCTTCCCATTATTAATTTTTCTAAAACTGCATAGCCAAATCCTCTGCAGCACATGTACCCCAAAGCATCACTTGTCACATTTTGGTTTAGGCTGTCACTGCAGTAGTTCATGAGTCTCTCACACTAGCAAAATGAATGAAACTGAGGATTGGTATGATAAGAATAATACAGTTCTTCCCAACTGTGCCTTCTGTTGTTTGGCTATTCTCTGTAGCCTAATTCATATTCTGATCAGAGAACTGGTAGCTGAAAATCAGGGTTTTTTTATTAACACCATGTACTTCAAAAGGTGCTTCTGTTCATGCATACACACATACAGAGATTGTTCTTACCAGCCCTCATTTCCCAGGGAAGCTTCACCACTCAGCTGCAATGTCTAATCATGCTACAGATGATGACTGTAGAGGCTTAGGCATGATTTTAAAGATCACTTTATCAAAAGCTCTTTGCAAGGTGTATCTTTTACATGTAAAACATTGGCATCAGTGTTAAAAGAACTATCAAATAAACTCATGTATGACAACCCTCATCTTTTTAGCTAACTCTGGAAAGATGAATAAGAGCTTATTTCCTAATAGTTTTGAGATATTTTGTTCTCTCCTTTATATTTCTGTAGTTGTGTGTGCACACCAGCACATACCTGTATCTCTGAAGACACATACACAGTGTGTGCTTGGACACATTTTAAACAGAGGTTTATTCTTACGTCAAATGCATAATGTATACTCACAAAGACATATTTAACTCTGCTACAGGCATGCACTTATTCAGATTGTGGTAATTACCTAGGACTGCCAGAAACCATGGTCCCATTAGGCAGACAGAGCACAAAATGCTAACTCCTGTCCTGAAGAACTTTCCACCCTAAGGTAGTTTGGAGAAGAGATGCCGAGGCAGGAGGTACAAGACAACCACAATTGAAACAGCATGGAAAAAAGAATTATTGAGCCACTTCTCAGGTCAGGGCCAAAGACTAAAGTCAAGATACTTTCTGTGCCATCCTCGTAACCAGAATTTCATTATTCACAGTGTAAATTAAACCAATATTGGAAAACCATTGGAAATGTGTAAGGGTTACCCTCCTGACTAGCTACAGACTTTTGTAGACAATAAACTGAAAGCTTTGAACATATGTGGACTCCTGTCAAAACCACTAGCAGCTGGTTATCATAGCTTCACATGACCTATGCAAAATCTATGGTTACTTTAGATTTCCAGGTTTACTCCTTCACCTAATATTAATTTAATGTGGGTTTCAGCATATATATCACTGCTGGAAATTGCTCCATGGCTTATTTAAGCACTTTGTATAACCATTATACTTCATCATTTGGGATGCAATAAAGATCGGTTGATATATTCAGCAGCGGAATTACTCATTTGTGAGCTATTTGTTTCAAAGAGCCTCAGCCAGTCAAATTGAAAATATATGAGGTTTAGAGATCAGAGCAAACCACTGTAACATATGCTTTTTGAAGCTTATTGCAGTTTTTGCTAAGTAATAATTTAGATAGTATCAGGTGTACTTTGACTAGGGTGCATTGGCTTCTGCGTAAGAAAAAGAGACATCAGCAGTAAAATGGTTCCAATGACAGTGCAGCAGCATTCATACCTGCAAAATCATTTTTTATCTACATCACACAGAAGTAGTGCAGACAAAAATGCAGTCAAGGCTACAGTAGCTTCCTTTTGTTTAAAAAGCAAATTGGAAGGAAGTCCCTGGTGGTCTGTTCCCATTTACTGGGAATGTTTTTCACTAGTACTGAGGACACACCTGCTGGTTATATTCACCCCTCACCTTCTATACTGCCTCCAAAAACGAAAGTGCTGTCTCATCAGTTGTGCTGATGGCATGAAGCAACACAGAGAAGTGGATCAGGGAACTGATACAGCTTTAAGGAATTGCAGAGGAAAAAGCTCCCTGATTCATCACAGCATAGCCACAAAAGAACCTTCTGTGGTACATGTGGAACAGTGAAGCAGAACAGCACATGGGAACATGAGCACTTGGGAAACAAAACAAAGCAAAACTAAACAACTATGCTTCTCATCCTAACACTGTGAGAAACAAGGCTCTGGGGAGGAGTAGTAACAAACAGCCCAAACCCACCAAAACCCTTCAAATGAAGAAAAGTCTCAGTTGCTGTCTCTGGACCTGCAGTCAAAAGAGAGGACATCTGCCAGGTGGATACACTGGTATCCCACATAGCTACCTTCCAAAGTCCCCTGTGGCACTTGCTAGGTTTATTAGTAAAGCCCTGGCCCTCTCACATAACTCAAAATCTACAGGAAACACATAATTACATCCAGGTTTTGGACTTACCTGCCAGGACATAAAAAATTTACTGGTGATTAAAGTGTGTGTTAGCATAGACAACTAAGTAAGGATGAAATATTTTTGCTCTCTAAACATATATATACATAGACACACATACTCCACCCACTCAAAACAAATTCCAGCTGTGACAGTTGTGTACAAAGCAGAAACTCCTTAGCATTAAAAAAAGAACAGCTCAAAACAGCTATTTTGCTTCAAGTCACCACCAGGTAAATCTAAACTAAATGTACTATTGAGATGAGACAAGTTAACAGAGGTGAACAGGAGAGTTTTCAACTATTCTAAGACTGTGAAAACAACATACACATAGTTAAAGTATTTTCAAAGAACATAGGTGGAAGAGAGTGGTGGTTTTGCTAATGAATGTCATAGGCTTGTCTGTACATCCAACTGTTACCAAGGTGGCTGCTAAATGGATTAAATGGATTTACTTTGCCCTTTGGTACTTCAGCAGACAACATAGTACGTAAGATAAATACCACCAACTAATCTAGGCAGAAAGGGCTATTGACATTTTTTATTTATTCATTTTATTTACTTAGAAAAGTGCAAGCAGAAAGGAATTAAACTATTGCTGATTTGTTCAGGTTCAATGGGAGGCTATCAGTGAGACTAGATTGCAGTGGGTAGGTGGAGGGATGGAAAGAGGGTATGTGAGAAAATCTGCACCATTGGTATTAGCTCAGAGGGCAGCAGCTGAATTGTTGGGAACCATATCCCTTGCCACTGCTTATTCTTACCAAGAGTTTCAGTAACATACTCTCAGGCACATGGTGTAATTCTTGGGTGGCCCTTTGGAGGGCCAGGAGCTGGACTGTGATGATCCTTGTGGTCCCTTCTGGCTCAGGATATTCTGTGATTCTGTGACTATCATCTCAGTACAGCCTTTGTCATGGGTCAGGGTTCTGACACACTGTTTCACAAATCCAGAAGCAGAACTGGAAGTCTCCCACACTCACCTTAAAACTGAAGATAGCACTTTAAAGACTCTTACTTGCTTTGATGGCTAGTGGTCATAATTTTTATGGTCCCTCATACTTCTTGATATTTCAAAAGGAGATCAGGAGTAGATGTGTACAGTACAAAACCCAGGAAAACTTTCTGATAATCTAGAAAAAGACTTCTGCATCAACCTCAACAGTTTTTGCCATAAACCTACTCTCCTTTCCTGTGTCCTTCTTCCCTTTTCATCCCATTCCTCCCAATCTGCTTAAACTTAACTTTAAACCAGAATTTTTCATATTGCCCCAATGCTCAAAGTACAGCACCTCTCTCTTTCATGTTCCTTTCACCTTGTCTTATATGAGTGCACCAGTGCTTTGTATTCAGTCCCATGAGACCGTCCATCCCATCTGCTCATTCTGAGCCCCTACTTTCTTCTTTCCTTACTGTGTTTTCAGATGATTTTCTTTAGTTGGGAATAGGAATTCAAGTTCTGTTTACTCTCCAGAATTTTTCTTGTTGACTTTTTTTACAGAAGTGTTGATCAGTAGAACTGGCTTAGAACAAAGATTTTGCAAATTGAGTTTATGGTTTGTCAGATTAAACTCTTCTTGCTTAAAACAGTAATTTTGAAAGTTTCCACTGGTTCAGCCCTGCAAGGTGCTGATCACTCTCAGTTGGATCCCAGGAAATGTGGAGATCTCTGACCTGAAGCTATTTAGGCATTTGGGTTATGTTTGACTGAGCATAGGAACTATTGCATTGATTTAAATGGGACTGCGTGCAAGTTTAAAGCTCAGCATGTGCTTCAGTACTTTGCCTGGCTGGGGCCAGAGGGCTCAGGTTCCCAGAGCTTCAATACCAGCACTACCTACAAATGATACAAGACAGAACATCCTGATGAGAAGACTTGATGATCAAGTGATTTCTAACCCAATCGTGCAGCTTAGTGCAGCACCTCTGCAATGAAGAAGGCATTTTTGCTCACTTTCTATGCACATCCAACACTAAAAAAGGAATTTCACAGTGTTCTGCAGAGCATACAGGCAAACCTGAGATGATGTACAACACTGCAAGATTTTATTGATGCTTGCTTAAGATGATCTATGTAAGTTACTCTTAGATATTCAACCTTCCCAAAGTCATACCAGTAAAATGTTTATGCCACAACATCATTATCTGTTCTCTATTTCACCTCCACATGCAGACACACACGTTATATATCGTTCATTACATTAAAGCTATCTATACAGAAAGTCACAGTTGAAGCTATACCTTATTTGTTCAAACATCCAAGTTAAATTTACATACTAATGGTTGCATATTTGGCTTTAATAGATGCACTATTAGAAAATAAACATAATAAATGAATAACCATTTTAGCATGAACCCAGCTAATCTTGATGAAAAATATCTGAAAATGCAGCAACCAGGGAATCTATTTAATTTTTATTTGAAAATAACACTAATCACAGACTAAGAAGATAAATATACATTATCTGGAGTAGCATACTAATGATGGATCAGACAGACCCACCCTGTGCAGTGAATGCAGTAAGATCAAACTGGTTGAAATGGATGGTATATACTCTAGATGCTCTCCTTCTCAAGCATGGAATAAAGGATATGGCCTAGGATGGCTTAATTTGCTGAAGTTTCCCCTTATGCTTGACAGTGCATTTTATTTTCAGCATCTTCTAAAGCTTCAGGACAAGCTCTGTGTCTCCCAGCAACAATCAGGCTTATGCACAGGAAAGATGCACAGGGATGATTACTGTCCCTGAAAACTGAAAAGTGCACAGTAAGGTAGGAAAGTTGGACTGCCTGATGGTGTGAACAAGAGGGCTCATGTACACAGCAAACAGTGCAAACTGGGCTACTGCATAAATCCCTTGTCATTAGGACAGGAGCTTAATTCCTACAGCACACTGAGCAAAGGCAAATGGGAGCAAGCAGGGCCAGCCTTTGCTATCTTGCACAGGAGGAAGAGGAGCCTGCTTTGATTTCCTTTCCAGTATAATGAACCACTTCTTTCCACACAACTACATCTTTCTGATTATTTTGATCATCTCTGCTATCCTCGACTGTTCGCTTTTCAGAGCAGAAAGAGTATCCTGGATTAGGACTGCATACACCATTCTGGCTGCAGCTGTGCAGGAGATAAACAGTGTCAATTCAAGTTGTTTGTCAAGTCTTCTCACCCCACTTCCAAAGCCTACTATCCCCTCAGGTCTCCCAGCAGTGCTGCTCCAGGAGCTTTTTCTCTTCTGGAGCCATTAAAATGATCCTGCTTATAAAGTCTGTTATTTTGAGGTTTGAAGCCACCAGGTAATTATAAAGGAATTGAATTTTGAGGGACTGTGTGTCCCAGAAGACACTAGGAAGGAGCAGCCCCTGGAGATGATGGAAGGGGGTGATAAAAAATAGTTGGTGCTAGGCTTATTGCAGATATTTCAGAATATTATAGAAATAATGCAGAAATGAGGAAATCAAGAAGACAGCAACTCCTATAATCTCACAGAGGGAGTCTGTAGTTTTGCTAGAAATCTGATCCAGTTTCCTTCTGTGCCACTGCCAGAGCAGCCTTAATCATGCTTCTGCTTGACCTCAGTGCAGGCCACAAGGATCCTCGGCAACCAAAATGAATAACTATTTAAAACAACAGCAACCAGAGACATTGGCAGCATCAAATGAAACTGACTTTGTGAAGAGAGAACACACCAAAAGTCACTTGACATGATGTGCCACTTGCTTGCCTTGGCAGCAAAATGATGGAGGCTCCAGGATCCATCCTGCTGCCAGAGACCTTTCCTCTTAACACCTCTGGGCTCACCACACTACATCTGAACTGTGAGTGCCTTCCTTCTCTAAATGTCATTTCCTTTTTGTACCTTTCCTTGAGACTTGGCAGCCATGGACTTTTCTTTTTTTTTTTTTTTTTTTTTTTTGGTAAGAATGCTGGCTCAGCAAAAACCAGAAAGGGATTACATGGAACTGGGCTCAGGGCCCTGACAAACAGAGACATAACACAGCAGGCTGGGTTGGAACTGAGCCATTTGTTTTATTACATTGTGCCTTGCAGGCTCTTGGTCCTTCCTGCCCTGCCCATCCTCAGCCTTTCATTTCACAGCCTGAGCAGAAACCCTACACTAACAATTGAAAGAAAGTTACCAGACCCTGATCCCCACACTGCTGTGACTTGTGTCAAATTACAGTTGAAGTGATTTGCTAATCCAAATCCAGGCAATAATCTGATCTGTGGGGAGAAGCACTCTAACACTGCTGTGCTGAGTGGCCACAGTGGTACAAGCACTGTCAGCTTTTCCCAGAAGCTGTTTGACCTACTGCAGCCTGCACACATCTACTGAGCAACTGATGACAAAAGGAAAAGTCTGACACATTCAGGCTGTTAAAAGGCATAAGACATATACTCTAAGTCCCAAGACAATGCTCCAATTAAATTTAGTTTTTGAGCAAGAGTATATTTAGCCCAGATAAAAGTTACTGCTATGCCGTGTGGACTTCATGTATTTGAAGAAAATTTTAAAGAAGAGAAAGAAAAATATTTATGTTGGTAGAACATATTCAGAATATAAGAAAGGATTTGGGGGAGTACCCAAAGGTTGAGAGGTCTCTCTCAGTTAATCACATATAGATAGGATGGACATTTACCTGGACCTCCTGAGCCACAGGATTCAATTTCTGTCGTGAAAGGCTCTCAAAACACTCGGTCTGTCTTTGTTTAGTTCAGTCAGGCTGAAAAGTACTGCATGGCCTTGCATGCAGAAAATCTGACACTTTTAAAATATCCATTGAGATTTCTTACAACATCAACACTGGAAGACAGGCTAAAAGTTTTCTTTCAAATATCATATGAATAAACCATGTGATTCATTAATTATGACTCTTTAGCAAGCAGACAGGAACAAAAGGTCTGCTAACTTGGTTTTACAGCATACCTGAAAAATAACATAGAACAGAAGAAAAAAATGGAGATCTTATAGTAGCACCAAAGAGTATTTCATAGTATTTTCATTTGAAGGGTCATTAACCCTTTTAAAAGCAATGCCAATGCGTACTAGAAATATGTACAGCACAGAGCTCGAAAAAGCTCAATGTAAGAAACCAGATGAAAGCTGGATATAGACTTGCTTTCAAAAAAAAAACCCAAGCTTGCCTCCATTCTCTTATATTCAGATACAGAATTGAAAAATGTAAACTAAGAGTTGGGGAGAATTACCAAAATTGAAGATGAAACATCCAAGTTGAGTAGGTACATGTATGTATTAAAACAGAAAGGGGGAAAAATGAAAAAAAGAAATAAAAGAATAAAAATAAAAGATAAATATTACTTTAAAAGTCCCTAAGCATTACTTTATATCAGAGAAAAAAATTTGTTTCTAAAACATTGGCCATACTCTTTCTTTAGAAGAGAAAAAGAACCAAAACTAAGGCTACCAAACAGCACCAATTAAAAAAAAAATCACATTCAGCTTCCTAGAAACCATGTACTTTCCTCTGAGCTTATCCACAGTTACCTGTGCCTTTGCCATCTTCAGATTGCTTCACTACACCTAACTTACCTAAAACTGAACATGAAAACTGCATGCAGCTTTATGAAGTCAGACACCCAGCCCTCTCTTTGACTCAGCCTCAGTGTCAGTCCATAGCATTCCAACAATCTGGACTTTTCCCCAAAAGCCCAACCTACTGCTAATATCAGTTGGAAGCTTGGATCCACAGTTTTAAAGCAAGCCAGAAATCTCATCGTAGCTCCATCAGATTGCAACCTATAAACAAAGCCACAGGAGCAAAGCCAATCAGAAAGACAGGGGCTGAAAAGGAGACTTGAGCATTTTTTATTGAAAAGAGCAACAAACATTCTGTAGGACTTCAAGGAAACCTACAAGCAGACACACCTTCAGGAACAGTGGCAAAAGCATGTCTTTCTGTAAGGTAACTAACTACAGGCTGAATGCACTAATGCCAGTTATCACCAAACAAACAAATAAAAAAACCCCAATCAACCAAAAGAATTCCCCAAACCCCTACCCACACCAAAAAAGCCAAAACTATCCCCCAAACTTATCTCAAATAGTATTTTGATGCTACCAAACAAGATAAGCAAGAATTGCCATGAATTAAAAACAAATGGATGGATGCTGCTACTGGTGTGGAGACTACTCAAATATCATCTATCACTGTTGATTTCCCCTTTAATAATTACAGTTCTTAAAAAAACATAATCAAGCTGTACACAAAGAAACCAAACTAAATGGTAAAAGGCAGCAGCAAAAAGTATTTTACTGCTTTAGCATTTGAGACTTTGTCAAGAATCTATGTCAGCTCAACTCCCCCAAAGACCAGCTGACACAACCTGACTTGAACCTCCCCGTGCTCCTGCTGAAGAGTATTATGGAAGCAGCACTTCCACTCAATCCAGTCATGCCTGATTGCTTTGCGAGTACAAAAAGCAAGACGAGGTTGCTAACCACAAAAATCACCACAGCAGAGGAGTTACAAAACAAATACAAGCTGAGCCTGCACTCTCCCCTCCAATGCCAGGAGAAAAGAGCTGACAGTGAAGACTGCAAGGGACATCCACAAAGAATTTGCTAAAGGTTAACATTGCAACTCACATTGACAGCAATGATTGTAGAGTGAAAACAATGGGGAAAATTGAGAATGTGTTATGATCCTTGAATGCTTTGCATCAGACACATATTTATAATGAAACAGAATCACAGACACAACTCAAGGACATAACCAAACCACAGGTCTAAATCAATCCCTATTCTGGATATATTTAAAAGTTAAATATATGCTTAAGCATTACTCAGAACAGAGATGTTGACTGGATATCAGCAGGAACTTACAACATTATCTGGTTGAAAAAAATGCTTCTATCAAAAACTGCAGTACATCAGAGAATCATGATAGCTGTAAAGCTGTTGCTTTAAAACCTAAGCTTTTAACGACACAGAATTTTAATTATGTGATATTCACTAGGGATGCACATACATCACAGTAAATTATGATCATATATATGTTATTTTACCTGGAACTTTACTTTTTGCCAAATGTGAGGCCCAATAAATTGTTTCAAGAAGCGTTCATCTTCACTCCAGAACAGTCGGATGTCAGGGATATCGTACAGGATCATGGCCAGCCTCTCCAAACCCAAGCCAAATGCCCAGCCAATTTTATCTTGAGCACCAGCTGCAATACACAAGATAAAAATTCAAGAGCTTAAGTTCACAACATGGAAAATTACTGAAAAAAATGTCTACCTATTTATTAAGAGGGAATAAAGAAAAAGGTGAAATGGCAAACCAGAAAATCTTACAAGTGCCAAATGAAAGATTTAAAGGCTACAGGACAGATCCTACTTAAATCAAAATCTGCAGCAAGACTGAGCACATCACTGAGTCCAGGAACCAAAAATGGCAATAAAACAAAGCCATAGCCTTGACAATTTGTGTCCAAAGTTTTGGACAGGCTTGAGAAATGCTGCATAATGCTATACATCACTACCTTTCACTATGCTTAGAGCTGAGCATTTCCTCACTTGACTCTGCTGTGTTTCATAAGACACATAAACATGAATTCCCTGTTCAGAGTATTTTCCTTGGTCTGACAGACCAAGTCAAGCCCACAGAGCATTAACATCATTACCAACATTTCAAAAGACTGTAATTGCCTCTTTTGAGGTTTCTGGAATAAACAGAGCAATGGGATGTGAGGCACCATTGCATTAGCATCACACCTCCAACCAGGGAAATCCTGAGCTGCTGTTCCTGGGAAAAGCCACTGCTCTCACATTAACAAGTCTCTTTTATGCAGCACTAAATATAAAGGGACAAGAATATTTAATAAAGAAAAGCTGTACAGATATTAATGATGCAACATTTCTGTCAGGGAAGTAAATATTCATACCTACCTTCATTTATAGGGCAGGAGCACTGATTCATGCAAAGGGGGATCTTTTCAACACAAAAAACTAAGTCTATGTTTAGCCATCAGCCTACTGATTTTGAAATAAGCTGAGAGCCCAGAAGCCCTCGCAAAGGCTCAGAGCTTTTAAAAACTTAAACAAATGCCTAAACAAACACACCTGCTGAATGGATGTTTGCATGTGTGACAGACTTGACTTCACACCATCAGCACTTACAGTGTGCTCCTGAGTCATACAACATCACTGCACACCTCACAGCTGTGCACCAGGGCCACAGCAGCCCCTCCATTTAAATTAAATGATTTAAAATGATTTTTTTGGAAATTTTGAACTCAGCAGCTTTCCCATCGTCCTGCAGGAGGATGGAAGCAGAAGTCTTCTTTCTGACCCTTGTCTCTGCTATCAGAAAGGAAACAGCTCCCATTATTTGGGCACTGATGACAGACATGCTGAGTTTCCTGTTGTGTTCAATGCTGAGACTAAACAGGCCTGAGTTCTGTTGAAGTAGAGGGAGGCATACCAAGCTTGGGAAAAGAGACACACTCACAACGTCAGTTCCATTAATTCACTTGAACTTGCGTTTTTTCGGGAATAACAAGTCCTCAGCAGAGCCCCTCTGTGTCTCACCTGCTGCATCAGCAGTATTGCACTGCCACAGGAGTTACATTACCTTGTAAGAGTACATTATAGAGGAGTCAGGATATTCTGCCTGTCCCTTCTCGTGTGCTCAAAGGCAAGATTTTGCATTTTCTGACATTTGAAAGCAGACAGTTCATCAACTGAACTGTGAAGTCCTAGGAAATAGAGGACTGGGTGTGAACTCAAAAGGTACCTCATGGCAGAGATGCTCATGGTCTGCTTAGGCCAACCAGCAGACTATGAGCTAACCTGACTCTGGAAACCTGCAATCCATGCTACATTGCATGAAGGACTGCACAACTGCCTTCTGCTGACTTTTAGAGAAAGCAGAGCAACTACAAAGAATGTATTGAAATTTGTATTTTGGAGGGATTCTGAGCTTTGACTTTAAGCACAGACATAAACTGCTTCTCTTCCATGCTAAAAGTACTACTCCTCTCCATATACCAATATATTAAAGTAATTACATTTGTATAGCTGTGAAAAAGGGAATATAATTCATAGCAATGGTGCTGCTTCTTCAAATTTCCAGCTTGCCTTTCCAAGATCAGCAACTCCTGCTCAGTGACAGAGCTCCTACTCATTCCAGAAGTACCAGATTTTCACATACATATGGGCATTTCTGTAGACCAACCCCTCCTCCAGATGTAAAGTAAAGCACCAGGGACAATATCCATGAGGGTTCTGAATGGTCACTGCTTACTCTCAACAGAGGCATTAAAGCTGAAACCCAAAGATGCCAGATTAAGCATTAGCGTTATTAATTCAAAAATTCTCAATAAAGTATACATGATGGGGGTGATGATCCTCCTTCCTCATACTAGTGATGATTCCTGGTAGATTAGACAGGAAAGAAAAAATGACAGAAGATAAGAACAGGTGTATATTCTGATTAGCAGAGGTTTACATTCAGAACTTATCCTTTTCTATTATTTTGATATGACAATGGTTTTCACTGCAACACTTTTTTCCTCAAGGACTTGCTATGAACTTGAACTTTGCAATGAATGCCTTGATTTTATATCAGCAACTTCTTTTCTATTCTGGTTTTCTTGCTTGGTTTGTTGGGTTTTTTTGGAAGGACTGGGACACATCACAGGTTTTTTACTCATAGCAGACAAAGAAATTGTGCTATCTGCCTAGCAGCTCAGAGCATTGTCATCTGAGCTACAATTAAACACCTATTCACCAAACTGAACTTGTCTTTTAGGTGATCCTTGTACAATTATCAGCCTTCAAACCACAAACTTCTCAAATGTCCCTACTGAAAGCTGTATCAGTGAAGAATTACCTCTACCTCGACAAAATAAATGAGAAAAAGGAAAATTCAGATTATTAAAACTCCTCTTCAAATCAGCACTAGCAAATCTCTGCACTCTGAATCTTCAGTTATTTTGTCTCTGATCTCTTCTCCAACTTTCTATTTGTAAAGTTCCAAGTCAATGAAGCATTCACTTAAGTCATTTGAACAACTACCTTGGGGGACTCAACAAGACTAATGCATGCTTCTAAACATATTTCTGACTGGAAATTATCAGGTGACTTAGAAATTAAATGAGCCAGTAATCATCCTGTTGAGTGAGGGAGCAACGCATAGCTTTCACAACACAAATACATGTTCAAATGCACCAAATTTTGGCAAGTATTATGCCAAGAAGGCAAGTGAATATGAGTCAACAAGACAGGAAGAGTGAACACAGAACGGTGTTAAATATGGCAAAATGCAAGTTGAGGTTCTGATGAGGGGACCTGGCCAAAGCAGCAGATTCCAGGGACCTGGTGGGGCAATCATAGCATCACTGCTTGAAATAACACAGCCCAACAGATAAAGCTTTCCTGCCACATGAGCTTTCCCCAACTGGCCATCAAAGGTTTTTACACTGCCAGGCTCCTGCTGCCTCACATGAAAAATTTGACTCCCCACCAGAAGAAAATTGCTGGAAGCTTTGCTTGTCAGGTAGCCAAAGATGGAGGAGGAAAGGATAAAACAGTTTGACTGGCTCCCCACACTGGGAGCTAGGACAACCCAAATCTGTTGTCAGTAGGTTGCATCATGGCAGCTCTGTCTTACAGAGAAGCTCAAGAGTCCTTATCTCCCTTGATAAGTCATATCTATTTATCCTGGACTTAAGCTTCGAGCCCAGGTGAATCAGTTTACATGTAATGTAGACCAAGCAAGTCATTCCCCAAAAAGCAATGTTAAACGAAAGTTAAATTTGCTCAGTCAGGATTGGAACCTTCCCAATTATTCACTAAGGCATAAATAATGACCTGCCAGAATGAATGGATTATATTGCCCTGAATCCTCAGAAAAAAACACAGACAGAAACACTCACCCTCTCAAGGAGGGTGAGGCAAGACATTGTGCTCTGCACAACAATTTTAAGACATAATTTGCAACATAGTATTAGTTACAGGTTGACAAAACTTTTTTGGTTTACATTCCAGTCATACTTATTTTTATATTGATACCAGCTTTTATTTAAGAATTTTTGCTACTTCTGTAAAACTGCCAATAAAGAAATCTTTCTTTCAATAGACCCTAAATTGGGTCTTCAAATTGTCATACTCAGCAGTTACTGAGAAGTGAAAGAAATTAAATTTTGATCTTGGATTGAGGCAAAATCATGAATACACAACAGCCTGCATAGAAGGTGTTCTTCACAAAATGCACAAAAATTAATACACCCAAAGTATGAGTAGCTGAAATCTGGGACGAGTTCCAGAAGCAAAGACCTGAATTTGATCTCCTTCTTTCAGTCCAAACTATGAGTGTTAATGGAGCCATTTCTAGAACTAAAATGGTGGGAAGAGGGGTGAACAGATTCTCAAGGGCACATGGATTACACATCATGTTTTACAAAACAAATCAGCTTTAAACTGTACAGAAAGTAAGTTATAGACATAACGAACACATGACTTGACACAAAACACCACAAATTCTGGAAACAAATGCCAAGGCCCAGATTTGAGTTCTATGTGATTAATGGACAACTTACAAATCAGGCTTTGAAAAACAGGTTCTGCAAAATAAATATTTACTTATTTCTAGAGACCAGGAATGCAGAGTCTACATAATTGCAACAGTAATGAGGCAAACATGTTTGCTTGTGTTAAAAATAAGCCATTTTAAATTATTTCCTTATTATTTCCATAAATTATTTCAGCTAAAACTCCCATATGTTGGGAGTAATAAGTTTTACATGGGAAAAAATAATGCTAAGGCATCAGTCTAATAGAGAAGAGCTTCTGAAACTGCAAGGTCATGCGGCTGAGATGTTAAGCTAGTGAGGCCTAAAAGCTTAACCAAGTTTTCTCTGAACTCCTCTCCAGTGAAAGCAAAAACCAAAACCATCACAGTGTTCTCTTGTAATTCAGTTAAACTGATGCATTCAGGCTCCTGTGTGCAACTCAGCTTAAATTACACACTAAAATGAGGACCCAGCATTCAGACTATGCATGCAAAAAAAGCCAATCTTCAAGAACTCAAGAAGAGAAGTAAACATTCAATTAGGCCCATTCTACATAAAGAGAACTTATCTTTCTAAATCTCATGTGTGGAATAATTTTCTAACAATAACAGTCACTTTGAGACCACAGCTATGTCTCCTGGGTCAGACTGATCTGTTCTGTTCTCTCCATTTGAAAATTAAGCAAAATAACTTTAATGGTTTCAAATAAGTTTTAATAAGTATGTTTATTTTTGTTCTACAACCAAAGAGCCATGTATATACTAAAAGAACAGCCTGCTTAAAAAATCTACCCACGGAAGCCATCCACCAGATTCTACTTTCTTCTAATATGTAACTAACATTCATTCTACCATTTTACCAATATTTCAACAGGCCAAGTAGCTGGGAAGAAAAGATTTCTGATAGGGAGAAATTAATGACCAGAGCAGAAGAGGACAGGAAAACTAGATAAGCAAAAAGAGGAAAGAGTGAACCAAAGCAACAACAAGGAGAAGCTCTCCTTTTTTTTTTTTTCCTACCTCCAACTGATACTTTGAACTTCCATTTTTGTCATCTTTCTGCTTCCGAAGTTATGAATTCCTCAGTCCTCCTTCCTTGCTCCTTTCCATCTTCCTACTTTTGCCCAAGACCATCCCTCTGGGTCCTGCAAGCTCTCTTAAGCATTCCCAACATAATCAATGACAATTAAACAGAATCTTACTTACACCCTAGGATATTTTTTCAGAGTTCATAACCATACACTGCAATAGCATTCTACCTTTCAATTCTGTACAACAAAGCATCCACTTAATACCCAAGAGCAATACAAGACATTAGTCATTAACTATAAATACTTTAATGGTATATGGTTTTCTTTTTCTCTGTATTTCAGCCTGCATAGCTCAACAAATGGCTTGTTTACTTTTTGAGGTTTTTTTCCTTCCCCCTCTCTCAAGGCTGAATGTTTTCAGTGGATGACAGTACAATTTGCTGTCCTAATTTATGTCACAGAACAAAAAATTAATTGACTCATTTGCTCTTTTCCCCCGGCTCTGCCTGCAGGCTACATTATTGCTCTTTTTGTTCCTTGTATGTAAAAGCAAACTCCAGTTCCTTTCGTTATGTTTCGTTCATTCAGGAAAAGCTGGATTTTGAGGGTTTGGGCTTTTCAATACCTTCTCATATTATTAAATATCCCTAGACACTAGGGCCATGGAGATTTGAAAAAATAAATGCTATAAAGAAATACATGAGGGGCTCCCACTTGAGAGAAAGACTAAGCCTACAATACAGTTCAGAAATTCAATTATGAATCTCATTTTTTCAGGGTGTAAGTACAGATGGTCAAATTCCCTTCACATATATTCATTGCCCAGATGCAACTTTCTTGGTAAAATTTCACCAAAGTTGACTACTTAGTGTCTTACAAAATGGCCTTTTCTTGCAGAACAACAGAGCAAGGAACAAGAACACTAAGATCATCATGATGTGGGACAGTCTTCACAAGATTAAGACATCCTCAAAAGATACAGAGGTAGCAGTTTATCTATCATAGCACAGGACACTGTTCAGCATGTTCAATATTCCTGTTCAAGAATCAGAACAGCCAGAACACCTGCATGTATATAAAAAGGTTAAAAAAATATGTTCAGCTGACAGCAGCATACTCTTGTGATTACTCCAAAAGCTTGACACCGCACAATAAATTCAACTTCCACAGGCAGGGACTGATACCACATTTTGTTTTTCTACAGCATGTACCATAAAGAAGCCTTGAGTTTATGACTGGGGTTCCTTGGCTTTACAATATATAAAAATAATAGACAGAAAATGTTTACGATTTAGCTCCTCTGCCACAAACTCATTCTTGGGAAGAAAGTAAAAAAAAAAAAGCCTTATGATCACTTAGGCATCACTTTTCTTATAACTGGAGTTGGGATAATAGTCCTTCCTTTCCAGAATGGTTTAGCTAAGATAAATGTAAAATATTGAATTTCAAAATCTTTCTGTCAATAGTTCTTCAGTATTCTGCTGGTAAAGCTGAGAGAAGATTTCATACTCAAGGTACAGCATTTATAGTCCAACTTCAATGAACTCCAATGAATTCCACTACATGTGTTTTGTATCAGTTCTGACAAGGTTCTGGGTACATACAATTTATTTATTTTTAAGAAAGCACACCATAAAAAGTCAGGGTATATTTAAATGTATTGTCACATAGCACAGGATCAAATAATTTTGTTCAGCAAAAAAAAAAACAACTCCCAGTTTTCCTTTCTTCTTACTTGAGAACTTCTCCATCATCTCTGTGCTATAACAGCTTGAAGGACATTTCTTATTTTTGCTCATGAAGGGCTCTTTAAAGAGTAGCTTCCCAACCCATGCCTACTCATTGATGCCCCATCTTAAAAAATTTGACCATTGCATGTTGCTGGACAAAATATTTTCTGTCAATAGCTCTCATGTTATAAAAGACTATATATAGTCTTTATATATATAAAAATATATGCTATATATAGATGTGATTTAAACATGTAGTTACAGACATCAGCAATTGGAATTTGAAGAAAATGTCAAGAAAGACCATCTTGCATTTCTCTCTATATTGCTCCTGAGTTCAGTGTTTCCAGCTGGCATTTGTCAAACCTGAACACCTGCAAGTACCTTTATCTGTACCTATAACACAGCTATGGATGTTTAACTAATCTTCTGGTACATTTTGTACACAGATACGCATAAAAGGGAAAGTATAAAGCTGTAGCACAGACACCTCAGGAGACTCAATTCTGTGCCCCAGGAAAAGACATAGTGAGCCATGACCTGCTCTTCCTCCCAGGCCTAAAATCTCCTGTTTCCTCTCCCATCTTCATGTTCCCGGGAGCACTCAGATGGAGTAAAACCTGAACTTTCAAATTAGGTTCTTCAGCTTGACTGCTTGACTTCTGTGAAGCAACAACCCTTTGAAATGCATCACCAGGTAAAGGACTTGAGCTGTGCCTAATCCTACACCTGCTCAGTGGCACTGTCATGTCAGAGCTCTTCTGGGGCAGAAACTGAAGGGTTTCACTCAAGGCAAAAGAGTTCTCCCTCCTACTCAGTTCATGTTTTGGTCATTTACAATTTGATGGCTATGAATATGTTCTCTTGGGATCTGGGGAGGCTTCCAAGCAGATGCAGAGGTATCTGAAAGAAGATGCTGAGAAGCAACATAATTCTGGGCAACACTGGTGGCTACTTAACCACTACACATTGCAAAGTATCTGATCTAAAACAGATCCTTCAGTTCTACTGTAAATAGGGAGAGAATACCACAAATAATTATTCACTCGATCATAAGAAATGCAGAAATAAACACTTAACTTTTAAACATGTAAATCAGATTAGATGAATTTGACCCTGTGCATCCATTTCAGCTTCAAGTTTTACTATGAAACTAGCATCACTGTATAATTACTAGGAAAAGAACAAAAAATCTTTCATCTCAGAGCAATCACCTCATGTTAATATCTCTTTTAGATTTCTCTCTCAAATTTATTTTAATTAGTTTCCTCATTTCTAGTAACTTCTTTCATCATTTCGGGACTCATATGACACAAATGCAATGGAAATTATGTTTCAAGTACTCCCTTGTCCTTATTTCCCTCTTCCTGCACTGCTCAAAGTATCTATAGTCACTTTAAAAAAATTATAACATTTGTAATTTATTTCAAGTCATCTCATTCATTAGTAATACTAAAGAATTACAGCCAGACCTCCATGCTTTTCTTGCTTATGAGTAGAACATTTAAGTTAGTGATTATCTTTAAAATTAAGCCACCATCTCCATATGAAATAAGTGACAAAAATGTTTAAGATGAAGTAATTGTTCCTTAAAGTTCAAAGCAACTCTTTTTCATTTACTTAGATTTGTACAAATTCACAAGTTCTGGCCACAGTACTTTTTTTCTCTGAAGTACAATGATTTTGTTAAAAGGTGACATAAATTGTATTAAAATTTGGCATAAAATGGTTGAAGGAGCTTCACACAATACAATATTACCAGCTATTGGAGACGAAAGAAATGTAACATTGCAAAGTCCCACCTATAATATATAAGAAAAGCTTAAGAAAAGACAGAAGAAAAGGTTTTGTTTTAAGTCCTTGAAATAATTAGTGGAAGCACATTAGCTGTTTTTTGCCTAGGCTTCTTGCTTACTCTTGCCATTCAGTTGACAAGGCATGTAAAAGATGATGGGAACAGATACACAAGGGAGGGATGGGTTGCAGGATGACCCTGCAACTACCCTCTGCCTAGGTATACATACATATACATCTAAGTATTTGTACTCTATAGAACAGTTTACACCATTACAGAGTGGCCAACAGCACTAAACAGATCAAGATCCCTGTGAAGAAGGAAGGATTTTCCTTAGGAAAGATTCAAAGAAGACAAAGTCTACCACATAAGCATCAATCTTTCACAGCTACTTGAAAAAAAGCCCCATGTTTCTCCCACTATGTTGATATAAATTCTCAAATTTGTCTAATATTTTGTATATGTTACAGAGGTATGTACACATGGAATTACTCTACAATACTTGTAATTATATTACACTGATGACTCATAAGAATGTGATGATATGCAACAGAATACTTCCATTCTTCAGTTTTCAATTTAAACATCCAGAAAACGGCCCACAAAAGTGAGCCTTAACACAACACTTGGTGTTTCAATGAAACATTCAGATATTCTGAAAAAGTAGAATTAAGGTTGCCTGAGGAACACTAAAATGCTCTTATCTTAGCAATACATTACGATGCTGTCTGCAGTGAGACAAACAAGTATCAATCATTCCATGAGAGTTTGCTCTGTTCAGCACAGAGAAGAGACAATGGTTAATGGTCCCTGCTCACATTCCTTGCACTGCTGAACACGTACCCCAAGTGCTTCGTGCACTGAGCAATACTCAAGCCAAGCTCTATAGACACATTCTATCTTTTATGAGTTTCCCAATGAAGCATTCAGTTCCACAATATTTAAATGTTTGCAAAATATTAGACTTGGTTTTTTTCCTTCTTCTGCATGTCTTTGTAAGCTGGGGAAGTATTAGCGCCTCCTTTATTGAAGCTGGAACTTGGGCACTGGAAGATCAAAAGTATCCATTAATTTTGCTCCCAATCTGACATACCTGGGACCTGATGTTTCTGAGCAGCAAGGACATCATGGGGTTTAATGTGTTCAAAGTACAGCTCCCTGTTACTACAGCTGCTGCTGTGAGCACTTGACACTTCTGCAAATCAGACCCCCTGGACTCAAGTCAGGCACTGGGACAACAAAAAGCACACAGTGAGTGGCCACATGTGAAAAATTTAAGTTCTAAGATGTTGCTACACTCAACTAGGAACTTTTTTCCTCAGGATGGAAGAGAAGGCAGAGCAGCATTCAAGGGCACAGACTGCTCTTTCCTGCTGTCATTAAAGGCACCCATTTCATGCTTTCCAGCTACTGCCTTAGTGAGGCAGACACTCGTTAGAGCAGTATCCTCTACCAAAGCAGTTCAAATTCATCCACAGAGGAATGATTATCCTGGAAACTGAATCAGATAATGGTCCTTCATAGGAGAAGTAGCAAACTCAGCAATGTTCTTTGCTTTCTAAACACTCCTAACCTCCCCTTGCCCTGTTCTGCCCAGGATGCTATAGGATGATGAATGTTTCTCTGTCTCATTGGGACACAGCACAAAAGTTCCAAGAGAGCAAGTCTCCTGTGCCCTGGGAAAGTGCCAATGGATGCCTACAGCCCTGGACTGAACTGCAGAGAGCCTGACTCAGGCACGGTGAACATTGGATGAGTTCAGCTGACAGCAAATCATGGACCAGAGAGCGCACACTGCAAGTCTGCAGAGGAAACCGGAGCTAAACAAACTCCTGGGCATGAACGTGCCTGAGCCCTCCACCCCAGCAGAGCTCTGCTTTACCCAGAGGCCCAGCCTCTCAGAAGGACAGTACTATTTACTGACCACAGACACACACAATGCCTTTTTGCCTCCCCCCAGAATAACAATCTCCTTCAAAGAGCACACAAACCTGCAAATAAGGTGGGCTGAAGATAGACTTGACTAGAAGTTGACTCAAAACTACAGCAGTATATAATCAGAAGCCCACTGAAGTCAACAGGAAAAAAAAAACCAAAACATGTAGACCTCAGCACAGTTCTTTCCTCACCAAACATCACCTCATTCCATGCCCAGAGCAGGGGCATGGAGGACAGACCATGGTCTCTATCCCACAGTCTTGGCAGGGATGCAGAGATGTGCCCAAGTGTGTTCTCTGTGTCACTGTCACAGCAACTCAATGGGAAAGATCCAACCTCCACTCAGGGAGTTTTGTGTCTTCCTTGTGGACTGTATGAATGGAAATATTCTGATAAGCATACAGTGTAAATGAAAGGATACTGCTTTGATTAGATGGTATTTTAATTCACTGCTAAAATATTTAAATGAATTATCAAAGAAGGCTATTTATCTGCTTCTCTTTCTGGATTATAAGAAGAATAATTTCTCTTGCTCATTTGAAGAACTGCAATTTAAGACCTGTTATTAAAGAGATTCCTTTCTCTAAAAAAGTCACTAGCTCTCTAGATAACATTCCTTTTTCACAGTTGGTAATTAATCTTTTGTTATGCACTGAAGCAAATTTTGAAAAGGTAGTGCGCCACTGACACCTAAAGAAATGAATGATAAAGGAAATGTTAGACCCCCCTAAATCTCTAATTCCTATGTAATGACAATTAATGAAATAGTATTTTCTACTGGAATGTTTTCTTAAGCACTAGACAAAGGGGATGCTGTGCTTTTAAGATTAACTTGCATTAGCAAATGGTGTCTTTTATAGCTATCAGAAATATAATTAAAATAATAATCTTTCTACAAAATAAACATACAGTTAGTATTTAATTATATCTTTTTTTCTTTACAGTTTGAAAATTGACAGCAATTGCTATAGAAACTCATAACCAGTCTGGTAATTTTTGCCCTGCACTCATGTAGAGAAGTCCATCTTGAATATCAATCCCACTTGTCAATAGAGGAAAATCTGAAATAAATTAACATTTAGTTTTACAGGACAGATACTAATTGGGTTGCTATTCTGTCACTGTGTAAATTTTCAGTGACCTTTCCAAAAAAGAAAGAACAAGTCAATAGAAACTGTTTCTTCTTGACTTTCTCCACCCCCATTTAATATTTTTTTTTTAACAGCCATCTGGAGTTTCTTAATCCCTTTACAGAAACACATAGTTTCTTTTTTTTTTTCTTTTTTTTTTTAAATTTTTAAGGTAGGAAGGATATGCTAGGCAGTTTGGTTCTTGTTTGGTTTTTTGGGTTTTTTTTGTAATTTGCATTTTACTTTAATGGAGGTTTTCCAAGCTTTTTATCACAACTACCATACTCACAGCAAATCACATCAAGTTTTCCAGCACAAAGCAGCCTTAGATCTTGCTTCCCTCCTCACTCTCTCCCTTGCTCAGGAAATGGAAAAAGAAAAGGCAACAAACCAAAAACACAGAGGGGTCACCTTTTAACAGCTGATGCACATTTGTACATCTTGTAATGAAATAGCTTAACACATAATAAGTCTATCCTTATATACCCACTGAAACTCAGTGAATAACAGCATTTCTAAATGTAAGTGTTATCAGCATAGCTGTGGATAAAGACTGCATTGGCTCAAATCCCATTACTCACTCTGTACCACCATGGGCTCTGAACCCTTCCCTCTCCTGGGCAAGGGATCTTGCTAATATTAAAGGCAATGGAAACGCACAGCTGCTTCAAAAAGTGCCATGACCAGCTCTAGGAATCCTCTGTCTCTCTCCTGAAAGCAAAATTGGATGCACATGCACGGAGCACGAGAAGCAAACAGGAGGAATTAAAAGTCTGAGCGCAGTTCCGGAGCCATGACCTCACCAGGATTACAGACACGACGGGACAGCTCACTTCACTGCAGTGATAGATGGGCACCGGCTCTGCTGGGAGCAATTTAAAACATGACTGAACAAAGCCCAGGGCAAACTGTTCTGTCTGGACCTGTGCTGAGCAGGGGGTTGGACCACAGAGCTCAGGAGGTCCCCTCAGACACACATGATCCTGTGAGGATGGCTTTGTGTGTGTGCTCAGATTTCTTTATAGGAAAATCATGCTCAGTCTTTGCTAGGGAGGAATTTTCAGGCAGGAGAAAGCTCAAAATACTAACCTCAACAGAAAATACAGAGAAATTACACATGATTCCAATGGGCTTCAAAATAAAAGGAGCCTGCAAGACTGCATCAAAAATTGTCAAAAAAAAAATGAGGGTAATCATGGCACTGAGATTTTCTTTCTCAATAGATTACATTTTAAAGTAATATGCCTTGAGGTCATTTACATGCAAACTCCCTGTCAATTTTTTCTGCAGAGTGGTGAATGGTCAAGCACGTCATTTGGGTTTTTATATGGCAACATCCTTCAAGCAGCACCTTTGGCTTATCTTCCCCATGAAACCACAATCAGAAGAACTTCTATAAATGTCACTTGTTATTTATGGAGCACTTCATCATTTCAAGGCAAAGTGGACAAACATGTTAATATTTAACACAGCTCTTGGGATTATGGCACCATTTCACAGATGAGAGGGAAAAGGGTTGCAAAATCTCCTTGAAGAAAAGCTGATTTTGGGTGCCCATTCCTGAGCTTCTGGGGATTAACAAGTTTCTGCCACACAGGTTATGCCAACTGTCTAATAATTTATGATACAAAGGAAGGACTATCAGTCTTAGAGCCAGAACCCACTACTTAATAGGGGTTTTTTTCTTTAAACGAAAACAAAATTTCACACATGGACTCACACACTCCTTTCTTGTAGAATATTTTACAGTCAACAAGATTTTAAGGGTTCCCACAAGTTTCTAAAGATACCATATGTCAAATTACACAAGACACTGAATTCTGCAAAGGATCAGCTAATATGGTAAACTGCTGAGCTTCACATCCTGGGAAATCTATGCAGTTCCTGAAAACAATGTTAAACAGCTTTTTTTTGCCTTCTTTCCTTAGATCTTTATAAATAATTATTTATATTTTACTTTAATATTTTGGAAAGTGAAAACCTGTATCAAGAATACAACACTTCCTATCATAATCATAATATAAATCACTCAAATCAAGTAGATTGTGATGAAAACACATAAAAATTAAATTCAAATTAAATATATTAAATAACAGGAATTACCAAATCAACACACAGGTACATAAAACCATCTAGACCAAAGGGGATTACATGCTGCAACTCCTCCATTACTAGTAAGGATGGAAAATTGATAATGCAAAGCAGAAAACTCTCCTGGAAGACAACCTCACCATCTGGCTTATCTCAAACCCAAAGGGAATTAAACAATAAAAGATAATAATTTTCCAGCAGTGATGGAGCAGTGCAGCGTGGGGGACAAGAACCAGGCACAGCTGAGAGACTAATGTTTATGAAGCATTTTTGTAACACAGTGCTTTATGCCTTCTAGCAAACTTCAAGCCTTAGGGAAGTGCTACAATTAACCTTGTCTTCTAAATGATGAAATTTGAAGTATACTAGTCATCTGCTCAAAGGAACCAAATGACCAATTAACTAAGTGAACAACACAACTCAGAATTATTAATTTCTAGAACTGATGTCAGAATCACAAAAATGCACTTCAAGAGAAGTTTCTGTATTCTGCCTCATCTTTGTGAAGCTTTTGAACTTCCAAATGTATTAAATTCCACAAGGTGATGCTGCGTTAACAGAATCTTAATTATACCATTTTAAATTAGTTCATCTAATCAATAAACTACTAATACTGTTTTTGAGGAATTTGCTATGACAAACTGAAAACAAGCAAGAATCCAGGATTTGCATTTAGAATTCTTAAACAGTCCATTTTCTCAGAAGAGACTACAAACTTCCTTACTAACCTCAAGATTAGACATATATTGAAAAGCTACACTTAATAAAATTTATGATTGCAAGTGTGCAGCATACTGTCTGTGTGGGACAATAAGCATCATCAGGTTTCGGTTTATCAGCAAACTGGGAAGCATTCCCAGCTAGAAAGAAAGACAGAATATTTGGTCACCACATTTCTCTACTGTAGGTTTTCCCCTTGTTTTTGTCTGATCCAAATGTTACTGGCCATGAGACAGACCAGTGAGATCGAGCACTCCTCAGCTGGAGCACAGAAATTCATAACATTCATCATCTCTTCTTTATTACCATACTTTTAAAATATGCATACCTCTAAGAATGCAAACCACAAAATCCTAAAAAATTCTGATAGTTGCACAGGTATGACTTAAAATTAAATTATTATAAACACAACAGAATGATCACAATTTCATTTTATTTGTCAGTGTCTAAGATGTATTGCACATGAATTGCAGATAATTGTAAGAGGTTTTTAGCTTCTGAGCAGTTTCCATCATGACTGCCTGCTTTTCTGAACAATTTAAAATGCCATCAGCCTTTAGAATACAACCAGATTAATCAAAGTGTCCTTGGATAATTATCACATGAAGTTAGCATCTATGTTTGCATAAGCTTTCTTTCTACTAAATATGTGTAATTCCCCCAAGCCAGGTAAGATGGGATAGGCTCTAAGACATAACAATCCTTAGATGAATATAAATCCTTCCTACTTTTTGTTGTCACAATAGAAATATAAGCTCTTCTGCCAAACTCCAAGAAAGAATCATCACTAGCAGCAGATTTTGGTACATATTCATTTTGACTTCACAAACTAAATAAATAGAGCTTGCCTATGCAGAAATGCATTCAGATATTAAAACTAGTATGTGTTTTTCACAGGTAAAAAAAGTAGTAATGCATAAATCCTCAAACTGGATTTAAAATAAATCCTCTACATATCGATGCAACCTAAAATCAAAACTCTTAAGCTTATGGATTCATGTAAAGATGCTCTACTCTGAAACAGGCTTGCAGTGTATGTGCAATTGGTCAGAACTGGAACAAGCATGAAGGGCAGAACAAAAGACCCCCAAGCACAAGAGCACAAGACAGAAAGCAGAAGAAGAGGTAAAAAGGAGAAAAAACCACCAACCCGCATTTGCACAGACTGGACTGCATAACAAGCTCAGCTGGTGTGAATTAGTATAAAAGCTCCTCCAACATCAGTGAAAGCTGTGCCAATTCACACCAGATGAGATCTAAGCTGTCACTAGCCAAATGGCAAAGAAAAAAAAAAATCAGCTCAGCTCTTATTTATTTCAAAATATACCACTGGCTTCACTGCTACTGTTCCTTGTTTCCTGCAGAATAAATAGGAGAACAATCAGAAATATTGTATTTCCACAGGTCTGCATATAAACATCTACTGACTGCATAACCAGTTAAGCTACCCAACACTATCCTGTAACAACACTTCAGATCAGATGAAATTCACCTTATTTCAGATTCACAAAACACACCAGAAAGACAGGACAGAAAAAGAGCTGCAATTTTTAATAGAAGTCCTATGAACGACTTTGAAAAATTTCTCTCTTAAAGAAATCAAAAAAATTCAAAGGTTGTAAACACATAGAGAAAACCAAGAAGAGCAAAACCAGGCCAGCATCAATGCCTTCCCCACTATAAGGAGAAGAAAGAAAGTTTGGACCAATATCTGCACTTTGCTCTTCTCCAACTTCTCGACAGAGTCCAGCCACGATGCAGGTCGGCACAGCTGACATTAACCTAATCACAGCACAGAAAGGAAGCTGAGCTCAGTAAAATCACTGGTCCCATTGTTCATGCCTTGTTTTAGCTTTAGTCAAAATTGACAGTACATTCAGACAATGCTCTCAGATGAACACAAAATTGCCCTTTTCTCTCCCTGTCATGCTAATAGAGACTGCAAGGTTGTCTCTGGCGCACACAGGCTAAAGCTCCTCAGGCCACCTCCTGAACAAGCTAATTCTGCTTCCTAGTCAGGTCAACCAGAAGCTCCAGAAAGAATAATTTATCCCTGCTGAGGTAAATTAGCTAGCTCTGCTGCAGCTAGTCTGTGGCCAATATATACTGAAGATTTACTCATCTGCCAAGACTGCAGAACACACCTGCCTCTTCCAGTGACCCAAAACCTGGTGTGCCATTCCCCAGTCTTCTGCTCCTACCACTAATCTCAAGAAAAACTAATCACTACAACAGCTTTAGTGAACCAGCTTAAACTGGCAAACCCGCCAGCTATTATCACAGAGTCACAGTTGTGTACTGATCCTCTCAGATTTCTGACCTCAAAATTCACAGTCACACAGATATGCTATGATAGGAAAGCTTTATCAATCCTTCCTCCCTTTGAATCCACATTGTTAAAGTAAGAAAGGAATGTGAATTTGCACATCTGCACTTCAAACAATGCACAGAAACAGTTATGAAGATGTACTGTTGTTTGCCCCTAAATTGCTCTGCATTTTATCATCATGAAGACCACCAGAAAAACCAAAAGACTACAAGAGTGAAATGTCGACAAAAACCTACATGCAAAACCATCTCCCACTCCTCACAGCCCCCAATGAAAAGAACAAGTGTTTTCACCTGCATTGTAAAGTTACTCTGGTTTGTCCACATGTGACAAAAAGGAAAACAGTACTGGGAGGTGATTAGAGGAGAAAAGTATTGTGTTGCAAATAGATTTTTGATAATATCAATTGTATCAAATCTGATACTCTTTGACTGAGCCAAGAAAGATACACTTGGGTCCTCAATACCACTATGGGGGTCTTCTAAGTATTTGCCATGGTTGATACACTGCTTTTTAACACCTCTATAAATTTGATTTAATATTAAAAGTAAGACAAGTGTAAATCTTCAATGAAGATTTAAAAGGATCCCAAAAGCTTACACTGATCTCTTAAGGTAGCATAAGTGTAGGTTTCACTGGTGAAATAAAGGCACAAGGCCATCACTCACGTTGTTAAATGGTGCTTGTCAAAAAAAAGCCAGGTCTGATTATTTCAACAATAGCAGCCAAATCCATCTGGTGCTCAGTGACCATCCAGAAATCACTTACAAGCTTCAAAGGACTGAGTTACTATTGCACATCCTCCAGATATCTACACAAAATCATTACTAATCAATTTTTATTTTGCAAGAAGTTTTCTTTGGCCTTCTAACCTTAAAGCTCAGCTGAGTGACAACAAGGATTTGTGGGTGAATTCAGAGCAAAATGATGCTAGGGTATACTTCTGAAGCAAACAATAAACACTCTGCACTCACAGGTATCTTAGCTCTAATTTTGTGAGATTTGATTCTACTGTTCGATACAGTGTCTTCCACCAGGCGTGCTTTGGGGGGATCACAGACAGAATAAAGAGCAGCTGCACATCATAGAACCTCTGGTTTCATAAGCCTGATGGTTTCAAAATTCAGCAAATATTTACTTTTGGACATAAGCTCAGCTTCAGGCCGGCAACTAGAAGTGCCCAGCAATTGGGCATCACTGAAACTAATGGTGGTCTGAGAATGGTGTAAGTGCAGAGACCTTGCAGAAGCAGGACCTTGATGATTTATAATTATCACATCAACAGCAGAGCTGACCATGGTGGAACATACAAATATCAAGCACCAAAGAAAAGAATTCTCTGAAAAACCTCTTGAGACAATCCAGTTAAATGGCCCTGGTTCATGCTTGGCCACCTAGAGCTGCCTGCTCAGAACTGGATCCAACTGGGTTGAGTATATTTATCTTTATGAAAGACCTCAATAGCAGTCAATATCAAAGTATTACTCTACACAACTCTCAAATGCTCTTCCATACCATCACAAAGAAGCGACAAAAATATTTTTAATCCATCTGTCCTAACAAAATAGACACAAACTAAAGTTTCAAAAGAATAAACAACATCTGTTTTGGAGGGGGTAGATGGAGAAAAAAACAAGAGCAAATCTGCAGATAACCTAAGTCCACAGATTTATAAGAGACCATGATAAATGTCAGTTGATTATTTGCTTAATACATCTGAAATGTATTTCCTCATTTATGCAAGAGGATGGTATTGGGTTTTTCCGCATAAAGAAAGATCCTCCACTGGGACTCATAAAGGCAGTAATATTTTAGGAAGCTACTATTACACTAAGAATAGTTGAGATTGTCTTGCATTTTCTTGTTCACAGCTTTATAATTAACAAAGTAAAAATGTAGGCTGTTATGTTTGATGGAAGTTTCCCCAGAGAGATCAAATAATCTACAGCAGCAACAGCTTTCTATAATTCTGAATATAATTATAGGAGTGAATTTCTTTTTATGGTGTAAACAGTCATGGGTAAATAGATGAATCTTAGTGATTGCCACTTTCATTTCTAAGGACACCTGCACAAAAGTCAGGTTGTTCTTTGTCACATCTTAAGACGCTTACTGAAGTAATACTGTTAATAATACTGGGGTTCCACAGGGTTCCATCCTTGGCTCAGTCTTGGATGCAGGACTTGAAGGAATATGAAGCAAGTCTGCCAACAATACTAAATTGGGAGGAGCTATCAACTCCCTTAAGGGCAGAGAGGACCTTCAGAGAGACCTCGACAAACCAGAGAGATGGGCAATCACCAAACATATGAAGATTAACAAGGAAAAGACCTGGATTCTGCACCTGGGATGGGGCAACCCTGCTTCTATGTAGAGGCTGGGGAATGAGAGGCTGGAGAGCACAGCTGTGGAAAGGCATTTTGGAGGCCTGGTCCTTGGAAAATTGAATATGAGCCATTATGCCCTGACAGCCAGGAGGGCCAAGCATGTTCTGGGAGGCATCAGGCACAGCATGGCCAGTGGGCAAGGGAGGGCATTGTCCTGCTCTGCTCTGAGCTGGGGCAGCATCACCTCCAGTGCTGGGGGCAGTTTTGGGCACCTCAGTATAAAAAAGACATTGAGCTATTAGAGAGTGACCAAAGGAGGGCCACAAGGATGGTGAAGGATTTGGATGGGAAGCTGTACGAGGAGCAACTGAGGTCACTTGGTCTGTTCAGCCTGGAGAAGAGGATATTGAGGGGAGACCTCATTGCAGGCTACAGCTTCCTCATGAGGGGAAGAGAAGGGGCAGGCACTGAGCTCTTCATTCTTGTGACCAATGACAGGACTGAGGGAATGGCATGAGGCTGAACTGGGGGAGTTTTAGGTTGGATATCAGGAAAAGCTTTTTCACCCAGAGGGTGGCTGGGCACTGGAACAGCTCCCCAGGGAAGTGGTCACAGGACCAAACCTGACAGAGATCAAGAAGCATTTGGATAATACTCTCAGGCACATGGTAGGATTCCTGGGGTATGATGTGCCAGGAGTTGGACTTGATGACTCTCGGGGGTCCCTTCCAACTCAGCATATTCTATGATTCTATGAATAATTCATGCCATATTAACAAATGCATGTTTATAGTTAGAAGTACTTTATATTGACATTACAGTGCTGTATCTGGCATCAGCACTGCAAATTTTAAGATTGTTAATCAGAAAAATGAGGACTGAACAAACCTGCACCTAGAAACAGGTTTTTCCAAAGTTTGATCTTTTTTATCCAAAAAAAAAAAAAGAAAAGAAAAATAAAGATCTCTGCTATGCTTAGTGGAGCTGTGTGATCACATATACAGTAGTGCATATTCATAGGCAGACAACTGAGAGATGGATAGATAGATAGATAGATAGATAGATAGATAGATAGATAGATAGATAGATAGATAGACAGACAGACAGATATCTACACACCATACAGACACACAATCTTTCTGAACTAGTATTTTTTGAGTTTTAAAGAAAAATCTTTTTCAGACAAAATGGCTGATAAAAATAAGCATGCTGATGAAACACACTTAGAATCAAGGCTTAGGAGGGGTGCTTTAGAAAATAACAGTTCAGTACAATAGCTGAAAGGAGCAGCCTGAAGAATAATGCCAAGGACAGACAATACTCATCTCCTGATGGCCTAAAATAACACTAAACATCAGCCCACGCCCCAGGCCTTCAAGGTGTGAATTGAGGCTACTACAGAGCAAGAAAGTCGTGCCAGCATTTCTCCCTCAGTGCTGCAGGGGCATATGCTCCTGCAACATCAAAGATGCCCAACATCTACTACGGTTGCAGATACCACAGAAACTCCTCTCAGCCTGCATTTCTTCAAGAAGATTAAATCTTCTGTCTTAGCCACACACAGCTGAAAAAGCTCTTTCACCACTACAGCTCTTCTTCACAGAGAAAAATCTTCCTACACAATAAGATTCTATGCCCTGAACATCCTTCCAGCTTGAAGTTGTACCACCTGCCCTTCTCCTGACATCTGCACTTTCTCTCAACTTGATTTAGTTGATTTACCTCAACTAAACCCAAACTGCTTTCTGCAGAGAGGTATTGGCATAAGCTGAAAGCACAGAGAATAGTTAACTGTATATTAACACTTTCCATTTTGCTTGATCCCTCTACTCTTTGACAAACAGGTATAATAATGAAATTTGGTAACACAACAGCTATCAGGACCCCCTAGATTTTCAAACATATAAAAAACTATAAACACATATACAGCTTAGGGGTACACTCTTTAAAGTGTAATGCAAAATCTAGATGCATGAGCATATTTCAAAAGAAAGACAAATCACCTCTTGTTGGCATTATTTTCAAAGGAAGTTTTGGATTTTGGCCCCTTAGAAAGAAGAATCTTTTCATTATGGGCACCAGTAGTAGGAATCAAAGATTAGAAAGTATGGCCCTCTAACCTCTACCTCTTTTAAGTACTAATAGCTAAAAAATCAAGAGCACATAAGTATGAGATGGTACTGCAGGATTCCAGTTACATGTGTCCAGTAATGCCCAATGCAGTTGCACTGCCATTACCACTAAAACAGTTACTCATTACTCATTTTCACTACTCAGGTTTATCACCGCACAACAGACACAAAATGCAAGATTTTCTTGCATGAGTCTCTTCAGCTGGAAATGAAGGAAGCATGTATGGTTCTGCTCATTCTCTCTGTCCTGATTCTTATTTGGGAAGCAACTACAAAAACATGACAGCCTCAAGGATCCCTCATGTTTTAATCAGATACTGGTGCAAAATTTGATGACATGACTAAATAGAAGCATTTCTGATAGGGTCAGCTATGGAAAAATCCAGACCAGAAGAGAGGTGGGGGATAACCCTGTAAAACAATAATGCAGAGAAGGTAGTAAAGCAAGGCAGTCAGATTCTACCTTGATTTTACTCTTGGTACCAAATACCATGGGTTATGAAGAGCTATATTCTCATAAGCATCACCTTACTTGCTCTATTCTTCTATGACATAAACCCTCTCTTTTCCATGACCTCCATTTAGGACAGTGGCCACAGAGGATGACACAGCTGTCAGGCTGTATTGTATTTGCAAACAGATCCCAAAGAACACACATTCCAAGGTCTGTTCTCCCCAACTATCCTAGAAGAAATACACTGATACTATTCAGATACTATTTTGTTTTGCTTAAGAATAAGCTTGTAGGACAAAAAAAATCATCAAAGGTAAACAATCATCAGATTCTCCCTTCTTCTGTTTCATTGGGAATATCTGTGAGCAAAACTTATGATGCAATGTTCTTGCATCATGTCTGAATGTTTGACTGCATGCAGTTATGCTTCTGAAACAGTGTGAATAAATAATGTGAATAAAGAACACAGGAGAAGAACAGAGTATTCAGCAAACACCTAAGGAAACCATCATATCAAATTCTGATTCATCTGTAAAGGAACTATGCTACACTGAAAAGTATAATTATACATTTTGCCTTAATTAAAAATGCTCTTAATAGTATAACAGAAAGTGTCTGTGCCTTCTGTTTACAGCATCTGTGCACATTATAAAGAGACTAGAACTGATGTGCCCAACCTGCACAGTTCACTACATTTTCATCTTTTCCTTAACCTGTTATTCACAATGATGCTGGGTTTGAAGCATTATCATGTAATAAAACCAGCAACTGAACAGTATTCAGGATCATTCTTACATCCAAAAATTTGAGCATGTTCAGCAGAATACATGAAAGCACAGATGTATTTAATAAGAACATTCACCACAATTTTTGTATATAAAAAATGGCTAAGCAAAGAACTGAAATCTTTCTGAAACCCTCAGGGCTTCTTTTTTTTTTTTTTTTTTGCCTCTGAGACTGCAATTTATTATACACATTTTGGTCAATATTTACATGAAAAACAGAAAAATGCCATCTTGGTCGGATTCAAGAAACAATTTTGCTATTCCACCATCCTTACAAAACTGTCACACAACATCAATATTGTCAATCAACGGTGTCAAATTTTGAAAGCATCTCTGGTTTTTTTCTGATCACTTAGTACTACTGCATTTTACAGAAAAAGGTTAGCCAGGCCAGATTTCAAAGATAACCAGCTCTTAAGATAATCTAAAACTTCAAGCAGCAGAGAACAGAGACTGTTAAAAGAGTGTAGCCTGCAAAATAAAATCCTTTGTTGAGAATACAAAGCCTTTTTTTCAGCAGGAAAAAGTACAAAAGCATACTTTCTTTAAATATACATTTTACCTCTTAGCTTTACTCCACAAAGCTGCTCTTCAGCACTGAGAGCATGGCCAATAATTTGTTGTTACAACCTGACTTTCCTGATACAGTCTTGCTTTTGAACTTATGAAAGTGTTCTAAATTCCCAAATACTCTTGTCCCACTTCGTGCAGTCTGTTCCATTTTTGGAACATAATTACTAAAAATAGCCTTAATTAGCATTATGTAACAGGAATGAAAAAAAAAATCAAAAATTCAAAAGAAACAGCTCTGTAAATTTTGGGCATCGACTGAGAAACAGTATAGCTGATCCATCAACAATCTCAGAAGCAAACTGCCTGATGAGCAACATTAATTTCAGAATCAATTAGAAACTGGGTTTTTTTAATTAAGCATATGTAGCTAACAACACTGAATACTGAGGTATGCAAGCTATAGAATAGGAAGATAAGGGGAAAAAAAGATGAACCATCTAGCATCAATATATAACAAATCTTTCTCTCTTTCCCACCAAATATCCATACTGTGTTCCCCTCACCAAGAGTAAAGAACAATGTATCCAAAGCATTTTCATGCTGTATTTCTAGCCCTGACAAAGTGGTGTTTAAATTACTTACTGACTGGAGAGAAATTATGACACCTATCATTTGAAGGTCCAAATCTGCTTGCACTCTCTCTGACAGCTAGGTACTAGTACTACAACAGGTTTTCCTAAATATTCCTCAGGATATAATGGAAAAACATCTTCCTGATGCCAGGAACTATAATTTTAGAGTAAAAGAACTGCTAACCCTTAGAATTTATTCTATTTGTTGTCATTTATATTTCTATCTACATATTTTTTACTTATGTAGATAAAACTGTGCTGGAGTGATTGGTTACTTTGAATGACTATCCTTTATCCCTATTAAAATCTTAACCCTTAATAGTTGCAACAAATTAATTACCACAATGGGGGCCATCCTTCCACTAAGGTCCTTCTTTGGTAGAGAAGTAGGTCATCCTTCATTTTTCTTGTCCTTTTTTGCCTCCTTTCCTGACATTACCAACTTTTCTCCTGCTAGTATCACCCATTTTTATCTCCAGAAATACATCTTGAACAATTGAGGATAGTGGTCAAACATCTTCCAGTCAATCCACTCCCAAGACAGAAACAAAAACTGAATGCAATCTGACTCAGAATGCAAAAAATGTCAGAGTGCAAATAAATCCTGAGGAGCACCTCCATGAGCAGATACATCACACATGGAGTATTTGTAGACAGAGCCCTTCTTATTTCAGACATTCTTGAGTGAAAAGTATTAGGTTTCCTCTATTACCTGATACCACCTCCTTCACAGAATGGCTACAGTGGGAAGAGACCTCTGGAGATTGTCTGCTCAAACCCTTCCTGCTCAAACCAGAGTCAGTTTAGAGCAGGTTATTCACAACAATGTCAAGCACTTGGGCTTTTCATATCTCCAAAGAGAAAGGTGGAGTTTTTTCCTCCATAAATGTGGCATCAAGTATTAACCACCTGAATTACCCTCAGTAGTGTGACCAAAGCCCACCAAGTCATGCAATTACCACAGCTTGAGCTGGAAATGTTCCAAAAGCATGCTAGCTCACTAGGAAGAATAAGCTGCTTGGAACTGCTACTTGATCAACTCATTCAGTTATCAGGAAAGATAAAAATACAAAGATCAATAAAGAGAACAATCTATTCTTGTTAGGTAAACATGGAAACACTGAAATAGGAAGAAGTAGAACTGTAAATAAGTGAAACAATAAACTCAATTCTGGCTGACAAGTCTACTTCATTTTTTGGTGTCACAACCAGATTTCTCCTATACTCCTAAAGGTGATGGTTTGTTCTGGCAAGTTTTCTTAGTGCTTCAGAAAACTATGCCTTGTTCTGGTTATAGTCAACAATTCATATCTTTATTGAGGAACCTATGGAAAACGAAGAGAAGATCAAAGGAAATCTTTGCCATCTTTTATGATTGTCATCAGACTTTCAGATCATGCCTCTCTTAATTCCCTACTAACTTTGGAAACCTCTTAAAGTAAGGATTTTGCTGATGGCAGCATGTGTGAAACTATACCAAGCTTGAAAATACATCTCTTTGATGAATGAAAAGAGACCCTGAAGTGCTAATTCCTCCAGCATTCTTTTCTGCTCATTTACCATTTCTCCAGAAGCTGACTGAAGAGCAGCTAGGAAACACTGAGTTGTATCTCTCTGTGATTCACATTCAGGAAGAGCTTCTGGGACAGTTTGCTTTACATGTTCTGATTATTTTGTTAACATAAGCCTTTTAAAAATTAGGCATGGTCATTAGAATCCAGTTTCCCTTTTCATAATTTCCTGAATTTAGTTATGATTTATAATTACTGTATGTGGGCTCTTTTCAATAGAGGGGTTCCTTTGACACTGCAGTTCTTTGGCAGCACACAGGTAACATCTTTTGCCTGTGGTAATGCTTTATGAAACACACCATCTGGAAAACTGAAACTTGCACCCACTACACCGTCTCATTATTACACTCTGGAGTTGTGTCATGGGAGTGAAGTCCCATTAATCACAAAAATGGGAATGAAGTGCACAGGGTTAGTCCCAAATTCTATTTCACTCGTCACCAGCTTTGTCCCAGGGAGCTAAAGGAAGCCTGCTTGTTAAAACCTCGTAAACAACGTATTTCTTCTCCTTTTATTACCATAACCATAGCCCAGTATGACAATTTTCAGTGCAGGACTCATGTTAAAACACATCTTGAAGCATGTACAGGCAGATTCACGTATACACCTCTGGTTTTACTTCTCCACAGCTTTTATTTTGGGGCTTTGAGTTTTCCTTTTAAGAAGTAAAGGGTCTAGGATGAACAGATCCCAGATCTAGAAACGCTTCAGCAGGGTAAAGATTAAGTTGTTTCAAATTTCTAAACCAGAGATAAAGAAATTGTTTCCATGCTGCCAGCTCACTTGGTTTCACCAAGTCTTTCCATATTCAGCTGACTTAGTTTTTATCTCCCAGATTCTGACATGAGAATCTACAGCTTTCAGAGGTTTAAAAAGTGATGCTTAACTCTTGTCATAGTCTGAAGATGTGGCTTAGAAGCAGAACCAAAGAAAACTAACCCACGCCTAACATTTTCAAGCATATTTTTTAATTTGCATCATCTATTATGTCTTTAACTACAACTTGTGATGCTTCTAGAGAGGCAAGTAGAGCTGGAAGCAGCGTTCTGACCCAGGCAGTAAGCTTGAATTGACTAGCTTCCTCCAAACACTAAAAATTCAAAACAAAAGTTTTTAGTACCAGGCTGCAGTAGTGAGCAAATTCTGAAAAACTGACATATATTAAAAATGAACAATGTGGAATCTATGTGAAATGTAGTATTAAATACACACTCAGTTTTTAGGTTTTGAAATAAGGAAGCAGCAGTGATATAGTTTTCTGCACTGAACTGAGGTTCTGAAAACAGAGCTGGCCAAATGGAGAGGGGTGCAAAAAACAAAACACAGAAACACACAAAAGCTGTGAAGCTACTCTAGATCACAGACAGCATTTCAATGCAGTGGCTGAAACAACAGCCTTATCCCTCTTTGCAAAGGCCTGTCACTGGAACACTTTCCCAAGAAAAGGGATTTTGAGTACACATGTGGGACAGTGCAATTTAGCTGCTTGAGGAAGCTTTAAAAAAAGCATTAAATGGCTCTCCAGTGAGTCCAGACATTGCATTGCTCTGTTGCTCCAACATCCAGACCATATAAAGCAAATATCACATATGCTTTGCTAAAAACTGTTCGAGAAAACCCAGATAGTGCAGGCGGTTCTGATTGTCTTTATCACTGCAATGGCCTGGAGGAAAGGGATGGCTCATATGGGACTGCAGACCCACCTTCCCAAGTAAAACTCCAAGCACTCCAATGAGTTTACAGCCTACACAGATGAGAGGAAAGAAGCATTCTTAATCCCATTCTTCAGATGAAGAATTGAGTCATAAAGTGATATAACACATGCTCCGTGAGGGTGGTGAGGCCCTTCTATGTGTTACCTGACAGTCCACCAAGGGCCATTTATCTCCTGGTGCTCTGTCATCCTTCACTTTTTAGAAGTGCCTAGGAAGCAAATTCCCCTCTCTTTACAGGAGCAAAACAGCTCCTGCAGCACCAGGGAAATAGCTCCCATTAGATACAGAGCATCATGACACTCAAATACCTCAGCACAACTTGCCCTAAATGACCTAAAATCACATTAAAAAGCCACAGACTTTCTGACTCTTCACCCACAACACTGCTATGGCTTTTGTGCTATTTCATGAATAATGATTTTCACTCTTGTGAAAGTAAACCTAACTCTTGTGTATAAGCTAAAAATTACTGAGTAAGTTGTGATGGGACAAGAGGATATGGAAGATGCCATCACTTAAGTGAGCTGCAAATCAAAGTACTGTTTGTGTCCTTTAAAGATGGTGCATTTCAAAAAAGGTCAGCATAGTACAAAGAAAATGTCATTTTTGCAGCATTTCCTTCTGCTTTATTCTTCTGCCATTTTGCATCTGTCCCATGCCATTGACATATTCTGTTTAAAAGTTTCAACACTGCCAAAACATAGCCACAGTCAGCAATCCACGACAAAAACAAACAAAACTTTTACTTAGAGAGAGTTAAAAGATCTGAAAGGATTATACATACAACCCCTTTGCTTGTTTCTGTAGCTTTGATGATTTTTCTGCCTGGAAAGGTAGAAAAAAGTTCTAAAATAAATATTTCAAAAACAAGTCAAATTAAAAAGCTAAGTATTCAATGATTTACATTCAGCTTGTTGATTTGGAACTGCTTCTGCTGAGAATTAAAATCCATAAATTTCAGGAGAACTACTCTTGATTTTCAAGCATGCAAATTAAATAGCTGCATCCAAGATCATCTTTGATCCCTCTGTTACTAAGTATGACTATCTGCTTCATCAAGAACACAAGAATTTCTGGATCCTACTCCAACAGTAGTTTTAACTTCTTACAACCCCATTAAAAATACCAGGAAAATAGCAAATTTGCTTTTTGAAAATGAGGCTGCAGTAATTGGGCATATTATTTCTAAATTGCAGTCACCTTCAGCAGGATATGGGGAAATAGAAAGAAGAAAAACAATTTGATTCCAAGTGAAGCAATATCAAAAAATTATTGGGTGGACAGATTTATAAATATTCCATTCAAATACTGAAATTCTCTATTCTTGGAAAATGCAAAATGTAGTGACAAAAGAGAGCTTTCTGAATTTTTTTTTTAAGGACATAATTTCTCTGATCCCAAACTGAGACAGATTTGTACATTATACTGAGCATTTAAGAGATATTAGGGGAATTGAAAGAATTTTCAATGATGCTGGTGACATTAATTTTCAATGTTAATAACCTATTTACTATGATAGCAGCTTAATAAGCTTTTAACTGGCAGAAGTGGAATTACACTGCAATATGGCATATTAACATTATGAAGAAAAAACCCCACAGTTCCTTGCCCGCATCATTCAAATACTCTTAATTTTTATTTTAGGGAGATAATTAGGAGATATTTTCTCTCCTCTTTCTACCTACACAGGAAAATTCCAATCCCATTTGTTAGGATTCAAAATCTGGGTACTGCAGCAAGTGTAACCTGACTGTTATCTTTGCAAATTTACAATCCAGAGTAGCCTTTTCTGTCAGGTTTTCCCTCTGCACAAACCCACAGATACTAAATATCACTGTTAGGGGCCTTATAGGTAGTTCAAGCGATATAAAATAGCAAGTCTATCCCTCTCCACTAGAATTTAAGTGTTCAATTCTTGCCAAGCAAAACATCCACCTATCTTGGAAATCCTGATGTATGTAACATGGCTGGATTGAGTCTTCCACATCTCTTATGTGACTCACTTTTACTGTTTTACAGATCTTGTAGCAAAAGTTGAAAGTACAAGTAGCATCTCTGTAAGACACTACCACCTCTACTTCACCAACAAAGACTGAATGGTCCATTTTGCTGTAGACAGCCTATGACCTCTGCCAATTGTCTAAAATATCTCTGCCACGAAGAGAAACCACCACATAAACTGCTTTATTCATGGGAAAGAATTCCTTTCTTGGAGTAATCAGAAATAACATTTTCCCCTACTTGCTTCCCAGCTGCAACACAGCACATATTCCATGTAGGGAATGCTTAGAAGTGTGTATGCCAAATAATTCTTAAAAAAAAAAAAAAAAAAAAAAAAGAAAAAAAAAGAAAAATCTTTCTTTGTCCTGGAAATGCAATCACTTAATTTCACAAAGATTTTTGGAAATATTTCAAGAGAGAACTAACATGAGTTCGTTCAAACTGGCATTTCAGTAGCTGTATCTTAAAATGAAAAATATCAATCCAGGAAACTTTAAAATGTTTGAGCATTAGACATTGGTATACCCTACCCACCTGTACATTATACTAGTTGAATACTAGCTTAGAGTATTTCTAAATTTTTTCCATGAAATTTTAGAGCATGTTAACAAAGTAAAGACATGATCAAAGTTCCCTACCTGGTGAAGCTTGACGTGGAGTGTTTTCTAATTGTTCTGCATCAGAGATTGTTTCTGAACATATTTTATATGCACCAATATTATAAACAAAAGGTACTTGGCTGACAAACTCCCTTTACCAGGATTCCCTGCATACTGCAGAGAGTCCACACATCTGAGGTAGGCATGAGAACAGCTTCCAGCATCCCTCTGGTTTTGGGGCAAGAAAAAGACTGATTTGGTTTTGGCCACCCTGAGGAAGACACAAAGGGTATCAATCACTGCCAGTTGTTCCCAGGGGACTGGTGATATGCCCAGCCCTGCAAATATAAATGTATTTCACACAGGTCACTAAACAGGCACCCATACAGTTATTATGTGGCCCTACCTGGCCACATGCAGACTGGCAACCTGAGGGTGAAAGGCTCTGGACTGAATTATTAAATCCCCTGAACCACTGAGTCCCCAGGCTCCATATTTGTCAAAACCCTGATATTTATCAGAAAACTGAAAGGAATCAGTACAACAAGCAGGAAAGGTGTTGATACTACCAATTTCATTTTTAATTACAGGAAATCTCTGGCAGGATTACAAGTCCTTTTTGCACCATAACAGATGGGAAAAGAAAATCAACATGATCAAGTTTTGGTTACACAGACAATAAAAAAGACAAATGCCACAGCACAGATGACTGGACACTACAGCTTTGAGCCTTGCACAGACACACTGCACGGTTCCAAAGCAGTAATGGAAATTCTCCAGGGCATCAGAACATGCTTGACAGTCCTTCAAGTCACTCACTCCTACTGCCTACCCTCATCCAGCCAGAAGTCAGGTTTTCTCAGTTTACCAGTGGAAGAAAGTCTACAGCATATTTTAGAGTAATCTACATTATTCCACCAAGTCACAGGTCTCCAAAACTCTGAAAGCTACTATTGAAGATATCAAAATAGGCACTGAGCTGACCTGTGATTTAAATCCTTTCTAACTGCATTATAATTATTCCAAGGGGTATATATCCCAAACAAGACAGTTAAACTACTGCAAAGCCATTATTAGAGATGCTGAAACAATGACAGGCAGAGGAAAATGAGCCATTACATTTTTAGGACTAAATCTACAGCAAGAGTTTGCTCAAGGGTTGAAAGAACTTCTTAAGTTGCCTCATGGTGAGCCAGCATCAGTTTCAGGCCTTTTAACCCAAGAGGTATTGATCCCCTGTGGCTCCTGGGTGGTGGGAGACCCTTGGACCTCCTTGGGGAAGCACTCACCAATCTCCATTTCATTTCTGTCCCACTTGGAAAAGGTAGTTGCCAAAGCTATGCTCTTGAGAAGACACTGCCTGCACCCAGACAGCACCCCAAAGGAGGTAAGCCATGCATTAGTCCTCTTCCTTCCCTGTCCACTCAGAGAGCATGTGGGACTCACAGAAGGCCAAAGAGAAAGACCTCACCATGCAGCTCTGAGCAAGCTGAGCAAGGCACCAAGGTGAGCCATGCAGGAGGAGCATCAGGAGTTCCAATCATTTGTTTTTACGGAGAGGTGCATCTGAAGCTCTCCTTTCTGCCACCAGAAAACTTCCTCCAGTACCATGGGAAAACAATTTTGTTTCACAGCAGCAACGAAAGATGAGGAGAAAAGTAAATGCAGCAGAAAATGAAAAACTATGAAAGCTGTGGCACAGACAGGGAATGAGGAGATTACCACAGCACCTGAGACAATATGAACTAGCTGTAATGGGAAAAGACAGAGAAAAAAGATACTGTAAGAGAAGCTAGCACAGCAGGAGATGTTAATGCAAATGAATGGATGAGGTCAGTCCAATAAGACTGTTAGCCTCCTATGACAGAGTTGGGATACACTACATAAGACCCTAAACATAAACTGTTTAAAACTTTCAGACAGAAAGAGACCTATTAGAGAGACATGCCACAGTTTCAGGCACTCTGGGTAAAAAGCAAGAAAAAAAATATTTCACCACTAAACAAATTACATAAGCACAAGGTTGCAAAAAGAAAAAAAGTATTAACACAAATTGGTTTAGCTGTACAAGATTTATCAAGTTAAAATAAACTGTATTTTCAGGCTACATTCATTCAAGCTTCAATTATATCAAGAAAGGCACTGAAATAATCAAATTATGCAGCCCCAAAAGCATTTAATAATCACAAAAATGAAGCAGATGCACTAACAAAATTAACATTAATAAACTAGGTCAACACAGAGAAGAGAAAAGAAAAGAGTGATGGAGGAGGAAGAGAGCTCCACCCAGAGCTGCTCCTCCAGGGTGCCAGCTCTGGTGCTGCGCTGTGCAGTAATGACTACAGATGATGCAGCTCTTTGACCTCTTTAACACACACATTGCTCACACTGTCTCCATAGAATCTCTGCTCACTGCAGCGAGCATCCAAATGGGTCCTTAATATAGAAACCTGGGAGGAAATGCTCCCTCTATCAGTAGTTTATCAGCCCTCAGATTAGGAAAGAGGGCCTTTAAGCCTCACAGGCTTATCTGCAGTGCAGTAGGAGTCTGAAGAGGCGAGCAGAGGACAGTCAGACTCTCGAGGCATCCCATGATCTGTGGCTCAGGAGGTAATTTCAGCTTTCCTCACCACGGGTATAAACACCACCTGCTCACCTTGCCTAAAATGATTAGAGAGAACAAACCTGAATCCAGCTGTGTCACCCCTAATCTGTTGCCCCTTCCCAAAGCTGGGCAACCTTGTACGTGAAAACAACTCCACAAAAATCAAAGGAATGAAAGGCATTCCTCAAGACTTTGGCTCCTGGTGTTTTAACACATAAAACACTACACACAATAAACACTGCAGCCTGATGGCAAGTGCTAGCTGAACCAATAAATACAGTGGAGAAAGAGAACTGCTCTGTTCCATCTCAGAATCTGACCCACTCATGTTACAAAACAGATGCATAAATGATTACAGTGATTATGCAGAGGAGCAAGATTATGCAAGTGCTAAGCACTGCTGTTATAATACAGATACACAAACGAGTATAAAGGGGCCTAGGGATGTAACATTTCTCTTCAGCTTTCTTAGGAGGGAGGGTAAAGAAAGAATGAGAAAGAGAGAGCTGGATAAATGCAGTCAGAGGGAATTATTTAGGCAGGAAAGACAGAACTCCTGTCTTTCTGCCAAGTACTCCCCTGCTCACCTAGGGAAAGATCCAGCACAGCAGCAAAACCGCAGAGGTAGAAGCACAAAGGCAAAGAACTAAACTGTTCATTAAAAGACAGGACTGAAAAGAGCAGACAAGCAGTATAGTGCTGCAGAAGATGATTCTTCTCAACTTTCTGGCACAGGAAGATCAGGAACGACTGCCATCAGAAAAAAAAAAAAAGGAGAGGAAAAAAATCTCAAGGATAAAGAAACAAAGTCACAGGCCAGCTCTGAAGAGCAGGGCGTGGTAGTGCAGATGCACAAAAGCTGTACATACAAGCATGGAAGCTTTCTTAAAAGACAGTCTAACTGTTATTACAAATACTGACATTACAACCACTACTTTTAAATCCCCCTCCTCAAAATGAAGGTCTGTGCAAGATTGCAAAGACTCCAAGATACCTTTGGATGCAAAAGCAGAATATTTAGGTATGTGCCCAGAGTATAAACCACTGGCAGAAGCTCTAGCAAGTATTCTAGAAACCAGGCTGGCGGCAGGCAGTCTGTCATGTCATACTAATATGGGCCAGCACAGAGATGAAAGGTCAGGACAATCATACAATAACCTAAAAGAAAAAATATACAAGGTAAAGAACATTTAAGCTCATGAATACAAACTTTTAGCCTCAGAAGTGAAAACAAGCTCCCCAAGGATGCAGGGGCCATTTCCACCTCATGTACCCCAGCCTGTGCCCAGACCCTCCTCAGCTTTCACCCTGGCCTTAGGAAGTGCCAAAAAAGCCCACACATACTCATTCACCAGCCGTCACCTCCTCACTGTCAGCTGCTGGGCAGGGAGCCTCAGGCTCTGTGCCTGAGTGTCGCTTCTGGTCTGTAGCTGGGGCATGAGGTCACTGCTCTTCAGTCACTCATCTCTGCCTCTCCCCTACAGGTGCCTCAAGCACCTCCTGCTTTTCCCCCTGGGTCTGCTGGCACAGCTTTTTTGGGTGACTGGCCATTAACCAAGCTCCACCAGTCTGGTCCCATTAACAGAACGTTTACCTATTGCCTCCCAGGCAGAACAAGGACCAACCTGAGGGAAAGGAAAAACCTATCATGGGACGAAAACAAACAGCTGAGGTCATGGACCTTTTCAACCAGCAGAACTTGGCCATGCCACTGGAGCCCCAGCTGAAATGTACCTGAAACCCTCAGGGCAGGAATCACCTTGGTCCTGTTCCAAGATGGCATGAGGGATCTTTCAGCAACAGAAGAAAATCCCTTCTCTCTTTTTATTAAGTGTATCAACAGGTTTTAGCAGAAAGAATTCGCTGAGACACTACCCAAAGATTACACAGTATTTACTGGAATTACAGCATGTTGCCTCAAAGGGATATGATCTTATTCAGGCAACATAACAGAAGATCAGAAAGATATATTTCAGTCCTCACCCAATATTTTCAGTGCTGCTGCTCTTGAAAGCACGTATCCCTTACCTCTTACAGAATGTGTAGTCTGTATGCCAATATTATAAATCCACATTTTCAGCTCATTTTTTCCCCACTTTGATGAATAGTTTTAAATCATGCTTTAAATAGCACATGTTTAATATTATACTGCATGAAAATTCCAATTAAGACACTTGCAGGTAACTTTGGTAAATTAGAAAAAAAGGTATCCCTATGCTACAAAAATTACCAAATCCCCCAGTACTTCCTATCTTGAATTCCTCTTGTCCCCTGTAGCCTGAGCCTCCAGCCCAGCTAACTACTGCTGTCACAGAAAACCTCCTCTGTAGAAATTTTCTCTATTAAAGGAAAAGCTCATGGATAAATTAAGAATCAAAGGCAATAGATTTAACACAAACTCCTACAGTACTGCTTTTACCCAAGCTTTTGAAGATTTCTTTCCCATTCCTCAACTTGCCCTAACAAATAAAAGGTTTGAAAGATTAATGTGACCAAAGACTCTTTCTTAGTGATGTTGAATGCCAGAAGCAAAGCCTAAGGTGAAATACAGAAATAAGGAAACACTAGTTTGGACAGGCTTTACTGTGGCCAGTTTGTTATATCTCCATTTACTGCTCATATCCTTCTTGCTTTTTTCTCTCATAATGATGGCTTAAATACCTTGGCTTCAACAACTACCAAGGATGCACTGTCAATACATATAAATACAACTGAAAGCCACTAAGAGCCAGTTTTCTGGATTTTTTAGAGGATGGCATACTGTCAGTAGGTAATTTATATATCTATTTTACTGCAAGGTCTTCAGAGAACGTAACTGTCACTTGAGACTGTGGTGAGCACCCAGCAAAGAGTAGAGGCACCATAAATTTATTAATGTGCCATTGTTTATTGTCCTAGCATCTCAAAGTTCAAATAACATCTTGTGTGTTGGGCAATGCATTTAGTTCAATTAAAAATCACTATATCCTTTTTAATTAAGTTTTCAGATGCCAGAAGTATCAATGGATTTCAGAACATCCTCTCCTCTTAAAAGGACATCTCAAGGATGAATCTAGAAAAGCTATACCAATTTTCCTTCATCTGAAACCTCTGGAGATAAACTTCACACATTTCTTTCCCAGGAGAAAACAAACAAACAATATTTTCCCCACCTTCCCCCAGTTAAATGCAGCTTCTACAAATAATTTTGGTCTACAGGAGCAGACAGATTGCCAGTGCAGTATCCTTGCAGATCACCTAAATGAATGGATGATCTGCAAGGATAAAAACCCAACAAAATACAGAAATCATTTAACCCAAAGGGAGGAAGAGTTACAAGTGGTTTACACGACAGTGTACAAGCCAGAACTGATCTCTGGGCATTTTTCACTAATACTATCATATCAATACAAAAAGTGCAGGGTTTTGTGCTCCTTAAGAACCCAATAGCCTCAAACTCTTATTAGTTTGGAACCTGAGGGATTTTATATTACATATGTCAGGGAAAGTAAAAGCCTCAAATGAACTTTCCAAAACTTAGGAAAGCAAAGCTAGACATTATTTTCAGTGTGCTGGTGCAGCAAGCAGGGGAAGACCCTTGGGCAATTCCTGTATATATGATTCTATGGTGTAGTCAATGCCAAAGCCAGTCAGAATATGGGACAGCACTGCTGTATTTTGTAAGTAAGGGCAATTCAATCATATCAAAAAAGTATGTGATGGAGGCACAACCTGAAGGTCACTTATCTATCAATTAACTGATCTGCAAATTGCAACTTCAGTCCTGTACTTTGTTTTAATCAAACAATTTCTATCTTTAAAGAGATCAATTAAACATTTTCCATCTTTAAAGAGATTAGATGCAGCTCTTTTGTTTTATTCACACCTTACAAAAGGCTCAGTTGCAGAGGTCCATTGTCTGCAATACCTGTACCTTACCTCTTTTGTCTAGCAACTTCAACCTCCAAGCAGACGGATATCAATCTTCCTAAAGTCATGTATGTGCAACACACCTGAAGTCTCAAAGCCTCCCATTCTCATTCAAGTTTGACAGAATTCTCCTTTTTGCTGCCCAGCTCTATTCATTGCTTTTTTTTTTCACATTGAAGTAGCCAATGCTTTGGTGTGACCTTACAGTACTCTGGGTCAGATCATGGTATTTTACAGTATCTCCTTGAGATTATCCAAGTAAGAGCAAAGAATGCAGGAGTGGAAAAGAAATTCTCTCCTCACATACCATCACACAGGATGATAAAATGATTCAGGATGGATGGAACCTCAAGATATCATCTAATACAACCATGTGAGCATTTACATACTCTTGTTTCCCTTGGGCTGATCCACCAAACAGTGGCATAAAATCTGTCCTTAACAAAGTGAGTTCTTAAAAGCTTTTTTTATTCCAGGATGTTTTAGAAACAACCTTCAGGAAATGTGATCTTTGAACCTTCATTATGGCTTACAGTAAAAAAAAAAGTCAAAACATTTCATAACAAGAAGTGATTCAATAATTCAGAAATATCTCTGTTATCACAAAAAATATCTCTGTCTCACAAATCAACCATGTTCTTTTAGAGGTTAGATTTTGAATAAAAACATTTTCACCTCAAAACAACATTTTAATGAGAAAAGCCATCAGTAATCCTAAACCTTGCCCTGACAACTAGTGTTTGCACCTAGTGGAAGATGGGCATGTTTGGGTGCATAGATGTTTCTGCTGATGTTTTGTAGCAGCAAAGCCCTTTGGGGGCCATTTATTCACCTGTCCATGGGCCTTCCAGCATCATTACATCTGTCAATCCAAAAATCCAAGCCAAGCCTGGCTGCCAAGCAATCAAGAGCATGTGCACACAGACACAGACTAATCGATACAGTTCTGACTGTAATTCCTTTATGAACAAAAGTTACATACTAATTTCCTCAAAAACTCAGGCTGCAGGATATTCTCCTTCAGGATCTGAACTTTTTGCTCTTACACCTGCATGGCCTCCTTAGGATAAACAAATATTTGTAGCTGATAGCTCAGTGAATTATCACAGGGCAAGTAATGCTGTAACAGCTACCAGAATATGATGTTAAAAAGGATGAGAGACATAACAGACAGACCTGTAATCTTCCAAGCAGTTCTACATGGGAACAAACTAAGGCATCCAGGCCACTCATGACTTGTCAGTTAATAATGCAATCACTTCTTGTTCTAATACTGCACTGTAGCACAAGCCAAACATTTATTCTGTGAGTCTTCTGGCAAAACTGTATAAACAACAATACCCCTCCTCCAAACATGACATTTTTATTTCACGCTGTACGTAAATTAATTGAAATTCAAATTCAAATGCTTTCAGCATGCAGAGCTGGAAGCTTGTCCTGTCTCCTAGCAAAGCGTGAGCTCTAGCAACCAAACACTACCATACAAAGTTGTCAGATAAGCTAGGAAGGAAATTCCAAATAGATTATTTTCAAGGCACTGTCTTTATTTTAAGCAAGGAAGAAGAATTTATGCAGTGAGTCCTTAGCTACAGACAAGCCTTCTTATGAAGGAAGAACACACGCCAACATAAAACTTCATTTATTTCTAGATATGAAAAAAAAGAAAAAATGCATAGTGGAAAGAATGCCTTCCACCTATAGCAGCTCTTAGGCCATATGATACAGGGGCTGTAGTGTGACATTACCACTACACTGAGCCAGAAGTTTATTTCAATATGTTCTACCTGTCTCTACCATAAATGCCAACAAAACTGGAGGGAAAGCCAAAGCTGCTGCTTGTGTGGGAGGTGAATTTGCTGCACCAGCAGGAGGAAAGCTGAGCTGGGGCTAGTAGAGGAGGTCCTTGTGCCTGCTGAGGAGTATGAAGGGATAGAGGGGGAAATGCTGCAGTGTAGACTAGATTTCTCTTTTCTGTGTTGCAAATCAGGACTGGAGAAAACAATCAGGATGAGGAGGGAGGGCTGCAAACCTACTTCTCCTGCATGTGATCAGAACATATACTGCACTTACTGGTAGTAATGAGGACAAGATACTCATCCCCTTCTTACCTCCTCCTGCTCCCCATGAATCTGTCCTTCAGCAACAAGGACTCCAGTCTTAGAGCAAATGTTTGTTAACCCAGTACAACCAACCTGCACAAGCAGACAGGCCTGAAAAGGAAATTAAGTACCTACTCATTTAAAGTAAGAGTGGAATCTTACTGGGTAACACCTGTTAAAAAACTTCATTGACTGATGGATAGAAGAAACACCAGACTTTACTATTTTGAACCAATTTATTTGAGAGGACATTTTCCAAGAATAAGTAGTCAAATAAAAGAGTTATCAATTTAATCTCCTGTTTTATGGTTCAGTTGTTTTCACCCTTATCCTGTAAGGCATAAACAGGAGCACCACTGAGAAAGTATGTCTGGACAAAGAATCCACAGTTTGAAAAAGCTGGATAACTGGAGAGGACCAAACTGTGAGACCATAATGCTAAAATTGAAGCTCTCAGAGAAAAAAGAAAGAGCTTAATAAGAATAAGATAATAGAAGTCAATTACCAGTAAACTGAAAATTACCCATCCTCAATAAAACTCACAAACTCTAATTAGCTAGCATATTTCCAGCAAGTTGACTTTAAAGAACTTTGTTGCGGAATTATTTTTAAAACACTAACATATTACACAGAACTTGTGTTTCCTTACAAACATTTGATCATAAAGGTGTCAAATTCAGATAGGGGCCTTCTTGCAGCTTATCAATCTGATACCAAAATTATTTTTTCACTTTCTTAAACAAAAAATAATAGAAATATTTAAAACACAACATGATTTTTTAGCAGATGAAAACAGTCTCAGCTTTGGTCCCTTCTGGGATATTTTTTCCTTTGTAGAGAAGAAAGTAAGCTAGTAATTGCAACCTGCAGCTCTAAGACCAATTAACAATCTGCAACATGCCCCACTTCTTTTATCCTCCACTGGTAACGCTACAGGCAGCATTAGCTGTCTAATAAATAGGTGAGCACTGCTTAACACTTTGCAAGGTTTCAGCATTTCTCTTCACCCCTGGCATCAATTCTCTCTCTCCCTTGGCTATTAGCAGATCAGTCTGGCAGTATGCAGATGCTGTTCTGTTGTGTGCTCCAAGACACACACTGCCTTTAGGCTCCCTTGGGCTATGAAAGGCAGGTGGCTTATTCATGTTCTGAAGAGAAAGCTTCACTAATGACCTCACAAAGGTCTCCAAGAGATATTTTTTCCCTAGTTAATCAGCCAGACAAAGAATTTACTTCTGCTTAGGAAGGGTGGATATTTGTAAGGCAGCTATGAGTAAGAAAGGGCAAATGTTACAAGTATTTTTAATATACTTGCATTTCCTGAGATCTAAATAGTTTCATGCCCAGCACAATGCACTGTGAGGAAATATCAAAACTGATTGCACTCTGTGTATCAGGCTATACAGGGACCAAGTATATAAGCACTGGTCTATACAAACCCCTGAACTGCATTAGCAACTGCAATTTTTTATGCTTCAAATATACATGCCAAGCACCTTTTTCAAGGCTGTAGTATTTGGGTTCTTTCTTCTTGGGGTAATTATGGAGGTGCAGAGCTAATACAAAAACATGCAGGTCAATTGCCTCGTGCTCACTAGTACCACATGATACTGCTGCTACCAGGAAAATCTGTACAGGCAGATCTGTTTCTTCTAAGATTCCTGCTAGGCACTATATGAACAAGCATAAGATAAATGCTTTCTTTGCCTGTAATAACAAATTCATACCCACACAAAATTGACTAGCTTGTCATGGTGTGACAGAATGCACAAAGAGGGTGTCTATCAAAGAGCCTATCACCTGAAAATCTGCATCTAACTTATCAATGTCTTCAGATAGTTGTAGCTCATGCACCTTGAGGATCTAAAGTATATACTGACTTTTAAAATATATGCTCCTTGTAGGTTTAATAACAGCAGTTTTTCTGTAATAAAAGCAGATATGAATAAACTAGGCTTTTCAAATACCTTAATTAGTTATGCCTATTAACATAAATAAAAACAAATAGACAGCTTACAACCAATCATTTATCTTTCCTCTCCACTTCTTTAGTCATCTAATTCCACATACACATTTTAAGAAAGGCTAATACTAACACCCACAGTGGTTTTTTGGACTTTATGCTTAGAATACATTTTTGGCAGTTCAAAAAAAAAAAAAAAGGGAAGAGCTTGTGTGTGCATGTACTCAAATATACAGACACATAAGTAAACACATATTTACATACTTTCTATATACTGTCTGCTTTTTGACAACTGTTTCAAATAACAAATGATAACTTAGTTCTCAATTTACCTTAATAGAAACATTATTGAAAAAAGATCAGATTTTGGCTGTTTTGTCTACAATCTGCTCTCTTTCTCTGTTTGCTAGAGAAAAAGAGAACTTTATGAAAACCAATAGCTGGGAACCTGGTCCTTTACATTACCTGGTCCTTGCTACATCCCAAAATTATTATAAGTGCACTGTGTAACCCTTGAGTAAAACATGATCTCTGCCTTTTCATTCACCCCATCTCCACCCTTGTAGATCATATTCTACACATGTAGATACAACAGTGTCCACAGAGCATGAAATCTGTCCAAGGGATGGTCTAAACTCTTACAAACAGAACTATTCCATAGAGCATAGGGAATTGTTCTGAGCTACCACAAGGAATAGCAGTGTTGTCCTTTAGTGTTTGTTCCATGTGGCAAAATATTGCTTTAATTACCACCAACGTGATGCCCAAAAGAAGATAAGAAAATCTTCTCCAAATAGAGAAACCTCAAGGAGGCAGATTGAGAGAGGTGATCCAGTCCCTCTATTCCACTCTAGTGAGATCCCACCTGGAGTGCTGCAGCCAGCTCTGGGGTGCCCACCACAGGAGGGACATGGACCTATTGGAGGGAGTCTAGAGGAGGCCACAAAGATGATTAGAGGGATGGAGCCCCTCTCCTATGAGAAAAGGCTGAGAGAATTGGGATTGCTCAGCCTGGAAAGGAGAAGGCTTTGGAGTGACCTAACTGCAGCCTTCCTGTCCACGAAGGGAGTCTACAGGAAGGATGGAGAGAGACTTTTTACAAGGAGTTTTAGTGACAGAACAAGGAGGAATGGATTCAAACTAAAAGACAGTAGGTTTAGATTAGCTATTAGGAGGAAATTCTTTACTGTGAGGGTGGAGAGACACTGGAAAACATTGTTCAGAGAAGTTGTGGAAGCCCTGTCTCTGGAAGTGTTTCGAGGCCAGGCTGGATGGGGCCTTGAGTAATCTGGTCTAGTGGAATGGGTCCCTGCCCATGGCAGGGGCGCTGGAAATAGATGATCTTTAAGATCCCTTCAAACCCAAACCATTTTCTGGTTCTGTGATTCTATGTCTCCTTACTTCCTACCCAGTTCAAATTCTCTCCTTGAATTAATAGCAATAGTCCAGCAACCCAAAGTCCAGAAAGACAGAACTTACTGGCAAAGGTACTGGCAAATGCTGCTGTCTTTACTGGCTTCCAGACTGGAGTTGGCTTGCAACTACCAGTGAGTGCACAGCCTAAGGTAACACACCACTGTTAAATACAGACAGTCATATTTGAGTCAACAAATATACTCCTCTCCACTCTCTCCATAAGATGGCCAAGCTACAGGTACATTAACAATGCCACGAGCCTTTGGAATCCGCATTCACATATTTCATCAAAGAATTATTAACACTGCACCCACAGAAGCACAGTGTTTTCTCCACATATTCAATCCAGTGTGTATTCTTGTCACTTTACTGTCACTTCTCCCTCTGAGAATATTCTCTGTAACATTCAGGTGGGGACCCAAACAGTGTTTTGCAGTCAAAACTCTAAGAGAAAAAAATTAAAAAGTAAAATTTAGGTTCAGTTAGGAGAGGAGAAGGGAAAGAATAATGTGAACACTACCAACTGTTTTAATTTCAAAGCTTTGGGGCCTTTTCCTTGTGCACGTCTTCCCCTTGTGCCGACTCAGAATGATGCTTGAATTATTATATTCTTTTTGACACTGAATAACCTTAAGTAATTCTATTCTCACAACCACACTGAGATAATTTTCAGTACTTGGAGCATCACACTGTTCCTATTCAGTTCCATGTATGCAAAGGGAAATGAAAAACACATATTGGGGCAGGAGGAGAAGATGATGAAAAAAAAACCTCTTTGCAGATCATGACTTGAAAATCATCTAGGGAGGAAATACTCTCATTGTAAAGGTCAGAAAAATCCCCTCAATGCTTCAGGTTTGGGTACCAGGGAGTTCACCATCCCATCCTCTAGTTCTGTGCACTCAGAACACTCCCTCTCCTGTTGGCAGGCCTCTTACCTCATTTCCATTCCAAACTCATCTCTTCTGCCAGTGAGCAAACACGGGTTTGATTTGTACATTGATCCAAGCAATCACCACGTGCACACACTCCTTGACCCTGCACCCACATGCACAAAATGCTTAACAATGCTCTCACCCAGAGCTCTGACATGGAGCACGAGCACTGCCACTTGCGGAGCGCTCACTCGTGACTTCAAGTGTGCCAACAGCACTTACTGAGGTTGTAACTGCACAAGGCAGCTCAATTCTTGTTAACCAAACTTAAGGCAGTCTCACTCTATTTATAAAGCAGGCACAGCAAATCAGTCTGATGAATCTTAATTAAATTTAAATAAACTTTGGTTGGTGTAAAATGTAATGTGCATTTGGCCAATGGACCACCTAGTGTATTAAGCCTGAAGCAGGAATGTTTTAATGCATCATACCCCTGTGATTTGAAGCCTCAGAGTAAACAAAACAGAGTTTGCTTCAAAAGTGCTTCAAATCACCTCATACTTTCCTCCTACCAATGTACTCAACCACTGGTGTTATGTTAAGAGAGTGCACATAAATGGTCTCCTAATCACTTGATAAATTGCTTAATAAAGAAGTAACTTCCATAGTTGTCAATTAGTTACATAATCAGCAAGTATTTGCTATCCATCAAACAGCAGCAGCAAATTCAACTGAAACACCAGACTGTACTAGGGGAATGGGGGAACAGGGGAAAAGGGGAAGATACAAGAGAAGTAAATAATTTAATATTGTTAGCATTTCATGTCACCTGCATAGACAGTATTTTGATATTGATGTAAAGTCAGTTTTATTCCTGTGGTCCATCAGAGCTACCAATCCCTTGCTACAAGTTTGTAATACACTCAGCTCCTCTTCTGAGCTGCCAGAAGATATGAGCAGATCAGAACCAAAAACTGATCTTACCACATGACAAAAGACATTTAAAAAAACCCAAATCACTGACACAAAAAACAACCCTGAAAGAAACCCTTCTCCTATTGTTTTGAACAATCAAACTGCTTCCAGACCAGATCTAATGTCCACTACTTACTACATGTCTTTCCAGCACCAGCATTTGGTGATAAATTACTTCAAACCCTCCGCATCCAAATACTTTTGGTTGTTACTTCCCTGGAAATTTTAAAGAGAGGACAAAAAAAATAATAACAGCAACCAAATCCAGACACAACCCCCAGATGCAGAAGGGTATAAAGTGGAAGAAATTACTGGAAGGCTGAAGGACACAATGAAAGAAGCAGTTCTGACTGAAATCTCAAATTTGGCTTTATTTCAGCTATGAAGTTCAATACTACTGCTGAGGGTAAGGCTGAGATTCTAACTAGAACGTACTGCAAATCTTCTGGTGTGCTAGAGGTATGAGACCTAGTTTTTCTGACCTTCATTTAGTACATTTCTATCAGTGAATAAGACATCTATTCTGTCCACATTGCAGTGTGCTACCTTTGCACAGAAGAGATGCAGGAAGCAAAATTCTCATCCTCCAGTTTCATGGACCTACCTTTTGAAAGCTACATTGTCAGCAGAATGACAAGGTTCCCTAGGGCAGTGAATTACACATCAAGGCCACCGATATCTTTACTGCCCACTGACTTCACAGGACCTGCTCATTTCTTTGTGGTTAAGCCCACAGGTCAGAACAGGAGTACAGGTTGTGTTCTGTGGCAACAACAGGACAAGAACCATTACTCTAAAAGATGGTTTAGCTACACTTCATTTTGTGTTTTCCTGTTACTGATAATAGAGTAGTCTGGATTAAAAAAAACCTTGACAGTATAAATGAGCAGGGGTTTTATTTATTTTCAATGGAAACACTTATGCCTTTAAGTCACCTTGTTTAAGGACACCATTATGTATGCCACGTGTTTTCACTAGGATTTTAGAAGTCAGGAAAGGTCTGACATTTAGCTTAAAATAATGTTAAGTGTTGCAGACCGCAGTACTAACACGCGGCAGTAAAACGGAATCTCTACAGCTTGACTAGATACATCTCCAGTCAACTTGAGTTCAAAGTTACAATGAATTCTTTAGACATTACAAAATAAAGATAAGAAATGGCTGATGATGAGAAAAGAAAGAGATCTGCAGCAACTACAAGAGAAATTAAGGTGTGGCTAGTTCAATCCATTAAGTGGCATTTGCCATTTTGTTAATGAGAGCCTTGTGAGGGAGCAGGCACAGCAACAATGCAGTCAGCAAACTACCTTTCCCAGGCTAGAAGGGGCACACAGTTGGCTAACCTCAGCACACTGTCTACTGATACTCACTGTTTCTCCTTCAAGGCTTCAGCAGTGTATGGCAAACATTGGTCCTTCTTTTCCTGTAGAACTCCTAATCTTTCAAAAATTCTGAGATCTTCAATACTTGCCCTCTCAGGTTTGTGTACTAGATCTTCCATTTTCAGTCTGGAAAGTAACATAACATTGAAACACTACAAAAGTGTTGCTTTTGCTCCCTCAAAATAAAATCATGAGCACAAGAATCACCAATGAATGTGCACCAAATTTCACCCAATGGCAACATAAATGCACAAGCAAAGCATTACTTGTGTGGCTGCATGTGTGGCTGCCTGGACAGACAGGCAGGATGAGATCTATCCAGTGAGAATACTGGGTGAACAAATATTTATTGAGAATTACTCAGCTGTGATACAGAAGGGGATTCATGGCATGGTGCATCTGGACTCTGCACATTTTTTATGAGATAATTGTGCCACGGACTACCTCAAACACGGCATGACTGAAGGATTTGCCTTTTAAATTTAAGAACATGGAACGGACAGGAATTAAATCCGTCATGCCTCTGTGTAGCACACAATGGAGGAAGAATATAAATAAACAGGCAACCAGAATGGTGCAATAAGAACAGGATTAATCCAAGTGTGATTAATTCAGTGTCAGATTAAAATTGATAGTGCCAGCTGTATCGGGTCCATTCTACCACATTATTCTCGCCTGTCATTTTTTTTTATGTCCATCTTCTTCCCATTTCCTTGGTGGATAAACCTGCAGGAGAGTTAATTGTCACATACACGGATTTAATCACATTGTCCACACTGTTTGGGGGCCTTGCCTTCAGCGATCCATGACTAATTGTTGTGGTAATTTTTCAATCATTAACAGCACCGCATATGCTGCGGACAAATCCCACGGCACCCACTAAAGCCCCGGCGGCCAGCGGCGCACACGCCTCCATCAAAGCCCCGCGCCCCGGCCGCCGCCCCCCTCGCCCCTCGCCGGCTGCATCCCGCCCTCGGGGCGAGCTCGGCGCTGGTACCGCTGCCTTTAAGGAGGCAGCCCTGCCAAAGGGAGGGAGGGGAGGAGTGGGGGGCGAAGAAGGACATTGAAACTCCATCTGGGAGGGCTGGCGGGGCTGTCGCTGTCCGCCCGGCACCCGCAGCTGCCGCCCCGCTCCCCCTCCCTCTCCGGAGCCGCCGCGGGTGCGCCCGTGGGACGGGGGCGGCCCCGGGGGAGCCCTGGGGCGGATGGAGGCACGGCTCTAATCACCTCGTCAACCCAGCGAACCCACTCGCCTTTCCCCTCTCCGGTAATTACACGCGTTTCATAAGGCAGCAAAAGGCGAGCCAAAAGCTCCGCTCCTGCTTCAAAGCCAAGTAACAAGCAGAAGGTAACAAATCGCTGCACCAGCAGCCCTGCAGCAGCGGGAAGGATCAGCGCCGCGGCGCTACGGAGGGAGCCGCGAGGATTATGTATGAGTGCCACTGCCCGTCCAAGCGACCTGAGCCAAGTGACCCCAGCTCAGCTGGCAAAGAGCTCGTCTGGGGAATGAGGGTCGGCATTCCCAATCACCTTCTGACTTCTTGTTCCCGGAGCAATTTATTCACTGACGGAGGTGTACGACACCCTCCAATGGTGTACGCCTGGGTCCCTGCAAAAGCCGGTATTGGGGTTGCAGCTTGGAATGGACCGATTGAACAATGTCATGTTCTCCTCTCGCTCACCACCCCGTTTCCAAACACGTGAACATATTAAGCTGGTTTATGCACCTGGGATGTCACACTTATGGATGATGCATATCAGCATCCTCAAAGAAGGTTTGAATGGGGGAAGGAAAAAATCAAATTAGAGTCTGCAGCACCTCTGCCTTGAAGAGACCACTTTAAAACAAGGTGGCGTTTCAGCAATCACCCGGGTGGCTTGAGAAAACGCTGATAGAACATTTAATTATTGAAAGTTTATGGTAGCAGCAATAGTGACTATAAAAATATAAATGCAGTCAAAGGAGAAAAGAAAAAAAAAAAAAGAAGTAGAAAAATGAGAAATAAGAGCAAAAGGAGGCAGGATTAAAGAAAGGCAGGACCCTCTTTGCTCCCTCAGAGTGGGGGAGAGAATCCCCAGCTAGAAAGGGGAGTAAACAACACCATCCTAGACTTGGCTTCTGATTCAAGCCATAAAGAAGGGAGGGAAAAATCCCGTCCTTCCCACAAGTTTCTGACAGTCACAGCAGCGGCACTCTTATGCAATCGTTACATAAGTTGTGACAGGACCGGCGCCTTCCCCGCTCCCTGCCCAGGCGCAGGGCAGGCAGGGCACCCCCGCCTCGCCACCACCGCATCACGCTCTGCTCTGCTCGCCCCGGGGCCGCAGATGCGGGGTGACACACAAATACAGAATAATCCTCTGCACTTTTTATTCTTTTTGACATCTTTCTCCCACCATCCATGAGCTGCTTTCTGTAAGGGTGGGGGAACACTTAGTGGCACACAACTGGAATAATCTCTCTTGCTTTTTTTCTCCTCTCTGGTTACCCCAAAGAATACTGCCCTCTCAAACCAAAGGAAAAGGTGACAACACGTAAATAATTAATTAATTTCTGCACGTAGCAGTGTTGCTGCTATTGCCACACTGCATTGAGCCCGTGTCACTGACAGAAGAACCACATGAAGTTTATGGAACTGCCTACAGCCTACCAGAGATGACAAAAGATCCCAGCAATGGCAGATGGCATGTGAATCACTGCACAGGCAATTAGCAGCTAGCTGACGGATTTTGACATGCTGGGGAGGACAGAGGGGGTTTTCTCTGCTCCTAGCAGTTCTCACCAGAGGGGATGGAAATAGGCATTAGTCTCACTTTGCCCCCACAGAGTCTTTGCAGCCGTTCTTGCTGGGTTTGAGGCTGCTGTATTGCTAGGCACCTATAAGCACCAGTGCAGAAAGATTTGCAGCAGCAATAAAAATGCCGTCTTTTTACCTTGATGAGATCAAGTCACAGCTGCTGCAAAGCAGAGAGTTTCAGGCAGAGTAAAAAAAAAAAAAAAAAAAAAAAAACAAAAACAAAAAAAACACCCCACAAAAAAATACCCACCTATGCAGCAAAGGACCACAGCCACCAAGCCAAGTGCTGTGAAAACATTACAGTGCTGTAAAGTATGATTGAAAATGCATCAAAAACATTGAATGCTTCTAAACTACAATGATAAATGTATTCTGGAACTGTTCAAGTTGGATACCTCTCAAAATAAATTTTTACGGTAGACAATGGTACTAAATTTTGATCAGAGAGCTAATGCAGAATGCTTCAGCATGAGCCTAGTCAGCACATATCTTTATCTTCAAGTCAGTAAAAAGAATAATATAAAAATGTTCTAGTAAAATAATGCCCAGCAAAGGTCTCCTCTGTGTGGCTGCAGTGCAGACCTTGGATAACACTGAGGCAGGGACATTATTCTGAGCAGTCTGACTGGCAGTGTTGTGAGCAGTAACACTCAGAAGGCTCCTACCTTAAAAACCCAAGGTGACAACTCACATTACTTTTCCTAACATTTTTTAGCTTGTTTGCTCCTTAGTTGCCAGGTCAGTGCTAGTTTTTGTGAGTTCTGCAGTGGGGATTTGTTCTGTACTTTTGACTTGCTCAGTGCATGCTCAGGAACAGTAATCCCTTTTGGGGGGATCCTTGCACTGATGCAATTAATAGCATTAAAAAACCCCTCCAGCCTCACACCACAGGTGCTCTGCCTCTGGAAGCACAGCATCTAAGTAACCCTTTTTGCTGGAGAAAAAGCTCCACCAGCCATCATTGATACCTGGACTAAGCAAGGTTATCCACATAAGAAGGGCAGCACACCAGCCTGTATTTTTCCATCCCAAACTGGGCATGCTAGTAGGGATTCAGAAGAGGCCGGATGATGATCCCTTGCAAAGAAACAAGATGCTGACAGTAAGACTTTCACCAACATCTTGCTTCCACATCAGACAGCTCTTCTATGACCTGCTCAGTTTTGCATTTCCCAGGAGCCAGAGGCTGTGTCTATCTTCCAAAGCCTGTGCTTCCAACATTGTGCCAGGCCTACACCACATTAATCAGCACCTGCTTACAAGCTACTCCACGCTATGAGTTGCCCACTCCTAACTAAAATCCAAGGCTGAGGCACTCTACTTCTACCAGCTAGAGACTTACTGAATATAGTTGCTGACTTCCCAGGCTACTTTGCAGTTGCTGACTGAATTCCATTGCTAGGAGTTGAATTTTGGAACTCCTGATCAAGCCTGAAGCAACAGTGAAAAGTCAATAGGTTATTATCTCCATTTTATACACAAGTAAATTGAAGACCATGACTGCAGAGATGTTAAGTTCAAGAAAATGCTACTGAATACTGAATATCTGTATCTTTTAATACAGACATCATGCCTTCCATGCAGTTAACTATGCAAGTTTTGTAAAGAAAGCAAACACCAAATCAAATAAATCAATTTTCAGCTGTAAGCATGCCTGTGATCTAATCTTATTTGGTGCAGAAAAAGTGCTATACACTTCATGTACATGATTACTAATCACCAGGACAGAGACAAATGGTATATCACTATATGAAATTGCATGCCATTCTGCAGATGGAACCAAGACTACAAATATATTAGAATATTTAGAATGTTTGAGAATTGATTTGAAAACCTCGTAATTTTATCATATATCAGAACCTTCTACAACAGGAACAGATCTAAGGATCTGGTGGGTTAGGAATTTTGCCAGCCACCAAGACCAGTGGCTGTAATCATGCAATGATATGGCTACAGGTGATGTTTCCCCAGCTACAACTCAGGTAGTCAAGGATCATCTTGACAAACAAGGAATGATACCACATGTCCATCTTAATCTTGCCTAGTTTGACAGCACTTAATCATATGAACTATGGTATGAACACATGGAATTTGAGAGCCTTTGAATTCTGGATAAATGCAACTTCAGAGGATTTTCCAAACCTTTCCTAAAGCTTCAGTCCAAGTGCACCAAGCCAACCACGTTACAGGAAAGGAAAACAAGCCCTATATGTTGTCATATTAAAAAAAGTCTTATGGACTTCAGGGAACTTTCACATTACATTGGAACATACCTTACTGAATGTTTGTATTGCCTCCCCCAGCTCAGAGCTCCTCAAGCTAAAAAAAAAGAAAAAAAAAAAAAGAAAAAAAATCCAAAAGAAAACCCAAGCACTAGCAAGCTTTCTGAGCCAGAGATAAATGTTCAGAATTAACTGAAATATTCAGAAAAGGATGCTGTAATGAAAAAGCACCAAAAAAAAAACCCACTATGCAAAGAGTTACCTTCTAAGTGGAAGGTGACAAGGTAGCAGTAATGCTGCCCTTACTGAGGACAAACAACTGAGGAAGGCCAGCTTCTCTCTGAGTGGATTGTAAGGTGACCTGGGACAAGTCACTAAATTGAGTAGTGTCACACTTTCCCCTTCTGTAAAATGTGCCTGATAATGCAGCTTTTATAAAAAGGCATGCTGCTGAGAATTGCTGGATAGAATCTCCATTTTTATTATTGTCCAACAGAGGGCATCTAAGCAGGACAACAAAGATCAGCCACATTTCTGTCATCGAGAGTAGTCAGAAGCAGTGCTCCCCTCCATTATGTTTCCCCACATGCCTTAAAAAGCAAACAGAACCCCAACAAAAAAAGCAGTCACCACTAAAAAAACCCCAATGAGTTCATCAAACACAGGTTTCAGATGGATGCAGCTGAAGAAGACACACTGCTAGCAGATCTATACATTACTGCTTTCTCAAACCTATGGCACCTACAGGTATTCCAAATCTGGCTTGGATCTGAAATATCATGTTGTAAGGGTATTTGCATGATGACCAACAGTAAGGTTTGAGAATTTTCAGTAAGGTAGGAGTCCACTGCAGCAAGATTGCAGTCTAATAGGGTTAAGGGATTGTGGAAGAGGCATGCAAGGACTTGGGAAAATATATCCCTTCTAAGCCATCAGATTTTACAGCTTTAGCTCCAGGTTTTTCAGATGACATGTCTGTATCAGAACAAAACCAAAACCCCCTAAATTTCACTTAAAAAAAAAACACCCAAACAGACTGTGATTCCTCAAACATTTTCTCAGTTCCAGTTGCTACTGTGTATTAAACTTCAGCTGTCAAGAAACAGCTACTCCATCTTTCCTAGTCTCCATTTTCACCAGTGCTCAGTTACTCATACTTATTCCTAACATAGTATTTTATTTCAATCCCACCCTTACCCACAGAATGACTTCTCATGCTTTTTGCCTTTCCCAGGTTTCAGCTTCCATTTCACAGCTCTGCAGACATGGAAAGCATGTCTGTACACTGGATTACCCAAACTAAAACTGTCATTCTACAAGACCAGTTAAGCAAGAAAATCAAAGCCAATGGACCAGGTCACGGTTGATCAACAGAGGCCTTCAATCACCTGTCAAACACCTTTACTCTTCAAGCCTTAAGTGCAGAACCAGGAGCAAAGCAATGCCTGAAACAAATCCTAGCCCTCAAAATTCAGTGTCATGCACAAGACTTCCATGAGAACTGGAGAACAGAGCTGATGAGCTCATGCAGGCACCTCCTCTGCTGTCAAACTTCCTTGACACAGTTTCCTCAGGTGTGGTTTGAAAATCTCGGGGTTGTCTTTCGGATGGCAGCATCCTTGCTGCAATTACTCTCTTCTGCTATGAAGCCTTTTGGATGTCTCCCGGGAGCCTGGGAAGGCCCTTCCAGCTCTGTATTGCACAAATGTGTGGAACACATAAAAGAAATTACAGATTCAGTGTCCCTTAGTTCACCCTCCTTAAACTCCACCTGTGAATTGTACAGTCACAGAGCTTCTTCCCTAACTTAAGGTGTATGCATTTTTCTTCAAGCCCCAGGAGAAAAGAAATAATGAAAGGGAGATGGGAGTAAAGTGGCAAAAAGGTCACTGTAGGAGAACTCTAGCTTTTCAAATTTGAGCCTTTCAAGGAAAAAGTTGCTGATTTTCTCTTCCTGCAGAGTATCATAAGGCAGCAAGAAGGTCATTGTAGGGGAACACTAGCTTTTTCAAAATTGAGCCTTTCAAGGAAAGAATTAATGATCTTTTCTTACTGCTGAGTATCACACCTGCAGGTGTCATAGAAAGAAGACAGGAGGCTGTCTGTTGAAAATAAGTGAAGGATGTGCCTTTTATTTTTTTGTGATTGCAACTGTGTTTCTACCTCTAAGAATTATCATATTAATTTAATCTACATAAACAATGCCATCATGATCTCAAGGTCTGGGCATGCCTTCTGTAAGTGGCTGCTGTTCCTTCCCTTCCTCTGAAAAACCCAATGGTCAATTTAATGAAGAACACCAGAATGGGACAGGGCTCTGAGGGTTGTTAATTTTTTTTTATTTAATTATTGATCCATGAAGAAGTAGGAAGAGTGAGAGAGCATTTTCTGTTCAACATCAGAGCAGCCACAAAGATCTATAGGAAATGACTGGTTGTACTACTGCAAGTGCTCCTATGCTTGGTGTAAGATGACCCAGATTTCCATCCATCTCATCTTCTCATTGCACTCCTTCTTGTTTTTAAATAATATTTTCTTTAAAGTATCTGGTCAAAACACCAGTATTTCTGAAAGTATAACATAATTATTATTAAAAAAAAATCAGCCATCAGTCATGTGAATGTCCACTGATGATCATGCACACTTTCCTACTCTTCCCTCTCCTGTTATTAAAACTTATTGTTTCTGTGACAGCCACAAAGGTGACATACAGAACTACTGATGGGGCACCACGAAAATCACTATTTTCTATTCACTGAATTGGAGTCATACATGTTGAGTGCTCCTTTCTCTTCACCCCAGGATATACAGGCTTGCTTCTACTAAGATCATTTTGTATTGACTAACATTTTGTATAGAAACAGAAACAGCACCAATTATACTTTTTTTGAGCTAGAACCCAGTCTGTTCAGCATCACATGCTGCCAAAACAAAATAACAGTTTTCTCCTTGTCCCACCAGGACAGCAGCTGCTAGGGTCACATTTAAAGCAATGCAGATAGTCACCAGGGCATCATTTGCATCACCTGGACACTACTATAAAACCACATAGAAGGCACAGAACAACCTTGGGTATCCATTTAGGATGCTACAACATTTTTCTAATGTTTGCTAACAGCTCCTCCAATCAGCCATATGCAGAATATAGCAAGTGCTTATGCACAGTCTGCTCCACTTCACTATTGGTGTGAAAGCTGAGAGCAATGTAGCAACAGTAACTTTTGTTTTAAACTAGTGCACAATTAAGTGCATCTTCATATGGCTTAAGTGAGCTCCAGCTTCTTGTTCTGGAGTGGCTCTAGTAAATTCTCATTTTCTCTGTTCCTATTGCTCACATGCCTATGATGTGCAAAACCTGCAATTCAATTATACCTCCTCTGAACAAGCCCAGAATGAGAGGGGCACAGGACAAGCTTGCAAGCAGAGAACCCCACAGAAAATAAATTCCTTTATAACATGAACTGCCACCTCTTATGAAATAAATAAAAATAGTAGCAGCAAGTGGCATTACAGGTAATATACAGTTTTTCTAAAAGTGGCATTACAAGTAATATACAGTTTTTCTAAGATCACCAGCTTTTATTTAATAAGACTATAAAGCAATTTAGCACTTGGAAAAGTGAGTAATTCTGCTTCTGTCTTGATTGTGATATGATGAGTTCTAATACAGTAGCAGAGATATCCTGGCAATTATAGTTTTTGCTGTGCACAATGCAGTAGTATTGTATTAAGACTATGTTTTCCCTAGATGAAAAACGAAGTCCCAGTCAGGAATTTATCTTTTACTGTCACTTTTGAAACATGCTAAGCAAGTCTGAAATAATATGAGAAAAGGATTCTCCTCATTGTACTTTTTCTTTTGGAATAATTCATTAGCTAAATACTTTTCAGCCAGTATAGTCAAAACCCTAGCTGGAGTCTCTTGCCTTATTTAAATAGACCCTACTAACTTTTCTTCTGTTATAATCCCCACTGCTATTTCACGTCAATCACTGTTTTAAAAGAAACTCAGTAAATCCTTTTTTATTAAAAAAAAAAAAGAAAAAAAAAACCCAACAACGAAAAAGCTCTGAATTACCATGTCAGTGACAATCTCTGTCATTAGAATAAAGAAGACTGGTACTTTTGAATGAACAACTTCAGGGCTGTAAAACATGTTCTTTTGTTATTTTTTCCTGTCTCCCCACAATTTTAAGATAAAGTAGAAATAAAGTCACTGCAGGGTGAGGAGTTGAACTTCTCTAAAACTGCAGGCACCAGTTTATGGGCCTTTTATCAGGATCTTCTTTTTTTTACTTTTTTTTTTCTTGATAAAGCCAACATTTTCACCCAGAGAATACAGAATTTGCCTAGATTATCAAATACTCAGCTAAAGTTTTTAAATAATCCAAATGACCTCAAAAGTAAGGAAGCAAACAAACACTTTTCGCCCTCCACTCTCCATCTGGCCAAAAAAGAAAATAGGCACAAGATGACTTCCATGATTATCTAATAAATTTGATTTGTTGTTACATACAAAAGTTTCCTTGGACTCTGCCATGGTATTTTGGATCAAACTTATTACTGATGCTCACTTCAGAGTCATCAGAATACATAATTTATGACATCCATTCTGTTCAGGAAAAAAGAGATATTGCTTAAATATCTATTAGTAATCTGTCAAGTTATTCACATGGGGGAAAAGTGTTCATGAAGGCTGAGATTCTTCCCTGATTCCTTTTAGGTACACCAGCAAATCCTGCCCCAAACCAGCTAGTATACTGCCTGGAACGGGCTGTCTCCTCCCTGTGCTGCAGCTGCCTTCCAGCAGTACAGAACTGTCAAACCTAGATCAGATTCTAGATTCTTTCCTTCCTTCTGGAAAAATGTTTATCCATCACAGCATTATCACCTTCTGGACACCATTTTATTCATGTGTTGCAAGCAGTAGAGATTTTATCCTCTCTACTGCTTGTAGACACTTTTCTGTTTATGAATGCTGAACAGGAAAGTAAATCTGGGTGTCTGAAGATGAAGCCCAAGCAAAACTGAAGCTAAGTTAGTCTTTGTAATACAAGCAGAACCAGCACCAGTGGGGCTGACACACATTTCTACAAAGCTGGAGTTTACAACACCATGCAAGGTTCTTCTGTGGGCAGGCAGTAATGACAGAGAAGCAGTGGCCCAACCCTGGCTCTTGAGCTGTTCTGTGTTTGCTCACACACGATTCAAACAGTGGTCCCCAGCCAAGGCTCGCCTGCATGGTCAGCAGTGGATCAGTATGCATTGGCACACGGACAGCTGGGCTAGCCAGTCTTCTCAGATCCCAGCCAGAATGAGCCATGAGAGGCTGGTGCCACTGGCTCAGCCTGGACTGCTGCCACAGCCAGGCTGTCAGCACTAGAAAACTGCCACTCTCTCTCCACTATGCAACACGCTTGGGTTTTCCCTTCCCCACCCTTCGTCCTCTAAAGATGAGAGCCTCACCCATCACTCTGATAAATGGCATGGAGTCCCAAAGGCTGACCACCCACACACACTGCCTCTGGTTTGATATTCTCTTAGCACACCTGCAGAGCAGGGAGGGGAAGGAGGTGCACATTCAGCTCCAGCAGGAGATCTGCATTCACCCATTTCTCTCACCAACCTCAAAGACAAGAAATGAGGCACAAGAAAAGTATCCTATCCAGAGTCTCCCCCTCCAGAAATGAGAAATCAAGATTGCATTTACGATCTAGGGAAGAAAAATACTTCCTAAAATGCTTGATCTAATCTCAGCTGAACCGAATCTGTCTCAACTGAGCTTCATGTATCAGAGTCAGAAACAGTTAGAGACATGCCTGTAAAATCTCTTCTCCAGCCTCAGCTGGGTAGTTGTGGTAAATGTCCTGGGAACAGCAAAGATGAATATTGCAACGCAACAAAAACACCCGGAGGGTATCCTAGCCTGATGAGGAATTATATTAGGCTCATTGAACCAACTCCTGGCTGATTAAAAACATTCAGCATTCACCATATAACAGTGTAGTAATTCAATTGTATTATTTGTATGTATTTTCATTTGCATAAATAAAGCCAAGAGAAACCCCATTACTGTGCCATAAATTGTTGCTCTTCAAGGTTTCTGAGAGTACCACTTTCTTTTACTTGGGAGCTGCTTAATAAACTATATTCATCATCATTTAGCCTTCTCTTGTATGTGGTGCTCTAATCCTCCTGTAGGATCCCAAGGAGACAAATCATAGTAAATTACTAAACCTTTAATTTACTTTTGATTAAAAAACTTAAGGAAGGAGAAGCAATACATATGCATGGGCAAACTGCTTCAAAGGCAACAGAAACTTTGGAAAGTGGGGCTGCTTATCTCTTTTTATTTTCTAGATTTCAAATTGACTGCAACAGGCCTCACATATGTTGAGAGGAGCTCTTATACACTTAATGGAAAGATGTGCCGGTTAGTCAAATAAGCATTCCTGCTGATTTCAAAGTTTGTGTCAGACTGAGTTAATCCTTTGTCACATACATTTTTGTGCAGGAGAAAATGAAGCATGAAGACAACATAGTTTCTTAAATTATGAAGATAAGGAACTTATATTCCAACTAAAAATGTAATCTGGCATCATGAAAGGGAAATTACCCTCTAAATCTACTGGCATTTCTACTCTTAACACTAAGCTAAAAAAATCATATAAAACCACAAACTCAAATGGCCATCAAGTTTTATCATAACTACTTACTTCCAAGAATCAATCCTACATTTTTTCTTCCACAAGATATCCCTGTAAACAAATAATATATTTCCCAGGAATAGGTATAATAGAATTGTCATAAAATGGAATACTGTATTTTTTCAATATATACAAACACTACAGATTGGAAGCAAGCTTATATTAATTCTTTTGAAAAATCTCAACTTCAACACAGATAATGAATGTGTCAATGGTAATAGAATAAGAGAAAGCAACATTTCAAAAATTTTATGGGTTCCTTCTGTATGAAAAACTTGATGAAAAAAAGAGCTTTAAAAAGAGAGTTGTAAATGAAGTAGAAAACAACAGGCAAATTATCTTGACAAGGAAAAGGGCAGAGTCAAGATTTTGTGTTTTGTAATGCAACACACACATCAGACCAGGTGTGGTGTAGCCAGAGATAACAGAACAAAAGAAACAAATAACAAATAAAACAATGCAACCTTTGATTGACATGAGCATCACCTCGGTATAACTCATTTCTGTGTTTTGGATTACTTATCAAGGCAAAACTTGGACTTCCTTCCAGTTAGTTCAAAAGAACCTAAAATAAAATCAACCCCTAAAAGCAATCTTCATATAAACACAAGAAATAAACTCTCTTCAATTTCCTCTTTAAGCAGAAAGGAGTTAAAAGACATAACTTTTCTATATAAGAGTCATCTCAATTTTAAAATACACGCTCTTTAAAAACTTGAGCCTTTAAAGTCCTAAGAGTCCAGATCTAATCCTGCCAAAATTTAAATCCCAAGCTACAGCTCAGCCCATGTGTAATTATGTAGTAGTGCTGTATCTACTCCCTTTGCAGGACTGGGATGCTTAGTGAGCCACTAGTTATGTTTGCAGTCACAAAGAAGGGTGGCACTAATTGTTGGTCTGAAGATGCTAAGCAAGTGGCCAATATTTCTGCTGTCACTTGCTACAGATGATTCCTTTACAGTCAAAAGATGTGGTAGTCAACTAAGAACACCTAATTGCCACTCCATACTCCTCAACTTACATGACTGGGCCTTTATATCAACTATTTAAAAGTCAAGTATATGTTTTGCTGGTAGCCACCAAGGTGACTACAATCACAGCTCCTCTCCTCACACAGACAGGGTGGAGCACCACAGATTTTCCAGGAGAATCAGGTCCTCTGCCCTATTACTTATTCCCTTATAAACTAATCAGCATTCTCTTAGGCACACACATCCCTGGATGTGCTGCACCCATAGATTTGTGGGTATCTGTACAATGTCTGAAGAACAGAGACAAAAATTCAATCACATCTTCCTGTAAAAGCCCACAACTGCACACCAGCTCCATGCCTGAGCAATACAAAATTTCAGTGTCTGACCTGTTGTGTCAGCTCAACAAGTCTCTCAACTTAGCCAGATGTGACAATCAGTTTTTCTGATTTACACTGGGGGGCAGGGAGGGTGTGTGTAGAAAACCATACACCAAAATTAAAACAGGGCAAACACATCCCATTCTATGCACTCTGTATTTAATTGGTCATCCATTTGTTTTATTTGTCTCATTCTGTATTGATTTTTATACATATACACACATATCTATGCATGTATGTGCAAATGTAAATCACTAGGCGACCCAGGAGCTGAGATATAAGCTTGGATTCAACCTCAGTTTTTTTCAACAGGCAACTCTTGGGAAGTCAGTAAAACTCAGATCCTTCCAAATTTGTCACTAATATTATTTCACCTCAGACACTCTATCTTCATGAGATACTAACTTTACATACCTGCCTAAACTGGGACACTCTGCTCCCCCTTCAGTCAGACATAGAAAGAGGCTGCCCAGCAGATCAATCCAAAAAGCTTCACACATTCTGAAGGAAGCTGCCATCCGCCTGGAAGACTTTCATTCTCTGTTGAGTTTAAAAGGACAGCAGGAAAGCTCCCTTTAACTAAGGCAGCTGCACTCTTTGCCTGCAGTGTGCATGTGCGTCAGCCTCTGGGGTACTTCAGTTCCAGCCCACAACAAGGAATGATGACACCACTATCTCAGCATGGTCTCAGGGGAGTAAGCACAGGAAGGGCTGGGAGACTCAAGATACTATAGTAGAGTGGTGGTACAGGAGACAGAGTGACCTAAATTGACCCCTAAGAAATCTGGGATGCAGAGCTGTGAAGCTTATGCAGCAGATTTAGATCATTTTGGGTGCTCCTGTGGGAAGAACCAGTCCATCCAACAGTTTTACCTCACGTTCTTTGGAGGCCCCAGATGCACGATACACCAATACCTCTGTAACTTTAATTTCACCTTGAAGGGTTTCAGGCATGTATTTTAAATTCATTCTATTTACCCTTTTACACTACATCCATACAAACACATACAGCATTAACTATTTCAAGGTCCCCACAGAGGGCTGTTAGCAGAGACAGAACATGGGCCAGCACACAACTGAAGCCACATGCACCATCTGCTCAAACATTTTAATGCAATTTACCAGGCAAGAGCTGAGCAGGGGAAAAAAAAATAGATGAAAGAGATTAGATTTCCCCTAGTCCAAAATACCTCCTGCTGCTTGATATATGAACCTAACTCGCCCATAACTAATATTTCATTTAAGAACACATTCAAAAATTTTTTTAAAACTAAGTCCTGTGCCTGCAAAGTAACATTGACATAATTCTTCTGTTAACCTGCTGCCCGTTGAGAACTGTCCAGACTGATAATCCTATTGCCAAAACCAAAAATGAGTGTACTATTTAAGAACTTTAAAGTTGTTACTTCCACTCAAATTGCAATTTTGATGAACTTCAATAAATAAAGAGTAAAGAAAGAGAAAGATTTCTTTACTTCAGCATTGAAGCCAAACAAGTTCTACATGTTAAGACTTGTATTTGGCTGAAGGTGGCAGCCCTGGACCTAGTACTATTTGAATTTTGGGAATAAGTCCTGCAACTGATCTGTAAAAGGGATTCCAAATGGCAAAGACTTATACTTCAAGAATCAGGTTTTGTAGAGAACAATCCTCCACCTTTTAAAACAAAACCAATGATCTGAAGAACTCCTTTTGTCATGTTCAACAGTATTAATGAAGATGTTTAAACAGGGTTAGCAATTTTTCCTCTATTAGAAATACCCACTAAATTCACAAGAAACTAGGACAACTACCTTTGCTATAAATTCAGCTGGCATTTCCTCTTCCAAATCCCTACACCATTCACTACTCCTTTTAAGCGGAAAATAAAATTTAAAAACCCATAAATGAATAAAATCAGTTTATTAAGACTGTAAATATCACTGTTAATTTCTGATGTGAAAGGTAGAAAAATCTGCATGCAGCAGGAAAGTTCTACCAATTCCTCTTACTAGTACCCTAAATACAGCAGCCTTCATGATACATAATTTTAGGAAATGATACCTTAACCTGAGCTGCTTGCCCTGAGCTGAGTGTCTGCCTGGGTGTCAGGATGCTTCAACATCCTCTAGCAATTAAAAGCCATCAGCTGCAGCAGACATCATCCCAAAACCTCCCCTTTTTTTTTTCAATTCGAGGCTCATTAAAGGTCAACACTGCAAATTTAATATTAAGAATTATAAGAAAAGGGGAAAAAGAAGCCTGGAGAAGATGCAGGCAGGAGTGATCATGACTCAACATGTGGCTAGGCTCCCACAAGGGGAAGGACTGTCTACCAGCACTCTTTGCCTTGGAAATAAGTCAGTGACAAGACCTACAACTGAAATCTAAACAAATATTGAGTGGCTTAAACAAGGAAAAAGAGAGAGAGACTCACTAACTGTTCTTGCATGACAGAAGAGCTCTAACTGTGTCTCTAAGTTGTTGGTCAGAACAAGAAAGCAGTGATTACTCATGCAAGTTAGGCAAATTAAGACATTGCAGAGAGTAAAGGTTTACTGGGACTCAAACATTTCAACAAATGAATGGAAGAAAATTCCACAATGACCACTGAAAGCCAAGATACCACTTTCAGCTCAGGAAAGAGCTGCAGGAGCGTATCAGGGAAGGATTAGTATAACCATGCCTGTTCTACTCACCTGTAGGCACTGGCTTGGGAAGTCATCATGATACAGAAGTGCCTTGGACTTGAGGTTGGATCTGGTGTGCCACCCTTACATTATTTTATTGTATACCTCAGGAGTTAAAAACATCACGAGAAGTCTTACCAAAAAAATTATGGGATTTTCTTCTTTTTGTTGTTTGTGGGTTTGGGTTAGTTTTGGGGTGGGGGGAAGAGTGTTTGGGTTTGGCTTTATTTTTAAATTATTTGGCTTATAGTTTCATGGTTTTTGTGTAAACTTCAGTCCAATTTACTTGCTTCCTCCATCCTCAGCTAACACATTCTGCAACACTGAGCACTGAGAACATTGCCATTGATTTCCATCAGCAAAGGATCACACCCTAACTGCTTCCAATTTCACAGTTACTAAGCAACACTAAGTGATCACAGCTTCTGAGCAAGCAGTGTCCTGTATTCAAAGGTTTGAATTCTAGAACTCCATAAAGACTTGGAACTTGGGCACCTACCAATGAACATCAGCTCCCCAAGTCTTAGATAAACTCCTGAGGTACAGAAATACATACCATGGGTGCTGTTAATTGAAATTAGCTCTACTGAACCACAAAATTTCCTTGTATACTCATCATGGACCTAAAACTGGGAGTACTTTCTAATATACTGCAAAGTTTTTTTGTATTTTCCCCAGGATTAACCAGAACAAAACCCCTTTTATTTATATTGAAATTCATACACAACATTCCTATTAAAGTTACATATTCAGGGATAAAGATGAAAAAGAAAGAAAAACCAGGACATTAAACACCATCAGCCTTAGGGGAATATGCAACATCATCTCTTACAATTCAGTGCATCTTTGGAGTAATGCACATTTTTTAAATTATTTATAAAAACACTGAAATAGGATTTCTGTTTTTCTTTTGAAATAGAATCTGTTAAAAATACTATAACTGTTAGAAAATAGTAAATAACACTACACTCTTCAGTTTTTTGTTGTTGTAGGAGATTTTCCTGAATGCGAACAACTCTTAAAAAATAATCAATAGCTAAATTTGCTTTAATGAAGAGCCTTTAAAGCAGCCTTTACTAAATTATACTTACTCATCTACACAGCAAGACAAGAGAAACCTTGCTTGCTGCTAACATGGAAAATCTGAATGGTCCAGAATACTGGATTCATCACCCAGTGAATGACTAAGAATGAGACTGGCTATTCTCCCCTGGAAAATCCTGATCTGGTCTAACATTTAAAAAATGTGAAATTTCAAGGGTGAGAAAGTGCTATGGAAGCCCACGCATGAGAACACCACAAAAAAAAAAATAAGTGCTGCAGAAACCTCTGGTGTTTCATGTACATCCATTCACACGCACACAAATGTATACAGTAATTGTTTAGGGACACAGTTTAGCTCTTTTCACACCCATTAGAGGATCCTAATCATAAGAGTTGAGCAACATAAAAGCTTTTGAAGCAGAAAGCCTGGACATTGGTGTGTTACATCTAATGGAAACAAAATTACACAGCAGTCTTTCACTCCCCAGACTGATTAGAAGCTGTACTGTATTTACCACACTATGAAGATAATAACCTGAGAGAACATTAGCATAAATCATTAATTCTTTGTGGGGAAACTCTGGATATCTTTCTAAAAGGAAAATGATCACATTAAAATGCAAGCAAACTTTGAGGAAAACAAGCTGTGCCAAGTAAATGATGCCAAAATTAAGCAATTCATAGTTATCATACTTGGTCTTCAACAGGAAGAATTTAGAGCACTTGAAAATACAACAACAGCTTAGCAAACCAATGGGAAAAAATTAACTGAGTGTTAGGTTGTCTATCTGAAAGCCCACTTGCTGGAATTACACAGATCATATTCCAAAAGGCTCATGTACCTAATAAATAGTACTGTAAGACACTGAACAACACTGAGCACTTGTTGACTGTCCTGTGCTTCCTAAGAATTGTCTGTCCCCAGTAAACAAAAGAGCAAGCATGCAAAATTCTCCATATAAAAAATAATTAGAAAAAATTAATCAGTTTCTCATCTCCTTCTTTAATACTTATGTATCAGCTTTAGAAAGCAAAATGGTCGGGTGACATTGCTCTGTAATAATTTCAATTAAAATAATTTCAATAATTTTAATGCAATTTATAATCTCATAAATAACCAACCTGAGGGGAAAAGTAATAAAAGAAAAAAGCTACCCACCATTTACCCAGCGACCAAACAGCAATCTGAAAGATATCACATTCCTCTTTTTATGCTTTAGATACAGAGGAGCATTTTGATATTCCAAATACTTAGGGATGTTATTTGCTATCAATACTTTTAAATCATTATGAAGAAAGCACTTGACATCTCTTGGGAAAATAAAAAAACACCGCATGCCCTAACCTGCAGGCTCTCTTTTAAAGCTAACATCCCTCTGCCTCCTTACTGCACGCAATAAAAAGCAAGCCTTCTGTTAGCAGGCTTCAGGTCACTTGCTCAGTTGCTACCCTCAAGTCACAGCATGCGAGGGCTGCATCCACCTGAGGAGTATTTGTGGTGGCTGCCAGGTGGAGATGCCTGTGCTCACCAGGGTAGAAGGGGCATTCCAGGCTGTGAAGCTGATTGCACTGGAAGTGCTTGCTAACAGAGATGTCAATGAAGTAAAGGAGTTTCAGTACCTGAGTTAACAAGCTGCTGCTCCATGACCCCGCAGCCCAGGACCTCCATCCATTCTCCTTGGAAGTTGATCTCCATCTCAAAGGAAGGATGAGTAAATGGGAAGTAGCAATCTACCCATCTGACTTGCAGTCCTGTAGCAGTGTTTAAAAAATAAATAAATATGAAAGGGTGTATGCTTAAAAGGCCATCCCTCCAACCATCTGTAAAATTTGCCCTTCAACTAATGACATGAATTACAGCAATCCAGAGAAAATAAATAGCAAACAAACTAATTTACAACAGTTGTGCGAGGCGATAAATCTTAAAACCTGTGGAAAAAAAATGACCATGTCTTTTCTAATATGAAAAATGCTTTGTGCAATTCAAGCACCCTTTGAAACCAAATCAATCATTTGTCAAACTCTAGTAACCACCTGGCATGGAACAAAAATGAGCCAAGATAATGGGAAAGTCAGTAATTTTGTTATTCTCTGCACCAAGAAATGACTAACTGCTTCTCACAGGAAAAACTAGCTAAGTCTTTAATTTTTACTTAGTATTTTATGGATCACCTAGGCAAGTAATTTTTTTTCATCAGAACTTAATTAAAATACAGAGCTATTCTCTCTGTCTATGTTTAAAAATGAAAGTTAAAAATAGACATTATTACACACAAATAGAAATGTATTTTCACAGAGTTGTACATTATTAAGGTATACAACACATGCACAGAGCATTCTGGATCGGGTAGATAAGTGTAAAAGAAAAGCCCCACTTGGCAATTCCCCACCATCCCAGCACCCCTGCAGATACCACTGTGCAGAGCAAGGAAAGTCCTGGCATCTCAGAGCAGTGCAGCCAGAAGAGGACAAGGTCTTCCTTCCCAAGGTCTTCAGTGATGCCAAAAGCAGAGTTGTTGTCAAAGCACTCATTATATTTGATGAATTTTAGTTCTTCTAATGATTTACAGATGCTTTGTTTTACTAAATTTTTTTTTCCTAACCATTAGGTGTCAGGAAAGAAGTCTCAGAAACATGAACCATAAAAACTTGATAGAGACTGAAATGCAAATTCTGTAAGCTAAGCTAATGCCTTAACCCCAAACACATCTTCTCTTCCATGAAGCCAAATGCTAATCAGAGTTAGAATTATTAAGAAGCAGGCAGGTCCAGCTTCAAAAATAAGGAGCTGAACCTTATTTTTGAAAGGCAAAGGTAGTGTGAGTGACAGCAACTGTTAACATTCCTGGTTTGATCTTCAGGTTTTTTGGGGTTGTTTCATAAGAGGAATGTAAAACATGAAATTGCATGATTCATACTAAAAGTTTTTCAAATAAAAATATTTAAAGTAGCCTCAGAAACTAGATCTTCATTGATTACTTCTGAAACATGAAATGTGGCTACAGAAACTGAAACAATAAATTACAACAGATGTACATGCATAGCCAAAACATAAAATACCTCCTAACAGCCACAGCCTAATTTCAAATGGCAAGACAGGTTTCAAAGCAAACAAACTGGCACTTCTAGATTTTCTCTTTTTTAAAAACCAGTCTCAGGTAAGTATATGAGTAATGGAAAAGCTTTTTGATAATTGTATGGACATAACTCAGAAAACTGGAAGTATTTACAATAGTTTTATTCACAACTGTAGTGCAACAACAATCACTTTATTACTCCTTTTCATCTGCATGACAATAAAAAAATACATAGATGAAAAGAGTCATGTATACAATAATATACACAACATATTTTGTGCAGAAAACATTTTTTTAATTTCCTGATCTTGGCATTTTTAATCCTTGGGCTGTGCACATATAAAATATTCTCATTTAGCTTGTAAAATTTGCAACTGCAGCAACTATATTGAATATTCAACTAGTTTGCATTCAGTAGCAACATTCAGATAATGGTTTCCTATTAATCCTCTGATTACTTAAAAAATGAAGCTCTGTAAAAAAAAGGATTTCTCAGCTCTTTGTTCTTAATTAAAATAATTTTAAAAGGTAAAAAAAGAATTTCAAGCTCTTTTTATTTTTGAATTTTAATGTATATTAGTACTTAAGAGGCTTCTGGTTTAAATGCAAATAAGCAAACAAACAACATTCTGAATAAACCAAAACAAATTCACAAAGAAACAACTCTCACCTTCATTCTGTTCTCTAAATTAATAGTTAATCCCACATACCACAATAATTTTATTCATACAGTATCCAGGCCATTGGGAATACCTCTGTAGTTTATATTCAAGTGTTCTTTCAGACTTTTGGCTCTAGAAGACTTTACTGAAAAGCAGAGGGTGCTCAGCCTTTGGCAACATTAACTGCATTTCTATAGAGTGTCACAGAACAAATGGGTACATTTATTATTTAGATACAAAATATTGTCTTGGTGCTCAATTTATTCCCAAGGAGTAAAGGGCAACGCTTACACTCAGCAAATTAAACCACTAAGGACTCTAAAGGATTATGATGATTAGGCTTCCTCTAGTACTATATAATTTTCCTGATTCAGCCTAGTTTATTTCTTCACATACAGACTATGAAATACTGGCAAAATTGATCTTTTCTAGGAAAAAACCTAGCAGGCCAAGATACACATATCTCTCTTAAAACAGGCAGTTACAAGAGAAGACTGCTGAATATCATCAAGGCCTGACCACTAGACACAAACTTTTCCTGTTCAAAGACATTATTTGTGTTATCAGACACAAACACACCTGCTCACTTCAGAGCCTCACAGTGCTCATGAGAGTCCTTCCAGTGGATGGAGGTCCATTCATAACTGTGCTGGGCTGATGCTGGCTGAACACCAGGCTCCCAGCAAAGCTGCTCTACCACTGCCCTCCTCAACTGGACCAGGGGTAGAAAATTTATGAAAGGGGGTAGAAAATAATGACAAGCTCATGGGTCGAGATAAGAGCAGGAAGAGATCACCCAGCAACTACAGTCATGAGCAAAACAGACTTGACTTGAGGAAAGTTGTTCCATTTATTATCAATCAAATCAGAGCAGGATAATGGGAAATAGAAACTAAACCTTGAAAACAATTTCCCCACCCCTCCCTTCTTCCAGGCTCAACTCCACTCCCAAAATCTCTCCCTCCTCTTCACCAGCAGTGGGGATGGGGAATAGGGATTGTGGTCAGCTCATCCCTCATTTTCTCTGCTACTTTTCCCCTGCTCCAGGGTGAAGTCATGCCCACTGAAGACAGTCCTTCATTAATTGCACTAGCATGAGTTCCTTCCACAGCATGCAGTGCTTCAGGAACCTCTTGCTCCAGCATGGGTCTCTCCACAGGGCCACAGGTCGTGCCAGAAGCCTGCTGCAGCACAGGCTTCCAACAGGGTTCCAGCCTTCTTTGGGACTCTACCTGTTCCAGCATGGGGTCCTCCATGGGCTGCAGGTGGACCTCTATCTCCATGGACTTCTATGGGCTGGAGGGGCACAGCTGTTTCACCATGGTCTGTAGGGGAATCTCAGGCACCTGGAGCACCTCCTCTCCCTCCTTCTCCACCGACCTTGTGTCTCAACAAAGGTATCTAAAGGGCTGTTCCTCACACATGTTCTCATTCCTCTTCCTGGCTACAAATTGTGCAGGATTTTTTCTTGTCCCTTTTAAAGTGTGTTATCCCAGAGGTGCTACTGCCATCACTGATGGGCTCAGCTTTGTCCAGCAGAGAGTCCATCCTGGAGCTGGCTGCCACTGGCTCTGTCAGACATGGAGCAAACATCTGGGAGCTCCTCAGAGAAGCCACCCCTGCAGTCTCCCTGATACCAAAACCTTGCCATGCAAACCCAATACAGTAACTTATATGTCAGATCAGTATGGAAATAGTGAATAATTACTGTTATTTCTGAACACTGAATCCAGGTAAGGAATTGGTTGTAGACTGCACTCAAAAGTAATGGTGTTATTAGATATTAAGCTAAACAAGCGCTAGCCTAATTGAGTCTCATCATGAAAAAGGCTTGACCAAAGGCACTGAAAAAGAAATAAAAGAAAAAAAGAACAAACCAAACACATTAAAGCAGCCTATTACTACACTACAGCACAGAAGCAACAAAGCCTGAGACCCAGATGGTCTTCACTGACCAGAAATTCTCTTTGTTGCTGTGAGGATTATTTTTAGAGACAAGGTTATGGAAGAAAAAGGAGAGGGGTGCAAGAAGGGTACTGGGAATCACAGAAGGTATTGAACTGTGGCCTCTTGAGGTGTGTGTCAATTTGTAAGTACTCTGCACCTCATTGTTTCAGATAATTCATCATACTTGCAGCAGACAGGAGCCGGCTGCCCATATAAACCTGCATTAGCTCACATTTTTCAGAAGTCATTAGCCAGACCATTACGTCCTATATAATTTTTTTAACTCATTACACTCATAGATCTCCATGCACTCTAAGGAGGTATCAGTACAAGAGAATTAAGAAGGAGAATGAGCAGAACATTTTTGATTTAAAAGATATCCAGTGGCAGTTCAGTGAGAACCACTGAAAAGCCAGCAAAGCCATCAGTCAAAGCACAGTGTTACTCACTCTCCTGCCTTCCCTTACCAGTGCCTAGGAACTGGGTAGATAAATAAGGGATAGCAGTGAATTTTGAGTCATTTCATGTAAAGCAACAAATCACAAAACCAGCACACAGTCATCATTTTCTATTTGCTATAGTAAAAATCCGAATTACTTCTGAATCTCCCAGAGTGCGGAGAGCATTTGGCAAGCTACAAAGGGGCTAGAGAACGAACCACAGTTGGAAAAGACTGGCTAATTTATGAGGAAATCTTGGACAGTCTTGTTACTAGGTAACTAAAATGAGAACTAACAGACTACCTACACTGGCAGAACTGTATGGGGAGATGGATGTGTAACTTAAATTAATGGATTTTAAGTGTGCACCTTATGGAGGTAACAGAGGAAAACTAAGAAAAGTGATGTCTCGGTGTAGTATTTGAAATAGCTTCCTGACAGAAAAATGTAAGAAACCGAAAGACAGTTACTTGTAGAAAGCAAAATCAGACATCAGATTTTACCATCAGAAAACACCATAAGAATACTTTACATTGTCGAGTTTTAAAGACAACTGATTGGATACTCCAGAACTTTCTTCCTCCTCTAACATCTGTCATTCCTTTGCCTGTTGGCAAAGCCAAAAAGACATAAAAGGACAAACTTTTGCAATAAGGGTAAGCGCAGATTCTATGAAGTCTTTGACAACACAGTGATTTCTAAACAACTTTGCTTTGTCAACACTGAGTTGTTCAAATAGTATGGTAGGAACCAGGTGGAGGCCAACTGTCTCATTAAATATTATAAAAACTAACATAAAACACCACAAAAAAAAAAAAAAAAAAAAAAAAAAAAAAAAAAAAAAAAAAAGGCAAGTCAGTGGTATGACCTTTCTGCAGAGATCCTCAATCTATCATCAACCCAAGCTAGTAAATTCCCAGAGAAGCACTGCAGAAGCACAGTTTCCAAGTCCAGGACTTCAGGTACCAGCTAGTTTACACACAACAAACATGTACAGCAGACTCAATCTACAATCCAAACAATCTGCCTATAAAAAACAGTTGACTGTGACAATGCAACATTTCAGTCACTTACTGCAGCTGTGGTCATGGTATCATGCTAGAAAAGATGTGCAACTTCACTACAATATTCTGCTCACAGCACAGGTTGTAAAGAATACAACTGATGCCAAGGATAGAGGAATTAAATTTTTGCTTTTTACAGAACATGGTGCCTTATGAAATATACACATATAGGAAAAACATCAAAATTTTCCAAGAGCAACACATTTAAAAATATTTTAAATATTAAGTTAAAATTTATAGGATCAAGCTACAAAAAGTAATCAAGAGTACCATGTAAAGTAATGAGTAAAAAGCTAGTTAAAAGATGACAGCTATCAAAAGACAAATTTATTTATGTGTGCCCCAAGACAGCTGCTGTGCACCAATCTCATATACCTTGTGCCTAACATCAAATGAATACTTTGAATTCCTGTATTTTCATGAATGGTGGGGGGGGTGAGGAATACACATATATATATACACATATATGTAAATTTAAATTTAAAATCATATTAAATTTAATTCAATAACTGTATCTTGTGTTTGTATTCCAGGAAAAATGTTGGAGGCATAGAAATAGAAAATTCCAACAAAAAAAGTGGCATCTACCTTTAGTTTGCCCATTTTAAATAATTTATGAATATATTTTAATGTCTTTATAGCTAATGGGTGGACTGTATAAGAACTAGTAATAGCCAACCTGCTGAAGCTTAAAGTGCAGTATCTGTCAACAGTTAGAGAAGGATGCCACTCCAGTCTGAGAAACCACTAACAACTCTGAGAAATTGTTCACTTTAAACATCCTCAAAATCTGAGGTTGATCCAAATGTATCATTCTTACTGTTACCCACTTTCATCCCAATTTTGTATGTTTCAAAAGGCCACTGTTAAGTAAAATACACCTACAAGAGGCTTTGAGCTGAGGAACTTCAAAATTTTGGTTCAGGTGGAATAGAACAATAACTGCTAAAAGTTTTGCACGCTATAAGTCAACTTGAAAAATTCAGAAAAATATTCAAGCAGTCATATATAGAACTTGGTATCATTATCAATCCACTCTTGGAACTACTGCTCCAAGTGCAGTAAACATCTTGAAACACCTTAGAAAGTAGGCAAGATACCTCATGCATTCTAATACCGTCCAGTATTTCCTCAACAGAAAAACGAATCAGCTCAGAAGAGCAGCCTCCTTGCCAAGAAATAGCATTAATGTAGCAATTTTGACTCAGGCCTTTTATAAATTCCAGATACTGAAAGCAGAGGCCTTTTATAAATTCAGTTCCATATACTGAAAGCAGGTATTTCTGAGGAGAGAATACTTTGTTCATATACACATCCATTACCCTTCCTCATTCCACTGTTTGTACCAAAAAACAATTACTGTTCAGCTTGATGTGAACTTAGCAAACACGGTCTGCCCTCAGCTGGAAGGTTTAATTTATCTGCACAAGGGATGCAGCACATGGATACACACACCCCTTCCCTGCTGCTGGTGCAGGATCTGAATGCTGCCCAGCTGCACCCAAGCTCTCATGCACCCCAGAGTTGATGCTGCACCCATGCTCCATCCCTCCAGGGACACAGGAGGCCCACAAGGATGAAGCCAAGGGGGTCCTGCAGAGCTTTGTGCTGGATCTGGACCTCTCCTCACAGGACCCACCGTGCCTTTAGCACACAGCTTCTGCCAGACCACTGCTTGCAGCTGGGTCTCCACACAGCCCCACCTGCATCCATGCCCACCTCGTTACTCTGACACGCTGCACACCTAAACATTTTCACAAAAACCTGCTGAGTCAACACAGCATTGTGTGCACCAGTATTGAGGAAAACCCAGAGAGGAATGTGTGGCCTCTTGGAAAAACCCATCTGGCTGTTTCTGTATTGCCAGCTGCCAACACAACCCCTGAGCTTCCTGTCTGTGTTACGCAGCAAAATGTTTTTCCAGAGCCTCAATGACTATAGGCATGAGCAATCAGGGGGAAAAGGTGCAAGAACCCACCGTCACCAAAGATGTGAGTCATGAGCTTCGTGAGCACTTGCTTCAGGTTGAACTCCACCAGCCTCACTGCCTCCATGGTGTGACACTCCTGCTTGTGTGCAGTGCGATGGCCTTGCTCAAACAGCTGTAAACCTTCACCATCTTTAATGCTGGAGAACAACTAGAACAAAACCACAAAAACACCATGTTTTGCATCAGTGACCTTCTGAATGAAAATAGAGAATGAATTTTCATTGATTTAAGTGGGAATCTTACCTGCTAAAAAAAAAACATAAAGACTGTGACTTTATACAAATTCTGTTCACTTAATGCAGAGATGAATCTCTGTAAGAACAAAAATGCTCAAATAATTAAATCTGGTCTATTTCTATCATCAAATAATATGATTAGCTATAGGAAAATAATTTACAAAGTAAGCATGTCTCCTTTTTTGATTCAGTTACTTTGAAAGCTACCATGCAGAACAAAGTACTCTGCACAGTGTATGTAAATTACACCCCAAAAACTACAAAACACAATGAACTCAATGGCATTTATCACAACTTCAACTCTTTTAGTACTTGGATGATGTAAAAAAAATACCAAAACAACAAAAACAAAAAACAGAAACACAAAACCAAAACAAACTCAAATCAACCAACCAACCCCAAACAAAAAAAAACACAAACCAAAAAAACCCAAGCCAACAGACAAACAACAAAAAAAAAAACCCAAAAAACAAAACAAACCCTGGCAGTTTAATGAGACTTAAGCTGTTTACAGCTGATTCATCACAGGTACAAGTTTATATTCATTTAAGGACTACCATTTTCCTGTATGTTCACACACACAACATCCTTTTTCTGAACAAGAATTTTATTTATGGGGCATTTAAGAATTCATGATCTCAGGTGGGTGTTTCCAGATAAGTTACGAAGCACAGGGACAGCTGTTTGGGGATGTGGCAGACTTTCTCTTCATTCAGACACTGCTCCCCACCACATCTGCTGCAAGTTGAAGATTTCTGTTTTCTGCATATTCCATATGCTTCTGGCCAGGTGATCCTGGCCAGATACACACCAGCAAATCTATATCCTTTCAGAGACACGAATATAACACATTCATTAAACAACATTGTTGGAGGCTCAGTGTCTTGGGGACACAAGCAGGTGGTTTTACAATCTAAAGAGTATTTTTGTTGGAAATCCTTACAGCTGTACAAAAGCCCCATATCTGGGGTTAAGTCTTGAGGGTAGGGAGAGCCAGTTGTGAAAGTGTTTCTAGTGCTCTTTCCTACCCCTCCTCCTCTACCTTCCCCTAGTCAATCAAGCACACACAGAGGGAAAAAACATGCACTGAGATTTCCTTTCCATTAAGCCTCCCAACATAAATAGCTTTTATTCAGGAGATGCCACGAATAGTGTCTAACCTTAACAACTCATGGATGCCCACAGAAGTTGTTTTAACTGCAGTTTGATGCTTTCAGAGCATTAAGTGCTCTAAACAAAAAGTTCAAGTGAATCTGTGGTAGTCCACCAATGCTAGATACAATTAATTAGGACTAGTTTCTAGCACATTTCCTACAGACACAACGAATGAAGAGTCTGAGTTTAGACAGCAGGCAAACTAGCACCACAGTGGATTGAAGAAATACAAAAAAAAAAATAAAATCCACTAGCATTTAACTTTTTATTGCTAGCCACAGGAGACTGCTGGCAGATTTAGAAAACATTTCTTCTCCTAATCTTCTTAGTGTGCTGCAGAAAATACTAAATTAAAAAGAGAATGTATAAATACCAAATAAAACGATTCTCCACCAGTCTAACAAAAATGCTTTTACTAACCAAAAGGCAGCAGCTTGACAGAGTATCACACTTTTAAATATCAGATTCTTTATTCAAGTGCTCATCTGAAAGATTAAACCCTCTGCTTCTTATTGACATTAATCCTACCTTGACTGGAACAAGAAGATAATACCCACCCTACAACTAATTTGCTGTCAGCAAGGCAGATCGGTCACCCAGGATGTGGTTTGGAAAGCCAGGGGAATTCAGAGAGGCCAGCATTAGCCTAGGGAGGATAATTGTCTTAGGCTCACTAGGTGGCCAGTGGAGAGACACAGGATCCCTCACAGAGGAACACAGAGTGGCTAAATTAGGTTCCTGCTCTGAACAACCCTACACAGGTAGCTATTTTTTCTATTGACTGACTGACTCATTCACTCACTAAGCCAGAAACACCCTGCAGGCAACAGAGATGTTCCCTCTTTGGACCAGAATACACTGTATTTACACATTAGAAGGTACATTTGTTATTTTACCTATCAGCAGTATTTTAGGACATGAATCTCTCTTCCTCCTTTTTCCTTTCACTCCTCCCTTCAGCTTAAGACTGGCTCCTCAGACCACTGAAAAGAACAGACAGTCTGTACACTAGCCTTCAAAACACAATACATATCAACAAGTACATAGAAATACCTTTCCTTACTGTTGTATTATTTCTGAAATGTTGATATCACAATTACAGTCTAAAGCAAAATTCTATTTCAGTGGATTATATCAGATGTGTAAACAAAATACATACAAGAACCATTAAATACATTGATTTATAATGCAGCCCTGGCAGCTGCCTTAGCCCTAATCCTGCCAAACCAGTCATGGGCACCATCTCCAAGTGCCTACAAGCCGTAGGCTCCTACTCCAAGCCAGGATAAGGGTCCATGCAGCAGTGTACTCAGGCAAGCTGGGAGATGGATCCAGATGGGCAGTAACTCAGAAGAAGGGAAGAAACTGAGGGATGTGAAAATGGTGAAGTTCAGCTTAGTAATCAAATATCAGCATACTAGCAGCTCCAAGAGATGAGCTGGCACATGGAACAGGGCTGGCTCGCTTTGGGCACAGGTATGACTCTAGTCCAGTTCAGACAGGCTCTGAAAGCACAGCCATAGGGAAGTCCCTGAAACAGGCCAGACAACAGCTGCCCCTTACAGTCAGGCACTGAGAGGCTTTGGTATTCTCCACAGAGGCTCCATCAGCTGCAGATGGGATTATACCAAGAAAAATATATATACCTTACAGTTGTATTAATATTTATTCCTGACTTCCCATTCACCGACATTGCTATGTCAATACAAGCAGCTTTAAACCGATGCACCAATTTCACTACTACAACTGAACTGTGCTAAGTGCATGTCTTGGATTAGAAACACTTCAACACTTCTGTATACATAAAGCCAGGAAAGTCAAAGCTTGAATAAAATGAGGAATCACCTACAGTCACTGCTTTCTGATGTCAATTTTTCTCAAGAACATATCTGAGCAAATGGAGAAAAAAAAATACCTAGCATCTTGCACAAAACACTGACACATGCAAGACAACATTTTCCCATACATTCATTTCTTCAGTGCAGACTAAAACAGCATGCACTATCTTATTGTATTGAATACAATCAGTCACTACTACAAGCAGGAAAGAAATTTCCTGTAGCCATAAATCGAGTACCTACGTGTCTGTCTAGTGTAAGGACAAGTAGATTTTTCTTGGAGTGAAGGTGTGCAAAACATGGAATATTGGATCACCATGAAAAAGTCCAAAAACCTAAAACTTTCTAAGATTTATCAGCATATCTGACTGATGCTGCATTACAAAGGAGAAGGCAAAAAGGAATTCAAGTGACCTTACCATGTGTCATGAAGTTTACTCACAGTTTAGGTCATAATAAAAATAAATTCAAATTTGACAACATCTAACGGCAAGAAGACAGAGTTTTAACTGGACAAGTACAAATAGAGCTATGGTCCTTCAAAAGCACATTTCAGCATTTCTCAGCCTGGCACAAAGGGCAGAAGTCACATTTGTGATTTAAACAAAGACCTCAATATTTCCTCCGTCATTTAACAGATCTCACATCCCTTCATTATCCACATGCTTAGTATTCAAAATTAAGGGCCTCTTTGCAGGATGGCATTCATACTTGGTTTCAGATCAGAGAGATCTGTAACTATACCCTGCATTTCCACAATGCAGTTGTGTATTCCTCCTGCCACTCATGCACACACCAGTGATTAGGATAATGAACAAATCATGCTCATGTACTTATACTTTCAGGCAAACCAGCATTTAAAATTATCCCTATATGAGGATCTGCATGTGATTACACCCAGCCTTGCCACACCAAATACATTTTGTCGCACTGGCCCTAATAAATATCTCTAAAAATGAACCAACAGCTGCACTCTGAATCCACTTGCAAACAGCAAACCCTACCCACAACATGTTAAATGGGCTGTGGAACTCAAGACTCAACCAATGGATCAGGAATGATTAAGATGATGCCACCAATAGATGGCTCAAAGAGAAAACCTAATTCCAGTCTCAGTCAGCCTCCAAGGTTTGACTGTGCACCCCGATGCAGCCAGCTTCAGGTACCAAAGAGATACACAGCCACATGACAGACAGCTCCTCACTGCATATCAATAAGGATTTTTGGGAGCAGAAAATGGAAAAAAATTTACTTCGGCCCACAAGCTTGAAGGCGGTCACCCTAATTTCTACATCATTCCATTCTAGTTCTCCAATTACAGCAAAGAAAGGTAACCTCTGTTGTTTTTTGGGGGTGGAGGGCTATTTTTTTTAAAACTAATCAAAGTGTTTCTATACAAAAAGGGAAAATAACAGAGATGTTTTCAAACCAGAAAGAAAAAGTAACACTGCTACACAGACACCTGATATAATGAGACATCTATCACAGACTCCTGTTTCTGTAGCAGTAGAAATTCCTTGACTTTTAAGTACCTTAGACTTCCCAACTACACTTGTGGACACTTTCCTCATTTTTCTTCTCCTGCACAATTTAAATATTGCATTGAATAGGTTTAATGGCTTTATTTGAAAAGCTTTGTTGGTTTGTTTGGGTTTTTTTTAGCTGGACAACAAAAAGTAAGACAAAGTCTGAAATAAAATGAAGTCTTTGTAGTAAAAGATGCACCATTAGTTTTCAAACTTCCTAGACCATTGATCACTATGAAAATCTAACAGACCTTCTGATGTCCTTCACTGTCAAATTTTTGACTAAAAATAACAAAGAATCCAATTTAGATCCTTGGATCAGTGAAGATTTATTTATTATGGCATGATTTATACAACACAACTTGGAAAATACTGAATAATACCATGTTCACTACTTGGTTTAATACTGGAAAAAGTGAAATCAGTTCCACCCAAACTAGCCAGGCTCTTCATTGTGACCACTCAGTTCAACTGCAGCTTCAGGAATAAATTCACCTCCAAATATTCTAGCAAAGTAATGCTGCTGCTCTTTTTTTTACCCAGGTGGATCTAGTTCAAATGCCTCTGCTCCTGTACTGGCCTTGCTGCTCCCTGTGAGAAGGAGGGACAGCTCCCAGGCTCTTTGGGACCTGTGCTTTGCTCACAACCCTATCCTTAAGTTGTAGAAGGCTAAGAAGAGCTCCTTTCCTTAGTCATTTAAGCCCTTTAAAATATTTGTTCCTTGGTGCCCAGCTAAACACTGCTATTATGACTCCCACTGACACTCACAAGCACTCTCAGACAAACTAAAAGCTCCAAATAACTCCATTAAATAGGTTGATCCCTGGAACACTATAAATTGATTTAAAGTCCTTTACATATGAGGATTAAAAAAAGGGGACTGAAGAAAGAAGAAGCTCTTCTTTGAGACAACATGAGAGAAAAAGCATTGTGTCCAAAGCTGCAGTAACATACAGGATTTTGGAGAAGTCAAACCTGAAGACACAAGTTTTCCAAGGGGAAAACACAACATGGCACTTGTTAAAAAAAAACCTCAAAAATGCAGATGAGTGGTCAATCAGAAGTACACATCATCCCATACCACAAGGAAAAGGATAAAAGCAATATATTTCTCTTTTTAACAATACACCAGGAATATTGCCAAGGTACTGAAGTATGGAAAGATGAGGAAAGGAGTATGTATTTAGATGAAAAAGAGAAAAATCAACTCATCTCCTATTACCTAGAACAAGGGTCTTTACATTTCAAGATATTCTATAAACACTAGAAGCTACAATAGTGACTTTTTTTTTAAAATCATATTTAGTGCTTTGGAGGAGCAATCCTTTATTTGTAACCAGAATATTCACCCTTTTTCTGCTACATTCTAACAAAAAAGTTTTCATTTCTAGCATAAGCATTTCAATGGAGAATAAAGATGGATCCCTACTACTTCTAGCACAAACAAGCCTGATGAGAGCATCATTTCTTCATCGAAACAACCTTGTATTGGCCTCCACTGGAATAAGGTTACTAAATTAGAGGAGCAATTGCTAGGTTTTAGCATCTGTTGGCATTAAAATTTATGTATAATTCAGTACAGACTATAAAACACCATATGAAGTCTCCTTCAAATGTGTAAACATTTTTTGTTATCAACTGAAATCTGTTCATTGACTGCCATTGGGTTTATATTGGCTCCCTCTTCTGGCTGACATGAACGAAGTGCAATGTAGTTGAGATTTTTTTCTCTTTTCCATAAATTATGGAACCGCATCTAAGGCAATGGCATAGCACGGAAATAATTTCTCTTATAATCCACCCAGGAAAACTGGCCAGTTCAAATCCGACTACAGCAGTATCAAAATTGCCAATCCAAAGTACTAACCAAAAGAAAAAAAAGCCATACACCATAGAAGAAAAAAAAATGTCAAACACCAATTAGAAGAAAAACAGGAATGCTGGAGGGAGCAAATACAAAAGGATATCATTTTGGGGGACTGTTTAAGAAGAACAGCTCATTTTGTGTTCAGAATTCTGAAGCAGATTTGGGAAGTTATTTTTAGTTTTAACAATTTATATCCATTTCTAACTGTTCTTCTATTACATTCAGAAAATCATCACCTAAAATATTTTTTAAATATATTGAAAACATGTCTAAATTATTTTCAGATGTTCTTTGATAGCAGCCCAAGGACATTTTTAAAACTTCATGAGAAATTTAAGCATGAATTATTCTAAATTTTAGCAATGAGTAAGCCTGGGAGATGGGAGTTTCTTTAGTACTTTAATATTTACACTCATAATAAGCTGCAGAAATGGATCAGTTACCTGCCCATCTTTGAATTATAGATTACTTCTCTCTTAAAAAAGTAATCATCCAACCATAATGAAAAAATATATAGCCAAAAAAGCAAATAGTTCACAAATATATCAGTAAAAACACTGTACAACTGCCAAACTTAGTTTGTTTTTTCAGATCTTACTTCAACACACTGATTTTAACTTTGATATAAAGAATAACGCTGAAGGCTTCCATCACAGGACAGGACTTTTAACACAGTCATGACTACAGAATTAGGTATTTGTAAAGGAGACTCACCTTGTACACCTACATCTTTTGCATCCTGCCTAAAATTTCAGCTGAAGATGAATTGACTTTTCCCTCACACCTCCTAAACTGAGATCAAGCATCATATTCCTCTAAATTCAAGTTCTTATAAGTCACTCTAGGCTTTTGTTTTTCTTCTGACATCGTCTTAGGTCTGTGGTCACTTACACTGAGAAGACAGTGAATGATAAATATAAAAAGCAAAAGAACAAATTAGAGCAGCAAATTGACAACCGTGTGTAAAATTACTGTATTGGCCATAACACAAAATGTACCCAGGGCTCATAGCTAAGAGCTAACAGTTTTTCCCTTGTTCCAAAGATTCTGATCCTTGGTATTTGTGCAAATTTCCTCTCACCAGAGACTGTAACCTGGTTAGGAAAGAAAAGTCTGAGACAAGGGTAACAGGGCTTGACAGTCACACGTTTCTGCTCAGTGGGTTACAGCTTAAACTTGAGTATAAATAAATGAATATCAGAGTATTTCTCTCATGTAGTATTACCTCTATTTAGTCTTTGTTCTGCTCAGACAGTTCCTTCTGGAATTATTTAAATGTGGATTATTCTGAACAGGCAACCAGAATACAAAACACAAAAACAGTCCCCAGTGAAATTTCAGAATTGCACATTCATTTTTTTCCACAGGGCTCTTCTGATTAAGACTGTAAAAAGGGGTATATATTGAAACACAAACTGGAGCAAAAAAGGATGCATCAGATCATGCTCAGGTTTATAATTTTTTATGTTGCCCAATAAACAACACTTTACACATCATACACCACACCACTAATCTTTCTTCTTCAGTATAGAAAAGTCCCCAATAACATCTCAATCATTTTCTTGGGGAAATAAAAAAGGAGAGAAAAGAAACAATCTCCAATGCAATGAATTAGATTGTTGAACACTGTATATTTCTAGACAGAGCATGTCAGTGAAAACATTTCTGTAACTCTGTTCCCAGTTATTCAAATCCTATTTTTCCTATTTGTAAATTTGTGGAGTAGAAAGAAATAGTCTATCATTAGGACCAAAATTTCTTAAGGGGTATATTCATAAACAAGTAGTTCAATGATTAGATCAATCACACCCAAGGCTGCAGAAATTTCATCGTGCAATAATGTTGATGTTATAATTTTGTGGCAAGTAAAATATTTCCATCTGAATGACTGTACTTCTGCACAAGCAAAAAAAAAATTGCAATGAACAAAAACAGTTAAGAAATGGTATTTTCTTAATATAGTATTGTATACCATATACCCTGATTATATTTATAAAGAGACCTATGGGAAAAGAACAGCAAACAAATGAGGCTGGGTAAGTCTGCAGTATTTCCACTTCGTGGTTACCCAAGAAGCAGCTGCAGGCTGGGTTCAGCACCACCCAGCTCCCAGGACACCTGCAGAGACAGGTACGAGTTCACAGCGGAACAAGCAGCAGCCGCACGGGGTGGGAAAGTGCAGGGCAGGCAGCACCAGCCCCTTCCATCACGGAGGAAAGCAGTGCTCTGTGATTACCTTAGTTTTCCCTCAGGCATCCGAAAGCATCAGGCTCCTCTGCCAAGCTCCTGTCACCCGCTGGCAAGCACATTAAAAATGGTCTACATCTCAGTATTATTAGAATAAGCTAGTTTTAGTTATAGAACTGTGAATTTGGCAGTATTGCTACAAGCATACACAAATTATACAAATCAATTACTATTTGGAAAACAAACTGGCTTATATTTACCACTGATCAATGATGCAGCAGAGTACTTAATGACACCCAGGCATTTGCAGAACATGCAAGCTGTGCCAACAAAACATATAAACTTAAGAGTCTGGGACATCAACCTAGAGCTCTTCAGCTGATGCCTCTGGACTCTGATGGGTTTGGTGTGTATGCACCACACACACATAAATATTAGCTGAAACAGATGAATCCTTCAGTGTAGCTTTAGGATGAGTTGACGAATGGAACAATTCCCTAGAAAATGACATTCATTTATAGCAGGTTGGCACTATTAGAAGAAAAAGAAAAGAGGAAGTACAGTGAAAACTGTACTTTGGAAGTAGCTTTAACAACTCGCATCCAAGGAGTCCTTCAGGAATTAATTTGACAGAGTTTTTGGTAAAGTGATCTCACCAGAAGAGAGTCGTGACAGAAACAGAATTGAGTTGTGCAGATCATTAACTGAACAAGTTGTTTCATTTCAGATTATATTTCACTTTGCTTGCTTTCAATAATATTGTCTTTCCATTTTTTCACATTTTCCTAGGGAATTTTATAGTTGTTTTCAAATTCAACACTTTCCATCTACATTTTTCACAAACTAAAAATATTGCTATATGACAAATCACTTGATCTTTACCAACATGCAGCATACCATTGTTGCTGTGACATGCTTACGTGCACAAACCTTGTTTATGCGGATGAAGTCTGCTTGCAGCCAACACAAGACCAAACAACTTACCCAAAATGCCTTTCAGCCCAGCTAGAGAATTCATACCTCATGGCAGGAGAAGAGGCGCACTCCCTCCATCTGATGGAAGACGGGGTAGTGGGTGCTGTCAATCGTGTCTCGCCGGTAGACATCTCCCACGGCCAGAAAGGCATCTAGGCCCGAGTGTATCAAGTCCCACTGATGGGCTGATGTATGTGCTCTTAGCATGTGGTCACGATTCAAGTAATAGTTATCCTCTTTCCTTCTGCTGGCATGGTTTTGTGGAATAAGTAAACTATCAAAATTCTGCTGGACTGTAACCACTGGAGAAAGACCGTCGTACACGGAAAAGAGAGGAGTCCCACGGCGTCCTAGGTAATGTTTGTAAAAGTGCTCCTTCACCTGCTCCTTGATTAGCCACAAAGGGTGATGTTTTCTGTTGTGCAAGTTCTTCCCCACCTTGGAAAGAATCTTCTCTGTGACATTGCTGTAGTCATCTTGAGGATAAGATTTACCAAGCAGTTCTAAAGTATTTGAGCAGGGTGCACTGGCACCGAAATCTGAAGGTACAGACTTGGATGAAGAATGCCTTGAATGGGTGGGAACTCCTCTTATTTTTACTTTTGATGATAAAGCTGTTTTAGAATACTTAGCTACTCTCATGAATTTCCAGAGCATTGCCATTGTAAACTTGATGATCTAGAGAAAGAAAAGGAATTAAAAATATTTGAGTTAGGAACTGCAATGTTACTGCAGGAATTGCTATTATCTTAGGGATAGATAAATCCAAATGTCTGCTTGATTAGCATGACAAAGTTCCCATTATAAACCACTCTTTTGACTTCAGAGGATGGAAAATACCCTTGTGGTCAAATTTCAGCTAGGATATTTTATTCAGTTATCAGGCTTCTGCATGACTGCACCAGTAATGACTCTAGACCTAGCCTGAACCCCATTCCAGATGATGCTCTTTAAAGATGAATAAACATCAGGCCTTCTTTGAAACAATACTTTTCCTCCAATTAAAACATGTGGCAATAACTTCATATTACTTAAGGAATTACTTAAGGACACTTAACAGTGTCCTTCAGCAGTCAGAACTCGCTTACAACAAGCAATTAACTTATTGCTGTATCATCTCCTCCATTAGCAGAAGCTGCAGAATGTGTTCCACATCTACCTGATTCATGTGGCATGCACCATACAACTATCCCTAATTCTTATTTAATGCCAGACAAAACCAGTTTAACCTTTCAAACTACTGAACCACTGTGAAAAAACAGATGGCCAGACAAGTCATATTTATACATAAACAGCTTATTAAATTCACATATGAGTATTGCACAAGATTCACCATAAAGACTGCATAAAGTCAGAACCAATGTTAGGACTTTGCAGTGATCACAAAGCCCCTTTTTCCATATGTTCCCCGGGATGGCTGTTTGCACAGCTTCCAGGCTGTACAGGCTTGTCACATACCAGGAAGGCAAAGTGATGAAATTCTTTAAGTTGTCTGAACTGAAAAACTCATTTCCCATCAAAGGGCCATCTTTACACAGCCTCCCTGTTCACAGATAGGCTTTGTGCTTCATGTGTACACAGCTGCATTCTCTGTAGAGCTCAAAGATAATTCCAAAACCAAAGAGTTTTGAGAGTGATGAACCTTTCAGTCACTCCATATGCATAAACCCAACCTGAGATGAAAAATTACTTGAAAACCTATAGTTGGGCTTGGGTAATATTAGCAAAGGTCCCAGTAAAATAATTAAGCATTAAAATTTGCTTATTATGGAAAGGGAAAGCAAAGGCATTAGAAATTAAGTGACCAGGGAAAGGCATCTGCTACAAACTGGCTTGTATTTCTCTATGAACCAAGCATTACAGGGCCACAGGTTTTCCGAGCGAAAGAATTTTCTGTGAAAGTCATCTTAAAGAATTAAGGGAAGAAATGACATAAGCAATAGTAAATGCACCACAGTCTTCATGGGATACGGTCTTTAGGATTACAGTATCTGTCTAGCTTTCCACAGGAACAAGGAAAACAAGTGTAAGTAACAAAATAAACAAGGTGAGACTATTTTTCATACTCACATGATTCAAAATACGTATATAATGAACAGACATTCTAAAATAGAGAGTCCCAAAAAAAAAAACTAAATCTGTAGAAGGTAATGAGTGTGGTCACATTTGGCTTTCTTTCTTCTGCCTTGTATCTAGTTTTCCATAGGTCTTTTTCCTCAAGTCATTGTATCTCAATTAATCAAAATAAAGGCAAGTTGGGTAGACAGAAATTAATCCTGGTGGGGAAGCATAAGATTACTGAATATTTGGTTTAATCCTTTTTCTGGTAGAATATCATTAGAAATAAGTAAGATCTATAAATTTTATCTAGTTTTGAAACTTTTAAGAATGACTGCCTTTGGCAGGGGGGCAGTTAAGAGTTTACAAAGCTTTTTCATCAAATTAGCTCTTGAATATTACTGAGAATGTTCTTCAATAAATGAATTCACACACACATCAGAAACCACTCTGATAGAGGCTAAGCAAGGGATAGTCTTACATTTTGAAAAGAGACCCCATTTTCCTGAAACATACGTTCTCCTTCATGGAAAGTGAGTTCTCATTTTCAAACAGCTGCTTGAAATACCCAGTCCTAGTCAGATAATGAATTCAGCTTCCCTTAAGTAAATATCACCATCTGCCAATACATTTATTTTTCTAAAAACTTCAATTCAAAACTTACACACAACCATAATGTACAAAAAAGCTCCCATAACTTTATCGTGATTCTTGTGATGTTTGCTGCTTTGTTAAATATCATTCCTCTGAGAATCAGACAACGCTAAGAGAAGCTTAACTTTCACATAAACAGTTTTGATGATTATAAATTTATGGAAAAAGAAAGATGAACATGCACCACAAGTACTGGGGAGACACTCTTGTTTATTATTTTTAAGGGAGACTCTAGTATATACCTCTTCGAGGGCTTACCTAATTATATTTCAGTATTTGTATGAGGAAGCCTGCTATCAGTTTCTGATAGTTCAGAAACACTCTTTTTTTCTAAGCAACTGTTATATACTCCTCACAAACCTGTACAGGAGAAAAACCTACAGATGAACTTGTATCAGAGTTTTTATCTTAACATTATGCCTGTGCCTTAAATAGTTGAATTATTACCTGAATTATTATTCTAAGCCAAAGCAAAATGCGAGCAGTAAGTAATGTGAGCAGTAAGAAAAGTTACAGTTTTTAGATGAGTTATCCAATGTCCAAGTACTGCAAACAACAGTAAGCAAGCACTAAATGTGCCCCTAACATGGTATGACAACCAGAGGTCCAGAAACACTCAAGTCCTACAACAACACTCAGCTACTTCCCTCTTCCACCACAGAGTCACGAATTCCTCTTTCAGAATCATTACAGAAAAATGGTATTGGACTTAGTTCAACTCAGCTGGCAATAAGTTACATTTGGGCAGAGAAACCACAGAGAAGAAAGTAAAGTATGCTTACACTCTGCAGACTGTACACAAAATCTTCAAACCAAAGTAATGTTTACCAAGGCAGAGAGCAACACTGGAAAATAAAAACAACTCTTTACCTTTCTTTTAGCAATAAATACCTGGTGTTAAGAACACACTAAATTACTTGTGTTCTCTTATAATTAACAGAAATTCATGAATTTATGTTCATTTATTTCTGTCTATGTTTATCTAAACTTCTGGAAAAGAAGTTTAAATGTATCATTTTCTTCCTTTATTTCCACCATGCTTTTCATTTGGCAGGGAAACAAAACTGTTTTCTGTGCACACTGACAAAACCTGAATCCCACAGCAAGGCCTGCCAGCCAGCTAACAAGAGCAGCAAGCCAAACAGCAGCTGCAGGTCCTGTAGCTGAAAACAAATACATAAACAGGAAATAGACATTGAACAACCACCACTGGCATCTACCATCCAAAGATGGCAAAGCCCTCCACCAGCATCACCAGCGACTCTGGCACTCTGGGTTTGACAGTGGCTCTGGCTCACAGCTGGGAGCCAACACAGGGCTTTGGATGCAGATGCAGGGCTTTGGAAGCAGGCTGCTCTGCTGGCAGTGCTCCGTGGGGTTTATCAAAGCTCTGCAGGTGGACATGCAAGCACCAGGCCCACCACCTCCTATCACACATGTCCTCAGCCAGACAGCACTGATACATTCCAAGGCACCCCAGGAGCTCCCCTGAAGCTCCATGGGCTCAGGTTGCTGGACCTCAATCTCCATTACTGAGATGTCTACTACAATTCCAGTCTTGGATAGGAATGACATCATACATTACATTGTGCCAATACACTTGGAACTACACTTGCACCTGCACGCTTTTGAGCAGCTCTAAGGCAGACCAGAGAACAGGAGGTGGCATCCACGCCACCGAGTGGTGAAGGCACAAGAACAACCCTGTCCATGCTGTGCATCAATGAGGCACCGATATGATCACACCGGCCAACAGCAGTCCTGTACCACAGACCCTGTGACATTTCTACAGCAGTTTGAATTGATGGGCAAGGCTCCTTCCTCCTCCACACAAAACCAACCATTCCCCATGCAGCACCCCAGCAGACATTACATATGCTGAAGCACACCACAGACAGGAGCCTGACAACAGGGAAATAGCAGACAGAATACATCAGACAAAAAATACCATGGTTTTGGAGCACATGCAAAAGGCAGTTTGATTTGATAAGGGATCATACTGCTGTACTGTTAAGGGATGTCCTTTCATGTCTAAATCCAGGTTTCCATGTCACAGTGCAGCAAGGATTAAGACAGCATTACCACAGCTGCAGTGGTATTTGTCCCAATTCTCCACTACCCAGCTGAGGCTTAGAAAAGAATCGTAGACTCAGTGAAATTCCTCCTTACACCTGCTCTGAAACAGGAGGAGAAAAGAGGGGCAGTTTAGCAGCCCACAATGAAAGGAGACAGTGCTGTGCACCAACGCTGTTTTATTCACTCACCTCTCCTGTAAAAGTGGAAGAGGGAGAACGCTCCTCTTTGAGCAAACTAGAGCCCAAAGGGGCCAGCTTGTGGGGCCATTTGCTCGGCGTTTGCATCTGTGAGCCAAGGGCACCCTCGCTCCTGCTGACCACTTTTCTCTCTGCCCTGTGCTTTTTACAGCTTATGGCTGCAGAAACACAGATGGGCTACTGCATACATAAACCCAAGTACATGACGGGTTTGAAACCAAAATTCTACAAAGATGAGAGTCTGTCTCCTATCCAAGAATAGCTAATTAATGCAAGACTCTGAAGTGCCATGGAAAATGTTAGAAAAGTTGGGCTGCCACCATTTTGTGATGTGACAGCTTTTATCTACCGTATGTGTGGGGAGGGGAGTTCAACCAACATAGCATATGTTAAAACAAAAATTATAAACATATGTTAGGCTGCTAAAATTGGACATTTACCAATCTGCTTAGCAATTTAGCTAAGCATTGAATTTTAGTTTTGAAAACTATGTAGGCACACAGCAGCAAATATCATTGTATTGCCATGACCATATCTGCCTCGCATAGGATATAACATAAATTGTTTTGCATGCAAAACTAATAACAAGCTCAGATTTTTTTAATGCTCATTTTAAAATGATACATTGTGGCACACCAGAATAGACTTCTACAGAGCATGCTGGATTTATATAACACACACAGACTTCTGAAATAGCCTTGCAGATAAATTAGAATGGATCCATTTTAGAACCTGACCTTCCAAGGGCAGAATATTATCAGATATCCCTGATGATGGCCAAACACCATTAAAATACTTCATGAACTACAAAGCACTGGCAAGATAATATAGCTTTCAAGTATTTGGCTCTTAATTGTTTCATGTACTTGGAGTTCATCTAGTTAATAATCTGTCAGTAAGTTCCAGAAACACACAGAATAACTTTTTATTATTATTTTGTTATTCTTCTTGACTGAAGCAAAAATATGTCATAAGCTGGCTGGCTGTCTGCTCTGTAATAGTGATACATTAATCACAATGCCACCTTCAGCAACATTTTGAGGTTTGCAAGATTAAGAGAGAAAACTAAAAAACCTTTTCTGGGATAAGGCATGATCCTGCTTTCTCTCAGTACTACATATAAGACCTTCTTTAATATGAAAAGTATGAAGAACCATGCTCCTTTTCCACTGATGCAGAAGATGCTGACTGTCTGAACAAAGGCCAGCATCTCATGGCCTGTCTTAGACACATGAGAACCTGGAGGCAAGCACAGAAAATACAGTCCACATTGCTGAGATACACCTTCAACCACCTGCACCACTCCCTCAGGACTGCAAGATGGGCCAAGATAACCACAGTGAGCAGCAAGTCCTTGGAGAAGGGAATGTAGCTCTGGGCAAGCACCCATTTCAAAATGTCTTGCATCATCCCTTGAACTCAGTCACCATCCAGCTGCAGGCTGGATATTGCAAATGATGACAAAATGCTATCCCACTGCAACCAGTTTCAGTGCCCCAAGCAGGCCTCCAAAAGCTGCTGCAGGCTCTGGTTTCCCTGCTAAACAGTGTCACTCAGGATTGTTCAGGTTTATCCATAAGCTTCCCACTAACTACAAGGGTAATGCTTCCAGACACATGATTCAAAGCAAGTAAAATGCTTTTCAGTAGCCAAAACACTTGCAAACTCTGTAGGTGTGCTGCCAACTGGTATGAGACCACTTCAAAGACTCATATAATCAGATTACAAGACAAGTTATAGTGAATTTATTTTAAGCAATTCAGTAGAGTAGCCACAGACTAGAATTTGTGATCAGCAAGCTAATCAGGTACATCACATTGCTGAATTATTGAGACAGTATATAATTTTTCAAAAGATAAATGTATACAACACAGATGACATTAGGAGTTAAAGACCAAAAGCAAAGCAAACAAATTCAGACTTCTGGGGGGGTGGAAAGGCACCAAACTCTCTAACCTGCATAATTCAGAAGTATAAGGTGAAAAGCCTGATTACACTATTTTCATTTGGACTTAAAAAAACAGATTCATAAAAACAAAATAAGCAAATTCTGAGGAAAGAAACTATGGTTGGAAAAAGAAATTACATATATGCATGACAGAAAATTAAACTAAGGAACATCATCAGAAACAATATCTGTTTTTCTTTCATTTATACCTTATTTTTTTTTCCACAAACTAAAACAGAGTTTGTTATTTACTGAAGGAATGTCAATAAGGCCCTTTAGTGGTAACTTCCAATAGTGCATAAGACTAAGGCACACAGAGCTACAAAAAATTAAACAGCTGTGACCTGATCTCCTGCCAACATTCCTGTGTTCTTCCTTACCTCCACAATGAGACAAAACAGCTAAAAGTCAATGCCATATTTTAAGGGAAAATCCTCATTACACAAACATATTTTGAATACATTACATTACAAATTATAGACTTTGACAAGGCAATGCTGAAGTTATTCTTAAATATTCTCAAATGTGTCTACTGCCTTTAAATACATCCATTTTTCAAGGAATGCAATCTGAAAAAACACTGCCTTTGGCTGCTGAGGGAATATTCTTTTTCCAATGCCTTGAAAATGTTGCCAGACAGCTTTCTGCATTTGTAAATAACTGTCAGATGAAAGGGACAGAGACACTTAAACACCTATAAAATCCTCACTGCAAGATTATCACTATTCCTTCTGCCTTTTTTCCTTCACTCTCTGCAACTCATTATGTGTATTTTTTTACAGATGCATACTCCACAAAAATTTTACTCCTATAGAGTTTCATATAAGTCAAAATAAATTTGTTTATAAATTAAATATTAGCAGCATTTATTGTAGTGAGGTACTTTCTTAGTTCTCACTGATTAGCTACACCATTTGGGCATAATAAAACTTTAGAGACCTCATCCTTCCAGAACAGGAAGAGGGAATGATACCTTTTTTAAAAAAAAAAAAGTTATTAAATACCAAGAACAGGACACATGCAGACCTGGTAACAGTGCAAAAGACAGCAGGGGAAACCAAATTATTTAGATAGGACATGCCAGAGGAGGCAGCTAATATGAACCACTAAGTTCATCCACAAATGAGAAAGTCTTCAGCTTTACCTGCTTTATCCCCATAGTACTGATTCTAATTCCATTCTTCTGGAGAACTGAGGAAATCTGTGCTTTACCACGGATCTTCAGATGCCCTCCTTAGTAATACCCTAGCCAACATGGTGTCCTTAGAAGAAGTTAAGTAGTATTACAAAGCAGCAAGCATAATTAGTATTTAAGACCCAGGAGTTATTTCATGGTTGTAATATGTATGTAATCAACAATATAAAAACCAAATATGCCTTTCTTAGGATGTTTCAACCCTAAGTAGCAGCAGGAATATTGCAAGTTTTGTGCCATATCAATTTTCTGTCACATCAAGCTTTAAAGAGATCAGTTTTACAAATTTGCTATCATCTTAAGCCAAAATATCACCAGAGATCTGCACCTCAGACCTAGCTGGGATAGGAATTTGGTCTCAGCTCAAGCTCTAACTCAGCTGAGGTATCATTCCCTGGTTTGTCTCTGTTACAGAAATAATGAAAGTGTGAACAGACAGAGCCTTTATCAGGACTATGTATATTTCAACAGCCAATCAAAAAAAGAAAGAGACAAATATCTCTACGGATTCCCCTTCAGAATCAATGAGTCTCACAGACTTCAAGATGGATAAAGAAGGGAATATGTGGATGTTTGTAGTGGAGACTCCACTGCAGTACAGCACCTCCCAGCTGGAAAATATATGGTCACATGTGTACGAATAAGTCCTCTCTAGTTTGAACTGCACCATCTTCATTTATCTGTCATGGGCCCTGACAAAGCATTTAAGAAAAAGATTAGAAGGCTCCTAAGAAAGGAACTACATTTCCCTGCCTGGGGCATACCACTTGTCTGAGGTTGGTTGGAACAGGCCTGAAATATTAATGAGTAAGCCATTTGTCAAGAAAATTATGCAAGAAAACTTGGCAGCCATACAAAGGCGTTAGCAACAAGATACCAAGCTAGGGCAGTGCACACTAAGCACTTGAAAGAGAAAACAGGAAGGAAAGAAAATTTTAAATCACTTTCATTTGCCTGTCCACATTCATAAGCTTTGGCAGAAAACAGTAAATTAATGAGTGAGTAAAACATCACACTCAGTAATAACAGGTACTAACTTCTAAAAGGGACTATGAGCTGCTCCAGGTCTAGAATTCATGTTTTTAGGAGTTGATTCCATCAAGACATTTCTCCTAGTGACCTTCTTTGCAAATAAACTTGCTTACCAGGTGCTATGTGAGCTAAAAGGTGTTGTCGTGGCAGAAACCACTTAATTATTGAAAATTCACAGAAGTAAATGGGAAAAAAAAAAACAATTTGCACAAGGGAAAAATGCACAAAGCCAAAAAAAGCACATTATTCTTGAGGTTTTCTCACAAACCATAGTGAAGGAAAGCAAAGATAAAATTGTAACCACTCTGTAAAATCTGATGTTAAAATCTATACTCTCTGAACAGACTGAAGACCTAAATCACTTCCATGAGTTTCCAAGTATCATTTCTCCTTAAGAAGAGCTTGCAAAAGAAAAAGATTTAAAACACTTCAGTCAGACTCCATATTTATTTTTAATTTTTATATATTTTTAATGTAAGTATGTTTTAGGGCCAGGTACACTATGATTTTACATAGCACTCCTTATATAATAAATTTGAAGTCTTATTTTTTAAGTAGGCAGTGCTAGTTTTTACTGTAAGCAAACCTGAAAAGCATCTAAAGCATCACAGTATATTAAACTGATCTAAAATTTGCATTAAATATGATGGTTGTCAAATAAAGCAGATTAATAATTTATTCTGGTTTATCAAAACATAGCCATAATCACCTTGCCAAATGTTAAACATGTCCAACAATGTGATCCATAGGTTTAATCACTATTGACACCAACTGGACTCACTGACATATCCAGAACAGTGTGATGCAGCAGCATTTAGACTTCCATTAAGCAGCACTCTAATTTTCCAAAGCATATCTCTACATAGGATCTCAACGTGCTTTTCAGCCATTAACCAGTTAAGCTCTACAGTATGCCCATGGGAAAAGTATTGCATTATTTATACCCATTAGTGCAGCAGCTCCCAAGTCAAAAGCACTGTCTTTCAACATCTTAGCTTTCACCTTTTTTTTCCCCAAATTGTTTTGACTATATTGCCATTTTTCTCTGTGTTCAGAATTTTTTTGTTGTTTGCAATATCATTTTATCAACAGTTTAACAAGTATAACTGCTACTGTGAACAGAATCAAAATGTTTTGAGAGCAGCTTGCCAGAACTGCCCATTAGGAACCACACTGAACAGCTCAGAAAAACTGATATATTCTTACTGAAACAATCTTCTCCTTGAATGTGTAGATTTTTAAGGTTTAAACATACATTCCTGGAGCAAGAATTAGAGAGCCATTGCTCTGCTTGTATTGTGGTTCAAACTTAAATGTTATTGTAATTACAATTATGTAATTAATCTGATCAGGAGAGAACACCTGTAAAGGTAGAAGACACTCAGGGAAGATGGTATAGGGAAGGTATATAAATAAAGTTTTATTGAGGCAAACAGGAAAATGCAATACTGGGTGGACTGACCATTGCTGCTGTACCTGTTCCATGGCAGGGTTGGCCTAAAACCCAACATGGCATTCACAAACTGTCATCCTCTAGATAGGATTTTTCACCTCTGGTGACTGTATTTGCCAAAAAAACAAGGACAGCATTTACTTCAATGAAGAAATTATATCACAGAAGCAAAGAATTGTTAAGGTTGGCAGCCTGTTCCAGTGCTCTGCCATCTGAAACGTAAAGAAGTTCTCCCTTGTGTTGAGATGGAACTTCTTATATTTTATTTTATGGCCACTGCTCCTCATCCTGTCATTGGGCAACTGTGAAAAGAGTCTGGAACCATCCTCTTGGCACCTGCTTTTTTGATATTTATATGCATTATTGAGATGCCCTCTCAGTCTTTTCTCCAGACGAAACATGCCCAGATACCACAGAGTCTCTCCTCATAAGAGAGATGCTCCAGACCCCAAATCACCTTTGCGTCCCTCCAGTGGACACTCTCCAGGAGCTGCTGGTCTCTCCTGTACTGAGGAGCCCAGAAACTGACACAGCACTCCAGATGTGGCCTCACCAGGGTTGAGCAGAGGGCCAGGACCACCTCCCTCAGCCTGCTGGCCACATTCTTCCCAATGTACCCCAGGATGCCACTGGGCCTCCTGGCTGTGAAGGCACTGTTGGCTCATGGTCAACTTGTCATCTACCAAACTCTGTTTGTTGGTGACCTCTTTTGGGCAAGTTTCACACTGTACTTAACCCCACTGCTGCTTTTGTCTCAGTGATTTTGCAGAGTGAATCACGTCAGCCTCCCAGTCCAGCCAGGGAAAAGAGAATTACGTGGGTGGTTGTCTCTCCTGTATCACTTGTGAGAGCTAACAGAGTCATCTGAGATTCAAACACAACACATTACATGTGCTAAAGCAAGCAATTAAGAGTCTTTTAGTCATATTCACCAGTGAAAACCTTGCCAAAAGCCACAGCCCACCATCAGCCTTAGGATTTGGCTCTGCAGGGGCCAAAATGCTTAGGGTCAGCCAGGCACAGCAGCCAGCATTTGCTGAACCAGCTCAGCAGAGCTCACACAAGGCCCACAATAGCTTCAGAGTAAAGGAAAAAGAAAGCAAATCTCACCAAGGTCATGAAACAGCCAGAGGATGTCTACTACACCATGCCTTGTTGCCGCTCCAGTAGCCCTTGAATCCAGGAATACTAGACAAAATATGAGGATACAGCACATGAAAGGGAAATTGCCTATGCTGGCAGCACCAGGCGTGACAATCAGAAAGAAATGTACCACATATAAGTGCTAAATAATCCTACATAATAATCCTTATGATGACCAGTGGGCAGAGGAAAGCCAAATCCACAGTGTAATTTAAAAGCATTATACTATGCTTAGAAACCAAATCATTATTGAACAGAGATGTATGTCTCAATGTGCAATAGGGTGGGAAACAGTGACTTGCTGAGACCAGAATCAACTACATGGGACCTGAGAAGGCCACAATGAATTAGCTTTATGGTAAAAAGATATGGCCACAACCCCTCTCCCCCACATAAATAAAAAGCCAAAAGACTACTACTACAATAAGCTGCAGGTAAGGAAAATCAGGTTTTATTTAGCAAGGAAAAACATAACATAAGGTGTTGCATCTATACAATACCTAACTCAGCCACAGATTTATGATGTGTGCCAATATTTTTTCACTGCAAAACTTTCATATTACATTCCTGGAATTCCAGGGACCACTGCCTAGAGCTAATAAATAAAAATGATTGCTCAGAATTACTTTCTTCTCCCTACCTGCTAGCTCAAAGGTACAATTTCCCAAGTATAGGCTATCATGTAAGCAACATAGGGATTGACTCTGCTTTTATTTTGGGGGTATTTTTCTCTGTTGTTATTATCTTATTTGGTCTTAAAAAAATATTAACTTTAATTTCCATGCTACTACTCTATGTATACTCAAAGAATCAAAAGATTTACAGGAAATTTGTCCAGCTCACAATATGATATGGCAAAAACTGGCCTAGCATACTATTTTGAGGCTGAGTGGACAAAATTATATTCATCACATCTGATCAACCTGATTCATCTACAAATCTACTGAATACCCAAATGAGAACTTGCAATTTATTCAAAAACATGTAAGCAAAACTGCAACAATTTCTATGCATAATTGCACAAACATCTAACTTCAGTACCTCTAAATTAAATTTGCATGTGGCACTTTCATATTTGTAAATTACAACTAAACATTTCCAGTTGTTTACATGTTTCTACCCCACCAGCCAAAGATGAAAAGTCTCAGGATGAAGGTTTTTTAATTCCGAAAGTAAAAGCTGCTATCCTGGACCTTTCTGGCATTTAATTTCTGCCATTCCAATGCACTAACTGGCATCTGGGCTAGAAACTCTCCTTTTCCACTTCCTCCCTCTGTCATCTGCTGGGAGACAGAGAAATAATTAGATTGACTCAAGCAGTTCTGATTGCTTTCCGTGTGTGGTTCACTTCTTGACAGCAGAGAGGGAAGTTGTGATAAATAAGGATCAATAGACTGGATAGGAATGTTTAAATTTTCTTCAAAGCTGAAGAGCAATGCCACAAAAAAAAAAAAAAAAAAACCCAAAAAAACAACTTTTTGTTTAGGGCAAGTTATTTGGCAAAAAAAGTTGAGTGAGTTTACTGTGTAGCAAAGTTTACCAGAGTTGTGAAGACTAGAATTTAAACAAAATGAAACTGCAGTCAGTCTTTTCAGTTCTCATTTACTTCTTACTAGAAGAACAGCTCAAAGGAAAGGAAAGCAATCAAGGCATGATGTTAACATTTCAACATCAGTTAAAGAAGAATTACATCCAGTGGAGGGTTCTTCTATCACAAACTGTTGCAAAATCTTACATAAAATACACCATTACAATCAGCACCTCTGTTCATAATTACAGGACAAGATCAAATACTGTGTACAGGCAGAAAAAAAAAATAATAAAAATTTACCACCTCATGCTTCCAGGCTGATGCTATTTAATTAAGATAGAGGTAGAGGAAAGATAGTTTCCTGTGTTATCATTGCTGTCATAGACCTGCTGTGAGCATTCAGTCTTCTTTAGCAGTACCTGAATTTAGGATAAAATAACTATAAAGCACTCAATAAGACTTATTTTCCTTAAAGTCCTCAAGCCCGCTTCTCCTTGTAGCAGAGTAGCAAACTAAGGAAAGCTCTTCTAATGTCTCTTTCATACTTTCAAATTACTTCTCTGCTATTATGGTTAATTGGATACTGTGTAAAGTGGGTAAATCATAATGTTTCATCAGAAAAACAAGAAGTAAATTTCAACAGTCTTTTAACCTGATGTGCTTTTTCTGTAGCACTTTCTACAAATTTGTTGTAAAATGCAAAATAAATAATAGAAATATATCTTTTGGTGTGTCCAGTGATCACACTTAAGGCTGAAATTCACCACTTTGAGAAGGGTGGCACCCAACTCATTGCCAGGTTCAGCCTTACAAAGATAACTACAAAATCATGCACAGTTCTGACACCTGAATCCTCCACTGCACTGGATACATCTCACACAGCAGCAATTTGCAGCTTAAGGCTTGAACTCAAATCTGTTTACTGAAAGCTTTAGAACACAGCCTTTCGACATACCAGGTACACTCAAAAATATCTTGTGTAAATAAAATTACATCTCCATAAGAGAATGTCCATCATTCAACTGTTCAAATAATTACCACATTCATCTCCATCCTAAAGGTGTCCACCCCTTATTCAATTTAAGTTCCATGTGCATCAAATTTAGTGCACTCAGTACAACTCTCATGCCAATTTCTATTATTTCACTCAAAAACCACAACTTTATTATTAGCAATCTGTGGGCAATTAGTGTAAATATCAGCAGACTTAGATTAATCTTGATTAGTGTTTGTTTCAATTCCACAGGCAAGCAAGAAATCATCTGCAGTAAGAATACCAATGACTTTATGTCTAGCTGTATTCATGCTGCTGTGTTTGGCCCTCTCTCTCGGGGGAAAAAAAAAAAAGGAAATTTTACATTGAATTGTGCATATTTTTCAGTATGTGACATAATGCCTTCAAGACATACAATTTACTCCATGACATGCTTCTTCCTATAGATACAAATGACACCGGTGAAGAAGTGAAATATAAGTTCTAAAACAAAATACTATGCTTTGATATTTGAAAGGATACTTTCATATTTGTCTCTTCTATACCAACTGTGATTTGTATTGTTATAAGCATCCACTAATTGCAGGAGTCCAACAGAAGCCTGATTATTTATAAAGCTATAAAACAGTGACAGAATATCCTTACCTGACCATTCAACCAGTGGCCAATAGGTAGCTACAAATGTGCAAATAAGCACCTCCAACTTTTCTTTTCATGCTATGAGATCATTTAGCAAAAATCAAGTCCTGTTCTGCACTTACTACTCCTACTTGTTCCTTATGCATCATCAGATCATTAAAACATTCAGCTTTTGTTCTATCCCACTGAGAAACAGAGGGGAAAAGGTAGCAGAGGCCAGAAACCACAAGATTCCTAATTTCCCTTCTATGCTTTCCAGTTTGTATTACCAAAGAAAAGGCAGCTGACTCCCCCACTTTTTCTCATAAGCAAGTGTTTTTCTACAGAAAACTGCCGGTGAATGAAGGCAAAATTTGATTTTATGACCCAAAAAATTGCTAATAGCTCTCTGTCAAACACAAGATGGTTTGATAAGTGGGTTTTAGTAAGGATCTGAACTTGGTCCAGTTTCAGGGAGTGTTTCCATTAGCAACCTACAGAACTGAACAGAGGACATGCTTAAATCTGCAGATCATCACGAGCGAACACTGCAGGTATGCTGGATTATAGGGCTGGAACCCAAAATCATTCTGTCAAACTAGAGAAGTGCTCATAAAAATAACAGAACAATTCATCAGGGGCAAGCACAATTTTCCATACTTTGTCAAAGCCAGCTACACACCAACAGCAGAGCAAATAAACTGCTAGACAACAGTTTCCTCAGAGGGGAATCAGGGGTTGTAATAGACCATGAGCTCCATAAAAGTTCAAAATGGGATCCAAAAAACAGAAAAGAGCCATTATATGATTTTATAAACAGGAATGTATACCATACAAAATAGGAAGCATTCCTGTCCTGTTTTGCAGGAAAGAATAAATAAGTCAATTTTTTTACATAACATTTATTAAAAAAATACAAATAATTTGAAGGTCCAAAGACAGTAACAGAAATTACAAGTCTCAAAGAAGGAAGTATGTAGAAGGACTGAAAATGCTAGCACCATATAGCCAGAGGGGAAACAAATTAACTACACTTTCACCACCATGATCAGATCTGAAAGAAGTAGAACACTCTTTGGACTAACCTTGTCTCCACTGCACCCTGGCTAGGACATGCAGCAATACACCTACCAAAACTGAAGTTCAAAAAATTTGTGTAAGTTATAAGGAGATGTCTTTCTAAAAATACAATGGCATGTTGCAAGAGAGGGCTTGTGCAGACCCTACTGTAGTTTTATTATTTCATGCAGATTTCTAAACAGCTGTGCTAAAAAGAAACAGGTGTAAAATTCAACCTGCTTTGGGGGCCAGACTAGTCAGTATCTCAAGGTCTTTCCAGTCTTATTGTGGTTTGTTATAATTTCTATGATCATTATCACAACTTTTAATGAAGCACATATTAAGGGCTTATTCCTTAGAGGTCTAGCCAAGTCTTTCTTTCAGTAGCAGTTTTAATGGTGCTCATGGCTTTATGCCAGTTATAATGCTGAAAGCTTAGCAGGTGATGTATTTGCTTATAGGCACTGTCATATTTTATCCATCTCAGCATCTATTTGGTAAGTGCTCTAACATTCTAGAGTATGGCAGGTGCTATATAAAACACACCATTATTTTCCATATTTTATTCTCCTCATTGGCATTCCTACTCTCAGATTAACTGGCAAAAGTACAGACATTCATAGCAATTTTTAAAAAGAAAGTTTGAGTGCTCACTGACAGCCACAGTTAGCTCTGTACTATCAGTAAACAAAACACAACACAACACTGTTCCTTCCCTATCACAACAAAATTTCTCAGCAGTTTTCTGTATAGATGGAAATATGATGGTGGACAAACCGCAGTGGCCATTTGGACACCAGCTGCTAACTGTGTTTTGGAACAATGATACCTGGTTTACCTAAAATGCATTATGGTGGTATTTCAATTATTCTCTTCATCTTGTTTCATGGCAGAGGATAGGCAGAAAAATCCATTTAGATTAGGCTTTTCCATTCATAATTTCATGCTACTTTTGTAGGATTTCTAGGTGGTCTAGGTAAAAAATTCCACTGAAGTTAATGGATCATACCAGAAACATCCATGGAAATCATACTGAGCTGACAAGATCCTAATTTTACTCCATTTTTCAAACTGCGGTCATATGTATTTGTGATGTTTTAATTTCTTTTTTCAGTATTCTTTCATACAGAAGCCATCATTTCCATGACTTGGGTTCTTGAAAAACTTCTAATTTCTCTTCAATCTCATTTTAGAGAATAAGGGGACTGAAACTGAATATGATACTCAAGAGTCAATATTTCAGCTGATATTACTGAAGCATAAAATGACTTTGGGAAGGTCATCTCATCCTCCTATCCCAATGCTTTTCCTTACATTTCATCTTGACTGCACTCCTCACTACAGTGAGATTAAACATTAAGTACAACACAAACCTGTATGATGCCTGTGACTTTACTGCTTGAAGGACTTGAAAATAAAATATTTCTCCTTTTCTTAAAACAACAAAGTTTTTAATTTGTAATTGATTACTCCAACACCTCCAAGCAGATTCACATAGAAGTGCAAGGAACATAATAAAATTTATTCATAATGCTTTCACTTTTGTCCATCACTGTAAGATATGAACAGCAATGTCTCCCAACTAATTACAGCTAATGTTCACACCCAAGCAATTCAGAAATGATGCTTCACTGTCAATACTACTTTATTTCAGGGCAAAAAAAGAAAGTAATACAGGTGAACACTGGCAGAAGCAGAGAAAAAAGCAAGTTGTTTTCTTTTATCTATCCTGTGCCATTAGGTAAAGACCTTTTTTTAACAATATGTCACTTGAGTAGCAGCTGTGTCCTATTGAAAAATGCTCAAAACCAAGGAAAAATTGTGCAAGATGTCAGATACATGGTATGGGCCAGTCCGTTTAGTATTTTTATGTGTTTCAAATACCTATAAATCATCTGAAGACAAATTTTAGGAACAGCTGAAAAATCTAAAAATGTAATTCCTAAGGTGCAATTCTTCTCACTGCACATCACAGACTGCTCCTCCCAGTGAGGAGAACATTTCAGGGTGCACCTCTACATAATCACAGAATCTACTACACTAGGAGCAAAATTACTAATCTAGCATCATACCAGTAACAGTGGACAAGGTCAAGGCAAGATAAAGAATAGGATAATAGGCCCTCTTATAAAGCAGCTTGGAATCAACTTTTCTTTTCTTTTGGTAAAGAAACCAAGTACAGAAAAAATTTTAAACCCTCAAGCATGAAAAATCCCACATGAATATTTAATGCATTTTGCTGGACAGACAGCTCCATGACAGACTTAATGACAAAATACATATGTTAGCACACATAAGCTTTCCTTGAATGAAGCCAGGTGAGTGGAAACTAACAATACAATCAACACCATTTCCAACATGCTCTCCAAAATGTTTTTGTCTCTCCTCCTGGTAGACTTACCACTGATCTTTCCATCAGAAATACAAACAGAACATGAAGGGTATCCATCGCAAACATACCCTGAAGAGAAAACAATCCCTTTCTCACCTCCACTCTATCAGGTCTGTGAAGTAGAACAGTCCTTTTTTAAATTGCATATACCAGTGATGGAAAAGCAGTCACTTTACCAGTGATGGAAAAGCATGCAAGCAGATTACTTCTTGACTGCTGAAGCAAACACCTCAGGAATGTTTTGGGTTGTTTTTTTATTTATAACCACAAAAATTAAGGCTTTCCTCTTCCAGAATTATTCCAACTTTTTGAGCAGGACAAGCAACATAACATTATAATCATGTTTATAATGTCTTAAATCATGGATCTGTTTTTAAAATCTCATATTTTTCATATGGGAAAAGTTATCAGCTTTCATCCAGTGCAGAACACATGTTTTTTATCTCCTGTAAAGTTTTCTATAGACTGCAAAGTTTCAAGGCACTAAATCTTAGGTGCACTTTGTTTAGATACTGAATTTTACTACAAGTAATACTTACAGGCTTTTTATATGTCTATTAAAATATCTTCCTTTCTTGACTATATATAGCAATGAAATAACTAAAGATTAGATTTACAGATGCAGAAAATGAAAACTACCGACAATAAACATGCAAAACCCTCTGAACTGTCAGTAAATAAACTTTTCTGTAGAACATTTTTGGTGTTCTGTATATCAAACTCAGTGGTGAGTGTATAGCATAAAATTTTACTGGTAAGATATTAAGATTACTACTTATGACTCACAAGCAACAACAGTTCCCATACAAACTACTCTATAGAAGTGGTGGTAAAACTTTCAGACTTTATGACGTAAGTCATCACCATTCTGCTGACTAAAATCTTAATTATTTATATGAAGAACTGCCCCCCAGCATGACAGGTCACACAGGGTCTCAAATCTCCCCAAATTTCCATTTGATAATCAAACATTCCCTTTTTCTCCTGCCAAGTCTGTCTTGGCATCATCTTAGACTCCACCTGTTTTTCACTCTTTCCATTAAGATCATAAACTCTCTCAGCAAGTCAATGCACAAAGTTCCCAGGGGCTACCAACACAGGGTGAAAATGAAGTTAATTTTATACTCAAGAAAAATGAAGCTCTGAGCTATACAATTTCTAAACCTTCTGAAACCCCAAAGAAGTTAAAACTCACCCTACCCTAAAGTCTTGTCACATCCATCTTTTGACTGTATTTTAATTACTGAAGTTTCAGTTAGATTCACGTTTGATTCTACTGGAATAAAATCTCAAGGACAAACCTGAAACTGGCCAAGTGCTGCCTGATCCACCACACTTGATCCTGCCCTTTTCTGGAGCTACAGGCACGTGCACAACCCAGGAAAAATTTACTAAGAACTTACATCCTTATATTCCATGGTGCACAACAACTTAAACCATACGATTAGTCTGCAAAGGAAGAGTTTCATGTCAATGGGAAAAGGTGAGGGGGGAGGAACAAGATTTTTTTTTCCTTACAATTTTAAGCCATGAAACCATTTCTTCTGCACATTAAGATGACACTAACATGCAAAATAATTGTCCCTGCTTGAAGCACCTACAATAGAGTTTTCAGGACATGGGAAAAGCTTTTTTCACCTGCAAATACCAGTCCACGACTACAGCAATCTAAACTGAAAAGGACTTTTAACAGATCTCCCAATGCACTTCCCCTTCCAGTGGTAGACTCCATGGAATAATGGATGAAACTTGCCATTTTATGGAACTATTCTATGATTACAGAGATTTTTTTTTTTTTTTGAAAGAATAAATCATCTTCCTACAATTTGCCTTAAGTGATGTGCACATTCTTTTAGGACTTTTTGGTCTCTGCCTGAAGAATTCATGTAAAACTTATGTAACAATTCAACAGTTCAAAGTTTTATGCAAAACCTTCTTTTGCCAATTCCGTAAGTAAATTTTAGTACAATAAGGACAGGAACCTGGAGGGAAATAAAGGAAAGGGATCTGCCTTCATTTGACAAAACTGTCATAGACACCTTCTCCCCCTCTTGCATCTTCTCATTTATTTGTGTGAATGAACTGCACAGAGCAGCCACACTGATTTTAGCAGTACTGAAGAGGTCTAGCCCCTAAAAGACGTACTAACAGATGATGAAGCAGCATTAGTGTTACAGAATAATAACAATTTCCATTAAAAGCTGACAAACTACTTGTTCAATAAAACTGTTCATTTCCTTTTTCATGCACTTGCTGAAAAGTGCCAGAGCAGAGTTTAGAACAGTCTTTTACCATCTGAATAGCATCTGCTAATTTCATCAGCTCAGTTCTTCCTGCATGTCAGATTTGGCTGCACCAGTACCATCAGTATTGAACACGTCTGTAGAAAATGTATCTATTTAAAAGCATACCAGTTAATGGCTTAATAAAAGTAGTCAGCAAAGCCAAAGGGCACCTGTTTGTAGAGGAAACTAAATATATAGGTCCTACATTGAGCTGTAAGCCACGTGTCCAGAAATTTCTAAGAATCACTTTCCAAATTAAGTCCTCATTCCCTTCAGGATCTCCATCATTCAAATGCATGAAGGTGTGAATGTGTGTATAGGAACACACCAGCTGGCAGAGTCACTCAGAAGTCATTTCAAAAGGAGAACCGTGTTACTGGTTTGAAAAATAACAATTTATGTTTGTTCCATCAAAAAAAAATCTTTAACAAAAAACTACAGCTCAAAAAAAAATTTACAGATGTCACAGGTTTAGGTAAAGGATGTGCCCTCAGACAGAAGTGGAAAGCTTAGTAACTGAAGAATCATCTTGCCTTCTCTAGCAACTAGTTCTGCACTGGCTGTTTCATTTCATTGCAAATAAAAGTATTAAATACCTCTTAACATTGAAGTTGAAATGTTCAGTTGTATATTACAACCACAGCAAGCTACTTCAAAGCAGACAAGAAATACTGTCAAGGTAACAAAAACATTCTACCTAAACATGTGTAACATAAACATGCATCATACCTGCTTTAGCAAACCATATTGGATGTTTCTATTAAATTGATTGAATAGTTACAGGTCTTCCATAACAAATCCCAAATATCACAGATTTTACCTCTTCAAATAATTTAATTTCAATTGCACATTATATTCATGAAAATAAAGAAATCAGATTTTTTGGTGAGCAACAGAAGTAAGTTTGCAGATAGCTTCAGTCATTACTGATTCCTCCTGACAGCTGCATCATCTTGAGGTTTGACTGCATGCAGTGTGTCCCAGGAAACAGATCTACTGGTCTGAATTTCAGATGGCATGAAGTCTGAGGTAGCCTATGATCTCTCCTAATATAACTAGAAGAGATGATCCTGCACCTCCTTCCTGCCATCTGTCCAGGTTGGGGGATGAGCACCTCCGACATGAAAGGAGAGATATGCTGGCCCAGACATCAGAGACCCAAACAACAAAAAGGTGTCTCCTAAGTTGCAAGCAGCAGACAAGGTGGAACTTAAAAAAAATCTCTGAGTCTGCCTGAGGGAGGCTAAGAATCTGTTCCTCCCTTCACTTAAAGCAAATTATTATCACTGCAATGGAGGAAACCCAAATCAAATTCTGTGTTGAAACCTGAACTATATTCTAAGCTCTGCACATACATGCACAGTCCTTATCTCACACAACCCACAAAAAACGAGCAACACCAATATAGTCCTTACAAAGTTTCTTCCTATTTTTTCATTTGTCTAAATAAGAAAGATCTAAAAAAAAAAAAATAAAATTATATACTGAATACTTTAATCCATCAACAAAACACAGTTGTATAAAGAACAAAGCTGGGGAACACTAATTTCCTGCATGATAAAATGAGCACCTGCTTACATCTGGAAATACCTGATTATTACAATAAACCATAGTTCAAAATTACTCTAAAAAACATGGAAGATTATATTAACACCTTTTTGCCACTTCATAGTTCATATTTTATGCCTAACTTTTACAGAAGAAAAATCATAATTATCTTGTAAGACTGAAACCACCTGTACCTTTCCTGCTCAAGATGATATTCATTAATTATAAAAACTAGAAGAACACAATATCCAGAAACATTCTGCTTCATTCAATAAAGATAAAGCCCTTATTTTGCCTATTCACTAGTTTTCCATGTGAATTATGGTTTTGGGGGAAAGTGTATACTGTTTGGTTTCTGTATTTTTAATTGAATTCAAATTTCCATCAAAATGTCCCAAATTAAAATTAATTAGTAGCTGGTAAGCAGGAAATGCATCAATCCATACCTTATAAAATTGGAATGCATAAATATTAAGAAACCAGCTATATTTGTGTTAGACTGTATAATTCCTCAAAAGAGGGAAAAAAAAAAAGCTTACTTTAGGATAAAGCACTGACATTAACATTACTTACCAAGCAACTAATTCCAAGCATTTTCAAGGAAAACAACTCATAATGCACAAAAGCTTCTCTATTTTTTTAAAGCATTCATTTTTAATTATGATTTAAATCAATTCAGCTTGACTGATGTCCTGGTTTGCTCACACCAATCTTCAAGCTCCCCCTCCCATGACCAGAATAAAAGTTGCTAAGTTTCATACTGATGGGGAGTAGGGAGCTGCTAGCTCACATAAATGATTTCTGGCGTGCATCAAAGGAAGGCCTTTGGAAGGGTCCTCCCTAACAATCTTCAAGTGATTCTCTCAGGAAAACTTATTACTCTCTAAAGATGGTAGTCTGGAATAGAGTTCCCAGTCTCAATTAACCTGGGCTGGTTTCAGCTAATGAAGTGGAAGTGAGGAAAAAAATTAACAAGATATAGTACACTACTTTTAGCATATGGCCTTATTTATATTTAGAGCTGCTTCAAGCCCTAAAATGAAGATTTCATCAACATATAGTAAAGTTAAAATCAGCAAAAAAATATTATTTTATTTGCAGTGTCTAAATTAAGTATCTTTATAAAAATAACAAGCAAGGCACATCATAAAATGGAAACTGCACTCTAATGTTCTTCCCTTAGTAAGTTTAGCTGAAAACAGAGATGGGAGAAAACATGCCAGTCCTATTTTCAAGAAGGTCAAGAAGGAGCATCTGGAGACCTACAAGCCAGTCAGGCTCACCTCAATCCCAGAGAAGATGTCCAAGCTAGTAATCTTGGAAATAACTTCCAAAACATATGAAGGTGATTAGGCACCTTCAGCCCGGATTTCTGAAGGGGAAATCATGTCTGATACACCTGTTAGCCTTCTATAAAGAGATTTTTGTCTTGGCAGATGACAGAAGTAGACATATGTTGGTACTGACTTCAGCAGGGCTTTTAACAGTGTCCCCCAGGACATATTCATAAAGAAAGTGACAAAGTGGTAAGCGGGCAGCAAGTGGTGGACAGTGAGGTGGACTGGACACGGGCTGACCTGTCAGCCTTGGGAGATGGCTGTGAGCTGCAAACAGTCCATCTAGAGGCTGGTCACCAGCAGTGTGTCCAGGGGTCACACAGGGTCCAATACTATTTTAACATCTCCATTCATGACTGAGATGACACAGAACTGGGAAGCATTGTTGATAAAGCAGACGAATGTGGCACCACTCAGAGGCACCACTGCAGACTGAGAAAATGGGTCAACAGGAACATCAGCAAGTTCAACAAAGAGAAGAGCAAAATCCTGCTCCTGGGGAAGATTAACCTCAAGCACTGGTATGTGCTGGGGTCTGGCTAGCAGTTTTGCAGGAAAAGAGCTGACGATCCAGATGGATAACAAGGTGACTGTGAGCCAGTCACACAAAGAAAGGCCTAGAGCATCCTGAGCTGCACTAGGAAGACCACTGCCAGCAGGCCAAGGGAGCTGATCCTTCTCCTCTGCTCAGTACCAGTAAAGTCACACCTGGATTGCTGTGTCCAGCTTTGGGCTTCCCAGTGAAGCCCAAGGAAGGGCCACAGAGATGATAAAGGGATCGCAGCATCACAAAAACACTGGAATAATAATGCAATAATCAGGTTTCCATCTCTTTTTCTTGGCCACTATTTCCTATAAAGCATGGTTAACATTAAGCCTGAGCAACTTTACCATCTTCAACAGACCCCACAAAAAGCAAAGCAACATATCCCCACCACAATTAAAAAAAAAAAAAAAAGAAAGAGAGAGATAGTGCCATATGCCTTGTGTCCAGGAGAATGTTTCAAAATACCTTGGTATTTTCGAGAGGAAGGATGACTACTCAACTTCTTTCAGTATTTTTAAAAATAATCAAGAAAGATTTCAGTTTTCAAAAAGAAAAGAAAAAAACCCAAACAAACAGTAACATGCTGATTTCCATTCTTACATATGACAAGCCAAAAATACTCTTTAAATGGCAATTTATTTTTCATAGCAGGTATGTGGGGGTGATGGGTTGTTTAGAATTTTCCAAACAGGGCAGCTGCAACTATTTGCAAATCAAAGAAATCCTAGCGCTCTCTGGTGTAAGGAATGCATTTTTTTCACTTTACCAGAGAGCTCAAGTAGTGGCTATTAGCTGTGCTAAGTAAAGGAAACTGCAGATCTCTGAAGCAGTGTCCTGCTGTTGAAAAACCCAAAGAAAAGCCAAGTCAAAACTTACATAATCCCTACCAGAAATGAGTTGCCTAGAAATATTCTGCTGTATGCTCATAACTCTTTATGAAATAAAGGCTCCAGTATCCATGCAGTGTTTTAAGTAAAGGGTTACAGGCCATTTTCTTCATGACTGTCTTTGATTTTATCATCTAAATGTTTAAATCTACACTAGCTTAAACACCACCTACAATTATGCCAACACTTCATCAAAAATAACTTTATGTATAATTTTTTAAAAAACAAACCCGAACCCACACCAGATATCTATTCTAAGTCATGGAGTCAGGAGAAATTCAACATGCTGGAATCCCCCATCACCATCTAGAGGGTGTTATCAGACAGCACAGTGAGGTGCAAATAGGCAGAGACAACACCATTTGAAAACAAAAGTCTTTACTTCCTCCTTTCAGAATTCATAGAGTAATATAAAACAATTTCTAGTTTACCTTCTTTCTAACCCGCCCCATCTCTCTTATATATTTATTATATATGTTCAATAGCCTATTTAACTCTGTTTGGTTTTCAAATTCTTTTCCCCAGAGCATTATGCCAATATTAAAAAAAAAAAAAAAAAGCATCGATGACACACTGTTCTCGTGTGTCATTATTTCTTTTCAACTTTTTAATCTAATTGAGTTATGCTTTATATTCTATTTTCTTCTCTCCCAGTACAAGAAATTCATACACAGTCATAGGAATGAGCGAGCACACTTTCCTACATAACCACATCCTTATACTGTTTACAAACATCTTACTACCTCTAGCCACAGCCTTTCATCATTTATTTACAATAAATATTTTTCAATCCTCTAATTTTCCTCTATTCTCTAGTTCCCCATCTAAGTTGCTGTGTGACCTGACACCAACTCAGCAATGCATTTATACTGTTCAAGATCTTTGTAATACTCTAAATGTCTCCTTAATGGCTTTAGCAGGTTGGAGCAAAACATTCAGTGTCCTGAAGAACCAAAGTTTTCCTTCTATCAATTGATGACATTTATTTTTAATTTGTGGTCTCACCTCTGAATCACTTCCTGGAGAAGCTTCCAAAACAAAAACACAGGGCTGTTCTTGCCCTGTCATCCCATAGCACCTAAATTTTTAACCCTTCTGGGTTTTTGCCTCAGATTAACCTGTTATGCATACCACATGCACGGTCAACCAGAAAAATCTTTTTTTGGTACATCTATTTTCCAGTGTCATGATATTTATTCATTCAAGTATCCTTCATCCAGGCCCTGGCTAAGTATTGTTCTTTCCTTTATTTTGGCATCTATCAAAACCTCACAGGTAACTAGTAATTTCATTCCCAAAGTAGTGAGAAAACAGAATTATTTTCCTGCTTAAATACTACCCATATCTAATGAACAGGTTACCATTTCTTCACCTCTCACAAAGCTGGAACAACAGCTGTAAGTCTTTAATCCTTCAGGTTAATTCAAAATCTTACAAGCCTTCATCTACACACCATAAAGTTTAATAGAAATTTCTCCCATCATAATGCACAGGTTTAAGTGGCTATGCATGTGACCCCTAAACTCATACTGATTACTTCAAAGAGCCTGTAAAGTTTTAGAAGGAACAAACAGTGATAATGCACAATCATAAACTGGAATAATTGTAGAGATTAAAAAGGACAGGAGAGAGAGAAACTCAGCAGAATTTTGTTCTTGATTTGTTTTTTCACACTTGGGGAAGGAAGGTTACTTGTTTGGGATATTTGGAGGAGAAAAAAATCACATTTTCTTCATCAGAGGTATTTTTTTCTGGTCACACCTAAAACCCCCCAAATGGTTAGAAAACAGACATGTAAAACTAAGTTTGTCTCTTCCTGTTATTTGAGACTATTTTAGTGAGGCATATATAGGAAAACTGCTCAGCTCTAAAGGCTCTCCTCCCAGTTCTGAAAACAAAGTCAAAAAATAAAGCAGAGCTCTCCATCCATGCCTGTTCTTTAATTATCACATTTTTATAGAGCATCTCATATCACTGGGCATTGTACTTAACACCTCCAACTTCTGGAACGGGAGATGAGAGCAGAAACCAAGCTTTCATTATATAAACACACTTTCCTTATGGAATAAGCTTAGAAATGTAAATTTGCAATTTTCCAAGCGTACAACAACAATGGTGGCTGGCAAATACAGCCACCAACAAAAACACTTTGTTTATAAACACACAGAAAAAGAAATCATGTTTTGAAATTGTCAGTGTATCATTTTATTGGCTTTACCACACATGAATAAAAGAGCAAGCTCTGACAAGAGGAAACATAATTAAATTCTGTTTGTTTCTTGCAAATGAAGCATATATAGTTTGTAATCTTGGTTTGAGCAGATGAGAACACTCTGATCCCTTTCAACATCTGTGAGGAAAGAAGGCAAGAAAAACCCAAAGCATACCTAGGAAAGGGACACATCTGGAAAAGAAAATCACTTATTTGGGTAAAGTTGGGGTAGAAAACACAGTTGTCTCCCGCCCATCAACAGGAGACAACTGGCCTTGATTTTGAACAGATACTGTCCAGAAGCCAGTAACACATTTGTTGCATCTCGTAATCATTCATATCAGTGCTATTTACATATGTGTATACATGTGCTTACACACACACTCTCACAAATTATATACATGTATTTGATTACAAGCCATTGCTCATTTATGCTTTTCTCTTGTTAACTAAGGAACAACACTCTCCAATCTCTCTTCTGTAAAATGACCTGGAAGCACATGTGACATGATTTCCACTAACTGAAGTATTTACACAGAGACTGAACACATCTCTGCAAGTTATGCCCTGCCCTAGACAGAAGTTACTGGAAAGAATAGATTAAATCCTTCTGATCATCCCACTCATTCTGTCAATCTAGATAATATAAAGCTCCCTCCTACTTTCACATCAGTAACAGCTGAACTTTGTAATTTCATATTAAAAACAACAAGGAAGAGAAAAACATGTATTTTAAGGACCTGTAGAGCTGAAGGTTTACATGCATTTTCCATCTACTTACCTCATCTCTAAATGACCTTCTTTAAGGTGAATTCCCAAGCAGAGTAAAGTTCTAAAATATTTAGTAGTCGTTTATGTATGTATTTGTTTACTTATTTAATGTTTTCATCTTTCCTTTTCAAAAAGACATGAGTCCTATGCCAAGATTTCCCACGCTAGCATGCTGTCCCCCCTCCACCACAAGTTCTTCATTAGATGAGGGTATCTGAGTTCTTTGTGAGACAGAGCACTGACCTATGGGTCAGGAGCTTCATGTAGCTGCACTGGTCTAACTGACAGAAGGATGCTTTCAAAAACACAAACTAGAAGATCTGCAGTAAAGGAGAACACTTTATGCATAAATAAAGATATGCAAAATCACTGGGGGAAATCTAGAACTGACAATCTCTCTCTTTCAGATTTTCCTCAATTTGATGGGCTCCTTTGCCTCAAACAAGTACAGGAGCAAGTTTTGTCACAAAACCTATTAAAAACGTGTACTCACAAAGCATTTGGGTCAATACCTCCACTTTGACTACTTTATTACTCTCTTAAAACATTTTATTTCTACATTATTAAACAAACGAATGTACGAGTGCCTCAGTTTAATTAGCTACATATGTCATCCTGATTCAGGGAAATAATTCATTATATATACACCTTGCTTTAGATAATGGCACATTTGTATTGTGATTTAAAGTGGAAGGGATATACTTGTTACTACTGATTACTTTGGGCTTTACACTTTTGATCGTCTTCCAAAAGATGGCCTTTTTATACCCACTAGGAAGGTTCTCTAAAATTGGAACCGAGAATGAATTGTGAGAAATGAAGTGAGAAGGACACAAGGTCCTCAGTTGTCACATTCATTTAGAGGTTTTTTGCATTACAACCATATTGTTCATTACCCAAGACATTCTAGGACTCAGTTCAGAGGTTAGTGGAGAGCCACAGAAAGTGGTCCAAACCTTTCTGTATCATACTTCAGAATTGTGGTGGGTGACCTACACTGAAATAAAAACAACACAGACTCCTGTGATGAAAACATGTGTAACTTCTCCCTCAAGCAAATCTGGCTGACACAAGTGGAATACTGTGTTCACTGGTCCAGATCATCAGTGCTAAAATCCACATACCTGGGATAATTCCCTTCTGTACAGAAATTCTTCCTGAAAACATAACTTTTTTTTGGACTGACATTCAAAGTGGGGAGGGGAATCACTGACGTCAAACTAAATTCAACTATGTTGACATGGCTCTCCGTCCCAAATGACAAACTCACTTCAGTCTGTTTACTGTAGTTTAAAGCTCAATATTACAGAAATGCAAAGTAATCAACCAGAATCATCATGTAGAGAAAAAGTTCAGTTACCAACAGTTTAAAGCCATGGATAAATATGCAATTCCCCATAGGTAAACTGGGATGCAGAGAAGTTGCAAAAAAGCAAGTAATACTCTGTAAAAATGTAATATTATGTAAATATTATATATTTCACTCTTGATTATCCAGTAGCTTTATCCCTGTGGATTACATCTGTTGTCAGGGTCTTCAAATCCCTGCTGATTAAACAGATTACTATAATCTATTCCTAGAACAAATCACAGAATAGATATTACTCTAAACAGAAACAGATATTATAGATATTATATAATAATAATAGATATTATACTACTCAGAAAAAATAAACTATAAAACTTTACACCACCACCACCAACAAAGAAACTAATATGTAGAACATAGCTCTTTAGCTCCTCTAATCTAGCATCTGTCATTTATCTCTGTTCTTTCTCTGTGGGTGACAATGGCTATTTTTTAACACAGAAGAGCAAGAATGGATATAAGGATAGGTAATGAAGAAAGAATGCAGTAACCATAATGAGGATAACGGGGTGTTCAAGTATTTCCTTAATTAAATGGCTGGTGGCAAGAGAAACTCAACAGCTACACAGAACAAATGACACTACAACTAATAGGAGGAGGAGAAACTAGGGGCAAGTCAAGAGAATGATCTGGTAGTATTCAATATTCAATATAAAATTCAATATTCAATATAAAATTCAGCTGAGAGCAAGAGCTGCAAAAGGATGTGCTTGCAGCACAATGCCTAGAGGGGAAAAGAAGAAGGCATCCCAGATGCCTGCAAGGAAAAACATTTCTATTGTTTTCTAGTAAAAATGTTCAAGAAGCCAAATTGGAAGTGAAACTCCAATCTATATACTATATAACATATAGTATATACACGACTATATCCGTGCAATTTAACTTTAACAGCAAAATAATGCAATAATCTTAATAAGTAGCAAGTAACAAGTAATTCTGAGTCAAAGATGATCAGATTTCTCACATTTTCCTATATCTGTGGCCACACACTATATGTGCTTAAACATTTAAGGTTTAGGTGTATGTTCATCTGTGTTCACCTTTCTTCCAGTATTGCCTGGATCAGTTTTAATATCATATCAGACAATGAAATTCGTGAGCACAACTAGAAACTTGGTAACACAGTCCAATAGCATAGTACTGGTTCTCCAAAGGGATGGGAAAGCTGAGCTCTCTTGGAAGCAAGGATGAGGTTTCAAAGAAGATGGAAAGAAGAGTAGAAATGCACAGGGAAGCAGAGCTGTGAAACTGTGACCTGGCCCTTCAGCCAGAGATGTTTCGTGTGGAGTCAAGCACAGGCTTTTGTTTATCCATTTTCAAATCCAGTCAGGTGATACATTTCAAACACATACTGATGGGTAGGTGGGGGTTAGTCCCACACAGTTAGGTCCAAACACAGTCTAGACAACCTTCCATACTCACAATAAAAGGTTTTCTATTTTAGGAGCACATTGCCTTTCTTGCCTCTTCAGAAAGGAAATAAATTCTTGATTAAACTTTTTTAAATGTAGTTTTATGTAGATAAAGTTTGTCTTTTAATAACTTTGAATCATAGAGTCTGCTGAGTTGGAAGGGACCCATCAGGACCATTGAGTCCAACTCCCGCGTGCCAGATTTATGTTCTTGTGTTCTCTCATGATGACAAATGCAACAGAGGACAGATTCCCAATAACTCTTCATTCTTTTAATATTTCAACAGAAAAAAAAAGTAAGAGAACCCCGATATTAATCATCAAAGTGGTAAAACAGTCCACTAATAACTCAGTGTTGTATGGATTACTTCATAAGGACAGGCTGGGGGAAATAAAACTTGCAAGCTGTCTACAGAGAAGATGACAAAAAGAAGAGATCCGTGAGTCCAATACTCAGCAAGCAAACAAAGACTTTGCATCAGCCCCTACTGGAGATCCCTCAGTGACTTTCGAATAGAGAACAATCAAAAAAACAGAAACAAAAAAATCCAGCAGATGGCTCTAAAAGAGGAGAACAGAGACAGGTGACTAACTAGCCTGAGAGAAATAAAAATAAAATGGGAGCAGTGCTACAGTGTTATCATTTTTGTAGTGCCACCTGGAGAGGTAGCAGGCTTATCAATGAATGCCAAAAATGAACAGTACCCATCTGCTCACCCTAATAAATAACCCTTACTAGAAAAAATACAAAGGAATATAATTCCCTTGGCACATTTTCAGCAGACCTGTTTGTTTAAAATATTTATTTGGGTCTTGCATGGCTTAACAACTATTTGCTGAGAACACAATAATGCTTTAAGATGACCCTTGGAAGCATGGAGCAAGTCAGCAGCTGTAAGAATTCATGAAAACAGAAAGCTCCAATAACATCCTTTTAAACAAGCAAAATCTCTGCAATTACCACTGCTTTCAAAATGTCTTTAGAAAGATATTTCTGACCAACTGAATGGACTGATAGCAAAACCCTGAATGAGAGGCACTTCAAAGTCTGAAAAGTTAGCACTCCTCTGGAGGTAACAGCAGCAGAAAGTATCTCCATTCAAAAAGAACTTCAAGAACCACAGTACAAGATCAGTTTACCTCCTCTACTGTCCACCACAAATGGCAAAGAGTAACCATTCTGCTGATGCTAAGAGTGGATTGAGAAAGGAAGTCAGACATGGCTGCAGGTAAAATGAGAAATGCTCAGGTCCCCTGATGTAGTGTTACAGAAAGAAATGGCATGGAAGAGTAGACTAAAGCAAGCAGATGGGTCTGCCTTCATGAGTTTGAAAGCAAAATGCCTCTTCTTTAGCACTAACCTTTATCAACTCCAACCACTGCTTATGTAATGAAGGCGTAGGAGTAAGGAACAGAAACTTGAACTTGCTAAAACTGAGACACTTCCAAGCTGGACTTTTGATTCAATGGTGTATTTATTTTTCATAGATGACATACACAACTGGAAAATACCCTGGTCTGTTTAATATCTTCAATTCTACCACCTTCATAGAAGCAATTTAAGTCTGGATTCACACAGAATTATCCAGAACTGGACAGGCCACTGTACACAGCTTGTAAACAGCTACTACCATTTTGCAGATGTTTCACACAAATGTTTTGCATTAAATTTTGGCTTTCATCTGACAAAAATATGACCGAATTAAACTTAAAATATGCATATACAAATGTTTATGAAGGGAAAGAAGAACACAACAGAAAGCAATTCTGAGGAAACAGAAATCACAAGATGTGAGCAAACACATATCCACATAGGCCAGAATTCTGTAAATGTCTGTACACATGCAGTCAGAGTTCCTTCACAGTTCCTACAACAAATTTTTAAAAACTCCCAAACAGCATTTCACCAAAACAAAGCCAGCAGGCACTGCACTGGTTCCTATACACTCAAGCACCTTTACCAAGTACCAGCTGGCTCTTCCAGCTGAATCACAAAAGACAACACTACAGTGTAACCAAACACATTATTTCTACTGCTTTGTACTCCCTGTCTTAGCAACAACACAGTTAAGTAATAAAAACCCACTAACACAATTTTGTTCACCTGTGAACTGGCCCACACTTTTTGAAATAAGAGCAGGAATTCTCTGGTACAAAACCAAACAGAAGGCTCAGTTTAAATCCAAACAAACAAAGCCTCCACCAAAGAAAACAAACTTTCAAAGATTTTAACTGTAGCATTTTTCACATGACATTCCATTTCTAGTCCAACTAAAACAGCTGGTTTGGGTTTTTTTAAATAAGTATTTTTATGAAATACTTGCAGCAAAGCTTGAATCACTGAAAATTTGAATGTGAAACAGACAACCTCATGTTTTAATTTCTGTTATAAAAATTAACCAGGATATAATTTAAAGCTTTTATAATGTTAATAATTCAATGTTAGCAGCAAAAGATTCCTTCTATTCCCTCCTTCTGTTGACTGCATCTTATATTTAAAACATGCGTGTTCTAACACAAGTAAGGTTCAATGCCATGGCAGACAGAGTTTGCCCATACTACAGGAATGAACAGAGGCAGCTGGTGCCACAGCCTTCTCCTGACATATTTGAGAATGGTACAAAATAAATTCCTTAAAGATACAACATATGTTCTCATTTTATCAAGCAGTGAACTGTTCTCACTGTGATAAGAAAAAAGCATGCCTCTAAGTGGTACCACTCCACTGATACCATTTCATATCCTTTTTATAATGGTCTTCTGGGGACTTCCCAGTGGAGAGCATCCTGCCTCTAGCATGCACAACACTGAAATATATTTTAAGAGAAATTGTAATCATCTAACCAGGCATATTCCTAAACTTAAATCTTTGAAAACCTTTCACTTCAAGGCTAAAAGTCTGCATTAAAAAAAAAGAAAAAAGAAAAAAAAAGTCAACCCAGCCCCCCAACAAAACCCCACTAAGTTTAATAATTTTCTTTCAAAATCAGCTAGTTAGTAAGGATTACTCTACTTAGACTTGAAAATATTTCAGGATTGTAGAATTTAGGCTCAAAAATCTCCCTAGGAACAAACATTTCTATTTGTCTTGGTGGAAGCAGGTTCAGCTTTTGATCTTTTATGATGATTCCTCTTCGACATGAAATTTTATCACACATGGGACCTTAAATGGTTCCAGCTTTGTTTAATCTTTTTTTCTTGAACATATCCAGAATTATTTGGTATCTTCTCACTACATTGTAAAAGAAGAGTTTTTCTTCCCTTGCCTCCACCCAGGTTACCAGAATGAGTAATGGTCTCCGAAAATAAAACTTGCTAACTTGCCCACCCATAAAAAAGACATTTCTGGAAACTGTAATTTATAGAAGTACAAGCAGCAGATGGATCCATTCCAATTCAAATATCTGAATCAGAGCCTAAAGGGCCAGTAGTTATAAAATGGTCTTAACTTCATATAAACAGAGCAATCAATGGGTAATCAACAACCCATTGATATACACAGTGAGTATAACATCCCAGTTTTGTCATGTACCATCAAATCTTTTTAATAAATTCATCTTGGCTTCCTTCTACTGACAAATACAGGTAGTTGGCAAAAAATGGCTGTAAAAGTATGATACTTACCTGCTTAAAAATTTCCTTCCTATGGACCAATGAAGTAGGATTATTTAAGCCACACTGGAAGAACAAATTAAATGCATGAAATTTTTGCTGATGCTGACACCAGGTTACTTCAGTTCCCACTCTAAATTTGGAACATCAGAGTTTTTCCAGGACATCAGTCCTAATGCTGGCAAAATCCAACCAGCCTGCTGTCAGACAGGTGAAACAGACTGACTCTTCTCTCCCATATTATACCAGAAATCAACTTGTGTCAACTGAATCAAGGGTCTTTGGTTTTGCTTTTGAGCTGTGTAACTACTCCAAGGGTGTGAATCTAATTATTTGGTCTTATTGTAGTATGCTAGGAGGAGGTTTGCTTAAATAATTCTGCTGGTTTTCCTAGCAAGCTTGGAAAATCAAGAAACTTCTGTGAGCAAAGCAAACAAATGCACAAACCAAACCAGATGCTCTTGGTGCACAGTTGATGAGAGTTTTTAACTACCTAGACATCCTTAATTGTTTTCAGCAAATAAGTCATCTGGGTAAAGCTGTTTGTTGTAGTAAAGGTTGTGCATTCCTCTGTTGAGGTAATCTCATCTTGGAGCACTCAGCATTTCATTGACAAAATAAATAGAGCATTTTTTCTTGCAACTACTAAAAAGAAAGTGAAGTCATAAAGAGAACCCAAAACCATCTTTTTCTGTAGCACCAAGAGAAGGCAATAAAAGGAGGTTTTCAGGTTTTTCATGCCACTTGTAAGATATTCTGTTACTGCTAAGCAATGGCAGAGAGCTCTCTTGTTGCAAGAAGCAGCAGACCCCTGGTCAGCCAAGACCCTTTAGCCCTGAATATTCAAGAATCAGCTTTTTAAAAGTACTTATGTTTATTTATTATCTTATATAAGAAGGGATTATGATGACTGTAAGACACAAGGCTACTTGAGTTACACAACAGTCATCAGTGCCTGGTGCACATTCATCCCCCAGGCTGTGGTATATTTGTATCTAGGAATTTATTTTGGGATCACCAGAGAACTCTCAAGAATTTCCACAAAAAACTTTCTACAGAAATGCTGCTTCACATCTCGCTCTGTTTATGATCTGTCTTGCTGTGAGGGTAAAAGTTTAGTTCCAAAAGCAAATCACAGATTGTAAATATCAGAAGGTGCTAGATGTGTCATCAGAAAGGAACCTCTAATAGCAACCATCAGTAGGAAGCATAACCACAGCTTGCTAAAAATTCTGTATTCACATCTGAGGATGACATCTTTATATAGTATCAGCAGTGATGCTCTGAATGGGTACAGTTTGACAGGTGCATATCTTTGGTTCTAGTGATACTATATTTTAAGAGTGATGTATAGTAAGACATAGTTTCACAATGTAAATATATTACCTATATATGCTTTGCCTCACAAAATCTCTACTAGCTTTTTATTTTATTTTATTTTTTATATAGCATCTCATGTTTCAAGGAATGGAAAACAATTCTATATGAAATCACAAGCATTCTTTTTTAAATCAAAGTACTTTTAATACTTTCAGGAACAGAATAAAGTCACCTAAGTGCAGGTTCTGGCTTGACCATGCACACCGGAGGCAGGAACTCCAAAAGGCAGATGGTTTGGCCAGCAGTGGTGGGGTGGGGAGGCCTTGTGTTTGTGTGTTTTCTGCAGGTGTGCACATGGGGAATATGAACTGCAAAAAAATATATCCTATTCTGTCAAACCACTTCAAGTTGCATAGAGCATTTTTCCATGTAATGCTCAAGCAATCAAATTTGCATCAGATGGCCCACTCTACTAATTGTTGAAACATATATTGGAATATTTCCACAGCTCAAAAAACTCTTTGACACATACAGAAAATACAGCGAGAATTGCAGTAATTTCCCCTGAAATGGGAAAAGCAGATACCCAATTCTCAAACTGGGTAATTAACTACTGCTCACCTCTCGCTGGTGACAGTTACCACGAAGGAGCAGCTGTATAGTACTAATGGAAGATTAGAAAAATGAAATTTTAAACACCCTCGCAAAATTGCAGGGCTGAACAAATGAACTGTACAAGGAAAAGAGTTTGTGCTGAACCTTGCTTTCAGGATGCGTAAGCCCTCTCTTTTGGTTCAGAAATTCCAACTTAGTCATCTCAGAAAGAAGTATGAGCTCCAGGATAATATGATCCTGACACAAAGAACTCAGTGGCTTAACAACTAGAATTCTCTTCCCCATCAAAGACACTCACAACATGCACAACCTTGCCTAAAATCAATGTTACAAGTCCTGCAGAGAATTAAAGCATCGGTTATGGTGAAGGTCTATCTCCCATTTTCTAACTCCTCATGGCAAATACAGTGCACTAGGCAGCAAAACTGCCCACAAGTAAAGCAAAGTCTAATGACAGTAAGAGAGGGATGGTCCCAGAACTAAGCTTAAGGATGACTTTTGAAGATAACCCCTGGACCAATCTCCTTTAGGAATTAAAACAAGCTTTACATCTGTACTTCACAGAACTACAGGATCATAGAATAATTTCAGTTCAAAGAGACCACTGGAGGTGGCCTAGTTCAAAACCCTGTCCAGAGAAGGTCACTCAGAGGGACTTCCCTAGCTGGATTTTAAAGTCTCCAGCAAGAGTTTCAACAACTTCTCTGGGCAACCTAATTATGGCTCATTTGGATTTAGTGCTCTCCCCATCATGAGTTCCTCATACAGAGAGATCCACACAGAACAAATGCTTGCTAACACACAAAAGCAAACCTAGAGTTGGCCAACTGATGTTTTCAAAAAGGGAAAATGGGCAGATAATGTATGTGCAAAACTTGTGAAAGATTAAAGGTTCACAAGTCACACAAAAAGAAATCTCATATATCCACTTCTCAAGTCTTAGAAACTGCATTTACCACTTACTTCTATCTACTTTGTCTACATCTGACCTGTAGTACATGATGCACTGTAAAGGTGGTACCTTTCCTTTTCTTTTTGCATCTGGCTACCAAGACTACAAAAGTGAAATACTAACTGATTTTAAGCTCTTTTTGTAAATTATTTTTCACAGTTATGGATTTTCTTTCCAAACATCTAGAATATGTGTAACTTAGAATTTAGTTGTGGAAAGGTGGGTGTTATACCACAAAATCGGGATATTTTTAATTTTAAAATAATTCATTTCAGATGCTATATATCACAAATGGATATGTTAATTAATGCAGAAAAGTTGATAGGTTTATGACAAGCTATTGTGGATACTTTTCCAGATGATGGCAACATGCTGACAGCTTTAAAGAAGTAGATGTGTTACTGTAAGGCTTCTTGTCTAAGCAGCCTCCTCCCTCTGCAGCAATCTAACACTTTACATTTACAGTTGATTGTAACTTCTATTATGTTCCAATATTTGCTAATCATCTCAGAGACTGTGAAAAACAGCATCATTTGTCTCAAGCTCTCTCCTGCAGACACACTATTCTTCTAAAAGACAACATATACAATGTTTTCTCCTAAAGCATCCATTACCAGTTCTTTTAAAATATTTCAGACAGCACTATTCTATTTTCCTCGTCTGTAAGATGTGTCAGCCAACAGAACATAATCCATTCTCAGGTTTACAGTAAGCTTTCTTTTGAAAGCAGCAGAACTAGAAAAAGTTTATTTCCTCTGTGTTTGGAGGCAAAGTTAGTTTGCAGATTCAGTGGTAAGGGACAAATTCATCCTGCTACCTCTCCTTTGCCTATGGAGTTTATAGGGTTTATCTCCTTCATAAAGGCCTTTATTCTCACACACCACCTGTACCTTGCTGTCTCTGGTGACCCAGACATTCTGTGTGAAATTTAACTGAGGAAAAAAGAGGGCTGACAGCAGACGTACAAATGCCATCTTGGAGACATAATTTCCTTAGGCCTTTATGCTTAAAACCTGGAATTTTTTAAGAAAAGTATTAAACTCAACCTAACAGTGTCTTCAAAAAGTGACAGCAAAACATCACACCCAGCAACAGCTTAAGTGGAAGTAGCATTATGGTTCTCAAAAATGATACAACTTTAGTCTGTTCTCACTGATAAAGGTCATTACTAAAGCAATCTGCCACTCTGGGGGCAGTTGACACATACATCCACTTCACTTCTCCCATATCATTCATCCAGAATAGTCCCTGCTTTCACCATGCTGCAACACATTTTTGTGTGAACAGATTGATTAACAACCAGAAATCTGAAACAAGCTGCCACTGCATTTCACTATAGATGAGCAGGGACTGCTGGAGAGACTTTGTAGAGCCAAACCATACGTGCACGGGGGGGCTGTGCAACACAAACTGCACATTTCAATTGGGGCGATCCTAGGCAGAAGACAGAGTCATTGCTTTTTAATGGTTTGCTTTTTCAAAAGTGTTGGGAGATATGACAGCAAAGATGACTGGTTTTTTTGAAACAGTAGAAACACACAGCAAATACACACAGAAAAACACACAGAAACAATAAGCTATTTCAGAGCCAGAGAAGTTGATGAACTGACATATTCAAGCATAAGAAACCAAATCCCAACTCCTAATCAGTAGAGGTCAGACAACTGTTTTTCAATTATATCCTAGAAATTCTTGTGGCAGTCATCAAACAGAAGGTTTGTGACAGAGTAAGAAAAGTTTTCCCAACTTGTATAATAATATCTTGATTTTTTAACTATGCTGTCTCAAAATAAATAACAAGCAAGATAGGATATCTTACTTCACAATACATTAAGTAGTACATTAAACAGTATTTTTATACTTTTCATTCTGTCTGATACCAAAAAAGTAGACTGTGCATATATTTTATTCGCCTGTTTCTCAGATTTGTACCTTAAAAATATTGCTCTCCTTCTAAAAGGAGTTAATAATTTTTTAGTGAAACAAAGGAAAATGAGAAAAAACATTGGCTTACCAACATCCCTTCTCAATTGCAAATGCAGAAGTAGCAATATAACCTCATCAATCAGCAGCTAGAAACATATAAAACAAATAAATACTTAGATCACCTACTTAATTCCTTTTCTGTTGTCTGGATCACTTCCTCAAGCACACAAATAATTTTATAATACACTCCAAAATCATTGTAGATGATAAACAATAACACATCAGCATGGCCTAAGCAGATGTCACGCTTATTTGAGAAGGCAATGTCAGCCACAAAAGGTTCTGCCTATGTTCTGTGTTATGTTGCAGTTGCTACAAAACGTTTTCCTGTGAAGTAGTAGAGAAAATACCATCTAAAAGCTCAGCATCCTGCTAGTATAGTATTTAATGCTGCTTCAGTAACTTTTAAATGCCCTTGAGAATAATTAATCAAGGCTCCTTGTAATATTTTTTGACACAGACCTCATTTTTTCAGGTTAGTTTTCATTGACAGGTATGAAACTGACACCTTAGAGAATTCTTATTTATTGTACTACAAACTAGGTGCAAACTACCAAAAGTATAAGCAAACCAAAGGGACAGATTTATGCTAGTTACATAACTGCTAAATTGACAAAGTGTGGTCTTAGCCTTTCTCCCTTGATTTTTATACCAACTCTTCCTATTTTTGTTACTAATCCATAAGAAGAAGCCTGGTAGATTTCATGAACTTTTAGACTGTAAATCATTCAGATTCACATCAAGGTCTGCCAAAGCAAACAGGACACACCTACATGGAATCTCTGTGTCCAGTGTCAACACCCACAGCCAGCTCCCACCACCCCTCCTCTCTTGCCCCAAGCAGGACCTTACCTTCACCAGCTGCCCCAGGAAAGGCACTGGAGCAGCTCAGCTAATAACAAACAATACAGGATAAACAATAAATTAATAGAAATCTGGTTCAGGGTAAAAAACATTTAAAATGCCTCAGATAAGAAATTCAGCCATTCTAAACTATGACTGTCCAACAGCTTTGCCCTTAGCAGAGAAGTTTTCTCTGGTTGCTTCTCAAACTTGCATAAATGTAAAGGTATCCCAACATAAAGCTGCACTGTTTTACGTAATTTAAAAAAAAATGTGATCCATTATAAAAATATACTCTATTGGATAATTAAACATTTCCTGTTAGAGAACCTCATTGCTCTGAGGCAAAGAGAACCTTTCAAAACTGCATTTTTAACCCTTAATGTTAAATATAACATCTGGTAGAGGGAAGGAATTAATGTATTTCAAAATTAGACATCGAATAAAGCTACAATTTGCTCCCTTTTCCAGAATATAAATATTTTCAACTACATAGAACAGATCTGTTTTATGTGCAATGAATGAAAGATGAGCAGATTGGATCTTATCATTAAAAAGAAAGGAAGAAAAAGAGGTTTAGCATAAAATGTCTCTTTAAAATGGAGGTCCACCACTAGGAAAGTCAATTGTGGGTACTTCTGCACTTGCCATACCATAGACACACAAATATATTGGTTTATGTAATTACCATCTCAGTAGGAAAGGAACTAGAAAAGCCAACATCCCAGCATTTCCCAAGCTTGCCACTAATTAAATCATATGCATACCAGTTCAATCCAAGGATGATCAAAGTTAATGAAAAAAAATTTCAATTTAATTCAATGAACTGTGGATCAGTTCCAGACATCTAGCTGCTACTCCATCATCTTTCTTCTTTATCAAAAAGCACTCCAACAGTGTGAAAGTGAAGAGGACTCCATATGAGTCTACAGATTTTGTGATTTTGTATTTCCCCTCAGAGCTGAATTTTAAATTAATTATTTGACAGTTGACTACATTACATAAAATCAAGTAATCTTTTCTGTGAAGGTGGATTAGAGGCTACTCCTGGTTTGGTAGGAAAATTGACTACTAATATTACTATTACATCAATAGCTTTGAAAGATTTCAACTGTCTCTTTCATACACATTAATTATATATTTATATACAATTCTGTAATTAATGTGTAATTTCATACACCTTAATTATAAATTTATTTATGTGTCCCACCGTTCATCCCTGCAACAATTTATCGCCATACCTGAGCATGTAAAATGTTAGTCCAATGTACTGAAATTTATAAGGCTTTCAAAGACTTACAGAAAGACAAATTAATGTCATCTAAAGAAAAAAAAATCAGTGCTCAGATCAAATATTTATTTCTAGTTACATTTGCAATGCAATGTCACAACAACCAAACAACTTCAGTAAACTGGACATAACATTTATGAAACCTATCTGAATAGCCTTTGCTTCAATTCTTGTTAACAATGTTTTTTCACATTCTCTTTTCCACTAAATACTTGTATTAAAAATGATAATTTAATTTTTTTATCTCAAAACTCATCTCCCAGTGCTGTCCAGGTGCTTTGCAGCCATGGTTTCAGCAAATGTCCTTTCAGATCAGCCTAAAGGCTCTCATTTCTTTAAAACAGAGCTGGGCAGGAGTTGCTCTAAAATCATTATTTGGGAATTTAATATATGCATCACTTTTAATAGACACTGCATGATGTCTCAAATGCAATGAGTATCACACAGGAAATTAAATTTTAAAAAATAATCTTTCCTATTCAAGAATCAAAAGTCAGTTAGTTAAATGAAAACTGAAGTTGTCAGCTTTCAACAGGAAGAATAGTGCCTATGCCTGAAACTTCACATTTCATCTATACAGGGACATAAACTTAAATGCAAAATGGTGTGTTGACATAGTTCCAATAACATTTATGTATGCAGTGCTGTCCCCCTCACATCTTTTGTATTCTAAGACGGATTTCATGCATTTCCTGTTGGAAAAGGCTTTTATTTAATCATCAGCTCCTTTTACTTCATGTTGGAGAAACACACCAATACCAATGGGAAAGGACTGGTGCTAATACAACTTTTATTACCACAGCTCACGTCTCCTTCACTGTACGTACTCAGAAGACCTGGACAACTCTGCTGTGCCACTGGGAACTTCATGAGCAGGGAGTCAGAGCCGCAGGATTTTATTCCCATGCAAGGCAAAATCATCTCTCATGGAGCCCTAAAATCCTGAATCAGAATGTGAAATGATGTCCCAGTACACTTGTCCCTTCTCTCTCACCACCGTGTGAGATGAAAGAGATGTAGAGAGGGATGTCAGAACATGATGACTGAAATCCCTATCGTCTTTCTTCTGCTCCTCTTCGACAGGGAAGTTTTCTGCAGAGCCACTTTTAGGCATCCAATTAAAACCAATGTTAGCAGGGCTTTTTTACTGGGTCCAGACATGTAAGAAATGGTTCTTAAACTCAGCCCTTGCCTGAGTATGGCATAGTTACAGAATAACAGACTTATAGTTTAAGGTACAATGAGTAAAAACTGAGTCCTATAAATTTACCCACGCACTAATACTGCTCTTGAGAGAAAAAGAGAATCTTTCTTATACTTTAAAACACTTCTATCAGTTCATTCTCCTTCATAAGAGCCCACTGTCTTTGAAATGTTAAATGGGACCTACCAAGAAGTAAATTCTATTTGCTGCAACACTTTTTATTACATAATGTGAAAACCTTTACTGTTTTTGCACCATTTCCTATCACTGAAGCTTTTTTCTACTGAGTGAGGGAAACAGAAATCAACAACCAGATTTTTTTTATTCTCCCATTTGTGTTAGTGACTTAGGCTGTGGTGTTTCCTAACTGTTACTGTGGTCTAGAAGCAGAAGACCCCACCATCTCTCAAGAATTATTGAACCAAAGTCTTAAGCTAGAATTGTAAATATAGGGTATGTTACAGCAAACAAAATTTGTTTAGAAACTCTGTATCATCATTTACATTTGATCCCAAATCACATGGGCTGCAAACACGAGTAAAGCATGAAAAAAAGAAATAAAACAGAAGTATAGGGAAAAGCAGCTAGCCTTCACAGGGTGCAGTATTGACTTGCATGTTGCAAAAGGAAAAAAAACAAAACAACTCACCACATCAGTTTCTAAATGACACAGTTCATTCCAACCCATTTAACCTACACAAAATGCTGGACTCTCATGAACAGCAAAATTTGAAAACAATACACACAGCTCTGCCAGCAAGTCTCACACAATCACAGTATCTGTCTCAATACAGCTGGTCTCACAGCAAAATGAATTTCAGAAGGTAAAACAAAAATGAAGTAAGATTGCACTGCTAAAGATTCTCAGTTTGCTTTTCTTTACCCTGGTCTCTTCAGCAAACTTATTTACTCAATTTACATATTTATTTTTTAACTACTTTGCTGTTATTTCCTTGATTCTAGTACTAAAATTTACCACAGGTGAACGGATAATGTACCTCTTCTAAATCCCACATGACTATCAAGCCTGTCTACTGCCTCCTCAGTCTTCCAATACACTGCTGAGCTGCAAGATGAAAGACTAATTTTGCTCCTTTAAGGACAAATGTACCCAAGAAGACACTCAAGAATTCACTACCTAGCCAACCTCCATTAACCAGCTTAAAGATTTTACCTTGCATATTCTACAGTTATGAATGTATATGGGTTAGTAAAAGACAGAAAACCTGATTTGCAGAAATTCGACTTATATGAAACACCTTCTGTAACTACAGCAGTAAATAAAGTAAATATAACTAAGTAAACTAAGTAAATATATTAACTATGTTTAAAGCCTAAGGGTAAAAAAGGAGTATTTTCCTTACAAATACTTCAACTGCAACAACTGACATTGAATTATAAACAATGCTGCTGATAAATATTCATGATAAATATAAATCCCCTCAATTTAAAGTTCTGCCTATTCAAATAAATATAAGTCAAGTTTTAAAATGCATTTGCTCAATCCTGTTATAATTTCCTGATACAACTGTACTATGGTTTTGGTAAAATTTTAGAGCCGGGATTGATTCATATGTATTCAGGCAAACCTACCTCGTAACACTGTATTTGATTACATCTGAACATGACTGCCTTTACAGCACTTCAGAGGTGCTGACATCTCCAATAACTTGTTAAAGAAGAACTAGATCCAAAATATTCTGTAGCAAGCAAAGCAAGGCAAGCATGACCTAAAACAGCTTTAAATTGTGTCTCCATGCAGTCCCACTACCACTAGATAAATAAAAAAAAAGGCTTCAAATTATCACATTAAAAAGAACAAGACTAGTGTAGCTAACTTCTTTCTTTGTCATTAATGCCAGAAAATAGGAAACATTTGAGTCCATGGCTCACAGCTCTCTAGAATAATGGGCTCCCAAGCACCTCGTGTTTTAACATCTGTAATGTTCCTGGGGAATATCTCTGTAAGGCTTGCTAATGTTTAAATGCTTACTCTAGACAAAGCCCAGCTCAAAGAACAAGAGAAAATCTTTGTTTGAAGAGCCTTGAGAAAGCCATGTACTTCAATTATGTCAGAGAACCCTTCTGTGATAGCAGACATTTGCAAGTCACACTTCCCCCCAGACAAAGCCTCAGTGAAATAAAACTTAAGACAGAACTCAGAATGCACATCTCAGACTATGGCACAGAAGTGTGTGCATGTATATATATTTATATTCATATTCATGTTTAAGACTATTCACAGAAGTATCTAGTCCATCTAGCCTTTAGATACCAAAGGCAACTCATCTTGCATCTGAGCCAAGACATACACATTGACTAGGTGAAAGAAGATATGAAAGTCAGGGAAGTAAGGAAAATAACAACATGAAAGAATCAAGTTTTTATTATTAATGAAGAATAAGCTGTTATTATAGCTCAAGGTCACATATGACAAAACAATCTTCAGTTAATACCACATCTGTTACATACTGAGAGAATCAAAATTAAAACATAATAATTGTTTTGGTTTGTTATGTTTAAAACCATCTGTAGAATTGCAATTTGCCACATGCTGAAAGATTGTGTTCCACACAGGCCCAGCAGGGTCTGCCACTCAGGGTCAGGACTGGGATTCCAGGGGACACTGGGGTCAAATGAACTCCTAATATCAGGCAACAAAATAGGATTTGGTACAATCTGCAATAACTCCTAAATTCAGTTTATTAAAAAATGAATCCTTTAAATAACTCAGGAAGTCTGACTAAGTAGCTAGAACTAACATGGTGTTCCCACACACTTAGTTCAAGTCTATCCAGCAGAGCTTCTCTTTGTAGAATGAATACTATATTAAGAATATAACCTATCACAACAGAACAGCGATACAATGGCAGCATAAAAATAAGACACACTGCAAGTTGAAGTGGAGGGTGGAACAAGAACCACAATCTGTGCAGGGAGGAAGAGGAACAGAAGGGAAATAGAAAAAGTCAACCTCTTTCAAGCCCCATCTATATGTTTAGAACAACATTCTTTTATAAAACTTTACAAAGTTAGCATGCCGACATAAAAAGCAAGCAGCTATTCTAAGTTCAACAAACCTATATAGAGCCAATATTGAATTACCTCTTCAATATGTGATAATTTTACACATACAATACCATATCTGTCCATTTTACAATACTGCCTCCCCATGGGAAGAGCTGGTGTAATGCAATATGCAATTTTCACACTGCAACTAATTAGTATAATAAAATCAAAGTTAAACAAATGTTTAAAAAAAAGCTATGTTCATAATCAAAATAAGTAAGAAAGCAATTTTAAAAATTATGCTAATTCTCTCAAAAGAACACTCTCAGTTAAGGTCTTGAAAACTTTCTCAAAAGTCAAATCAATTTTGAAATCCTACATACACACACACAAAAAAAGTACTATTAAATCCATGTGAGGACCCAATTACTGGCTCTGTTTATCTGCTTTCTCCGTTTTAGATGCAGCACATCTACTTCACTAGGAATCATTTCCAAAAAGGAAAAAGTTAAACAATAATTAAATTCAAGTGCACAAACATTAATTAAAGGAAACAAATTATGTGTACTGCCAGGTTAAAATAAACATGCAAACAAGCAAAATAAAAGAACAGCAATAGCAATAACAAAAATCCCCACAACCTAACCTTGGTCTAAACCAATACTAGGCTACAAAATATACCTGAAAAACTTAATCACAGAAATTGTAGAACAAGGAGATACTTAATTTAAGTCTCCAGACAGATGAACTCTCACAAATGTTCCCAGAACAGTATTTCAAACTATTTCTTCCCTCCTTCCTCTTTCCCACCTTTCAACAGAATGTAAACCCATTCCTATAGGAAAGTTGGCAGCTCCACTTCATAGGTCTGCATCCCCATCTAAATCAACACTCATTCCCAGCTGGAGGGAAGACACAAACCTGATTAGGAGCCACTGGCACACAGTGCCTTTCGCTGATGCTGCCGTAGGGTCATGTAGGTAAGAGACTGGAAGGTTAACAGTGGGGTTTGTGAAGTCCTAGCTATTGCCTCTCCATAGCTTCCTGAGTTCATTCTCCATTCACCAGAACATCCCATCCCATCCCATCCCCTATCCTATATCCTATATCCTATGCTCTCCCACCTCGCATCAATTATAACTGGCATGTAAAATGAGGAGAACTTAATTTTTTTGCCACCTCTTCTCATACTGAACAGCAACTTATTGCCTAGGTAGTTAGGCAGATTTCAAAGGGATTATATTCAAGGACCTGGACATATCCAATATAAAGATGATAAAATTTGTCCATCTCTATTTCTTCTTCTTCAGAAGATTATGATCTTCTACTTCTTCTTTCTCTCTCTCTCTCTCATTACTGCTACACACTTATCTTTATGCCTCAAGTAACATAATTTTCTTTGTATTAGGAGTAAGGAATTGCATGAGTCCTATATGGAAAGCAAATTTATACAGCTATCATACATGTCCTTCGCAGTTGGTGAAGATGAAGAAAGATTATTTAAATTACTAAATAAATTAAAATTTAATTATTCATTAAAATGGAGAGGGACTGAAAACTTGTTACTAACTAAACAGGCTGGTAGTGCTGGTGTCAAATATTCAGAAAGTGACATTTATTTTTACTCATTTACCTGCAAGCAGAGATAATCTTTCTTCAGCTCTGCTTCTTTTGTCTGCTAGCTTTAGTCAGTACTTTGCTCCTTCTCAGGCTGAAAGAAAAATTTTGACAGTCACCCCAGATATAAAAAACAGAAGCAGAAATAAAATAAAACCAGAATTCTATCTAGAACTGTGAAGGCATATAAAGAAATATTGACAATTCAGCTGATCTCACAAATCCATCAGAAGCATGATATATACAGGAACAGGTCCCTAAAGCACTATCATTCATTGTCAGAGCTCTGAGGACATAAAACCAATAGTGACACAGGATGAAAGATCAAAAATGTCAAGGATCATGCAAAAGTAAGTATCTTAAACTCTACCATTACTACAACCCCTAATATGGCTATGTTGTTTTCCTCATTTCAATTAAAGCATTGCTTTATAGTCTTCTTTCATCTCTAGAAACAATCTGCTTCAGCTTCCTATTCAAACTATTGATTTTTTTCCTGGATCAAAAGTCCAAGCTACAAGAACAAAAAGTCACACATGGACACACAGCACTATATAAAATGAAAATGTGTTACAAGTGGAAAATCATATCCCCCTCCCCTCATCCCACAGCTAGAAAACGAAACAAATTGCCTACTTAAAATCCACTCAATCCTTGATGATTTACCCATCCGCTGTAAACAACAATTTTGCTTAATTTTCCTTTCACTAAAAGAAAGATATGTCCTTGGATAACATGTTTTCTTACATCAGATCCAAACCACCTCATAGCAACCTGATACTTCCACACCTACTGATACTTTGATCTAGGAATTGTTTCCAACAAATAATCCCACAATAATTATTTATAAGAAAATGACTACTTGAAACAGATTTTCAGGGAAGGACTTAAGCAGTAAGTGGAGCTAGCCCCTTGAGTGGAGCTAGTCCCTAGTGTCATCTGACAAGAAAGGCCATGCCCACAGTACAGGGAGCAGAAGAAGTGGGATGCACAGAAGCAGTAGGATGTCTTTGATTTTACATTCTTGAGACATGGGACTGGGTAAGCAGAAAAAAAACCCACAGCACTGTGTTAGCTGTGCACCAATCCCCAGGCTGAAACATGGAGAATCAGAGAGGAAGGGCAAGACCTTTACCACCACAGCATGACCATGCACATGCCTGAATACATATTTACATGTTTTTCATTTGCACACCCATATACACATTTATACATGACAAAAAACAAACTAAAGAGAAAAAAGAATTTTGCTCTAGCAAAATGTCTTAAGTGCAATCATGATCTTTAACTCAAAAGATTGGCAGTACCATTTGTAACCAACCTGCCAAACTGGAAATCTCAAGTCAGCAAAAAATATACAGGGGCAGCTACAAAGAGAATCTCAATTGCTCTTAAACAAAGTATCAATCCTTGCTTTACTTATAAGTTTGCTTCCTAAGCTAAAATTTTCAATATCCTCTGAAAGCAGGCAGAAAAAAAATAGCAAAATAACTACATCATTTAGCCTGTCTGGCTGACAGCTACTGGGAAATATGATGATAGTGTAAATCACAGAGGAGGGAGAAGGATTACACAGCGTGACTCTAAAGGGGCATAAATGAAAAAGTGGGATGAACTCAGGGAAGAGGGTGGCATCGGATGAGCATCAGAAAACATTTCTTAACAGCAATACAATATAAAGTAGAATATATTTTCTCACAGACAGAGAAGTTATTTAAGGCTAAACTTGATAAAACACTGGAAAGCACAGCTAAGAAAGCATTTCTGAATTTATGAGGTCATGGATGAGAACACTTCATTAATCCTGTCCCTTTTATGCTTCTCATGATTAGATTTCTAAGTAAGATTTCAGTATAATAAAAAAAAAAAATAAAAAAAAAAAAAAAACACCACAGGAAAAATATGTTCATTTTTTGTTGGGTTCTTGTCTTCATCAGCATTAATGTTAGAAATGTTTAGAAGTGTCATTTGCATTTGATGCAACTATTACGTGCTGAGCTATTTAATCATTACTGCTAATTTTAATCCCCTATTAGATATTCTTTTGCCTATAACACAAAATTATCCTTTTAATTCTGAACTTTTCTAGTATTTTTATTTCAAGCATTTCAAAGGATTTTACCAACATATGTCCACTAAGAACATCTTTCAAAATCCATATGGTGTATAACGCTGCCTTTCATTGATCCAGAAGTTATCCTGCGACTGCTGAACTGTCCAGCTCCTTAATAGTCAGGCAACACAATGCCCACAAAGTCCTCTGGAAGACTTAAGCCACAGGAAATTAGAAAGTTAAAACTGTGGCCAAAAAGGAAAACAAAATTCAGTGTTTCTTTTAGTCTGATGCCTGCAGCATAAGATATCATGAATGGAAGGTTTAGGAGCAGTGGTAAAACAGGCGTTCCCTTAGAAGACCAAGAATTACAACAGGAAATAGACAACTGCTTGTGTTTTGGTTTTCCTATTATTACTGCTCTTACAATCTTAATTTAAACAGAACACAACATTCTGCAATTCAGTTTGGAAAGAGATGGGGTAACTCACAAAAAACTGACTGAGAGAAGAGTTTTGTCACCATTTTTTTCTTCTCTCTGAACTTCCAGTTAAAATTTCTTTAAGTGCACAAAGAATTCAGGAGTATAGCTGAATTTGAAATATGAAAGTTTCTCCTCCTAAATAAAAATGTTCTTTTCTACAGGGCAAGCAACTTAATTCAAATTTTTTTAAATACCAGAGTCAGTCAAGGCCTTCTGATGATACTGTGGAAATCTTAAATCACCACACAGACCAGTTAAATTACAATTTGTTACATTAGTCACTAAAATCCCAAAATTCTTGTGATTTATAATCCTTCTTTTAAAGATCCTACTCTACACTGTGTAGGATCTCACTGTGCACAACCCTATCAACCAGCAACTAAGACAAGGAAAGAAAAGAGACACCACACCACTGCAGCATGGAAAAATTATTTTTACAACCTGAAAAACAATTACTAAAAGAGATTATAATATGACAACAATCAATTATCATTCTGACCCCAAAGAAAAATAATGAGAAGCAACAGCAGCATACCAGGAAAGCACTGAAAGTGTTCAGTGCCGTGTCATGAAGCTGAAATACTGCACCACAAGGAACAATTCAGCAACAGATGACAAGACATCGAATATGTCCCAGAGAGTAGAACAGCTCTTTCCTTCCACTCCGGTCCACAACCCCTGCAGGTACTTCATCCAAATTCCTTTCCCTCCCCTCTTTTAGCGAGCACACACTGAAATATTCTAGGTACTGATACCATTATATCTCTCAAAGTGCTTATTTATCCTGACAGATGCAGAAAGGCAAGGCACATGCCACCTTCCTTCCCAGACCAAAGGCTGAAAGCAAAGACTTCTGTACAAATGAACACCCACCAACCCTAAATCCAGGTGCAGTTTTCCCCTCAGGAATGATGAGGCAGTTAATGAAGTGGTTATTGCTGCTTCCCCATACACAGGCTCCAGTGTAACAGGACAGGCAGTGGTCATTTGGACTGTGTCTGTCCTTTGAATGGCCTGCAGGCTTGCAGTGGTGCCATAAACAAAGGCCAGCAGAAACACCCATATCCCAGTCACAGCAGTGTCCACTTCCTGCAGAATGACATGACTTCTGGGACCATAACCCATTGCTTCCAAGAAAAAACAATAACAAATGCATAATAAAGTGCTTTTTGCAGTTAACAGTGCCAACCCAACTGCACAAAGGTGACTCCTTTCTGACAAAAAATAATCTTCCCTCCCTGAGTGTATTAAAGGTTAAGCTAGAAAAAGGAGACAAGAGGAAAGTCTCTTCTCCTTTGATAAATTTACATTGCATTTGATCATGCCCTGTATGGCCTTACTGCTTATTGTAAACATAGGAGGTTTCTAAGCTTTTTCAAGAGAAAAAACCTTAAAAAAAAAAATTAAAAAATCAAACTCATAAAAGCTGTCAGGGAGTTTCAGGAACAGGATTATCATCTGAGGCTATCTAAAAATAATTTTTAATTACTTTTCAAATATTAAGTTAATACTGTTCTTGTAAACAAAATTTGCTGAATGTTTTCATCCCAATTACTCCCTCATCTTTTAGAGCTGAGGATTGTACCATGAAAACAGTATTTCCAACAATACCTGAGAGCTGTTGTAAAATTAGATGGAACAACTGCCACACTCATCCACAGAATGGCATCATGTAACTCTGCTAAACTCTCCAACCTAAGTTTGGCTCTGCTCCTGACAGACCCATATAATTTTAAGCTGTCTAAAGCCCACCCTCATAACAAAGGGCAGGTTAGCCACTGCTGCTTTCAGAGGTGGTAAGTCTGTAGACACAAAGCCAGAGTTCTGCTATAACATGCATTATGGCTGGTGCTGGCCAGCCACCAACAGCTGCAAAGATGGGGAACACCAGCACTCCAGATGGGTTCTCCTCCTGGCATGGCAATCTGCTTTAACAACATGGCTTGGGCTACAAGAAATTGGTTGGTCCCACTGGCAAATGAAGGGTATGCTTGCTTTGTATTTCTCCATGTGGGTGTCCTGAATGCCAAGACCTAACCCAAAACACACTGGTTTGTAACTTACAAGGGAAGGCCTCAAGAAGCATGATGCTTATACCAGTACTGCAGCTGCATATGTTTTTCTACATTTCCTGTAATATTCTTAGTTTGAGTTTTGATAAAGAGAATATCCAGAAGCCTAAAAGGGCTGCTAAAACACAGCATATCCAGAAAGGTAAATCTGAAATAAATTCATGTGTCTATACTAATTACATTCAAAAGCACAGAACTATTTTAGTTCTTTGCAATGAACTGTAAATTGCATCAGATGTACAAGTGACGATAATACTCAAATGCATATGCAATAAAACATGAGTTAAATTAGAAGTGGCAATTGAAGCACTTTTGCCAGAGACATGTAGAATATCTACATGGTAGTTGTTTTAAACACCTACTACATAAATAACAAACTGTGAAGGAAATAGGAACCCTATTATGATACCTGAAAGGAGGTTCTAGTGAAGTGGGGACTGATTTCTTCCGCTGTGCCTGCAGTGAGGGGACCAGAGGAAAGGGCCTTAAACTGAGACAAAGGAGATACAGATTGGATATTAGGGGGAAAAAATACATTGTTAGGGTGGTCATTGGAATAGGTTACCCAGGGAGGTGGTGGAGTTACGACCCCTGAAGGTGTGCAAGAGACTCCTGGAGGTGCCGCTGGTGAGGTGGTTTAGGGGTTACAGAAGCAGTGCAGGGTGGTCAGTAGGACTGGAGACTAAAGGTCTCTTCCAACCTTAATGATTTTATTACACCAAATAAATTGCTAATAAAATTCAAAAATCAGTATTAAATACAGCTGTGGCATAATACCTGCAAGTTACAAAGTTAAGTTTATTCTGCAGTGGCAAAACTTACAGCAAAGGAGGATGCTTGATATGTGGTTTAAATAACAATTCATTTTAAAAACAGATATTGAGAGAGGAGCATCTCAAACATCACTATAACACAACAGGCCCAGCTACACTAGCACAGATGTACAATGACTGCAATTGCCTGTAGTGATTTCAGAGAATTACAGAATATTGGGGTTGGAAGGGACCTCTGAAGATTATGTAGTACAACCCCCCTGACAAGGCAGTGTCACCTTGAGCAGGCAACAAAGAAATATATCCAGGTGGGTTTTCAATGTCTCCAGAGAGTGAGACTCCACAAGCCTCCTGCACAGCACATTCCACTGTTCTGCCATCCTTAATGTCAAGTTGTTTCTCACACTGAGGTGAAACTTTTGGGTTCTAGTTTATGGCCACTGCTCCTCATCCTTTTGCTGGGCATCACTGAAGAGCCTAGCATCACCCTCTTGTAATCCACCTTCCATATACTTATATGCATTAATGAGATCCCTTCCCAGTCCTGTTCTCCAGACTGAATAGGCCTAGCACCAACAGTCCCTCCTCATGAAGACAGACGCTCTGGACTCCAAATTATCTTCGTGGCCTCTGTTGGATCCTCTCCAGTACATGAACTCTGACTGCAAATGTAAACAGCGATTCCGAGGCAACTCCCTGCACGCATCACTTGTTGCTCCTTTCCAGCCTCGATATCCACCTCCCCCACGCCAGCATCCACCTCCCCGTGCGGCACACCAAGTACGGGGCGCGCACACCGGGCCGCTGCTCTCGCCGAGCGCAGCATCTGAGCGCTGCTTTCGCTTTCCCTGTCGCTCGGGCCTTCCCTCCCCGCCCCCGGGCCCTCCACAGCCGCACGGCCGAGCCCGACAGGCATCCCCGGGGCAGTCGCGCCTTGCGATCCCCGCCGGAGCTGCCGGGCAGGCCCGACCCGGCAGGACCCGAGAACCGACCTCGAGTCCCCCGAGCCCACCGCCCCCGGGGCTGCCCCGGCCGGGGAGCCGCTCTTCCCCGCCCCTCCCCGCCCCGCCCGCGCCTTGCACTGGGCCCGGGCCGAGCCGCGGCCGCTGCCGCTCCGCGCCGCCACTCACCGCCGGCCCTGCGGCTCCGCTCCGCCGCGGCTGCGCCCGGCGCGGGCGGCGGGAGGGCGGGGAAAAGGGGCCTCGCCGCGGGAGGAGCGGCTCGGTGTCGGCAACATGGCAGCGTCCAGCCGTGCCCAGGTGCTGCGGCTGTACCGCGCCCTGCTGCGGGAGAGCCAGCGCTTCAGCAGCTACGGCTACAGGTGCGGGGAAGGGCTCCGGGGGGCGGCGGATGCGGGGATCCCCGCTGAGGCGGAGGGTCCTGGCGGTGCTTGGGGCAGGGGCGCGGGGAGCTGCGGCCCCGGGAGGAGCCGAGCGTTGCCCTGGAGCGACAGCGGGTCCGGCACCGGGCCTGGGCCCTGCTCGGAGGGCCGGGAATGGGCAGCCCCCAGACTCCGGACTGCCGCAAAAGCACCAGGGTATGGGGTATTAGGAAGAAGGGATAGGACAGAGGTTGTCCCTGCCTTAAGTATTTGTGCTGGGTGTGGGCTCCTCAATACGAGCAAGACAAGGAGCTGCTGGAGAGGGTCCAGTGGAAGGCCGCAAAGATAAGGAAGGGTCTGGAGCATCTTTCTTCTGAGGAGACCCTGCGAGAGCTGGGCCTGTTTAGTCTGGAGAAGAGAAGACTGAGAGGGGAGCTCATTAATGCATGTAAATATCTCGGGGGTGAGTGTCATGAATAGAGTGCCCGACTCTTTTCGATGCTGCCTGGCAACAGGATGAGGAGCAAAGGCCATAAGCTATAACACAAGAAGTTGCACTTCAACAAGACAAAGGACGTCTTTACAATGAGGATGGCAGAGCACTGGGACAGGCTGCCCTTAGAGGTCGTGGAGTCTCCCTCTGGAGACATTCCATATACCCACGTGGATGTGTTCCTGTGTCACCTGCTCAAGGTGACCCTCCCTTGTCAGGGGGTTGGCCTAGATGATCTCCAGAGATCCATTCCAACCCTATTGATTTTGTAATTTGGTGTAGTTCATGTCTGCTCTGTGTGCTGCCCATTTCCTGGCAGAGGAGAGCTGGGGTCAGGCTGCTGCCAAAGCCTGGCACCATGTGCTGTGTCCACGCTCAGGGTGCAGTGTGGCTCAGAGTCCACTCTTCCGGCCACGCAGGATACCAGGCTGTCTGCCTGCCTGCCTGCCTTCTCTGGCTGTCGGTGAAAGGGACACACTGGGGTTTTTTTGCAAAAGTTAAGTGTAGGCTTGGTCACCTTTAGCTGTCTGCTGTGTTCATGGGGGTGCTGCTCACCCACGCTGGCAGAATTGCATTGCCCAATGGTAGTTTGTTTACCATTCAGTTGGACCACAGGAAGGGACATGTGAGCTACCTGTGCTGTGAATAATCTCTCAGGCAAGAACTGGGAACAAAAGCCTTTAAACTTGCATAACTATGGTCAGCTCTGTGCTCTGCAAGGCACAAGTATTCCACAAACGTCAGGTGTGAGGGAGTGCCCTGAGAAGAAGAGCTGTGGGGCTGAAAATGAGCTGGTGCTAATAAACCTTCAGTGCTGACTCCACAGCAATGTGTGTTTGCATCACATTCTGTTACTATCAAGGCTTTCTCCTGCTCATTGCTGTCCTCAGTGTCCCTGGCTACCCTTGTTCTGGCTAGCAAACACAGGGTTGTACATAATGGAGATGGCTTGAGATGCGCAGTTGGTGAGCAGCTGAATGAAGCTCATGTCTGGGCTACGGTGTATTTTCAGCAGTGGGTTTGTACTTGGGGCTGGGCAGTGAGGAAGTGAAGTCCACAGCAAATTTTAAAGGATAGAAATTATACAGTGTGTTTCCCATACAGATCTGTTTTTTTTGACACCATGTCACAGTGCAAGTTGTGCCTTTCCTTTAAGGAGAGATCTCTGGTTTTGATAGGCCTGTCCTTAGATACTATAACATCAGAAACTAAACTAATATCAGAAATGTGTATACAACTGTGCTGTATGCACATTTGTGAGCCATAGCAGTTTCCAGCAAGGAATGATCTGCAGCTGTCACATTTAGAGGTCTGCTCTGACCACAACAGCAGTTCTGCCTCAGTGTTTACAGCACACCCATAGGTAAAAGGGACAGCCCACTGGCTTCTTGCATGCCAAGATAAGCAGCCCTGCCGTGTCCTCAGGGCTGCTGTAATGTGATATGGCACTTTATGGAGTTATCCCAAGGACTTTGTGTAAAGAACTAACTTGCAGCAAAATAGAAGGTATTACAAATTATTATTATTATTGATTCATGACTTCAGCTAGACTGTGTCAGAATACATTATTACTGCAAATTGCATCTTTGTAAGAGTATGTCTGGAGTACAATCAGCTAATTAGTGTCTCTTCATTTGCTTACCGTGCTTTTTCTCCTTGTTTGGTTGCTCTGCTTTGACTTAGCAGGCAGCTAAACACCACACAAGTGCTTGCTTGCTCCCCTCTCCCCAGTGGGGGGGAAAAAAAGGTAAAATTTGTGGGTTGAGATGAAGATTTTTAAGAGGACAGAAAAAGAATGGGTGGTGATGATAATAATAATCATAATAATAATAATTATTAGAATATACTAAACAAGTGATGCACAGTACACTTGCTACCAAGCAATGTCCAGTCAGTTCCTGAGCAGCAGCTCCCAGCCTACTTGCAGGTGGGTCAGTGTGAGAAGCTGAAAACTTCCTGACTTAGTGTAAACCCTGCTTGCTAAGAGATCAGCATGTTGTCAACATCACTCATATCCTAAATCCAAAACACTGCATTGTACCAGCTACTAGAAAGAAAATTTAATTTTACTTCCTAGACAAAACCAGGACACAAGTACATATACATTGTGATGGAAAATTCAACTTTTTTGTTTTATGTCTCTCTGAGTAAATACATTCCTTATGTCATCTCGTAGCCCCAGATTTTCTTCTGCCACCCAATAGAACTTGTGTGGTAACTGTGAAGAATATAATTCATGTCTTAAAGTAACTGAGGTCACCACTGGTAGCCTTCAGAATAACACAGGAGCATCTCCAGTGTCCTGAAGTAAATGTCACTGAGTGTTGGGACACCCAGAAGTGTAGGCCAGGTTTTAACAGCAGGGAGAGGGAATTTAGTAGACTGTAAGTAATTTCATGTCTGCCCTTCTGCCCTATTACCCAAGCAGACAGTCTGAGTACGGGTGAGTGATTTGTGCTGGAGGAAAATCGATATGCAGAGAGGCAGGATGTTAGGTTTTGAGTCAAAGAGGTGGTTTTTAACAAGTGTACTATTTTCTTTTGCTTGGTTGACAACAAGTAGAACCTCTGATGGTTTATAATATGTTGGATTGTAGTCTCAACTAAATGGATTTAAGGGATATTTCTAAATATCCTTAGTGATTTAAATAATGGCATGTTGTGAGTGGTTTGGGTACAGAATACAAAAGAATTTATGAACTTATGAAAGCCATTAAAATACATCTGATTGCTAATGAAGATAATCAAAACTTTAAACTTTATTTTCTGCAAATAATTTTTTAATGTTTTTCAACATCTTTCTTGATTTATTGAAATTTTTTTCCAGTTATCCATTATGTTCTCTTTTAAGTTGTGGAAGTTGTATTTTATTTTTAGATACATTTCTTTCTTGTCTCTCTAAATTGCATTTTAATGGAATTTGATTTTTCTTTTAGAATGTGCAATATTATTTGACTAATAAAGCTACCCAGAACATAGAAGAATGAGGGAAGAAAATTTGTTAAAACAAATTTGTCCATTTGTTTTGCATTGGAAACAAGTTAATTGAATGCATGCAGTTTCATCTGAGATAAGTCCTTCAAGATTTTAAAACTGGTAAATCTGATTTTTGCAAATGACGGCTAACCTAGGAACAAAACTGAGCAAAATAATTTGCACTGGTTTTTTTTCAGTGCCAGTTAGTTTTCCTACTTTGACTGACACAGCTGTTGATCTGATTTTAGTCATGGAACATAGAATCATAAAACAGTCTCAAGATTGCTGCCCCTTTTTCTTGTGGGGACTTCAATTTACCAGATGTGTGCTAGGAATATAATACCACAAAGGGGAAGGAGTCTAGGAGGTTCCTGGAGTGTCTGGAAGATAAATTCCTAATGCAGCTGGTGAGGGAACCAAATAGGGAAGGCACCCCTCTGGACCTGCTTTTTGCCAAGAGAAAAGGACTGTTGTGCAATGAGAAAATCGGAGGATACCTTGGGCACTGTGGTCCTGAAACAACAGAGTTATCAATTCTCACAGAAGTAAGGAGGGGGATCAGCAGAACTTCCATCTTGGACTTCCAGAGGGCAGATTTGGGCCTGTTTAGGAGACCTGTTGAGAGATTCGCTAGGGAGACAGTCCTGGACGACAGTGGTGCCCAGGAAGGCTGGACATTCTTAAGGACGGAAATCTTCAAGGCACAGGAGCAGGCTGTCCCCATGTGCTGGAAGAGCCAGCAGGGAAGAAAACCAGCCTGGCTGAAGAGAGAGCTTTAGAGGGAACTCAGGAGAAAGAAAGAAAAAGAAAAAAAAAAGAGGGAAAAAAAGGTAGAGTTTACAGAGTTTTTGACCTGTAGAGGTAAGGGCAGACTATGCCAGAGAGCTCCATGGATGTCATGAGGTTATGCAGAGAGAAAATTAGAAGAGCCAAACCCCAGCTGGAACTTTATCGGGCTACTGCCATAAAAGAGAATAAAAGATGTTTCTATAGATACATCAGCAAGAAAAGGGCAGCTAAGGAGAATCTCCATCCTTTGTTGGTTGCAGAGGTAAACACAGTGACAAAGGATGAGGGAAAGGCTGCCCACTTTGTATTTATTGCCCACTTTGCCTCGGTCTTGATAGTGAAACTTCTCTGGATACCCAGTTCCAGAACAGAAAGTTCTCTATACCCATTTCCCTTCATGAGAGCACCTGGATTCTTCCTCAAGTATAGGTTAAGTTGACCCATGTTTGCATGATGACCCATTCTTCAAAGGGACATTAAGCTGTTACGATTCTGCTAACAACTCTTTTAAGAACGTAACTCATACCAAGTAAAATTTTTAAAAAACCACTCTTTTAGAGAAACGAGTTTCTTTCTCTTGTTCCCAGCATACCTGATTTGGTCACATTAATGGAAAAGTCTTACTTTGCTTTTAGTTCCTGATCTGTAGAATCCTGTCAGTGTTTCTTTTTGCACTGTCATCACTTAGGTATTTTAGCAGCCATGTTAAAATTTTACATGTGACAGTTATCCAAGCTGAGAAAGACTTTTTCTCACTGGATATCCTAATGAAGTTTGTGATTGACAAGGTGTGCCAGCAGATTGTTTATGTTTCTATGTGTTACAGAGGAAAAATGTCTAAATGGTGATTAAACAAAAAAAAGTTCAAGACAGTAATGAGAAAAGAGAGACATGGTTTTCTGACCAAAATGGTAGTTTGTAGCTGAGATAAGAAATGCAGGAAAAAAAATGAAATTGTCAGTTCTGTCCAGCAGAAATGTCCTGCCTCTTTGTAGGTGTATGGTGACAGAACTGCAGTTTACAGTATCTGGTTTTCCTCAGCTGTGCAAAGAAGACAGATAATTTTCTTCTCTGTATGAAATTGCTGACTGTATTCTGAGTGATAATAAACTTAAGGATTTTTTGAGTTAATTTCCCATTTACTGAGTGTGCGGTGTTCTCTGTCATCTACTTGGAAATAAAAGTTTGAAAAAGTCAGGGCTGCAAGCAGCTACGGTACTCCAGAGTCCAGGGTGGTTTCCATCATACCCTGGTGCAGACACTTGTTTTGGCCTGGAGCTACATGACCCAGAGTCACAGGCAAACAGGCACTGCACATTTTCACATCATTTTGTGGAGCAATCACACAGCTTTGTGATGGGCCTTACTAATACCTCTTTCTGGGGGGAGTTCAATTTTGGCTATTAATTCAGTGACCACGTGTCATTTTGCCATTATGTTATTTCAAGCTCTTTTCTATGTATTGTCTTATTCTGTCAGAATCATGTATGCTTGAATAGGGATGTCAGTATTTTAAGAGTATAAGAGTTTTTTAATGGAAATATATGCTGGTTTTGTAAAACCTTGGGGTATAAGAACATGGTTTTGGATTGGGGTCTGACAGTATTGAAGTATTTCCATTTGACTTCAGTATTGTATATGTGTAAAATATTTTGGAAAGACAACCAAAGCACTCTATTTCAAAAAAGTCAAAACATAGCCATTAGTTACCCTCAGAACATATTTCTCTGAAGTTGTAAAATGAATGGAAACTGTTTTATCAAATACTTTGATTTCTTAATAGTAACATTACCCAACTGAAAATCATAGCATCAAAATTCTGTTGATCTCGTTCATTAGGAGTTGTTATCTTTGGTTTAATAGTTCAACGGTGTCATTTTCCAAATACATTCACTTTACCCTTGTAAAGTTACACTCTTCCTAAACAATTCATCATATCTGTGCATCAGGTCTGATGTAATTTTCTTGGTTTCTTTTTTATTTTTCCCTTTTTTTTTTTTTTTTTTTGCAGAGCAGAATTTTGTGCAGTAGTAATTTGGAGAGAGGGTTTGGAGCACATACAGAGCATACAGAGTTCTTTAGAAATTGAAATTTGGTATTTGGAAGACAAATGGATGGGGGCTTCCTCAAAAGACTGATCTACTGTTTTGGTTCTTTTGTTTTAGTAAAGGCACCCAAAATGAGTAAATCTGCTGTGGCCGCTTGTTATTCTTTGTGTAGCACAGAAGAACAGGGATATATTTCTTTTTACATAAGATTTAATTACCACTAGTGTTTGTTAGAGAACTAATGAAAGTAATAGAAAAAATACTGCCTCTGGCAGTGGCTCATACCATACACATATGCTTATGATTTCTGGTAAATGAAAAGCACTTTGTAATGTAGCTGTAGTATTAAAAATGGATTAAAATGCTGTCCCAGCTAACCTCCTCCTTTCCTTACTCCTGGATGTGGTTTTAACACTTAGTTCCTCCGTCTTCATCTCTATGCTGCCCATGATGAAAAGATGCTGACCTGCATCATCCAAATGATTCAAATTATTCAAGATACAATCCAAATGATTCAAGATACAGTAGACACAGGCTATTGTAATTTCAAGTGGTCTTTATAAGATCAGCATTCTGGATCTTTTAAAAAATTAAAGTAATTTAAAGAAGAAAAGAGGAAACTGCAGTTGACAAGGCAATGTTTCGAACCACTTGCTGCAGTAATGGATGGCAAATATGCTTTCTGAACTACCTCTTCAATAAAGCTCTTCCCATGAGTTTTTGGGTTTGCTTACCAACAAAGCACAGTCCTAGATTATACATAGTTCTCTGCTTTCCAAAAAAAAAAATAGTGGGGATCAGAGGAGACTTTCTTGGCTGTTTTCTTGTGTTTGTGAATACTTAAGCCAGTTGTTCCAAGACTATTTTGCACAGAACTCGGTACAAAAGTGTCCTTAGTGAGAAACATTCTTGAGGATTCTTCCTGATACAGTTTTTTTCTCAAGAACAAGGATGCCACAAGTCATCCAGACAATATTCTTGCTAGGTGGCATTATGGTATATTCCTGTTCAATTCTATTCTATTCTATTCTATTCTATTCTATTCTATTCTATTCTATTCTATTCTATTCTATTCTATTCTATTCTATTCCTTTTTACCTGCTCTCCATATAAAATTCTAACTTTCTTCTCAGGATAAAATGCAACTGAATGTTTAATATGATAAAAGAATTTAGTTGAGTTCAGATGCTTTCTTCCTGAACAGAATGTGCCTGAAATAAAATCCTTAATGCATTCTTCAGGAAAATTTGACAATCTGGGGCTGGGAATGGCATTCAGAGACTCAGGACTCAGTCCAATACTTACACTTTCTTTAGCATCATGTTTGTTACAAAGTCTTGGGAAAAGCTATTGCCTAGATACTTCTCTTTTTTTTTTTTTTTTTTTTTTTTTTTTTTTTTTTACTTTTAAATAAATAGCAATTAGTTATATGACATTATAGTTTCTAAAGAAGCCTAGGCACAAAGTAATTATTATGCATGTGTATGCATACATGAATGTATTGGTATCAAGAAATCTAGAATTCACTTCTCCTCAATCCCAGTAACTCTTGCAAAATCCCTGTTTAAAGCAAGCTGTGAATCCACTGTGGAGACTAGAGAGTATATGATAGGTGTGTTAATCTCATTAGAAACTAATGTCCAGCAACAGGTCTTGACAGTCCTTCTGAGTCTGCTTGTATGGCGTATCCTTGTCTGGATCCATTAAAGACCTGTTTCTAAAGCATTAGCTTGTTTAAAAGTAATATTGTCATACTTTTACTGCCAGAGAAACTGTGTGTCTGAAAAAATAAAAGTTAAAATATTTTCCTGAGACTGTAATTTATTCTAGTATATTGTTAGTAATCACTAGTTCTTTTTGTAGTGAAGCTTTTATAATTAAACTTCTGTGACTTTTGGTGCTTATGAAAATAATTCATTGTTTCCCAAAAGTTCAGTCTTTACAGAGTTGTCTCTCTGTCTTGCACAGGGTGTGATTTCTGCTAACTAGGATTTGCTTGCAGGATACACATGGCATTGTTGCTTGGTAGTGTTTTTTTACAGGCATTATATGTTTCCCCAACGAACATACAGATTATCACAATACTCACTGGTAGTCACACAGAGATGCAAACATCCATTTATTGTTTGCCAAAGCAGGAGGGAGAAATGTGTGTGCAGATTTCCACAGAGCCCTTGGTGTTGGAGAAAATTGGTTTATCTTGTGAGGGTTACACATTGTGTGAATATTAAATTTCTGCAGACTGTGTTAGAATAGCAAGGAAAGAGCCAAGTGTGGCCGGGGTGGGGGGTTGGGGGTGTGGTTCAGAGCCATCATTTATTTGCATTGTTAGTCACAGTTAAAAAGAGGGGAACTAAAAGAGGAAGGGGCCAAGTACAAACCATCACATTTCATAAAGTTTCGGATTGAATTCTTTGTGAAAAAATCATCCATCCATCCATCCATCCATCCATCCATCCATCCATCCATCCATCCATCCATCCATCCATCCATCCATCCATCCATCCATATATATTCCGTGTTTTAATTTATTTAAGTAGCATCAGAGTGCCTCCTTCTCAAATGAAATGCCCAACACAGTCCTTGAAGCTTATAGCTTGAATTATACTAACAATGTCAAATTGAACTGTATTGTGGTGCCATGAAACTAACCTGCTACTAAGTTTCATCTTTGACTCATCTAAAATATCATATCATTTTTCTAGTACAATAAGTTGACAAATAGGTTTTCAAATTAATCGTCTTCATATGTAAACTAGTTTTGAAGGGAAGAACATTGATTGATTGATCTAAGTAGTTTATCACTGGCCAAAATAAATTAGATGTCTCACTCAGAATGTTTTTCCCTGATCTAATTTACAGTATGAAAATAAATGTTCAAGTGTTTTGTTTACACAACAATAATAAGCAATGCATTTCATGTAGAACGCTAAATAGGCTTCTTGATTTCCAGAGCTACTGAGCACATTTATTTACTACATTTAATTTATTATTTTCAGTTCATAATTTATACCCAAAATTGCTGCCCATTATTTGTAGATTTTGCATGGAAATACGAATATTTATCAAACTGCAGGTGGCACTCTCACAGTCACTCCCAAAAGCAAAAGCAGCATGGGATGAAGATAGTCCTATAAGTTACAGCAATACAGGGTTGGACATAAAAGTATACTGTCCATATATCTGTACAAAACTCCTTGTTCTGTGAACTAGTGGCAATGCTTACCAACCTTCAGGGACTTTGAGGCATGGTTCTGGGCTTTTATTTCCCAACAAGTTGTTGAAACTCTTGAAGGAGAAATTCTCCATCAGTGCAAGTTATTGCTGCCATTAGCTGGGAACCTTGAGCTTCTGCAACTTGTGTTGGTAATTTGTTCCTAGATTGGAAACTTTTTCTGCTGCTCTGTGGAGTGGGAGGTCATGTGTCATGTGAAAGGGAAGGTAATCTGCCTTGGTCATAAAATGTTATGCTGAAAACCTTATGATAAGTAGATCACTCCTAATACCTCTTTTCCTCTCCTAATATCTCCTGCAGTAACCATAGCCAGGACTTGTCTGAGTTACTGAGTTTTAAGCCAGATGTTAATTCCACATTTAGAGTAAATGTTTTCTGAGAAGAAATTATTGCAGCCAGCAGCCATGTGTTTATGGGAGGAAAAGGAGGTGGTGTTTCCTCTATGTTTACTTTTTCCTTGCTTGCTGACAGAGGACAGAAAGTGCTACCATCACTCATATGAGTGACTATTTCTCTGTAACTTTTAATTAGCTATTGAGTATTATCTGGGGTTTTGTAGCCCATTTTTGGCTTGAAATGCAGAAATTTTTTTTTATATTTAAATGTACCGGTCTGAACCTAGTCTTATTAAATAAAATGTGTAGAGATACAGAAATATAATATGGTAATCTTTTTTCATTCGTAGTGTGAGACTCCTAGAGAGAGTGTTAAGAGGTTGACTGGAAGACGCTTTAAAAATTATTGACCTTAGCACAGCCTCACCTGTAAATTTTAATGTCTATATGTAACGTACTTGGGCTTGCCTAGATTAAAAGGTTTGTCAATGCTTCTCTTCTTTAAAAAGGAAAATTGACTGCTCTCTTCATCTTCCTGAGTACTTCTGATCTCCTTTTCTGTTACAGTAGTTAAGCTGTTTAAGTGCACAGAAGATCTGTCAGCAGGTTAATTGAATGACTTCTGTTCACTGGACTAGAATACCTCAAGTTTTAAATTTAATCTCATTTTTCTGATATATTAAAGATATATTAAAGTATATCTTGTCAGATCAAAGTATTGCATCATATGCTGGGATCTACAGTTTGGGCAGTAGGAGTGTATGCACCTCAGTTTTAGAGGTGGAGCTCCTACATAGCCCAAAGTAAACATTTTGGCTAGTAGCTGCTCTTTCCTTCATGTTTGGCAGATAGATTATCTATTCTACATCTTTTTTAGAGTTACTGTAGGAAAAACAGTAGGAAAAAGCATGGAACCCTTTTTTTTCTTTCTTTCTTTTTTGTGAAGTAGCTTTGAACAACGTTGTGTTACTTCACTTAGGTTTTAGTATTGCTTTGATTCCTGTTTTACTTCTGGACTTCAGAGAAATGCATAGGATCTGTGGGTCCTGAGAAGCTGAATTTACTGGAGCTAGTGGAGGTCTTGGGTATGTCTTATCTGATTACCATCATGCCCCAAAGATAAAGAGCTGTGGAGATGTTTTTCCATAACTTCCCTACAAAGGGTCTGGCTTTTTTAAGTGCTCTTTTGTGCTGGTAGCAGCTGGGAGGTGAGAGCTGTGGAGTGCAGAAAATCGGGGTGGGCAGTTCTGGCACATTATGCCAGGTGCACAGGGGTGCTGCATTATTTATGGGGATGAAGATCAGCTGTGCCTGCCTGAAAACCTCAAATCTGCCTTGCTGCATGGTGCATCAGTCATTCAGCTTTACCCAGCAGAATATTCTTTTTCTTTCAATACTTGCCTCTGTTCACCATGGGTCCTACTGCTCTTTCTTCACGTGAGAAGCTGCATCTGGTTTCTTGTGGGGGATGAAGTGATACCCAGAGTTTGTTGCCTTTGCATTTCTGTTCAATTTCTGTTCAATTACTGTTCAACTCAGGATGGGGATTTTAGCCTCTTTTTCTTTGGTCCTGATGTAATCATCTCTAAAGTTTGTGAAGACTTCCATATCCTGTAATTAATTAACTAGAAAGGATACAGAAGGAGATACCTAGTTCACTTGACTTTCTCTACCTTAGGTAGTGTTCATAACATACAAAATAACATGCATTTCTTTTTTTCTAAGCCTTTGGTAATAATCAGAGTAGTCTGGATCTGAGCTTCCTCAAACGTTACATGCATTGTCCAAAGGCATATATTTGCAATCCTAAATGTCTGAAAACAATATTAAGCACTCTGTTGTATGCACAAAGTAAGATGCTGATTTTATTACAAATTCCAAATTGACGTTTTTAGGCTCTAGATTTGACTAATAGGCTTTGCATATATTAGAATTTTATGTGCTGCTAAGTAATTTCAAATATCCATCATTGTTGTCAAAACTGATGTAAATTTGCTAAACTAAACATGCAGTGCTTTCCTATAAATGAGGGAAGGTCACTGAGCCAAATGGTGGTAGCAAGTCCAGTGGGGGACGTTTGTCATTACTGAGTCATAGGGAACAAAGATTTTTGGATAAGCTTTGAAGCTGATAGAAATGGATGAGAGAATAAATTTTGGATAGCAACTTAAATATTTTAAATCCTGTAACTTTTAGTATGTTGTATATAAACAGAGCAGGTGGCATGTTACTTCATGTGGGTTGTTTAATAAATTGTATTTGTGGTTTATTGTTGCCGTAGTTGTGAGATAACTGGACCCTATCTAATTTCAATACAATTTCTTCCACTTGGACCTATGATGCTTACATCCTTCTGTCTCAGAAATCTCAGGTTTACTTGAGCAAAAATCAAGGGGCAAAATTAACTGTCTTTATTGCTAGAATCCAAGGATCACTTTTGCAAAGTAAAACTTTGTTAGAAGTCTGTTCAGTGTACTGAAAATTACTAGTCTTGTCAAAATGGTCAAAAAACCTTTACCTCAAATGAGCTTCAGAGAACTGTTTCTCTAAGTCTTTTGGAAGTCAAAATATCTCATTTATTTTAAAACTGTATTCTGTTAATATATTTCTGATACTTGATCCTTTTTCTCTTCTAAGGAACTGGCATAATTTCCATATTAAAGGAATGTGTGTCCCGTAACTAGATATTTACTATACTTTCAGAAATAATGCTGTGCTTCAGAAATGTCCTATCAAAATCTTATCGTCATCCAGACCAACCATACAGCAGTCCAAGTAGTTAGAATATCCAAAGACTTTATGTCCTGCTGCTTAATTAAAATAACCTTAGCAACTATTACTTCATCAAAGGCAAATAATTTTCCACTGTCAAGTGTGAAATACTTGCATCCAGAAAGGCTGATTAGCACCCAGTGCTTCCCGAAATGAAATCACCAAGAGGTGCGATATGTTTAGCCCTCTTCAGGGTACCCAAGTCACAGGATCACAGAATCTGGAGAATTGTCATGGGCCCACAGGGACCATTGAGTCCATCTACTGGCTCTGCACAGGACCATCCCCAAACTCACACCATGTGCTGAAGAGCATTATCCAAACACTTCTTGAGCTCTTTCAGGCTTGGTTCTGTGACCACTGCCCTGGGAGCATGTTCCAGTGTCCAAACACCCTCTAGGGGAAAAACATTTTTCTAATATCTAACCAAATCTCCCCTGATAACTCCAGGTCATTCCCTCAAGTCCTGTCAATGGTCACAGAAGCAAAGAGATCGGTGCCTGCCCCTCCTCTTCCCTTCACAAGGAAGCTGTAACTGCAATGAGGTCTCCCCTCAGTCTCTTCTTTTCCAGGCTGAACTGACCAAGTGACCTCAGGCACTCCTCATACAGCTTCCCCTCAAGGCCCTTCACCATCTTTGTTGGTCTCCTTTGGATGCTCTCTAATAGTTTAATATCTTTCTTGTGGTGACTGAAACTGCACGCAGTATTCAAGGTGACAACCTCTAGCCATGCTGAAAAGAGAAATGTTGGTCACAGCACTGGACTAAAACTAATCTTTCCAGAAAAATATTGTAGCGGCTATGTACAGCAGGCCAGGCCTTTTTTAAGAACTGTTCAGAAATAGCAGCACAGCAAATGGAGTGGTATATATCTGTCTCAGAAGGAAGAAGAGAAAAACCAGCCTTGTCAGGTTTTGAACTTGTCATTTCAAGACATTCCCTGCCTGGTAATTGGACTGCTGAGCTACCCTGGTGTCCTGGTTGTAGAGCAGCTGGCAAGGGCTTGGCAGTGAAAGCTCAGCAGAGAGTTATTACTCATTTCAGGCCATCAGAACACTTTTCATCTGCAGCAAATTCAGGTTATAGTTCCTGCAGCACATCCTTGCCTGGTGTCTCGTTAACTGAACAACTTGTGCAGTTGGGTCCTTCACTGATAACCCTCTTTTTTAGCCTCTTCTGTGATATAACATTGAAATTGGAACTCCAATTAAGATCAAAAGAATGCTTTCATTTGGACATCTTCACTTTTTTCTTTTAACCCTGACCTCCTGAAAAGCACTCCCTTCTGCAGAGATTCCTGACACTTAGAATTAAGCCAATAACTGTTTGTATTTTAGAAATATAGCCACAAAAATGTATGCTTCAGTGAATTGCAAAAATAATCATAGTTAGCTATGAATAGCACTGATTGTGTTCTGGGATGAAGAAAGTCTTTGCAAACAGAGCTGTGTGCCCTAACAGCAAGGAAGAGCAAGAGCATCCTGAGATGTATCAAAAGTTGCTCAGCCAGCCAATTGATAGGAGGGAGATTACATCTGGGCTTCTGCATCCAGTCTTGCCCCCTTCAGCCCCCCAGCAGGACAATCTGTGGCAGCTCAGCAGGAGCTACCAAGGGGGCTGAAGCACTTGTCCTGTGAGCAAAGGTTGAGGGAACTGGTCTGGTTCAGCCTGGAGAAGAAACAACATTGAAGGACCCTGAAAGCAGCTGATACCTCAAGGTATCCAGAGGGGCCTGATAGGAGAAAAACTGACAGCAGATGTAAAGTGCAGGAAGAGAGGCTCTTCAGATTGGCTTAAAAGAAAGTTTTTTCCCTGCAAGGGCAGTCAAGCAGTTGGGTTTGTTTTCCAGGCAAGGGGGTCTGGTCAACATCCTATTTTTCAAGACTTGACTGGACAAAGCTGAGAATAATCTGATCTGATGCCATCACTGACACTCCTTTCAGCAGGGGATGGGACTAGAGACTTTCTAGAACATTTCCAATGTGAATAATTCTGTGATCGTCATCCATGCTCTCTGCTTTGAAATGGGTACAGACACAAACTGATGAGAAGATATAGTCAGAAAAAAGTTCTCCTTTTCTAAAAACACCCACAAATCTTTCTCTCTAAAAATCTAAGGAGGCTTTTTTAGGTTTAGGTTGAAAAAAGAAAATGAAAGGAAACTCCTGGAAAAGAGTCAAGTTTTTATTAGCTGTTTTGATATCTGGGATGCAAAACTGCTTTAGAAATAAGCTACAAATCCTTGTATCTGATCATACAGCATGTATTACATGCATGGTGTTACAGTCACCCTCTCTCAAATGTATTTTCTAATGTTCATCAGTCTTTATTCCTGTTCTCTGTTCTTTTGGGTTAATCCTCTCTCTTAAATTATCTCTAGTGCTGTTCTATTCCAGACATACTTCTTAGCAATTGCATTGGAATTTATTTTGTATGTTAGCAGAAAAACCAAGTAGTGGCTGGTAGGTTTCTTTCCCTAGGCTTTTTTTTGAAGACTGTCTAGTGACTGTGCTTTGTTAGAAAATTCAAGAAAATAATACAGAGTTTACCAGCAGTCTAATTTTTATTTTTCTTTACTCTTCTTTCCTCCTTTCCCAGCATCCAGCCACCACCCTGACACCCCCAAAGAAATCCTGGTTGCAAGAACAGGCTTTGCTTTGTATTTTAGAAAACAGGCAGATGTAGTTGTTGTTGTTCTGTAACATGAAGTGGCAGTGCTGAAAGTGTCTAGTGGTGGAGTTTGAGGGACAACTTGTTGATAAAATGTTGTGTTCACATCCCTCTGTTGGTCTTAGGTTTAATTAGACCAGTCACAACTACTTCCCTGTTAGTTACTTGCCTCTCAGTCTCAAACACACACCTGTTGTCAAGTGTTTACTTTTTTAGTGTTAGATGGTAATTACATGCAGGTTTTGTTTCACCTTAATTAGGGTCTTTTAATGAGACATTTATAGAGGAAAAAATATTATAAATACATACATATGCATATATGTGGAAATATACATGTGTGCACATATATACATCTATATAAGCATTCCCTCAGAAGTAATTCTGTACATGAAGACATCTTCACTAATGCTAGTAAAACTTTACTGTGAGCTAAAATTATTTTTCTGCAGATGATTAAAAAACTCTCTTTTTAAATGATATGTAATGCTGAAAATTTATTGGGCAGCTCTCATCTAGTGCACATTTTGCTAGTAATAATGGGAAGTTCTGAAAATTCATCCTGTTGCTACCATAAGTTAATAGATGTTAATTGGAAGGCAGCAGTGGTAAGAAAATATAGTTCAGTTAAAGCAAACAGACGTTTTATGAAAAGGGTCCTTCACTTGATGTAATGCTACTCTATTATAAATGAGCATCTCACTTTTGCACATTGTGTCTTCAAATAAAAGTATCATATTCTTCATTCCAGAGCTGTTAACCCCAGCAGGCTTCTTAGAGCTTGGCTACTTCTCACTTGCCTTAATTTATTGAATATAACTGAAGCTAATAAGGAAAAATGCATTTCACTCTAGACCTTTTTTGAAAGCCTTGACTATGAATATTCTAACCCAGTGGCCCCTTCCCTTGTGATCTGTTTTGCTTGCACAGATTGTGTACCACAACTGTCTGTCCTCTTCTGTCTTGTTGTGCGTGCTCAATGGCCAACAACTTGTGATAGCCATTGTGTTCCGCAGTGTGGTGCCTGTGACTGTGATGTGACCTATTAATGTGTTGCACTTGTTGACAGCCACAAAGCCAAGATGTCAACATGTTTGTAAAAATGTCTTGGAAAGATGACTTAAACTTTTAGCATGTTGTGGTACTGGTGAATGCAAAGTGGTGCTGAGAAAATCATTGCTTGGCCAGGTTTATTTTGAAAGCTCGGAACTGTATACTTAAGCAAGTATGTTTGTGTGACATTTCAGCTTCTTTTCATTTAGCAGAGCACAAAGATTTTTTGGTTTTTTGGTCAGGCATGACATAAGTAAACATTTTGAAATAAAATATATAAGTCCCCAAGCAGTTATTTTTTCTGAAGTACCTGGTTTGTGATTTCATTTTTCATTAATAGTTGTTGTTTCAGATTTACTTATTGTGGACATCCTTTTCATGAGGACACATTAGGCTTTTGATTGTGCTTCAGGGAAGAAAAGAGAGGAACTCTTTGAAGGTAGAGTATCGGGCCAAAGACTGCTTTCTCTTTAGTTTTTACTTATATTTGGCAGCACTGTAGTCTCATAACATCAGCAGGCAGTGCCCAGTGCCTGAGAGTCTGTGGTAGTGTTTTGGCCCTGGCCTTGTTCTCATATTAACGCCCAACCACTCCTGCTTTCTGCTGATGTGCATCTGTTGCCTTGTGTCGCCATCCACCTGCAGGGGCTTTGGTCTGCAGCCATGACACCGAGTCTGCTGCCCATCGAGGACATCATTTTGGTTTAATTGGGAATTAATTGCATGACAGATGCACATAGGTAGGGATCACAAGAGCTTGCATATGTATGAGAGCGCTGAGTGAATATATTCAACTGTACACTCTTGCTTGGGTCCTGCTGTCACTAGTCACTGGAGTAGTCTTTGCAGAAGATAAAGTGAAAGATGTTCTCTGTTCAAATTTCAGTGCACTTGGATGATAAGAGCAAAATACCTTATTGTGTCTTCCAGCCATTTTTCAATATCTGTTTTCAAAAACTGGGGGAGAAAAATAATGAATGGTGAAATGTAGTGTAAGACTTAATTTAAATGATGTTTCCTAATGAATACTACTGTATTGGGAACTAGGCTTTTCCCACAGGTCTGTGGGAGCTCTTAGAGTGTACTGTATCCGAAACTGCTTTCCTATTCTGTTTCTCTGGAGAGCTGGATTGGTACCTTCTCACTGAAAGGTCCTCTGTGTTTGTGTGACTTGCTTGGCCTTTCCAATGGGATCAATTGCAAACTCTATCCATCAAAATCAGTACTGCTGTGTTCCCCCCTCCTCAGTGATGTTGCTTATCCAGTTCCATGGAGAGATGATGAAGCTCACTAATCTGCAAAAAAAGCCCAAAACAACTAAAAATGAAGTTAACTCTTCTTAGATTGGCCTTCTGTCGATTTCCCAAGTTGGACTGGCTCAGCTAGGGCCAAATATCAGACTAAAGGGGACAGAGGGAGTATTTGTGTCTGCCAGAGCAGTGAAATTGTAATAGCTCTTCTTCACACTGGCTTAAACTTGTTGCAGTTCCTTTGGGCCCCTTTGGGTAAATAGTCCTCCATAATGTACAGCCATCACTTTACTTGCCAGCCTTCTTTTCAGCTGTCATGCTGTTTGCAGATAGTGCTTCTTTTAGGATAATGTAAAGTTTTATGAAGACAACCATGCATTCACAGCCACTGGCATTTCTAGGTGTGCCTTCAAATGTCACAGGTTAGTGTTTGGTGTGTTATGCTCATTGAACTAGAAATACACTCCATTACAGCAGCTGATCAGCAGACCAGTCTTCATCAGCCAGAAGATCTCTGGGAGCAATGCTCTGTAAAAAACCCCAACAGATACATGTCTGAATGAACAGGTTTTTCTCAAACATGTGCTGCTTATACACACTACTGTGCTTTCAGAAGGGCTTAGTTTTTCATAAATTTGATGCAATATTGCATTTCTTATGGTATTTCTAGCTTTTAATGCATTCTCAGTTCAGAAACTGTTGAAATGTAGAGAGTGTCGAGGTGCTGAATTGACACTGCCCACAACTGTTGTTGCATAGAGAAAGCTGTTGTTTAAAAGAAAAACACACACACACACATCAAAAAAAAAAAAAAAAAAAAGCCTTCCCCTTCCTGTATGTTTATATCTTGGCTTAACACTTTTTACATAATTTTAGAGAATTTGAATGTTGGTAAAATATTTCCCTGACACCTCTCAATGGGGAAGAAAGTATATTTAACAGTCATTATAGTATTGGGTTTGAGCTTTGAATTGAGCTCATCCTTCTTTTAAATGATACATTAAATCTCAATGTAACTTTAGTAAAGAGTAGTGCCAGACTATAGAGGTAGTCTTTGAAGTGTGTTTAGAGATATGGATTTAACTGTAGAATTAAGATTGTGTTAAAGCCTATGTAAAGTAAATTTGTTTGGGTGTTAAAACTCATAAAGTTTAAAAAATTAGAAAATAAAAAAATAGGAGGCAAAAACAGTGCAACTTTGTGATTATAGATAAAAATTGGTCTGTTTTCTATGTACATTTCTTTCTCAAAAATTGTCGGGTATAATTAGAGGAAGAGAGAGAAAATGGAACAATTAACACACCATATGTACAAAACAAAACAAAAAAACCCACCTCCAGTCTGTAGGTGTTATACTGAACAACATTTGGTTTTGTCCTATCATTTTTATGTAGATAGCATTCACTCATTTATCTTGCATTTTGAAAGACTTGTACCCACTAATAGATACATGCTGTTGTTGTTGTTTTTTCTTTTAAGCTAAATATATATGTTTGTTGTTGTATCTCTTGGAAACCTGTCCTTTCTTTCAGAAAATATTAAACGTTTTGCACAGTTTAACCCTGCATATGTATATGGGGTGATTTGAAATCTCTCCATTATCAAGCAACAGAATTATACTATATATTAATGATTTGGGGTTGTTTCTTTTCTAGAAGAAATAATCAGCTTCCCCTTCATGTCTTGCTAGGACAACAGCTGCAGATGAGATTGAGCTTCCATATTTAATACATTCTATTAACTTCACACATCCAAACACACACTGGCTCACTCCCTCATGCACCCCAGTGTCACATTAGAGGTGAGCAGGCCCTAATTAAAAGCACGCACCATCTGCCGGAGTGTGGTGGCAGAGTGGCACTCCACAGCCATCTTGATTCCTGTGATTGAAATGTATTATTTATGAGCTCAAAGACAAAATACGCTGCTTGGCTGGTGATAGCTGCATTAGGAGCTGGATAGCACCATCTAATGGAATGGAGTGCCGCTGGCTATTCATCTTTCCTCTTCTTCCTCCCTCCTCAGTCTTTTCCCCCAATAATTTTATTTTTCAGTCTTGTCCTTTGATTTTCTGTGATAGTGTTTCAGACAATTTTGTCTCTCATGTTCCGCTTTTGTACAAGATTGGAAAGGGTTGTTGAAACACTAAACTAATTGTGGGGGAATTTTGCAGCCTTTTATTTCCTTCCAGTGCCACACATAGGGTTTTACTTTCTGTAGCAAAAGTGATAGTGATGTGGTGTGGTGGTACAGAGGAACATGAGGAAGATAAATGAGCAGGATCAGTTTACTGCATTTCTCCAGTTCCTCCCAAGGACCCATGTAATGGAAGTATCCTCTGCTCCATCTGAAAATTTTATTTTCATATGGAAATTGACCCTGATTATGGGGGGAGGGAAGGCAGGATGACAGTACACTGCAGACTGTGTGAAAGTTCTTTACTGTGTTGGAAAGAAAGGGCAGGATTTGGGGAAAGCTGCAGCTTTGGACCTTCCTCTCTGCCAGAAGAGATCATAACCTCTTCCACCTTGCAGAAATCATGTTCTGTTATTGCTTCCTAGCAGGGAAATGGATAAGGAGGTATTGGACTGAGGGGTGAAATACACCTTGTCAGCGGGGGGGAAAAGGGTGACAGGGAAGGAGCCCTTTTTGTGTTAATTGGTCCATCAGTCTACCTTTGTTGACTACCAGATTACAACACTACATCTGGTAGAAATGTATATTGTGACAATGGCCTTTTGAATATGCAGGGTAAGAATAGTTATGCAGATTCAAAATAATCTGGGGAATGATTTTCTGGTCCTTAGCCTTTTTGTAAAGTTGAGTTTTGCAGTATTCCATGCTGGGCATCCAGCAGTATGGCTTCAGCACAAACAAGCACTTGGGACTGAACTGATACTTGAAATATGGCATTTTTCTACAGTAACATCTAATAGATCCACTTTTTTTGAAATTACAGTATCTGGTCGCTACTTCAACTCAGGCAAAACAAAACCCTGAATAAAATTATATGTTCTAAAACTGAGCAAAATAAATAAACATATATATATTTATATATGGCAGGTGTGTATTTTATTTCTTGTATCAGCATGTTTTAAAGAATGTTGAAATGACATTAATCATGGCACATCCATGAATACATGTCCTCTTATTGTTTGTGTTTAGAACATACGCCATCAGAAGGATAAAAGATGCCTTTAGAGAAAACAAGAACATAACAGACTCTGAAAAAATAGAAGAACTGCTGAATAAAGCCAAAGCAAACCTACAGGTTATTGAACGGCAGGTATGTTAATTTCTCTGATTTTTTATGGGAGTTGTTCACTACTCATTTAACTGTCTTATGCCACTAGAGATGGAAAAAAATATTTCCTTGCTAAAGACATCTCTAGATGAACATCAGTTTTTGTCTGAATTTGTTTGTCTTTCATCATAGGTTCAGAGGGTTGACTTTGACTGACTCAAAATAGTCTCACTTCCTTCTGTGTTTGTGTTTTCCCGTCTCCAGATACAGTGTTAGAATAGCAACAGAACAAGAAAATCTTGAAGTGAATTAAGTTATTGCTGGCTAAATGTGTCCAAACGGTGATAGGTTTTTCTTTGAAAAATTTGAGTCACTGGCAATACTTTTCTTCAACCTTGTCTGAGTAGCATTTATAGCATCTCTGTTCCTTCCTCTAGGTACCATGTTGCTAAGAAATGAAGTAGACTTGGTTAAAACTTCAGATACTTTTTATATTTCTTATTCATACCCTCGGTCTATCTAAAGTGACCACTAAAAATTGGAAGAAAGATCTCAGTAGTACTTTTATTAAACATTGAATGAACATGTGCACCTGCTTCTCCATGGTTTGCTTTAATATGGCTCTTTAAAAAACCAGGAGGTCAGTTAGATGGGTTGTTATTTTGGTAGAAAGCTGGGCCCTTTGATTTAATAATTAAGTATGGATGCTTAGGTGCAAGTTATTTTTTTTTTATTCTCATCTCCTAGGGTGTTATTTTGTGCTACCATAGTTTTACTATTTTTTTTTTTAACCCAAACACTGCTAATTTTTTATTTAAGTGTTTCTCAAAGAAGCAATTTGGATTGGATTGTTCCAATGCAATTACATTTGAATGCTGGGGTGTTTTTTCTCAGATCTGTAGGTGATAATTGGCATTTTCAGCTCTTCTAATTCTTGCTTAAGATAAAGTCTTGCTAAATTACAACTTTCCAGCTTTTTTTCCCAGCAAAACATGATTCTACTGGTCTGAGTCCTAATAGGTCTGGGACAGATTTTAGAATAAAACTCTTTCCTCTAGAAGTCCTGTGTAAACTCAGATTACCTTGTTTCTGTAGATCCTAAAAAAAGATATTATTTCTCTAAAACAGACTTCACAGGCTGGACATTAGTCTAGGGTAGGGGTCTTGCACCTTTTTTTAAGTTTTCTTTTAGCCTGAAGATTTTCCCTCAGCATTAGTCAGCATCCTTCTGTTATGCATTTATTACTGTATCAGTGGGACACAGCAGAATAATTCAGAATTACCTCAGTTATTGCTAAGCCTGGAAGGTTTTGCATGTTTGTTTCAAACATCAGCTATTTAAGGGCCTTCTCCAACATTAAAAGCCAAATTGCTGAAGTCGGTTTTAAATCGGATTGCTGTCATTCCATGTAAGAATTTCAGGGAAAATATACTTGAAAAGCAAGGAATATTAAAGACACTGACACAACTTTCCATTTTTAACACTTCTAAGACAGTGAAACTTATGTTGAAATATCTCTTTAATGTTGCACTTCTAGACATTTTCCAGAGGAATAATCACACTGCATTCAATTTTGGAAGGGTTTCTCTTACATGTTTTCAAGAGTTATGGATAATAAATGTTATTATACAGTAACATAATAGGCAGTGGAACTTTTTAACAAAAAATAATCAGATAGAAGAAAATTATCGAGATAATTTTTTTACATGCACCCCTGCAAGAGTTGATTGTTTGGGTTGATTGTTAGACTGTTTTTTTCTTAAAAAATTGCAACCTCTTGTGCTTTGCAGTACTTCTGTTATGTTTTGGTGTCATCTCACTCCCATCTGTAAAGCAAGAGATAAATGTTGTAAAAATAGCAACACTGTCTTAAAAGTTTTTCATCAGGACTATTAAAAACCTGAGCATCTAAGTTAATATTTATTTGGTGTCAAATTTCATCATGCTCAGTCGAAAAAGTTCATTCTCCCCCTTTGTTTAATTGAAGACCTAAGTAATGAAGTCATCTGACATTATTAAGACTTTATATTTAAAACTAACCAAGCATAATATAAAGTGCTTTTATTTTTAAATGCAGAAGCACTGAAGCAAACATGAGATCTAGCATACAATTTTTTGCTAAGTTTGGGGTTTATTATGATGTGGTTCATCTTGATATTGCTGACTTTTTTTCTAGTGTATCAGTAGAAATTAAATAATATCCCTCTTTGCTGACAATTTGTTGTTACTCTAAAATCAAATTTATATTCACTTTGCATTCTAATTTATGGTTTAGTCATCAAAGTGACCATTGAAGTGTAAGATTCATAAATAACTATTTGAATCAGCCTAGTGGGAAATGTGAAGTAGTGACAGATTACCGTCATTTTGTTCATGTCAGTCACTGTACAGTTTGCTGGAGTGTTATAAAAGTAGCTTTATAATGCTGAAAAGCATGGAGGAACATTAATCTCCATCTTAGTCCTCCTATGCTTATTATTTGGTTTGATTTTATAATAGCCTGGCTAACAAAAGGAACAACTCGTTTTCAACACTGTTGGCAAATATTTTTGTGGGTGTGTGTTTCCTGTGTAAACAACAAAATTTTGTTGTTTACACAGTACTTGTTTTGCCTTTCCTGTGGAGAAGGGTGTTGTGAGAAATGCATTGTTACAAATAAGTATGAAATAGAAAGTTTTAAAAAGTTTTGAGTTGAAGTCTGGAAGGTGTTTGAGGATTGTCATAACAGCCATTTCCCAGCTCTGCTAACATGATTTCATTTGTGAGTTTCTATTAATATTAGTAATGTTAGTATGTTAGTGGTAGGGGAATTTGCATTGAAATGTACTGCTGCTGCTGAAATTTAACATTTATGAAAGCCACTTTGAAGATTGGCTAATATTAAGTGGTTTGAAGTTTTCTTTATGCCATTCTGTCTCTCGGGTTTTGAACTGAAAACCTAAAAGTGGAGTTCAAAAGCAGTAGTAGATGTGTGTGCTGATTAAAGTCTTGTTTTCACGTACAGGATATCTCATTCTTCTGTAGTGCCTTCTCCTCAGTTTTATATTGTAGCTGGAAAATGCCAGTCATCTTGTTGTCCAGCTAAGGATTATTCTGTTTTTCTTGGCAGGTCTGAGCCTTTGTTAACAATTTTACTGGTTTTAACAACACACAGCTACAGTACTCTTTAATAAAAGGGTTTTAATATTTCCCAGATTTTGTTTGTCTCTTTAAATAACCCAAACTGATGAGAATCCTGGTTTGCACAAACCTTGGTCAGGGAGACGAGATGCACCTTGGGTGTTCAGACAGTCAGGAGTTTTGTGAATCTGCCTCCTTTACAGCTGGCTGGTCATCTATGTTTTTTAAGGGAACAGATAAACTTTTTTTTTGTGTCTGAGCTGTTTTTCCTTAGGCTTGACCTCTCTTACGGTTCCCTTCATGAAGGAATGTGGTGTTGATGCATGAAACCTCAGTTAGAAAAGTTCCACTGATAACGATAAATACTGAGTACTTGCAGCATTTTTCATGTTTGCACCATGTTGTAAAGTACATTCTAATCCTTGAAATATGCATTGCTTGCAGTAACTTTAGCTCCATTTCTCTTAATGAAATGCTTCATGACTATGCCTTGATAAAAGCCCATGACATACTTAGTGTAAGATTTTGGTCTCATATTCTTACGTTTTTCCATAACCAAAATTCTTAGTATGATCTTGTGCTGAAACTTGTGCAAAATAAGAACAAATCTTCTGAATCTTTAATTTTTCAGCAAGCCAAATTGCCAGTGCAGCTGTGTATAGCCAAGTACTGTGCGTTCTTGAGGTGTTTATTAGCAATATCTTATCTTGGCAATATTTTGAATTTGAGTAACACTTGAATGGAAGTGGAAATTAAACTGAATCAGTGTACTAATACAGCGCTCATATTATTATGAATTAATGACCATAAATCCATAAGGAAACTTTCTGTTAATCAGATAACATAAATATTAAATCATGTTTAATAAATATTAGCAAGACAAGCAACTTCAATTATAGTTGCTACAAAAAATGAAAGGTAGAAGTACTACCCTAGTTTACTGCACCTGGTTTGAATTGACTGCTCAGCCTTTGAGCAGCAAATATTCCTATATTGGTAATTGTCAGGGTGTATGTACTTCTGGACTGAAAGCATTTTGTTGAGTATTTGGAGGACTGGTGCCAATTCACAGAGTTGTGAGTTTGTGACATTGCAATTGACTGTCTGAAGGAACTTACCAAACTTTAAGAAATATTCTGGGTATCTGAACAAGTTGTGTTTATACTGCAGAGCATTGCAGGCTCAATGCCCTTTGCAGGAGAACATTCATTTTGAAAACTCTTGTTAGTATTAGTTTTGGGCTACAGGTTGTATTTATGTCTAAATGTTATGAATATGTAAGAAAGTTGCAAAATGCTGTGTAATGTGTCTCATGACATTGGCAGTAGTTCTGTGGCCAAGAGGAAAGAATTGCTGGAAAAGCCCTTTGAACACAAGGAGCAGCGCCGTGCTACTGTTCAGGAATGTGTATAGTATTGGCAAGTCATGTCTTCCTGCTGGCAGACAATTCTGTTGGAGTCCTAATATGGTTCATTCTTATCAAGCTTGGCACTGCAAGGAAGTTCTAAAATTACAGATTATTTTGCTGCTTTTCTTTAGAAGCTTTTTTGAATTTTATCTCTTTTTTTTTTTTTCCAGCTTCATAATGGCAAACACCCATTTCTCTACAAAAATACAGATTTTTTCTACTACAAAGTTCAGTACAGTTCTTATATAAGAGGATTTCCCTTGGAAGTTTGCTGGGGCTTTCACTCATGCCATGTATTTTTATTTATTACAGTTGAACATTATTTTCCAGCCAGGATAGAGCTGACATTACACCCAGAGAATTTTTCTTACCTCTCTGGCCATTTAGCTATACTTAAAGCAAGTGCAGACACAGTCAAGTTTTCAAATGCTTCATTCACAGTAGAAGAGTGGGAGTGAGTGGCATAATCAAACAATGGAGAAATATCCTGGTAAAAGAGTTTTATCAAGTAGCTGCACGATATCCATTAACTCCCTATACGCTTCTAAATCCTTGGATTGGCAGCTAGAACGTAGAAAATGTTTGGCATGAGCCTCTTGCATTTTTCTTGCTCATAGCCTGTTGCAGTACTGGTAGTCAGTTTTTAATTGCTTTACCACATCATGAGTTCTCACATGTTTGGTTCCTTACCTGCAATTACCAAAATTATGCTGGAAGCTTGTGGCAAAGCCACAAACTGAATTCAAATCAGCTGACTCGGGGTTGAGAAGCCACTGGGGGCATTTTCCTGTGTTTGTTGGTGGTTTTCATTTTAATTTTTTTTAAATTTCAAAGCTCTTTGGGATGATATTTTTAGGTATTTTCTTTTCCTTGAGGTAGTTTAAATCCTTTTGTTATGTTCATCATGCCTTCACTTCACAAGTGGTTTGAAAACTTCAAATACCTAACAGGAGTAACCTACCAGGAAGCATATGATTAAGGAAGACAATGGAAATCTTAACATATATTAAAATTCAGAGCTCTTGACTTAGAAAGAGACACAGATGCAGGTGAAGGAATGTCAAACATAGGATGGATAATACCTGTCTTTCAGTAAACAAAAGAAAGCTTCAAATTGAAATTGGGAAACAGTAAATTCAGAGCTATACTGATTTTGTATTTCAGTATGAGAGTAAATATCCATAAGGTTTTGGGGGTTGAAAAGGAGGAGGAACAAAGAAAAAGATGTCATAGGAGTGACTTTGAAAAAGGGTTGGTAAATTTAAATAGAAACCCAGCTGAATCAGAGCTTGTCCTTTCACAGAACTTGTTAGCAGTGATACTGCTTTGGCCAGCTTTTCCAAATACCTTTTTCATCTTGGCACATAGGTTAGCTTTGGAGATGTGCAACATTGGAACAGATGCCAAAAGCCCAGAGCTGTCATTTCAGCTTAATTTCTGGCATCTGAGGGTGCAGGAAGTGTAATAGACATTTTATTTGTCTTCAGGTGGCATGGCTCTCCAGGTTACACCTGTGTGAGTCTCCAGAGCAGTGTTACTCCTTAGGCTTTCATTTAACTCTCCTGATGGAGAACAAGATTGTGTTTTCACAAGTGATTTGCTGTTGTTCATTCTGCTGACTAAACTACAAGTGGCAGGTTCTGTCTGCAGTATCAAATTCCAAAGTAGACTGTGCATTGGAAATAATCTTTAGGCTGCCAGCAGAGGCGATTCAGAGGTAGAATGAGGCTTTGTCTTTCTGATATAAGAGCTTAGGGTAAAACACAGCATTTGATGTATGCAGTAACCTTTCCTAAAAATAAAGACTGCTGAGTGTTGGCCAATTCATTTAAAATACTGTAATGATCTGTCATAAAGAACTGTCATTATTTTTGTTGCATGTATTTAATGGCTAATCCAGTGAGGTTGGGGCCTTATCATAAATAGTAACAGCAGTTATATAATACATCCAAAGCTGTGAGCACCTGATGTTCTGCACAGATGAGGGCTGTCTGAAGGACAGGAGAAGGACTTACTTTCTCGTGAGCAACTCAGCGTGGCAGTGTGTCACATCCAATAAAGTAAATGCTGAGTGTAAGCTTCCACATGGAAAAGAGTAAGTTTTACCAGCCTGGCTGGTCAGTAGCTCCTTGAAACAGTTAGGAGCATTAACCATTCTGTGCTGAAGAAAGCATCAGAAGCAAGGAAGGATCACATTTTCAGGCAGATGTGTCCCTCTGCCATTTGCCCCTTTGTGCTTTCTGCTTTGCTGAGTTTGGTGTCTCAAGGGTTTCAGCCCGGGGTGTAAATGAATATGGTTCTTAGGGGTGGATGTTGCCACAAAACTTCAAGGAGGCTTTTTCAAATGAGGTAACAGCAAGCGTGTGTGTGTCTTAGTTCAAATAAAAAATACTGTCAAGAGAGGGGAAGTAGAAATAAGTGCTTTAGTTCTGATCACAGAGCAAATGACTTCTGCTGTGTTTCTAATCTGACTGTGTGATCTTGCTTTGATGCCTGTCAGTCTGGTTTGCAGTGGTGCCCATTGAGGGACAGTTTGAAAATTGAGTTTCTTGGACTGAAATGTATTAACCTTTGAGCAACTTCTTGTCTTCCTTGCTGTGTGATGTCTGCTGCAGAGCAGTACATTTGTCGAGGTTCTCTTTTTTACTGAGTAGGAAAAGAAGTATGGCAATCTTGTGTGTTATTTATGAAATGGATGACCTTGTAAAAGCCTTGTGTATGTATTGTGACTTATATTCACATCAGAATATTGGTCTCTCATGAGAGTCCCTTCTCGGGGGTAAACCAGTTTTAAGTACAGCTAGACCTTGAGGAAATTAGAAGGACTCCTGTTTTGAGGACTTCTAAAAAAGGGAGAGAGACAAAAGTGCTGTTATTGAAACAGTGATCTCTTGATCTCTCATTGCGTTTTGGTTGCTTTTTAATCTGTTGTAGTTTTATTTCTTTTTTCCTTGGTGTGAAAACTTTCCATCCTGATTTTGTACTGCTCATTGGAAGGAGACACTGTCAGATTCATTGTCACTGCAACTGAGCAGGCACACTTCCCACCAGGAGGAGCTTTGGCACATTTGTCTGGTGCCTCTGATCCCCAGGAGGTTCTGCTCTGCTGCCCTTGAACTGCAGTCTGTAATTCAGGATGACAATGTTGGTATTGGTACTCTCGCTGTCTGACAAGTCACCTGGTCCCATAGCTGTGGTAAAATGGGTTTTTTAATGACATTTCTCCCCCAGCCCCATGCTCAGTCATCAGTCTCTCAGCATATTACAATTTCAGTTTTTCCTTTTACAGAGGAAAATTCCAGTTTTTCCATTTCCAGCTTACAGAGAGAAGAGACTCCTCCTGAAGCTACTTGCATTCTTTTCTGGCCTTTCAGATGAACATTGCTTCTCCCCACAGCACACTATAAATATGTTTTAAAATTTTTCCCTGCCACTCTAAATCAGATGCCTTTTATTTGTTTCTTTCACGGATGGTTTTTCAAGTCTAAAGAATTTATTATTTTTTTCATTCTCAAGATAAGGGCAGTCTGCAAAGACCTCCATTTGCCTTATTTGCTCCAAGAATCTGGTTTCATGACTGATCCATATTTGCCCATCGTATTGTCTTTGTGCTTCTGTTGGTTGTCACTAAAACTTTTCCACCTTTCCAGTTTCAAAGGTGACACTTGCTTTCTTACTTTAAAATTGCTTGTCAAAATGAAAGCTGTTTATACAATCCACCAATATTAACTGTCATTTTACAAAACTGAAAAAAACCAGTTACTTAAAAAAGAAACAACACTCTTCATGTTCATTTGTTTCTGGTATGTCTGCATATACTGTATTTTTTTGGCCATCCACTGAATACCCCTGTGGGTTATCATAGACCAAACATGGTCTCTGTCTCCAATACCATTTGACTGGATTTGCAACCAGGTAAATTCACAGTGATCTACTTTTATTTTGACAATAAACATATATGTGGCTTTCACATTAAAGCTCTTTCAAGCAAAGAAGCTTTATCATCGATCTGTTATTTTACAGTTTTGTCTTTTTTGCAGTAATTCAGATTCTGTCTAGTGTCTCTGTAGTAAGCTGCTTGTATTTGAGGGAAATGTGTTTGATCCATGAAGTTGTGATGAAGGCCAAGCTTAGGGAGGAAAGTTGCTAGACTCTAAGAGCAGCATGTCTGATCAGGCCCTTGGAAGTTTAGGCAGAGAAAGCTGTTTTCTAGACAAGAATGTAGAGTGAAGTTTAATTAGTGTTTACGCAGTCTCCTTGGTACTTGGTGCATTGCTGCTGTCTTTAGCTTTGGGCTTTCTGAGGTGAGCCTGGGTTTTTTTGGCCATTAAGAGCTACAGCTGCAGTGCCCTTCATCTTCGTGACAGGCATTATGCCAGTGCATAATTCTGAAAGCAAGTAAAAAGAAGAAGAAAGAAGGAACTCAAACTCTCCCAGTCACAGTTAAATCACAGTTTGACTGATTCCTGTTGTTTTGCTTTCTGGAGTACGTTGGATACATTTCCCCTCTGAGGTATGTGCTGCCTGAATGTCCTTCCTTGGCTGTTGGCTTGGCAGGAAGTGAAGCATTGCTAAACAGAGTTTTGAACTCACCTTTATAAGTTTGTCACCAGTAGAAAATGCATAAATGCATAGTTTAAAACAAAAATCTGCTGTTTATGTTCTAAAAGTAAGGTCCTGTTCCCCATCAAGGCAGTTATGAATATTGCAGTGTAGTGGCTAAATAATACATTCATAGTTTTTCTTCAGTGAGCATAATTGACTTGCTGAGCAGTAGATTTGATAATTCCTTTGATTTGATATTTTCACCCAAGTGTGTGGTTAAAGAGAGCATTATGTGACCTAATCACGTAGCCTTTCGCATTAATACAAATCTTGTTTATAATTCTCTTGAATTTGTTGTTGACCCAGTACTTTGGTTCTGTGTTCAAATTATCTTAACTTTAAATGAAAATATTTCTTGTCTCACAGAAGTCTAATTTCTATGCACATTTGTCAGTAGTGAATACTTAGTGGGAGTGATTACTCTGTAACTGCTCATGCCAGTATACCTCTGGGAAGTTAATCAATCTTGTGTTTTTTAATTGACATCAATAATGTGTTTACATTTATCAATATTTCTTAATTGTCAAGTTATAACTGTGGAACTTCAATAATAAATCATACCAATGGTTAACTTCATACGTTAGATTTTTAAGAGTCTCCTTAAGCACTTTGACATGTTGTAAATTGCTTTTAAAATGATGTATGTATACTCATGGGGAAAGAGCAGAAAAAAATTGATATGCAAAGTCATGCTGTCAAATAATACTGCAGAACTGGCCCGTTGACAGTAACATACCTTTACCACATGTAGGATATGCTTTATGGGAAGAAAATGGGAGTAAGTCTTTTCAAGCTGCTTGTTTTATTACTAATAATTTTGTGACTATGACAGTGCTCATACATTTGTTGTGTCATCCCCAAGGAATTGTCAGGGCTGTGACTTTTTCCATTCTCTGAGCTGTTGAGGCAAGACAGAGAAGAGAAAGAATTACCAGTTCTTCTGCTTCTCTGCAGAAGTCGCAATGAGCTGTGGGAGATCAAGGCATCCTGATTTTGATGGTGCATTTCACCAATGTCCTTGAGATACTGAGGTGGAAATGAAGGAGGCTAGCTCTGTTTAAATATAAGCATATGTTTAAAGACTGGGGTGGACAGGGAAACAAATTATTTGCCCAAGTTCACAAAATATGCTTACAGCAGGAATTAAGGCATTAAGGTCCAAGTCTTACAACATGTACCTTCATCATGTGCCTCACTCTGTTCTCTGTCTCCTTTAAACCCAAGGAACAGTATTCTGAAGAAGGAAATCTGTACAGACAGAAAGCTGGCAGGATGCTGACCACATTGTGTCAGTCTTACCATGTTTTATGGGCTACATCCAAGACAGTTTAAGAACTATAAACCTTGCCTAATGGGCAGTGAAGAAGAAGATGATGCTGTTTTCTAGGTAAATGAAAACCACTGTGAACACCAGGAACATCAAGGCTGGGTTTTATTTGAAAAGACTAAGTATTAAATTTTCCAGTTTAGACTAGCAGCCATTTTGTTGACTTCTTGCAAATGTCATGTCATAAATTAAACTTGTCCCTCCTTTTTTAAATGAGACAAGACTGTTAAGAAACAGCTATTAAACAAAATTATAGTAGTTACCAAATCCAGTTGCATTTAAAGCAAGTGTGTGTAATCAATCTCTTTTGAAGGGTAAAGCAATTCACGAGAAAAATCCATTGGCAGTTTCTTTAGCGTGGCAGATTAAGTACCTCCACGTTGCATGTAGAGGGCTTTGCAGTAGGTTGCTTGTGTGAATAAGTGATTTTTAGGTTCAAAAGCAGACATCCTGGAGTGCAGCTGGTCACCACATCAGTCGAGACACTGCTGCACAGTTTCTGAGCTAGAGGTCATTCGCATCCGTGTCTAGAAAGGTAAACTTGGGTCAGTGTATGAATGTGTGAACGAGCACAAGTCTTTAAGAAATTGTAACCTTTCAGCAGCATTCAAATTCTATTTGTGCTTTTGGTTTCAAAGCTACTAAGGTTCTTGAGATGTGTAAGAAACTAAATTTAGTGTGGCTGTGGGGTTGGTTGACCTTGACTGGACACCAGGTGCCCACTAAAGCTGCTCTCTCTCGTCTGCTAGACAGGGGAGAGAAAATACAATGAAAGGTTCATGGGTTAAGATAAGTCAGGGAGAGATCACTCACCAATTACTCTCATTGACAAACCAGACTCATTGGAGAAATTAGTATAATTTATTACCAATCAAATCAGAGAAGGGTAATGAAAAATTAAACTAAATCTTAAAAATGGCTTAGTTCCACTCCTGCCTTCTTCTGAGGCTTAAAATTACTCCCAATTTTCTCTATCTCCTCTGTGCAGAGGCTGGGAAATGCAGGCTGCAGTCAGTTCATCACACATCATATCTGCTGCTCCCTTCTCCTCAAAGGGGACTCCTCACACTCTTCCCCTGCGTCACCGTGAGGTCCCTCCTGCAGGAGACAGTCTTTTATTAACTTCTCCAGTGTGAGTCATTCCCATGGGGGGCAGTCTATCAGGAACAGACTGCTCCAGCTTGTGTTTCTCACAAGATCACAAATCCTGCCAGCAAACCTTCTCCTCTCCACCAGTCCAGTGATTCTGACAGGAGCCTGCTTCCCATGGGGTTCCAGCCTCCTTCAGGCATCCGCCTGCTCCAGTGTGGGGTCCTCCACAGGCTGCGGGAGGATCTCTGCTCCACCATGGCCCTCCCTGAGCTGCAAGGGCACAGCTGCCTCACCATGGTCTGCCCCCCAGGCTGCAAGGGAGTCTCTGCTCTGGCACCTGTAGCACTTCCTGTCCCTCCTTCTACACTGACTTGGGTGTCTGCGAGCTGTTCATCTCACATACTCTCATTCCTCTCTCCTGGATGCAGTTGTGAAGGTTTTCTTTTTTTTCTCCTCCTTAAATATCCCAGAGGCGCTACCACTGCTGCTGACCTTGACCAGTGGCAGGTCTGTCTTGGAGCCAGCTGGCATTGGCTCGCTCAGACACTGTGGGAAGCTTCTGGCACTTTCTTAAAGAAGCTATTCCTGTAGTCTCTCTCAAAACCTTGCCACAGGCTGTTAGCATGAAGAACATAACATCTTGTATGAATTGAGTTCAGAAAAAAATTATTTTAATTCACTGTTCTCCACAAATATATTTAATGCCATCATAGCCTGAAGTGTAAGTAAAACTAGTTCAGTTGTCAGGTTTTCTGGTACTTTGGAGGAAGACTAAAATATTTGCTACCAGGTCATCAGGTGAGATGTGTTTTCAAATATAAGTGGGCCTGGTACAGGAAACTTGTGTTTCAACCTTCTTCCATTTCTCAAACATCCTACATTGAGTGTATACTGGGGCTGCTGAGAAAGTAAGAAGTGTAATTAATATCCATAATGTATATTCTCATAGGCTGAAAAGAGAGGAGAACTCTTTCGTTCAAAGGGTAGCTGAGCAGATTGAAAGCAAGTATCTGGACTTGTGTTCACACGTTTATGCTGACTAATATGGGTGCTTGAGAGCTCAAGGTACTCTGGAAGTCACAGGAATGAAAGCTACAGAATTATTTAAGGATTCAAGAACATGAGCTTTTTCCTTCTATTACAGTTTCATATTTGAATAAGATCAATACAGTGTAAAAGTAGAACTTGTGGTCTTTTTCATCTTTTGGTAAAGTACAGGCCATCTGTGATTCTATTCTTTCCTATATCTTCAGCTAAAAGGAGAGCAGCTTCATGCTGCATATCTTTCTTTGGGGAACCTGAAGAGCTCTGTGGAGTTTCACAGTGTACTTTATACTTTTCACAGGGGCTTAGCATATGCGTCTCCCATTGTAAAACTGAAAGCCTTGGGTAGAGTAGTGATGGGGCTTAAGAAGTACGCAGTAACCAAGTACCCACATGGCTCCAAACAAGGAGCCTTTCATAGAATAACAGAATGGTTTGGGTTTGGCAGGACTTTAAAGACCATCTTGTTCCAATCCAAGCCCTCTGCCATGGTCAGGGACACCCTCCACTAGAGCAGTGAAGCTCAGCTGATCAGAATTCAGTGATGGTACTTCTAATTTCAAATGTTTCTAACAGTCTACATTTCAACATTTACTTTTTAAAAACACCATACAACTTATGCTATTATGTGCAAGTCAATAGTCAGTTCATACATGGCCCCCTGACAGAAGGACGGATGATCTGGAAGTAGAGACAGATAATTTGGTCTAGATCAGGTCACACTTTTTTTATATCCGTGTATGGTAGTTAAATCCATCTGCCTAGCTTATTAGTTTCATCAGTGCTGCTTGATTTTGGTTTTTTGCTTTTCACCTTTTTAAAAAAAAAAAGTTCTTTATTTGACTTGCTGGCTAAGGCTTTTTAAATGTAAATAGCAGTCTTGTACCTCTAATACAGAATGCTGTGAAGCTGAGAGGAGAACCTGACCTACTCTTACGAAAGAAAACAAAATTGAGAAAGAGTGGAACATAGGAACAGAGACATCCAAGGTTTCCCACAGTATAGTAATGAATATGACCTTTAATATTGAGGCCTTTGGATCAAATTTAAGTTGGCATTAAAATTTTCTAATAAATTCCCTGCTGAATCTCAGAGTTTTTTTCCTCAGATTTAATTCAGTAAGGTCACAATAAAGCAAGTGCTGTCTGTGCCATTGTAATTGCTCTCAGCAGGCTGATAATGTTATAGCAGAGAAGTACCAGCTACTGTGCTTTTATTCTTTTCTTCAATCACTCTCCTTCCTCAATGCTTGCTCCTCCTGCTCTCAGGTCTCCCCTAAGTAGGAAGTGAAACTGTTTTAAATGTCATTTCCTTCTCATTGTAACACATTTTTAGAGTGATGTTTTCCTGATTCTCTTCAACAAAGGGAATAAAATTATAGCCTGTTGTATTGCGGAATAGTTGGAGGCTTGTATTTCCTTTCTTTCATTTTCATCCCAACATACTTTAAATTCAGCCTCTACAGTTCTTAAAGACTGGTAGTTCTAAACATGCAATGCTTGGTTAATTTTGGCTTAGTGGTTTTAGGATTGTGGAGTAGATGTACAGCTAAATGAGTTTCTCTTAGACATAGGGAGAACCACTGAATACCCACAGTACTGTATTTCATTTAAAAAATGACAAATCGCAGCTCACCACAGTGAGGCAGTTGTAGATTGGGTCCTACACATCTTTTGCAGCTTTCAGAAGAGTGTTGTTTGTTTCTTGTATGAGCGCAAATTTATGCTTAGCATGCTACTGGTAGATCTGTTACTGCTGTGTTGGAGGTAAATAAATGCCCAGCAAAATGCTGTGATCATGGTTCTCCCTGAAATGTGACTGTGAGACACTCAGGGCAATTCTCTGAGTTTCCAGATGCAACATCCTTCTTTTCAGAATCAGACAGTCTGTCTAAAATGTCAGCTTTCTGTCTGTAGTGGTGCAGCTGTGTGTATCATAGCTGCTCCTTTTTTAACAAATGAAGAGGTATCTTAGAACTCTGCAACTAGCTCACATGATGGGGCCATGATGGGCCAGTCTTTTAGGTGTGGGGCTAGATACGCTTTTGTTGATTGTGGGCACAAAGTAAAAGTTAATGTTCCTCAATATAATGGGTAGCTCAGGCCTTTGCTGTTTCAAAGGCCCAATCTGGACCAACCATTCCTATTTGGTTTCCAGCACCTTAGCTGGTTTCACATTTTCCCATCTCCACCCTCCTCATACATCATCTTCTTGCACTGTCTTTCCCTGAGGCCCAGAATTTCTTACCTAAAGTGTCATGCACAGACACGTGTGCGTGTCTCTAGCTACATGCAGGCATTTACTGCCCAGTGCCTGTGGCATTCATTGCTGCTAAAGAAACTGGTCTCGGTAGAGAAGAAGATTACATGGATATTCCACTGCTTATGAGCGTAGTCAGCTAACATATGTTCAGTGGGATATGTCCTCTTGCACACATGCGACTGATGGGAAATTAGGAGCAACAAAAGATGTTTTACAAAGGTAGTTCCAGCTCTGAAATGCATGCAGCTGTATTCTGCCAACCTTCAAACTCCATGGCAAGCAGAATTACTCAGGACATGTCGACAGTTTTTATACTGCCTAGTGTTGCATACCTCTGCTAAGTCTGGTTCAGTAATTAAAAACAAGAGATTATGAACTTCAGCCATAACATTTAACCTACTTAGTTATTGCTCATTGTTTCTTCTGGTTTTTTTAACTGCTCTTGATGTCTACTCTCAGCCATGAATCATAGGTGCTGGTAGGATGTATAGCACAGTGCCAGCATGTTTGATTAACTAATTGAGAAAAGCCATCGCTTCTGCAGTGTGTGGAATCTCCCAGCTACCATGCAGGCATGTGACAGGACATCATTCCTGATCAATAAGCGCCCATTGCTTTTTATGTAGGACATACACATTTTAGTTAATATATCCTGCTGCTGCCAGAGGAAACTAATTTCCAGCACTAGAGATGCAGCATAGCTACTTGAAAGCAGAATGGTCCTGAGCTGGAATGATGTCACTGACCTGAAATACTTCAAAAAGCTTGATTCTGAAGCCTGCTGTGGTTAGAGCTTGCAGTTTATGAGATAGGTTAACACTACTGTGAATCATTGTGAGACATGATCAGACTGTTGCTTTGTAAATTAAATAATGAAGCTTTGTGTGTGAGAGTTTCTACTGTAATCGGTAGTTAGACTGTGCTTTGAAAAGATCAGTCTACATCACATGATGGTAAGATCTGGAATTTGTTTTGCAAACTTGACTTTTAGTCATAGAGACATGAAGTCTTCCGAAGTCCAGGTTTGATTTATAATACTTCATGTATTAACTGTAGCAACAGGAGTGAATAGTCAAATAGCCCTTTGGGTAACATGATTTTTTTCGACTAAATTAATAATTGGGCTTGAGTTATTAACATAAAAGCTCATGTGGTTGAGAGAACTTTTCCCTTAGTTTTCCCGTAGATCTCAACTGTGAAGAAGTGGTAAGTTGCTTTGAAGAATTTTGATAAAGCAGCAAAAGTAAAACCTATCATCCTTGCCAGTTCTTGGCAATTTACATGTATCAGTTGCCATTCTGAAGTGCTGTATGAATTGCAATAGCATTTGTGAATCAGTCCACTTTCAGATGCCAAATGGCATGTATTTAACACTTATTAGCCTAGATATAACATTTTAAAACCCTGCTGCTCTTGCAAAAAAATTCCAATTCCATATACCAATTTTACCCTGACTATTAAAATCATACCTCAAAATGCACAGTGTGGGATATGGGATATCCCAGCATGAGATATCAATTCAGTGATTAAAAAAAATCATGGCAGCAAATATCTGGGATTTTTTTAATAAGTGGTTTTTAAAAATTTCTCGGCAGAATGTCTCTTATTGTGGTAAATAATAGAAAGTTTCCTCTCCCTTGCTCAGAAAGTAAGACTTGACTAGATTTGATATTTTGTCTTGAATTTTAACCTGTGATATTATTACATTATTTAAAATGTTCCTCTCTTTACTACTGTGTCTCTAAAGACTGGTATTCACAGCTGTCAGAACACTTTGGTAGTAAAAACCATTAAATACTTCCCAGTCCCATGTAAAATTTTTCAAAGAACTGACAACTTCATATCATGATTCAACACAATGAGTCTTTCATTGCCGTTTGATTAGAGTGAAAGTAGGGGCATTTCAGATTTCTGTTTGTCTTTTTTTTTTATTGTGTTGGATAAGCAGGACAGTTGATGGAAATCACATTGAGGGGGGAAATGGAAATTCTATGTTACTGAGGTCCATTTAAGCAGTATATGTTCTGGAAATATTTCTATATTAAAATAACCAATTGCATGTGTTTCTGGTTTGAAATGCTAGGGATTTGAACAGATAAAGCAGGCTATCAAGTCCTGCATCATATGTTCCAGTGGACTTCTACGTTTGGTTTCATGGCATGACTGTTAATCCTGGGATCAATGGAAGGTGAAAAGCAAATAAAGCTGTAAATATTCACATATGTTTTGTGTTCTCAATCCTCATAATGAAGAAGACTGCAAGCAAAGATTTTATCTCCGCTGGAGTTGGTCTTGCAATTCTTCTCTTGTCTTTGATGGCTACAAATACTCTGTCCTTACTCAGATGCTGTGCCCTCCTTTCTTTCAGGAGCTCTATGTATGTGCTCATCTGCCTCCAGATGATTTTAAGCCTTAATACTGAGCCTTCTTTTTCTTCAATCCATGTTTTAAAATAAGAAGTATTGAATTTAAAAAAGAAAAAAAAAAGCTAGAAGAGTATCATAGGGTCAAAAGAAGATTTCTGTAAGAGGCAGGACTGTAAGTCCTGAAAACCATGTCTGCTCTGATCCAAGTGGCTGTTCTGCCAGTCTGTGTCTGTGGGTCACATTTGTATTGGTTTTGGATCAAGTAACATAGCAAGTGCCAGAAAACCCAAGAAGAGGAGAAGGTTCTCATGACATTTCTTGCATTAGTTTTCTTTTTTTTTCTACTATTCAGGAGACTGTGACCCAAATAATGATGAAATGCTGCTTCCAATATCCCATTGAGATAAAAATCACACCCTTAATAAGAATCCGTGCTGTGTTGATATACTAGGCCACTTTTACAAACATGTTTTTTTCATTTTCAGGTGAGTTTTAGATGTGATTCAGACTTTGGAGGTATTAGCCTGTTTTAAAAGCCATTATTGTTGTTTGTGGGGGATAGAATGTAAGAAAATAAAGATAATGCAGAAGGTAATCTCACCCCTGAGGAGTTGCAGCTGTACTAATTACCAAAGATTAGGAACAGGCCTGCCCTTAACAGACCACAGCTGTGTCCAATGAGGATGAGTGCTATAAAAGAGTTGGTTAGGTGGTTGAGGAGGAAGCAGGAGTTTGTTGGCTGTGCTGGGAAGAAGAAGGAGTCAGTGCTTTGAGGAGCTGCCCATGAGACATCATCGAGACATTATGGGAGCTTTGCAATAAGATGACAACAGTTTTTCATCTGCTTGTGAAAGCAACAGGCAATTTTGGGAGGCAGGAACGGAAATACCACTTTTCAAAGATTTGTTAGGATTGTGATGCTATATATTTAGAATTAAGCATTTCATTGCTATTGTAGCAAGTACAAAAATGCACTAAGCTTGTGGTTTCTAGAAATATTTAGTCTGTTCTTGTTAGCAGACTGTCCTCTTGTGCTGTAGATATCGACACGTGTATTTTGGCTTGTTTCTACCATTTGTTACTGACTGAAATAAAATGCTAGAAGCTTCCAGTTATGTACTGGAAGGAAGTACAGGCAGCAAAGCAATTCCAACTGCATGTGACAGTGAATGATACCAAAAGTACAGAGCAGTGACTACACAATTCAGGGGGCTGCTCTCTCCACCTCAGCAGTTTTCCTGCTTCCCTCCCCTGCAGAAGGCTGCACTCCTCACATGGTCCCACACCTGCTCTCTCCAGCACTTCTCTGGAGGAAATAAGGAGCAAGTTGTTACTCCACAGTTAGAGCCAGTGATTGTCTCTGTAGCCCAGGGCTCAGGCATGGAATGCTGAGGGCCTGTACCATGCACAGGTGGGAAGGATGAAGAGGATGTCGCTACTACATTGTATTTTGCACATGGAGTGCCCTTTCTTGACTCCATGTGAGATGCACTTCTTGTTCTCACAGGGACCACACCAGAGGAGTGAAGGAAATTCCCCCTCATGACAGTTCTACCTTGCAGCTTCCTTGAGACCTAGAACCATAAGTTCAAACTATAGTCCTGCTGTGTTTAGTGATGTCATGAATTTTGTAGGGATATTGTGGAAGATTCAGATGTTTTTTCTATCTAAAACATATATTAGAGGGATTTAATTGTTTTCAGTATTTTGTGGGTTTGGTATCTTTACAAATTACTAGTGCTAGTATTTGATTGCATTAACCATCAGCTAAACTCAAACTTCCTTTTCATCAGAAATCTTTTAGAAAACAATGGCTAAGGCATGTCATGCATTCTTCTCCCCAGAATTTTCAAAAGTGTTGTAAGAGAGTTATGTGTTTGCTGCAGAGCCCTTTCTCATGGGAACAGACTTCTTTCAAAGCCGTCTTTGAGCACTGAACTAGAAGGCACAAGGAGGTGTTGTAACATTCTTCTTAATAAACAATTTGAGGGTTTTTCTACTCATGGTACAAATACTTACTGGCATAGTCCTTTCATTTAGAAGATTGAAACCCACATGTAAGGACAGTGCCTCTGTGACACAACTTCAGAGCAACTATAGATATTTTTGCAGTAACTTATACTAAATGGTAGTCACCATTTAGTGAAACAAGAGGATGCATGGAGAGCCATGTCATGGCTAGAAGAACATGACACCAGAAAAAAAATTGTCCTGAGATTAAAGAAAACATTTTAAGTAACATTAATGAAACTTCACAAGGGTGAAATAGTATAATCCCTTTGTCCTGTAACTGAGTGAGAAAGCAGTGTATATTTATGCTTATTCTTTTCAGATATCCAAGAAACTTGAAAAGAGTATGAGATAGTCAAGACAAGAATTTTTTAATGACGTTTTAATTCTGGTTCTGCCACATAGTTCAGTCACATAGAACATCATTTTTGCTTTTTACCTTTACTTGTTGTCTTGAATTCTCCCTTTTTTAAAGCAGGTAATTCTTCAGTTGTGCATATAACAAAGTTGTTTTACTGCTCACTTAATATGAAAATGCTTTTTGGTGTGGGGTGCCATGAATATATTTTTCAGTTAGGAAATGCCTTTTGGATTTTCAGCTTTGCTTTAGGGTTTTAGTTTTCAGTTTGCAGTTTGGATTCAAAGTTCATTTGATATATTGTGAGTAAATTAAAGCATTGTAAACCAGACTGTTAGAAGAATGAACAGTATCTTACAATTGCCACTGCACAGATAGTCAGGCTGGAATTGTTATTCATTCTCCAATTGATCTCACATGTAAAGATGTTTTTCAGTTGACCTCAGTCCAGAAGGGGCCTGAATTTTGCCTCCATACAATGTTCTGTCCCTGAGGTTTCTGTACTCCTTATCAAAGAATGTACACTTGGGCATTAGGTATCTGTCTAGCCTGATTATTGAGTACAAGTAAAGTGTATTATGCCTCTGCAGAATATTGAACCTACCTTTTTTCCCACCAATTTAGTTTGTGTTGCACTAAGAGGATCCTAAAGTGTTTGCTGTTATTTTATATATGAGTTTGTCAGTATATCTCTTTGTACTATGTGTATGTAAGGAGCAAGTGATATTTTGTAAACAAAATTTGATGTTTAAATTTTATTGATGTCACATTGCAATTAATTCTTCTGAAAATGGATAGAGTTTTTCTGGTTTTTCTGCTTTTGCTAGGGCTGGGTTGTTTGTGGGTTTGGTGTGGGTTTTGTAATAATTTTGGGGTTTGGAAGTTTCTTTCTGGGCTGCCCTTTATAAGTCATGCTCTCATTAATTTTGCTTATCATGCTGTGTCAAGACAACTGCAGGAGTGGAGCATTCTTTAAATCCAGGAGCTTTTTATTCTTACTATTTGAGCTTCTTTGAATACTTAAACAGTGTTTTAAAGCTGCGGCAAATTTTCTTTAGTTTCAGAAAAAATTATTTTGGTTGTTGACACTAATTTTCTTTGTCTGGCTACGAAATTTCTCCAAGTTTCTGCCCCTAATATGGTTTAAATAAATGTAGTCAGTGGTATATGTATTGGAGGTATCTTTATTTATCAACAGAGAAATCACATTTTGAAAAAACATTTCAGAAAATTAGTGGATCTTTCTTGAAGGAATATAGAAATGGTATGTAGAGTGACAGAAACACTTTGTTTCATTGGAACACAAGCCTAAATGATTGGCTTAACGGCAAAATTGATATAGTCTGTTTTTTCCTTTAGAGAAGCAAAAACCCTCAGTAATCTTTTTTTAGGTTACATGACATTCTTCATTGTCAAAAGACTGACTTTTTGGTGTCCAATGACATCCTGATATTTAGCATACTAATGAGACTCTGAGTTCTTGCAGACCCAATTATGGAAAGTCAGGTAAGTGGCATTTTTCTTTATTATATTGCACAGCTTTTAAGTTACACACTGTTGCTCTACAGATACACTGTAAAACTGATGTAGAAGAAAAGCACAATATAATAATATTAAAAAGCCACTTACCCACCTTCCTGTTTGTGCATGGCACATTCTATGCATGGTGTGGTGGGCATGAAGCCCCTGGACAGTGTACAGTGGGACACACAGCTGGTTGAGAACTGAGTCAGTCTGTCCTGTATCTGAGGCACAAAAGGACAAAACACAACGGCAGCTGTTACTCAGCTTCTGAGCATGGAGAGCACTGGTTGTTCACTTTGGTGCTGTTTGACCACTGATGTTCAAACTCTGGTTTTCTTAAGGCTGAAGGCCAGGCAGGCCGGGTGACATAGGCTGGAAATCACTGCAAAGCTGTCCTGGTTTGCTAGTGCCAACACCCTTTTCCTCTACCATACCAACAAGCATCACCAGTGACTTACTTAGCTTACAGAACTAAAAGCTGCTCTTAACAGTAGTATCTTGTGGACTTTGGTTTTGTTCTATATGTGTGCTCCAATAACAAAGAAACTTTACTAGGGCTGTGACAAACTGAAGATAGCATTATTGTGTAGCTACACAAGGAACTAGGGAGCTGGAGCAGAAATAATGTTACATAGTTTTATTGTTCTGTAAGCAATTCCCAAATACCAGTATTGTTTAAAAAAAAAATTCTATGTATGTAAATGATGCAGAGCAGAAAAACAGTGTTTAATTAGATCATGGTATGTCCAACCTGTAATTTAATTTCTTCTCTCTTTAAAGTAATCATGTGGTATACGTGTTACAGATTATTTTTCATGCAGAAAGTGACATATAAGGAGTATTTAGGATAGATTTCTTAGATTTTAGGCATATTTGTTCTAGCATTAGTTTTTAAGACCAATGTATTTTAAATCTCTTTTAAAACAAAAGGTGTTTTAATTTATGGATGTCCACTGCATGCCCTGCTGTATCTAGGAAGAATCTTGCTCATATTTCATGGAAGAAAATACAGCTTTGGGAATAGATAAACACTGGAATTTTCAATCAGCATCCCAACATCATAATTTTTTCTGAAAACCTTTGCAGGGTAAGAACAGAAATTTGGCTAAAACAACTCCATAGTCTTAGCTGTTGTAGCATCATCACTTGCCAAAAGAAATTAAAAATAAAGTTGTGGGCATAAAAATGCAGTGTATCCATAAGATTGCACTAGAGGCAGAAGTTGTAAGTTGTTTCTACAAAATTCTGCCTTTCTTCCCAGTGGAAGTAGAAGTTAAGGTGTACTCCTGAATTTCAGTTTGTGGAAAGCTGTTCATGTTTCATCTCAGTTGCAGAGAAGCTTTGACAAGGCAAGAAAAGTGTTTTAATATCGCCTTCAATGCCACCCTTGCCTGTCGTAATGAGAAAGATGACTGTTTGGTGACTGCTTTTTCCCAGCTCAAGCCAACTGCCTCCAGCTAGACCTTTCTTTGGGAAGATCAATCACCAAATTGCATATATATCTCTTGGGAAATTCAGTGTGTGTGAGCAGTAAGCACAAGCATCAGTAAAAATTCCCTATTTAAAATTTTTCACTGACTTTGAAAGATTTGCTAGTCATCCTAGTAATATTTAACAACCATAAGTAAAGAGCACATTTTATGACTTAAATAAACAGCAAAGCATTTTTATTAATTATTAGGCTTGAAAAGAAATATTTTTTTTCTTGTATCTAGGATTGGTCCTTCAAATAAGTTTCTAAGTACGTTGTCCTGGCAATGTAGGTAATTTATGATACAGCCAGAGGTGTAATAGTTCTGTGAATAAAGAGAAGCTTTTAGCTCCCAGGGATACAAAGTGTCTTTCATGAATATTAAGTAAACTTTAATGATTGAAGAAAAGAGCAAAGTGGAGGACAGTCCTTTATACCCTGTCTAAACTGGCCTGCAGCCACATTAATGTTTATAACAGATTTAGAGCATGGCTAAAATAACAGTAAGGACTTCCTCCTCTTTTTCCATACCTTTTTCACAACTATTTAAACATACATGTAACTAAAAGGGTGAAGGCTATCTGCTTATTTACTGTAATTTACAGGACTCATTAAAGAAAAATGGAAAGTAACTGTAATCACTGCTGTTTGAGAAGTAGTGATAGATGGCAATTGAATGGTTTGAGGCTATTAATTGCAATGAGATTGAAATACCTCTGATGTCAGGTGCCTGAAATATAGTTATCTCAACTAGTACAAAGACAAATTGGACTATAAATTATTATAAATCTGTACTGAGGTGATTAAACCCACTTATTAACCGTCAAACATGGGCCCTATTTCAAGTTGCAACTCTGTCATTTGTATGCTGGAAAGGGAGTTAAAAGGTAAATTTAGGGGTTGTAAGGGAATATTTGGAACAACTAGTTACTTTTGAGACCGAGCATTTCCTGTGCTTTCTACTCCCATATTGGATTTTTGTTCAGCCTTCAAGTTTTCACAGACCACCACTGGCCTTCTCAGCTGACTGGAAATTGTTCTTGAGAGGAAGGAAGCCGCTTCTCTAAGGTGGACTTAGTAACTTGCTTAACCACATGGGGGAGATAAAAAACAGCAGATCTGAGCAGCCTTCATGCAGGTCACAAAAACAGTTATGGCATCCTCGAATTTCCACTGCAGGGTCTGCCATTGCCAGACAGTACTGCTCTCAGTAAAGCAATATTTTTTCCCAGTACAATGAAGAAAATATATTGCACTGCATGGGTCTTCTTTGTAATACCACCCCATGCCATTCTTATTATCATTAATCAAATGTTGCTTACTGAAACAGATACAGGATTGCGTAATGGTTTGGTGTTGGATTTATTGAACTTTAAGGAATGACAAATGGAAACAGTAGAAGCTGAGGAATAGTTCAGTAGTTTAAAAAAATTCCTATCAGTTTGTTTGTGTAGCTGCAAAATTTCACTCTGTGTTTATACCCTCACATGCACATACAGACACTTAAAGGATTCCAATCCCCTGCACAATATATTTTTTAAAAAGCTGAAATACTAAAGTGTGTACATTCAAAGTGGTGAAAGCAAAAAAGCAAGAGGACATCTTTTTTTATTTATCTTCTCCAATTAATGTTGTTTCATTCCGAGCTTGAGGCTTAGTCGTTGGTTTGTTGTGTGTGGCATGTGGTTATTTGTAGGAGGATGTTAGCAGGGCAATGGGCATTTTGGAGAACTATTTTTAACATAAAAGGTTTGGTTTGGTCATTTTCAAACTTGGCATTCTAGTCTTTCATATGCACTATTAAAAGTGGAATCAACCATGGAAAATATTCCCGAAAAATGTTCTGTTGGTAACTAAAATAATAAATAGCTGTTGTTTATACAAAATAAAACCTCTGTGATGGGCATCACAATTGGTCTTACATGGCCTAAGCTGGAGCTAGGATTCAGGGATAGGAGGGCTCCTGTTTTCATTCTACTTTCATTTTTATACTCTGATATTTCCATTTTTATTTTATTTTAGCTATTTCTTGTAGTTGAGGAGCCATTCTCTCCTCCTCACTCCTGCTGAGTATCTGATGTTTGGACTCTGCTCAATCGCTGAAACAGTTTGCTCCTTTTTTTTTTTCATTTTGCTTCTCTGTCAATGCTCAAAAAGTGTTACTCTTTTGGTGTTGTGACTTGGGGCATACAGTGACTTCTTCCCTTCCTCCCTGGGGCCCAGCATGAGTCTTTGCTGCTTGCAAAAGGCAAGGTCACCTGGCTGCTGCTGGGAATATCCCAAGCATGCACAGGATGTGTTGGCTCCTTGTCCAGAGATCACAGATATCAAACCACTTCACAGAGCTGTCTGTGGGTGGTGCCTTATTTGGCAAACTTCTAGAGATGCTGATTGCCTGGAAGCTCCCAGATCCCCCCTCAACATAAGCTCCTTCTTCAGGCTGCCCACTGCAAATGGCAAGTTATTAAAAGAAAGATTGTTTATCAGTCTTTGATGTTTAAAAAGATGTGATAGTCATTAAAAAGTCCATAGCCCACCATCATTATTCATTAGAGAACATGTAGCATACATTTCAGTCATCCTTAAACAAGTTGTCTCTTAAAGGAGAACTTTCCAGTTATTTCAGATAGTTCTCTCAACTAAGAAAAGAAATCTATTTCAGTATCACTTGTACTCCCATGCCTATCTCCAGAGGGTACATGTGGCTGTTGCCTGTCTTTTTTACCCAAGGGACGTAGAGCATTTTATGTCACTTTTACTTACTAAATCACAGAAGCCCCTGTTTGCATCCTCCATGCACACTCCAGAATCTTTTAAGCTGATGAAGAAGCATGAATCATCAGTCATTTCTTTACACTTTGGTGTTGAAATGGAAGTTCGATGTCCCTGGAAGTTGCAGCATTTTATCAGTGTTCAGCTCAGGAAGGAGTGTCAGAATTCCATCCCTTCTTTTTTAACCTTGCTTATGTTTTCCATAAAGCTGTATAATTGTTAACACTCAGTTGTGAAGTGTGTAGCATAAATGACATTTCAGTTAGGCTAGGACATGTTGGAGCCTTATGGTTGATTCAAGTAAGTGAGAACACTGCATAGGATTTGAATGTCTTTTCTTGTGGGGAGGGGAAGAGCTTTTGGCTTTTTAATGTCTTGTCTTTTAAGTTAAAGCAAAAGTTAATTGCCAAAGCCATAGCAAGAATTGTAACGGGTTTGCTGCTACCCTGCCCTATCTCACGCGGCCACCTCCCCCTGTTTAACGTGGGTGTAGCAGGCTGTCTCACTGCAGGTGAGGAGCTCTGAATCAGCACTTTGTGCTTGCTCAAGGCTCAGTAATGTAAGGTGTGGCTGTAAATACACAGCCAGCAGGGAAGGGCAAAGCTGGCTGAGAATTTTGGTCTTAACATAAAGCTGCTTTCCCTGTAGCACATTGTTTGTCACTTAGGAAGCAGTTGTAGGCTAAACTGAGAATGAAAAGTCATCTTCTGAAATAAATACATAGAAGGCAAAGTGAAAAAAAGTGTATGTCATTCCATGAGAGGAAAGTAATCACAGCAATGCTTTTGTTTTCTAAAAATGGGTTTGAAGGGTGCCTTCTTCACATTAGGCAGTTCCCTGAATGATCATTTTTAGTCTATTTTTGTATGTCTGGGATTAAGAAAAATATTGTTCCTCATATATAACTGTTTGTTCCATTACACAAGGTTAGCTACCTCTTCAAAAAGCTTTGACGTAGAATAAGGCAGATAGCACAGGTTATATATAGTTCTTTCTGTGAATACTGAAGAATGATTGCTGACTTTGTGATAATGAATATAAAAGAGAAATTTTTTTGTATTTATTGTTTCCTGTGCTGTCACACAGGTAACATCCCCTCAGGCAGGTATTCCTATAGATGCCCAGGCTCTTGCATCACTTTTTGGGTGGTAAATGCTTTGAAGAATGGGGAGACCTGTGGGTTCCTTCACCAACCTCTTGTTCCTGTTATGTTCGATGGATGCTGTTATCAGGCATCCATCGAAACCATTGCAAACACTGAGCTATAGCTGGTGAAGTTTTTAATAAATGTGCAAGGCACCTACAGTTATTACACTACAGGTATTGGTGTTGCCTTACCTGCTGCTACTACGTCGTATATGCCCAGTGACCCTTATAGAAGTAGGGCCAGTTTCTCCACAAAAATACATTAATCTTTTGCAGTTGGTTATTGTTTGTGTGTGCATCTGGTTTTGAGGTACTGCAAAAACTTCTGGTTTTCACTTCACAGATTGTTAGGGCTACATCTACTGTGTTTGGCTCTTGGTTTTGCTCTACAGGTAGTAACAGTGGTGTTCTGCTATATAGAGTATGCCCAGAAGTAAACAGGAGTTTCCAGTGAAGGTTTCTGGTTTACCCCATTCTTTTTTATTATTATGAATAAAATTAGAATGCATCATAGCCAAACTAAAACATGCATGCTTTTTAAAGTCAACTTTACTTTTGGCAATAGAGTTGTAGTAACCATTGATATCTGAGAAAACACCTGATAATGGAGCTATAATGTGAAGCAAAATATGCTTCAGATTTGACTGGGGACAAGTTCAGAGACCTGGTGTGGTATTTTAGGTTGCCTGCAGTGAAACCTCTGATCATTTCTGATTGTAAATTGATGGAAAATTCTTCACAGTAATCATCATCGTGTTGGCATCGCAGAACTGCTGTGGCAGTGAATTGTGATTTTTAAGAACCACATTGTTACATCAAGGGGATCATTACAGCTGAGCAATCCAACCAATACACCGTGAACAAATGAAACTGCTTGTTTAACAGCACGCTGCCAATCAGTGCTGTATAACTACTTCACGTTTCAGTCTGCAAAGGCATCTCTGCGGACTGAGGTATTAGGCAGAGAAGTAGCATGAGAGAAAGACTCAATCTGATAGTTGCTGGACAATGTGGGTAGAACTCATCCTGATGCAGTTGTTTTGCTTTCTGCATGACAAATTAATTGGAAGTGTCTGTTTAGGTAAAGTGAGAAACCAGTACAGTTTCATTTAATGGGATTGTACCCATACTAACTGGGACAGTAGTCAGTAATTACCTATACTTTTAAAAGAATTCTCAAGGACAGCATTTTCTTTTCCTAAAAAGACATGGCAGTGTTATTCCACTAAAAGTATTTGGTGAAGCTTGCTCTTTGTGCCTGCATCTCCCTTCATCCGTTGTTTGTTTAAACTTGGCATCAGTGACCCCAACAGGTCTGAGATCAGATTAAACTTTTTGGGGCATCTATGATGTGTTCAAGCTTCAGTCATAGCTAAGGGTAGCCCGGTTGGCATTTTCATGCTGTGTTGTAAGATAATGAATTGAACATACAGAAGAAGGAAAATGGAGGAAATATTAAAATTCTTTCTTGTGCAAGTATTTGAATGTTATCACATTTCTATGATTTTCTCCTGCAAACCATTTTGATGGAGTTGAGAACGGAACATAGCCAGTCTGCAGTATGAATCGCAGAAATCTGTATTTGTATCTTGTTTTGCAGTTTGAGCTTCCCTGGATGGAACAAGGGGTCTCATACAAAGACAGAACATGGCAAAAAATCCTTCATAGAATGCAGTACAATTTTGGGGAAATAGTCTAGTATATTTAATTCTTGCTGTAATTAAAAGGTCTTTCAGAGCAATGATTAATGTGGAATCCAGAGGTTCACTGTGGGAACTGTTTCTTTCACATTTATACAGACAAGATTGATTGGAACTAAAATGTATTTATATAACAGAAGGTCTAAAAATACAAAATGTGCTGTAAACCCCATGTAATTCAGCATATTAATGTCAAGTCATCTTTTGTGGCTTTGGTTTTGCATTTTAAAATTGCTTTAACACGTTAGCAATTTTGTATTTTTTTTTTAAGTTTACTGAGCTAGTGTTTGAGGCAATACAGAATTCAGAAATTTAGCCCATCAGCAGTTTGCTGAATTCAAGTTTCTGCCTGCAGAATATTAAGGAAGTATGAGCGAAGTTTAGTAAAATACATTGAGCCATTCTGCAGCTATATATTCCTGCTGCAAAAATATTACAAGTATTTTGTAGAAAATAAAAGGCTGTCATCCTGTTAAAATGAAATAAAATCTGTCCTAAAATTCATAAGCAAAATCAAATTATGAATGCCAATATATGAAATTAAGGGAAGGAAGTAGTAGGATGCAGTTTTTCAGTGCATCCTTTTTAGTGATTTTGCCATACAGGAAGTACAAAGGGAGAGGCAGCATTAGAAGATGCAAGGCAGAATCTCCCCTGGCTCTCCTTTGTTCTCCAGCACCGCTCCAAGGCTCCTACATATTCTGCTGAAACAGACTGGTGTGTGCCTGCTTCATGGAGGAAGTTCATTTTGGAAATGGGATGTTAAAAGGAAGTAGTTCACAGCTGCTGCTTTTGGAGAGGAGGAAGCCCTGTTAATAGGAGAAATGATGAAAGGAACGGAAGACTTAAGGGCACAAGGGTAAAGGAAGAAATAATGGGTGGAATGAAACAGGGTGGGAAAGGAAAAATAGTTGCTGCTGCATTCCGTCAATTTTTTCAGGATTTTCAGCTCCCTGGTATTATTGATGTGGGTTTGACCAACATTACATAGAAAGAAAAAACAGAGATGCCAGTCTTTGCCAATTAGTGTCTGCCTAAGAAGTAACCTACTTTTTAATTATGTTTTCTTTCTTCTAGGCTGCTGTTCTGAATATGTCAGATTTTACCACCTCGTTTTGAAATTGTATGCCCTGATATCAGGCAAAAAAATGTACCCTGTTTTATAGTTGATGATCTGACATAGATACAAAATCACATCAGTGCTACAGAGACAGTTTTCATCCTGTAGTAGTTGTATCTATTCTGCCCATTGTACAAGGCACATTAAATCAGGGAAGGTTCTTTAGAATCAGTTTTGTGTCTCTGCCTGAAAGATGTATGTTGATTTGATATATAAGTGAAACAAAAAAAGAAAGACTCCACCAGGGTTATTGTGTGCTTTTCCCCTGTGTAGTTGAGGTCTTGTGTTGATTTCACAGTTCTGCATATTGGTGTTAGTCAATGTCAGTAGCTCTTTCAGAAACCAAGGGGAAATTGAAATTACTTTTTTTTAAATAAATTAAATTGTTTGGCTGAACTGCCCAATTAGACCAGTCAAATTACAGGGTACCCTGGTGCAGGAAACCAGGAAGCAATACATCTTGCTTCCTAGAATGAAACTTCATTTTATTTTTAATCAGTGCTATTAAGGAAGACTTCCTTGTGAGCAGGCTTCACTGAGGGTTTGTTCATTATCAGCTCAAGGTGAAGCCAAGGGGAACCTTTCTTATTTCATACCAGAATCGATTTTTAAAAAAGAATAAATAACAAGTGCATGCACAGGGGGTTGGTGCATGTATTAAAAAGTGGAGTTGCCACTGGTAACACAGCTGATTTCCTTTGTTGGAAAAGTCGCTCATTACTTACCTGAAGTGAAAGGTTAATGGCCTGTAGCAATCTGAAGAAACCCCTACAAAAATGCACAGCAAGGATCTAATGTGGTACAATAGTGCTTTCCATGTACTTTTCCTCAGGTAAGACAGACACAGAAGATAGTGCTTGCTGTTCTAATACACTTCATGAAAAGAAGTACCCAGTAAACTGGAAAATTAAAAGGTCCCTGCCACTATCAAACAGATAGCTGTCACCACAGGCACAAATTTTGATTTCTTTACTGAGGTTTGCAAAATGTGCTGGTTATGCTTTGTATAGAACTCCTGAACTTCTCCTTAAGAAGCATCCTCTGTGTAGTAGAAGTGTAGTAGAAGTAACTTATTTTGTAGTTGTGTTTTTTGCTTTAATTGATTTTTCAATAGCTGGAAACTGTTTCTTTGGCACACTTCTTTTTTTTTGTGCAGTTTGAACACAATTAAAATTGAGATCTTGTTTGATGTGTTTGACAGTGGGGTATTACAAAGAATTTTGTTGGCTCTTGAGCACAAACTCGGGCACTTCAGGGACATCAATTAGGCACCTCACTGAGATGTCTGTGATGTCAGATAAAGCCGAGTCACTCAACAGCTCAGGGAGAAAATGCAGCGTATGTGTTTCAAACCAAAGAAGAATTTAATGGGTATACACTGCAACCATCAGTCTGTCATTGAAGAAAAACCTTAAGTTGGCACTGCCTCTGGAATGACAGTGCTGCCTGGTCCCTTATGTCTGTGTAATTAATTGGTGTGGTACTTGGGAATGGAAATCAGGCTGGCTAGGAAGCAGTTTTTTCCAGGCAGGTACCAGTGATGGTGGGTAGCTTGGCCACTTTCCAAGTCACTTCACCAAAAATCTGTACAGATTTTGATGTCAGCAGGAGCAGAAAGGGGAAGAGAAAATGCAGGAAGACACAAGACTGCTTTTTTTTGAGAGACTGGCATAGCCAGTAACAGGGTGAAATGTACATCAAGTGAAAACAGCTGATTTTTACAGGTGAGAAATAATATCCCTCATCTTCTAAAAGATACAATTTAGCTTAGTCAAAGGTATCCAGAGAGCAGTAGTGCTGGTAGGAGCAGTTCCAACATGGTGTTGGTTTCCCAATGAAGGCATCTAGGCAGCCCCCAGAGCAGAGGAACAATCACTTACAAGGGGCTCACAGCAGAGGGGGAGTCCATGGTGGGCTGCACTGCTGCAGAGAGAAACTTCAACCAAACCAGGAGGTTGGGGACATCCTCATGGCCGTGACTTCTCAGGATATAAAGATAACAGGGAAGCGGTCCCCAGTGCTTCTGAGTAAGAATTCTGCCAGGGCTAACTTGAAGTAAGTGAAGCCACATATTAAATTATCAGAACTTTTTTTGCAGCACTCAGATTTTCCTTGCATGCTGACCAGTCTCAGCTGGACCATATCTTGAGAGGAGTTGATGTCAAGTATTAATTATGTATCAACAGTTTCAATTTATTTAGTTCCAGTTGCTGCCAAAATGTATTCTTTGTCAATGATGTTAGCATAGGCATTGGAATACTGTGTGAAATTACTTTTTAATCTGTCCCTACAAGCCAATAGCTGAGCATTACATAGATCACAGTCTGTTTGAACCTAAAAGTATTGCTTTAGTCTCACTTTTCCATATTGAGTAAAAAATTCTATAAGGCACATATCTTTCTCTTGATTTCTGGAGTAGTATTTGATGAACATACAAATTCTGGCCTTGTCACTTTATAGACATTCATGCTTTCCTGACATAATTGAAAATTATTGAACCCGATTGTCTACCTGCTTTTGGCACATACCTTCTTCCCCCATCTTCTTCCTTGTCCATCATCGTCATTTCACTTACTATAATTGTTCCTTACAATTGTTTGGTAGTTTTTGCTTAATTTGTTAGAGAACTCACAGATGTTTAAACTTCTGTATAGAGAGCTTTGGGAGCATAGACCAAGGAGAGCAGCTGAGCTAAGTCAGATAAAACAGAACCTTGTGCTGAAAGTTGCTTCTACCTTGTCTGGTAGAAGCATCAACCAGCTGCAGGGACATCCCCATCCTGCTGCAGTGCAAATAAAAACTACTGGTACTTGAGTAAGCCTTCTTCATTTTGCATCATGGTAGACTGGGAGCGCAGCTGCAGTCGGGTGCTGTACATCAGCTAAAAGGTTAGAAGTTGTACTCCACTTTGACATGTACTTGGAATTGTCAGGCCATGTGTCATGATGGAAATGCTTCTTGGAATTGGCTGTGTGAAAAAGCAGCTTGTAAATTAGCTTTGGGGAAAGCCCTCAGTGACAAAGGTTGTGTGGTGAAACTGATTATCGTAAGGCAGGGGAAAAAAAATATGCTTATTACACAGAGAATAGTGAGGAAAACTGCAGGCTTGCTCAGCACCACTGCAGCTCACAAATACATCCCTACCAAAGCAATGAAATAGACCATTTCTGTATGATGGTTGCATTGTACAGAATTGCCCTTCAGCTGTGTGTAATGTATGTATTAGTTTTGGTTTTAGCTGCCATGCTTAAAAGTAACAGCATAAAAGGGAAGAACAAATCACTTTATTTTCCATATGTGAGTCTTTTCCTTCTGCATAATCCTTCTCTACTTCAGTGAATGGTTTGTAAATCCCATTGCTCCTACCTGGGAGTTAGCCTTCTTTTGACTTGTCAGTTTGCAGCAGCCTTTCTCTAATGATGTATGCAAATAAATCTGGGTGCACTACTTCAGATAATCCTCCTTATCTGCATAAAGATGTTTGCTTTTTAAGTTTTCCCTTATTTATTTTATGTGCTATTCATTTGGCTCAACTGAGGAGGAATGCAGGGAAGGGAGGGAAAAGAGTACCTATGACTAAGTTAAACAAGAGTGGAAAGGAGGTTACATATTAATAGAGAATAATAAATTTCAACTACAGGATTCCAAAGAGAAACCTCTACAAGGGTTTGCAAATATTTTTTAAACCGTTGCTGGTGGAACTGTTGCTTTTCATTCTGAACTTAGAGATTGCATATTGTGCCCTTGCTTTTTATCCTAATAGTTAAAGTAGTCTCTGCTGCAAATAAGTTAAATTCAGTAAATATTATAAATGTAAATTTGCTATTTGTTCTGGAGGGCTTTGTGGGTACTTTTATGTGTTTTCTTCAGTTTGTTGTTTGGTTAATATGTTTTCAGTGTCAAAATAAGCAGCTCCTCCCTTTTTCTTTGTGATACTGTCTCAATTTTTAAAGCCAAAATGGTGATCTAGATCAACAAAGCTGATCCAGCTGAAAAATACCATGTTATATCCTTGTGGAAGATAAAGAGGTCCTGGGTTTCACCTTCTCACTTCATGGCATTGAAAGTATACACTGTAAGAAGCAAGGAATAAGGGTGGTTAGAGAGAGAACTGCTGGAGTTGGTGCAGGCAGCACCACCAAATAGGTATGGGCTCAAACATCACCACCCCCCAAAAGATGTAGTCCTTCTCAGGAGCTGAAAAAGTTGAAGTAATGACTGCATTAATCATTGAGCAGACTTCTACAAACATATCAGGAAGCGAAATACTTTGTGTCAAGAACCTAATGTCTGCATTGTATATGCTTTGTGTTTTGGTTTTTTTATTGTGGACTACCTCTTGACTAGTCTTGATGGCTTAATGCTCAGTTTCTGCTGGAGCAAAGTCAGCATGGTTCTAGAGGTCTCCCAGGCAGCTTAGAGCAGAATCCAGCCCATGTGCCCCAAGATGCTGGGCCACAAGTATGTGGAGTGAAGAAATTCACTTTGCAAGTGCATTCTGTGTACAAAGTAAAAGCTTGGTGAAGGTGCTTGCTTACTTGTCCATTGTGACAAAAGTGTGTGGTCAAAAAACAACTTAGCAATGGCTTTTCTAATTGTACCAGCATGTTACAACTTCCAGGCAAGCTTCCTTCTTGATTCCCTCTATTAAGGTTAAGAGAAACCTTGAATAGAATAGGAGGATAACTTAATGACTAGCAGGCTCTAGCTGTATATGCAACTGAGTTGTGCTTCTGCCAATGTGGGAGTTCAGCAGCTCCTACCTGTGGCACCAGTGATATGGTTAATTGGTGTATTGATACCAGGAAGTATGTGGTGATGTAAAGGATAGGGACTTGCATTATAGTTTTGGCAAATCTGAGCTGAAAGAAAAAGCAGCATAGATGGCTGGAAATAGTAATAAAATATTCCATTTCATGTCTGCAGAAATCATTAGACCACGGTTAAAGGGTTCTTATTACTGCATCAGATTCACTTGGGGAGGTAGTTTCTGTAATATCCACTAAAACAATGATTCTTCTGTTTTAAGTGGAACCCATGCCAAGTGCAGATGTGTTTTGTGCAGCCATGAAATGGATTTGTCAACAGTAAAGATGCAGATTCTCTCAGTGGCTTCTGTTTCCCTTCTGCTAGCTCAGCACCGTAAGCAAACAGCAGCATGGCTGTCATTTGCTGTCCATCATTGGCAAAATTCAGCCTTATCTGTTTTAGGGAGTTATCACAAATGTAGAATGTTGGTTTCATGCTGGTAATAAACAAACATGACGAGTTTTATATGGTAGATCAGAAGATCAAAATATGACCTATGACACATTGCAACACACAAGCAGTTTAAATGCAGCACTTCGTAATAAGTGAACCTTTGAAACTTTTTGCAAAGCTTAGGAGGGCACTGGGCTGTACAACTCTTTGATCAAGACTGGATTTTAGAGCACAGTACATGTGATTAGCCAGTGTTTCATCATGGGTGCTGAACTTTTCTTATATTACTGCAAGAAATGAGGCAAAAGTCTCTCGACTTTTTTTTGTCTGCTTAAAAAGCACAGCTTTATCATGGTGTACAATGAAGTTCCACAGCACCAACCAGCCCTGTAATCACATTTGTTGTGGAATGCTAACAGAATCCTTTACAGGCATCACTAGACTATTACAGGGTCATTTATGCCGCAGTTTTATTGATTCATCTACTATTTACAAGTCTCTATCTTGGTCTTAAAACCTTTTCTTTATTGGTGCAATTTTGTAGTTTCTGTTTGGTTTATAGGTGTATTTTCTTGTTCTTCAGTAGCAGAGAGGTAAACAGAAGTGAAGAGGTAATCTTATAAATCTGAATCTTTCCAAGAGAATTCAGTCTCTCCAAGCAAATTTATTTTTTCTTTACATTGATGTTTTTTGAGCTTACTGAGGCAACCAGTTTGTCTTGAGCCTGAAGCAGGCTCTATGTTTCTAGAAAATCTAAGATAGAACAGCTTTTAAATTCTTTAATGTCTCAAATTTAATTAAAAAGTCATAAAAACAAATTTAAAATATTAGCTCCTAAACAACATTTTATCCCACCTAAAGCAAATGGATTCAGAAAGAGCAACATCTAGCTTCCACAATTTCTCCACTAAGTCCGTAGAACAAGGCTCTTCCTGAAAAGTACATCCTTTACAATAACAAATATCTTGATCCATGAATTCAGAGTTTAGTAGGGCTAAACCACCACTGTTTTATAGGACTCTTTTTTGTCCTATAAAATATTGTCTCCCATGTGCTTTTCCTGCTGAGCTGCACTGCTGTTATTTTTGCCCATGATGAGCATGGTGGAAGTTTGGCCGTGCAGCTGCAGCTCCATTTATATATTGTATCTGGCAGGTTCCACTGCCAAAGGCTGTGATGAGGCCTTGGGAGCTAGAAATAGACTGAGCTAATGCTGTGCCTTGTACCTCCCAGCTAATGCTGTGCCTTGTACCTCCCAGGACAGAAATGCCATGGTTTGCCCAGTTTGAATGAATGCTTTGTGTGTTTCTTGTTTTATGAAGAGTGTGCTGAGAAAAACAAGAGCTTCTGGAAATATTGTATGTTAGTGCCTTTGTAGAGAAGTCCTGAGTTTCAGTCAGTGGCTTACTTGGATTGAGTGTGAATTTTCAGTCTGTTTCTAATGGATGCAGATGTGAGTAGGTGGTTTTCTGGAGGAGTTTCAGAGTGGTGTTTACAGTATTAAAGGCAGACTGCACCTGAAATTCAATTTTTTAATTTTTGCGTTGGTCCAGAACACTTCCATGTTCAGTCTTAGGAATTCTAAATAAGCAATGTATTGATAGAAGAGCATCTGAATTTCAAAGTGATTGTACCTGAAAACTGTGTAATCTCTTTCACTTACTGTCATTTATCTCAGCAGGTGGCAAACTTAACAACATTTTTTAGATGTTTTGAAAAGTATTGTCACTGGCTTACCCTGGATGACTTACACACGCGCTTTGGAAAGCATCAGTATCACTGCTGAGAAATGCACTTTCTTAAAACAAGACTGATTTACAGTTTCTCATTCTTCAGAAATGTGCATGTTAATCCTCTGGGATTAAGTAATTTTCTACTACAGTTATGTTGCCGTTGAAAAAAAATATATACATTCAAATAATCCGGTGGGTTTAGATTTCTGTTTGCTAATGAGTATAAACTTCAGACAAGACTTAACTTTCTTCCCCACAGTAAAACAACTGTGTTGCTTTTGCAAATCAGTGGGTTTGAATCTTCTTGAAGGAGCAGATCCTCCTTCAAGAGAGGTGAAGAGAGATGATGAGAGATGACTCAATGTTTTGTTTAAGTTGCTGCCTTTTGTGAAGTACTGAAGCTGATGCTTTACATGCATGCACTGAAAATCCCTATCTGCAATGGTGCTCTTCTGAGAATGTCAAATTCTAGCAGAATTCTGTGCTTCATTGTCCAGCACCTCTTTTTTTACTTAAATTTGTTGTGGATAAGAGAATTACATTGTAAATGAAGAGCTTAAAATGGTACTTGTATTTTTTCTATTGATTCAGTTGTCAGTTGCCAAATATCTTCCTCTCTACTACCTCCTCCGCAGTATCTGCTTTTCAGTGTTCACAAGTGAAAGTTTTCGACATTGTAAATCAATAGTTTATAATTTCATTTCACTAGTAGTGTCTACATTTTATGGTTGCTCAAAGAGAGACCAACAGCCAATTCCCACTGACTAAGCTGTGGAGTAGCAGAGGTGGAGAACCCATTTTTTTGAACTTCATAGAACTAGTAAGTGGTTCGGGCATGACTCATCTCATATACCCAGCAGCACATCTTGTCAAAACTAGGGATGCTGGCTGGGTCAGTAAACTCCCAGAACTTGTGAAGCTTCTTCAGGGACACAGTTGAACTCCCAGTTCTGTCTCTGTTCAGCACAATATGTATGCAGTGTGTGCATCTACCAGCTCTTTAGCTGGAATTTTATAGGACAGAGCACACTGACTGCCATGACTGTAGCAATTATCCAGCTTTCTGGGGCTGCTTGGATTCTAGAAAACTCAGTGTCTTCATCACTGGAGCTTGAGAGATGTGTAAGCAAGGTTAGCAATGATAGCTGATAATATCTTGCTTTTAGGTAATCTGTTATTCTCTGTACCGCTTTCAGTAATGTGTTTTTTAGTTTTTCTATGCAAGTGCTTCTAAAGTTTCACGGTTCACAAGTGGATATTTACATAATTAAGGGGGAAATTTCTAGTGCGCTTTTGCAGAATATTTTAAGTGACATTTGAAATGGTGAAAAAAACCCAACCAACTTATTTCTTTCCCCATTCACCCCAGAAAATTGCTTCTTAAAGATGAAGTAGTCAGTAGCATCAGATGGACCAGATACAATATCACAGTTCCCAGTATTTCGTCCTGGTAATGCTAAAGATATTATTTTTCTACTCCCATTGTTCTAGTTTCATCTTTCTAAATACCTTCTGCTAGCTTACAGCTGTGAATACAGTCTAATATGAAGGTCTGTCTGAGTATTTTACAGCAGATTCAACCTGTATCACTTAGTCCTTATTTTCCAAAGCTCACCTGATCAATTCCCAGCTATTACTGAGTTTCTAATTTTTGCTGTGAAACACAAGCTGTTTCTGTGCTTTACGTACAGATGTGTACAGAAATTGGCTGGTAGGAAAGTACAATAGTGAATTCCCTTCTCATCCAGGACAGTTTCAGTCCAAAGGGCAGTAAAAACCGCTATGAAAAGCATTTACAGGATTTACGAACTGATAGTTGGATCCTGTCGTAAAAGAAGATGAAAAAAAAAGCAGGGAATGGGCATCTGTGGGGACTGGTTGCTTGGTTAGTGGTTTTAGAGGTTTATGGAAAAGCTTGTCAAACTATAAGGTAACCACAGACTCCACTGGATCATTTCTTAAAAGGTAAAATACTTGATCTTTCTGACTTCAACATTTCTTCTTTTGAAGTTTTAAGACACTATGTGTACTTCTTGGTCAGACATATCAAGTGTTCAGAGGCTGGTGTGTCTGTGTGTATTTCTTGTGTGATTTTTTTCATGGACAAGAATGAAATTCATAGCAATTTTGTGGAGATGCGTTTCCACTGAGAATGTGGATCGAAGCTCAGTAAATAACAATACACATAAACAAACTTTGTAAGAACCAGGCTTTAAGCATAAAGACAAAAATAACCATTTTGCTGTTGATGTTGTGTATGAAAGAAAGGCTCAGCACCAAAAATCATACAAATTGGCATCCAAAAGGGCATACTTTCTGCTGCCTTCCATTGTCACGCTAATAAGTCTTGCTTCTAGATTTGTATATGGTAGAAATCTTCCTATTTCATCTACATACCTCTCTAGAAAGGGTGAAATTCACTGCCAAGACACTAAAGCAATGGCAGTCATTATAAAGGCAGTTCATTTCAGAAAGGTATTTCCTACCTAAATAAATACCATTTAGCATTACATTCATCTGTCTTGTGAAAATGGATTATTCTTGATTCAGTCACAAAAAAAGTTCCTAGTTCCTCTTAGTTAACAGAACAGGGTCAGCCAGAGAGTCAGAGAAGAAGGGGATGTGATCTTCATGGATCTGAAAGAACCATAACTTATGCAAGGACACTGTTGTTCTTGTTGTTGACTAGGTATTCCAAAGTAGTGAGAACTGGGAATGTAATGGTATTATTATTTAAGCTGTCCTACGTAAGACCACAACAGCAAATCCTCTTCCACACTAGCACACTATTATTTTGAGGGTACAGTAGACAGATCTACAGTAGGTAAACAGATTTTTGATGGAGCACATGGAAAGATGTAGTCATTTAGCCCTGCACAATGTTAGGTATATCAGAGAGAAAAGTACAGACAGAATCACAACTGATGTCCTAATATGCCCTTTTTTTCTCATAAGAAAATACTTTATAATGCTTGTAAGTCTGTTGCTAATTCTTCTGTAGAGCAGTGGAACATAGTACAGTGCATCCAAAAAGTTGGAAATCAAGTGTGCTAATTTTAGTCAGTGATGGCTCAAAGGGTCAAATCTTAGTAATCATGTAAAGAAGAGCACCCACTCACCACCACCTCCTCTTCTCCTACATGAAAACCTGTTTTAGATTAGGTTCCGTTGTGCTGTTTAATATATGGAATGGAGTTCATGGTTTGAATATGTGTGGAATTAAGAGTTTGTTTTCACGGATTGCAAATATTTTTAATAAATATTCCAGGCTTGATATTACTGTAGAGTTGTACCATACACTTAATGCTGGGGAGTTGCTTAGCAAGGTCAGTGAAATGAAAATATTTGCTCTGGCATGCAAGCAAGTTCTAAAAGAGCTTAGGCAATATTTCTGCTGCAGAAAGTGTCAGTTTAGAACTGCCCAAATTCTGCTCTCACTTGTGAATTTTATTTTTCCAAATAAAATAAAGTTGTTTGGTTGTTCTTGATCTTTTTTCCATATGGAATCCTTTTAGCAGACATGCTGCATGACTCTGTATTATATTGCTTTGTTGTGTTGGTGGGATTTTTTTATTTATTTCAAGGCCACTTTATGCTGTCTCAGAAAACACAGCCAGAAAACAACTTGGGGGATTTAAGCAATGTGTTAAAAGTAATCTATCAAATGTAACCTGGTTTAAGTTACTCAGTTAATGAAGATATACTAGAAATAGATTGGTCATTCTACTTAAGGTCTTAATGTGGGGAGAAAAGAAGCCTGTGCAAGTTTTGCACTCTGCTGCCATGGTCTCATGACCATTGAAGGACAGCAAGGTGAGGGGACCTCCTGGAGTCAGAACCCCTGCATTTCCTTTACAAAGGTGAAAAGATGAGTGTATTTATCAGTATGTCATTATTCTTAATGTATCTGGCATGAGATGCTAGTATTTTGCTGAGTGAATTTGGTTCTGTTTTGCATAATAAAATGCTCCTAGGTTTCAGGACACCCACATTTATCTTGCATTTGACACACAATATAGAAGTTACAAGTTAATATATTAAGTTATGCTTTGCTGAAGGCAGAGAGATTGGGTACTGTTCATTGCACAGGAGTGGAGTGAGTGGATGTGTTCCTAGTCATGAACCAGCTATGAAAATTAAAGTAGTTTGTCAGGAAGGGAGGACGTGGACAAAAGCTGGAAACCTGCCTTGTAAGGAAAGGAAAAGGTAAGGTATCTTTGAAGTAATCTACCTCCACAGAGATACTTGTATACTTATGGGTTTTTGTTAATTTCCACACCTTTAATGAATGTTTGAATTTGTCAGTTTTAAATTTTATGAATGAGTGACTTATGTCCACTTTAATTTGAACTCATGCTGGATAACAGCAAAGTATGAGTTGCATCTGTAGACCAGGAGCAATAGAACACTTCAGACATCCTTGTCCTCCAGCATATTTTTCATGACACACAAAGAATAACAACAGGGAATCCATTTGAGCTACTTGAGCCATGCAGTGAGTTGGCACTCACTGCAAAAGAACAAGAACTAGCCAAGGCAGCAGTTTCTTCTACCTCCTGTTGGTTACATTCCTGACATGGATCCATGTATCAAAGACTGTGGGAAAAATAACACTGTAAAAATGTATTCACTTTTTTTGTCCCTCATAACCTGAGAAACAGCTGTAAGGTTGTATCAATACTTTACAACTGAGAGAAATCGATTTCTTTTTTTTATAACAAATAATGACAGTAGTTCCACTTGGTTTGTAGCTGTGTTTTTGAACCATCAGTCTCATGCTTAAGATCTTAGGCTTGCAAGAAAATCTAGTAATTCAACATCTACCTGCTCACCTGGAATAATACCATATGGAAAAACGCCTGCTTGGAGAGGCAATAGATTTCTAGGAAAAAAATGCAGTCATTTCCATATTCCCTTTCCACAATATGTCATTCTTAAAAGCTTCACCAATTTGGGGAAATTGGTGAAGTGTATAGTTACATCATACATACACAGCCTCTGGCATTATTCATCCACAACCTCATCTTCCACAACTACTGGAAGTTTTCAGAATTTGAGAAGTCTTCAATTATTCAGTTGTAAATCAATTATCAACCTTGTTCTTTTTGGATCAGGAACTTATATCAACAGAAGAAAATGAGGATAAAAGTTATAATTGTTGAAGATTATTTTGACAAAATAATAACATGTCAGCTTCATTCATGCACTGCTTGGTCCTCTGATTCACTTCCTAAAAATTTATCAGTTTACTTTGTGTATCCTGGCTCAGAAACAGCAGCATGGATCTTATTGGCAGGAACTAAATGTAGCTTGTGAGTGCTGACGTCATTCTTCTCAATTCCAAGTGGGTCTAACTGCTGAAAAATCATATTTTGTGTACATGCAAATTCTCTACCAGAAAGTTCAACCAGATAGGGGTTAAAAAAGTTAGTCTTGTTGCATTGCTTCACAGCAAACTTGTGAAATTACATGATCCACCCAGAAAAATGTTTTGAACTACCTGTGATGAAATGTGGTGTCACAGAACTGAATATGTTTTCCAAATTACTGATTTAAGAAAGAAGTTTGCAGTGCTGAAAACACTATGAAATGTGTAGTGCAAAACACTAAAAAAAGTCAGAATTGGGAGCTGATGTAACAGGTATAAATCAGTACCCATTCTGTTTCAGTTGTTGCAATGATAGGGGTTATGGCCTGGGAACTGCCTTCTCTATAGGAATCTATTTACCTAATTATTTTTAAGTAGATAATATTTTATTTCTGTTTGCATTCTTTGCCTTATTAATTAAGTCCATGCATCTGCCTGTCCGGTGCATTAAATTCTCAGTACATTCTACTAATTAAGGAATGTAAGTCAAGTTTTTTCTGGTAAAGAGCTAAAGATCAGTACAAACAGCATGCTGTATTTATGAGTGTTATTAGGAGCCTTAAGGGCTGGTTTTCTGGGTCCTAGATGACCTTTGAAGGTGCCATTTATGTATAGACGCAAGTTCTGATTGATCTGGTTTTCATCAGTAATCTTCTCAATAAAAGAAAATGGAAGAAAAACAAAAACACACTTGAAGCTGAAACAGAAGGGAAACTTCTAAACTGATGGAAGCCAGGGGTGACTGTGGTTGTGTACTTGGTCTAGCCTAGAGCCATCACCCAGAAGCTCTCAAAACTGGCTGCCCTCTGGCTGCCTTTCTCTCAGTTAGTCTGTTGTTGACAGCAGGGAGAGGCACCATGTGTCAGCTCCTTACTGATGCTGACAGTCCCTACATCTCTTCATTAAATTTTTTTTGGAACATTGTACTTACATTGGCAGTGCTCCAGTTTACCTTTTGCATTGAACTAAGAACAATTGTTCTGATATAAGTGGGACTGAAAGGGAGTCACAGTAAAGGGCAGCCACAGGAAAACTTCCTTTGGCCATCTCTTGCATATACACCATCATGGGGGGGTTTTAACACTTTCCACAACTTGCCCCACTATTTGTTTTTGCCCTTGCTTGGGATGCATTTTTCTAGAGAAGGAAAGGAGTCACGGCCTGGAGTCTTGGTTCTTGCACGTGGGAAGGAAATGTGTCGGTGTTTGCTCTGCCTGAGGTAGCATTTCAGAGCCTGGCTGTGTTGCACTGTGTGTATGACTCATAGCAAGCCTTATGGACGTGTCAGTGCCCCCGCAGCACCACCTGATAACCCTTATTTTGGGGAGCAGCAGGTATGGAGCGGCTCTGCACGGCTCCCTCCCGGCAAGTGCCCAGGCCCCAGGGCTGCTCCTGTCCAACAGCAGGGAGGGGTTGTGCTCTGGCAACCCTCAGAACGTTCAGAACCATCCACTAACACCAGCAGTTCCAGAAGTCTCTCTGAAAGGAAAAGAAGGGGAAGAGAATAGTTCCCAAGCTGATATTTAGACAAGCGTGATTTGTTAAATGGGCTGCATCTCAGTAGGTCTCACTGCCTTCCACATCGTGGGTCACTTGAGAATTAAAGGTGCTGGCTTTGATGCTGAAATAGTAACTGAAGCCTCTTTTTACACACATGTTTCTGGTAATGCTGATGCCACCACATGCTGTTGTCCTGTTGATCTTTTTTGTTGTTACTGTTACACAGGCTGTTTGGTTTTTAATCTCTTCAACAGCTGACCTAGTGATTTACCTTTTAATCATTCTGCCACCATCCTTACAGACCTCAGTGTTTCCATAAGACAGCAGCTGTCAAATATTAGCCAGGATTTAGTTATTTGCTTTAGTTCTTTACATAAGGACTTACTTACAGCTAAGACATGCTTTTTACCTTTTCTGAAAGATACGCTTGCTCTCAAGGAAGAATGGATTAAAATGTGGGTTTCTTACATGAAACTGTTTGCTCCTTCCTTTTCCATGAGTGCTGGCAATGTAGGTTGGTCCTTACAGAAATGAAGAAAAGGGATAGTATTGAATGTGTGTCTTCTTTTTGCTAGAACTTAAGCAGGGAAAAGTGTCTTCCTCTAAGGGATGTTTCTGGGCACTTAATGAGAATGCTTAGTCTGTTGTTGTTATTGTAGAAGGCTGGTAAACATTTTATTTAAAAAATGCTTGTGAAAATACAGAATTTTAAAAGAAGTGAAGGCTCTATAGCTTAAATAGTTACAGCTTGGTCTCAGGAATTAGTGGCAATGTTATGTCTGCTTTAAAACAGACCATAACATTGACATACCACGCTTGTCCCTTCAGACTAAAGAACATATCCGTTAATGTTAGGCATATGTCCATTGACTGTAGCTGTACTGTGGTTCCTAAGACAGAAAAGATGCTCAGAATTTCCTATTCCTATAAATTAAAAGGAGAATTTTCATTTTTATGAGATAGAAGTCTGGAAACTTTTTTTTTTTTTTTTTTTTGTATGCTGAATGAAAAAGCACTAACTTTCTGCCATTCTTTTAAAAAAAACCTAAATTTGGACCAGGTTGTTTTTCTCCTTGACAGGAAAAGCTTGTCAGCTAGACCTTTGGCACCATTTGCTTTGTGCTATGACTCTGTTACACTTTGGGGAGAATATTTTGCAGCAGACACTATGTTGTGGCAACAGTACAATCACATCCTTTCAAGGAGCTCTTGGTGACTTGCTTGGCAAGGCAGCATTCCATAAATGATTGCCTCAGCAGGATTCAGACTAAAATTTTTAAATATAATCTACTGTAACTCAATTTAGGTCCAGGAGGGCATTTTCCCTTTGTTACAATTTTATTACTATATCAGTTTATTTTTTGTTATTCAGTACTAGATTTATCAGCTCGTATTTCTTAAGCTTGTAGGAATTAAACATTGTAAAATCAATTTTTCCACTAATTAAGGTGGGTTTGGGGAGTGGATAATCAAACAGCATAGTGAATCATTAAAAACTTACATGCTAATATTGACTAGCATTATTGGCAAAAGGAGACCAATTCTCTATGCCAGGCACTTCTTTCTTTCTTACATTTTTAAAGCAGAAGCAAAACACGTTCAGTAAAAATTGATGTTCTCAGCATTTAATAGTGTAGCAGTGGTCCTTTTTGGATATAAAAGCAATGTGCTAAAATTCTGGGCACTCATATGTAGCATTTTCTTTCCCATCATTTAACTTACCAATAATTAGTATCTGCCTTCAAAGAGTCTTACTGTGTTTGGAAATAGGTGGAAAGCTATGTTCATGCCTCTTATAATGGGTCAGTTCTAACTATAGCCAATTTTTGCCAGTACCTTTTTACCCTCCCAGTGATGTTTTTCTTGTCTGACATTGGCTAATGTTGGTTTTGCTTTTTTTTTTTTTTCACTTACATTAACTGTGGCGTTACTCGTGTTTGCATCCGGTCTTGAACAGACCAGTAAGTGGTGATTTGCTGCCACATCAGGAAATAGCTTCCCTCCTCCCAGTTCCCTTACCATGGAACTAGTGGCTGCCAGTGGGACACTGGATGCTGTTGAACACTGACATTTTATTCAGTGGCATAACAGTTTATTCTGTGGCATTTCACTGACTTTTACCTTATAAGCACATTCTCAAAAACCTCAGGTCTGCAGTCTGATTCAGAGTGACCTGACTATGCTTCCCTCCTGGGTCAGATTCTTGCATGAACAAACTCCTCAAGATCCTTTCTGCAAGAGAGCTACCTCTTTTTCAGGGTTATTTCATGCTGTATCTTGTGCAGGAGCTGCATCTCTTTTTTGAAGGAAAGTGCAGTAGGAAAAAGACTGAAAATGCATTCTGAAAATATATTCATATACTTTTAAGGTATAAAAACATAAAGTAGAAAACTCAACTTGACATGAGCCAAGCCTCACATTGCATCTCCTCAGACTGTTTTTCTCTGTGCTTTTTCAACTACATCACAACTTAAGGAGTTGTTCTGTGGCTCTTCATAACCTTCCTAATTAAAGAAACTTGGAATTACTGTGGAATTAAGGCATGAGAGTTTAGCTGGTTGGAGGGAAGGAGGGTCCTAAGGAGAAATTATGTCAAATATGTGAGCCACAGAAAATTATAAATGTGTTATTACTGTATTTCTTGAGAAAGTTTCTCCCTAAAATGCTTAATACATTTTTATTGCCTAATTAGAAGTTCAAAGGAGAAGTGTTTTTTTTTTTTTTTTGATGAAAGCACAGCATTTATCATTCTTATTTCTAATATTAACTTATTCAGTTTGCATGGGAAGCTTTGTAACACTTGCATATTGATTCAAGCAGGCTGTAGTAATTAGGGCAAGTTTTAATCAGTCTCTTACAATATCCTTTGACAATTCAACATTTCCCTCTGTGGTTGAAAGAAATTGAATATTTGTCCCTTAACATCAATTGGGACAAAGTAACACAGTGAGATACCAGCTCCTGTGGTGGGTGCTAGAGGATTTGTATCTAGAGAGAGATGGGCAGGTATTTGTCACCCCCTGGGACAGACTACAATGTGACTTTGCAGGGAAGAAGTGACCTCAGTTAGCAGCCCTCACCATTAGTAACTTTTGCCCTGCATTCATTACGAGGTAGTTTGAACTGGGACTGGAAGTGAGGGCCAGTGAGGAACAGTGGGTGCTGAGGTCTGTAACCAGTGCAAGGGCAAGGAACACCAGGGAGCTGGCAGCGACTCTGAATATCCCTTCCCTTATTTCATGGTAGCTTGCTGGTCTGAAATTCAGTAGCTTGCTGGTCTGAAATTTCAGGCTGTCCTGCTGAAATTTAAAATGGCAGTTTGTGGATGTGTGAATTTAGGGAATCACCTTTCCTACATTGCTGGGGCCCCATGGCTTGATGATTATGGTTACTTCATCAGTCAAAAGATCTTGTGTAAGCTTACCCTTTACAACTCCCCTCTCCTGAATGGATTCTCTGGTGAGTAAACAGAAAGACTTGCAAATCAAGCTCTAGCCTTTCTTCCAGAGAAGCCATTAACTGTGTGTTCTTTTGTAGGTAATTGCTAGGTGTCTGTAGGAACTTGTGAGAACATAATATCTTTATTCTCCTGTAAAAATGAGGTGGCAGCTTCAGAAGTTACTACCAGCACAAATACAGACAATATAACAGTAAAATCCTAATAGGTTTAGAAAAATGGTTTAAATGTCATTTAGAAGAATTTCTCTGTAACTAACGCTGCAGTTAAAGACTGAGTTTATGGAGGGAAGAACCCTCAAAAATCAAGATTAAAAAATTTAATTTACTAGTTCACTTAGATTTGCATGCTTGCAGCTTAAAGAAATTCCTAATTGGCTAGCTCTACTTCGAATATTCTCCTTGCTGGTGTATTTTAATGTAATTATTGATTGGATTGTGAGCTTGAAACAAAGTGAGGAATACTAGTCTGTAAATGCTGATTTGTACAGAAAAACCTAAGCACCAGTTAGTAAGATGTTTTAAATTTTTTTGGTTGGTTGGTTGGTTGGTTGGTCGGTTGGTTGGTTTTTTCATGTGGTTGGTTTTTTTTGGTTTTTTTTTTTGTTGTTGTTGTTTTTTGTTTTTTGTTTTTTTGGTTTGGTTGTTTTTTGTTTTTTTTTTTTTTTTAAGGAAACACAATTCTTGCTGAGCTGAGAGCTTTTTCTTTTACTTGTGAGCAGTAGTTATTATTGTACCTCACATAGCTTTGCTGTAGGCAGTGGTGGAGTGCCTGGAAAAGTCTGTCAGACTGTTTCAGAAATGGCACGACGTTGTCAATTAACCCTGCAATTGTACAGCAAATTAGCAAATGTCGTATCTTGAGGATAATACTTTTTCTGTCAGTCTGTTTTTTTAGTGAGTGCATAGAGAGCCCCAGCGATTTAGCCCAATATTTAGGACTGAGAAGCACTGTCACATAATTAACTCTTTAATTTACCCAGGGGATTTAATTAGCCTTATTAATTTTATTTATTATTATTTATCCGCCCAAGTGACTGGTGTAAAGGACATCAGGTCAGGCAGGCAGAAAAGTCTGGAGAAGTTGGCCATCTGTTTCTCCTTCTGGACAGATGTTGTAATTGGGATGCCTCCAGCCTGAGGGAATGGTAAGCCTGAGCTCCCTGCCTGGTCCAGATGCTCCATGGCTCTGTGTGTGCATGGTTTAGAAAGTTGCTCTTTCACAAATAGTTACCAGTCCTTCAAGCAGTAGAACACTTCAGAGACTGTTAATGGGAGGTCTAGCACAGATCTTACTTATGCAAGTAAGAGTAGCTTGGTTGAGTTGGGTTTTTTCTGACTATAATTTTGGTCTGGAAGAGCAGTGGAAGCCTGTGGTGACAAAACCACAGTTGTCACCATTTCTTTAGTATATGAGAAAATTCCCATTGACTCATACTGGGTTAAACAGTGGCCTCTGCTCTGGTGAATCAGCACCAAGCCCATTTTAAAGTTTCAAAATTTGTACCACTTGTTTATGTAGTGGACTTTTGAAACAATAGTTATCTTCCAAAAATCTCTTTTTTGGGGGAATTAACTGTATTTGCCATTCTCTAAAACAAACAGATATTAGATACAGCGTGATTTGTTTAGATGTGGCTGAGCACAGCATCGGGAGCCACTGAATGGTTGAGAAAATAGCACCTGGTGTGATGAGAGTATGAATTCTTTTGCATGTATGTTCCAGCTCTGATTCTGTTGAAGCACTGGCTGCATGAGAAGAACCAATATTTTTGAGTATGTCAAAAGACAGAATGTTCAAACACTTGGATGGGTTTGGAAGAAAATCAGATTCTGTGGATTCAGCTACAAGGAAAGCTTTCCACAAAAAGTGTCTATCCTTGGTCAGGCTGCTTTCCTCATCAAGGAACCTCATGTTAGCAGAGGGTAGCTGATGAACACAAGAAAATTACTAAATTGGTTTTTTCTCTGACATGTAAGTGATGTCCCCTGCAAATCACAGTTCAATGCAGGCAAGAGAGGCCTGTAACAATTTTGAGTTGAGGGTAGGTTTCCCAGAAGGCAAAACTATGGGATGACCCTGTATGATATTCTTGCTGGTTCTGTGTCAGTCCCCACCACCAAGCCTCACAGGATACAAGACCAAGCACACATCATAAATAAGATGGTGAAGGATGCTTTTCTTTGCCTGTGAGCCACCATGCTCTGGAGGTCACACTGTATTTACTCCAGGGTCCACTCCCATACAGTGGGCTTTGTGACCCAGAATGTGGTCAGTGGACATAGCTGGGCACTCTGAATGACTCTGCTTTAACAGTAGTAAGAGCAGTCATTCAGGTCACCTTTTTCTACTTCTGCTGTCAAATGGATTGCAGGATGTCATGGTCCACTTCCAGCCTGTTGAGAAAGGGTGTCTCCTATTGTCCTGTTTCATCTGCTCCTTACCATGAGGATGTTAGCTGGTGGAGTACTTTCTCTGAGTTACCTTCCTTCCTGGTACCTGGGTATGAGGAATATACCCCTTGAAAACTCCCACAGAAGAAAAACATTTATGAGGAAAATAGAAGTAGAGTGACATTTTCTTTACTCTTCTGAACGTTTTACAAGGTCAAAGCAAAATGATCAACCACAAAGCTTGAATGTTCAAAAGAAGTGCCAAGTACACATTTACATGGTAGAACTCATTGCCACATGCCTCAGCATGCTGGAGAGACCAGCAAGTGGATGGGTTCAAATGGGGATTAGACAAATTTATCACATCTGTTAAAATGGTGTTACAGTTACGTGGCCATGAAGTTACCAAAACGTTGTTGTCACTGGAAGCAGAGGAGGCATTTCAGCAGAAAGATGTGTGCATGTGTGTCATATTCATGCTCCCTTTCCCTGAAGAACTGCTGTGGGCTACAGTGGGCACAAAATACTGGAAAAGGTAGATCCTTAAATAGATCCAGTTATCAGTGCTTATGTTCTCCCCCCTACACCATTCTCTTTGAAATGCTCTTGGGTTTGTGACACTTGTCACCTACCTCTAAGGATGGGGTCATGTTGGAAGAAGTGATGATAAGAGGAATGAACTATTTATTTTCCCTCTTCTCCTGGATGGTCCATCCCAATGTGACCACCTCTATTCCAAAAAGGAGACATCCATTTTTAATACCTAAACATTCACAGTAATGCTTGTAACTTCATAGGGCATGAAAGAAATATTTTCTTGTATAATTCTGTGGTTTTAAAACCTGTTTATAATCGGAAATGGGAATTTTCACGTATAAGCCCCAGCATTGTTCAAGTGAGGATGATGTTTTTGTAGCTATTAAATTTGCAAAAATATTTGATCTAATAATTTGTGGATGAAGTTTTAGTTGCTCCTTTGTTTCTTAATCCAAGTATTACGCTATCAGGCAGTGGAGACTGAAGTTGAATTTTTCCCATTAGGAAAACTAGACTGCTTTAGTTCACTCTAGAAGTGGCATGAAATAAAAGGACTATATACAACTGGATGCTTAAGAGTATGCTATTGAATTTAGTTAGAATCCTTAAGATAATCAGTTTTTCCTTCTAAGATGAGGATTTTTAGAACTTCTTGAGAATACCATAGTGAAACTAGATGTTTTCATAAAGACCAGTGTCATGAGGGGCATTGATATATATGCCTCACAAAACACCTGGGACTGGAAGAGAGCTCCAGAAATCTCTGCTCTAACCCCCTGTTCAGACATGATCAAGGTAAAACAGGTTTATCTATGAAGTAACTTGCAGATAAAGTACTGATAATTGCAAGTGTAGTTTCAGTTTAAATAAGTTTGTCTGTGTATGGAGTATAAATCTTAAACTCACAGGGTGTTTTGTATGTTGAGTTCTGCAAAATTATTTCAAATTTGTGTGGTTGGAGCAATAGAGAACTGCTGTGTTGCACAAGAAAGTGGTGGGTTGCTACAGTCTTCTCGTCTCTAGCTGTGAGGGAGTATCAGCAGCTTAATTGAAACAAATTATGTAAAATATTTAGAAAATACTTAAGAAATGTACTTTTAAGGGGTATCTAATCCACAGAAGTTGCTGTACAGCGGGAAATAGTATTATCTGCATTGATTGTGTGATCTTGTACATGGTTCTGTTTTAGCAAATATTTTTCCACTAATCACATCTATTCTGGTATTTCTATGATGGCCATGGCTTGTGGGACATTAATCATCAAATAAGGATCATCTTTTCAAGACTGGGATTGTAAATCTAGCATATGGAACTAATTGGATTTGGGAACCAGAGCAGACAAGATTTGTTTCAGGGATAGTGTGACAGTGGAGTTACATCATGCAGTTTTGTTTATTCGGTTGTGCATGTGGAGCACTGAGCAGGAGTAAAATACTGCATTGGTTAAGCAGTAAGTGGTTAAACACAGCATTTAGGCTTGCATGTTTTTTAAGTGGAATTATCTGGAACGTCTTTTGAAGTGCCACAATGCCATCTACTGGCTTATTTTTCTGTGTTTTTTTCCCAGAGGGAGGTTTCTTTTGTACACAGGCTTATATGTAAGGGTTTTATACAATATTTTTGAATAGCAAAATAAACAAGCTGAGCTATAATGAGCAAAATGAATTTTGGATGCATATGTTTGTTAAAGGACATCATACATTATATGCATTAAAGAATCATTTTGAATCTCGTACCAGTCAGTCTTGCTCTCCTTTTGTTAAAACTCTGGGATGATTAATACTGAAAGATTAAGGACAGATCTCTGCTTTACATAATAGCTTGTGTGTAGTAGCTTCATTGTTTTCTGTTTATAGTCAGTTTCCCTTCTTACAATGTTTACATACAGAAAAAATAGAAAGAAAATTGAGAAATACTTAAGGTGTCAAGCCATAGAAAGAGGAAAGTGCTGTTTAAGATATTGCTTCAGACAGGATTCCTCACTGACAAATTCCTAGATTCAATCTATTCCCCAGAACTGCCTCCTGTCTCTACCTTCCCCCAACATATGTTTAAATAATCTTTTCAAGATTCATCAACCTTCCATCAACCAAAAACTCCATAAACTTTCTAGCAATCATTATGGAGAAGTCTGTATTGGAAAATTATTCAAACTGTAAATGAGCAGTGGGCAACTCTAAGAAGTTTTATTAATTCTTGTTTTTCATCAGACTGACTAATATTACCTATAGGAGTAACCCTCTGTCTTCTGTTTGCTGCCAACAGAAACAAATGGGCAAATATAAAAATAATTAAAACGAAGCAAGAAAGGAACTGTAGGTACAGGTAAACACAGTTATTTTCTAGTTTCATTGCTGGGTTTTTCTTTAAGCTCTCTGGAGAATTTCCTTACTAGTTGGTCATTCTGTTTGTCTTCATAAAATAGTCTTCACTTTTAATTTGTTTTTCCCCTTCACATTCAGTTTTTTCCTAACAGAAGTTCTTCATAATCCTGCCTTTATTCTAGTCTAGTTAGGAGAAAAAGACACATTGGTAATGACTTGTAACAATTTAAATTGGTTTTTTAATAGATTTGTAACTCACTCAAGCACAGCTCCAGAATCATTATTCAAAACAACAGCTAGAAAAAAATTTCCAGCAGTTTCCTAGGTGGCCTATAATGAAGGTAAATTCAACCATCTGTGCCCTTCCTGGCCTTTTACCCTTTATCTCACTGACATTCAGAAGGTCAAGTGGATCTTGCCAAGCCCAGTTTTTATCTGGTAGGAGCTGTATCTTGCTGACAGCTCTAGGGCGTCGTGCGCTGGTGGAAGATCCCGAGTGCCTTTGGCCAGCTCGTATGGAAGGGAAGGCAGCAGCGTGCTCAAGTCAGCGCTTGTTTGGGGCACTGGGTTATTGCCCTGCAGCTGGTGGGCCGTACCTCAGGAGCAGTGGAGCTGAAATGATCCCACTTGGCACCCGCGTTGTCTTTTTGTCACGTAAATGATCCGTGTCAGAGAGGGTGCGCTGGGGAGTGCAGCTCGTTGGTAGCTCGGGCTTCCCAGTCTGTGCTAAACAAGCCACCCAGAATGGGAGCTCTGCCGAGGGGAAAGCCCTCAGTGGTGCATCCATCACTCTGCTGCCTGGATTTGGCCGGGCTGGTTTGGGTGAGGAATGCTCTTCTCTGACGTGTGCAGAGGAACAGATGTTGCTCCCTGCCTGTGTTTGGAATAAGTGCTAACCTCCCACTCCTAATTATCATCTGTGCTGCAAAATACTAGGGCAAGCCTCTGCTTAATGTGACATTAAATAAGGGAGGACTGGCAAAACCAGAAGAGCAAACAGGATGATTTTATACCACATCTTCCATTACTGTTTTTTTTTTCTTTTTTGAACTGTCCTGTGCTATTGCAAAGAAGGAAGAACTAATTAGGCCAGTTGCTGAAAGTGTTTTGCCACCCACACTACTGAAAAGAACTCTTTGTACAGAATTAGCTCTTACCAGCTGTGCTAACTCCAGTAATTTATCTTTGCCAAAAAAAAAGAAAAAAATGCTGCTTTAGTTTAGTCCAATTAAACAAGTTAATGTAAGCTATACCCTATATTCACACAAACACAGATATCTCCTGCTCCAAAGCTGCACGGTTTGCAAATAATTATTTTCTCCCTCGGTAATTTTTCCTTCTGTTTGTACGAAGGGCTGGGCGGAAGAGCTGTGGGAAGTTAACCCATTTGTGTGTGGAACTGGCTGAGTGTGAGCTGTCCCCCTGAAGAGCAGTGTGATGGCAGGAGACCCACCTCAACTTGGGCAGGTTGGAGCACGAGGGCTTGGCTTTGGCTTGGTGTGGTGCTGCTGGGGATGTTTGCCTTGGCACTGAGAGGCACGAGAAGCAATTCCTGCCCCGGGGGAGAGGCTGTAGGAAGTCAGAAGCCTGCCCATCATCACCTGGAGTAACTTCAAGAGGAACAGAGTGGTTCACTGTGTTTGCGGTTATGGCTCTGCAGAGGTTGCTTAATCAAGGAGATCAAAGTCATGGGTTTTGACTGGAGTGTTGGTTTGGAAACTGAGCTGGACCTGAGAAATTATTTCAAGGTGACCCTGGCACAGTGGATAGCAAGTGAGAACTCACAGGCCCAAACATTGACTGAAATTCAACAAATCTATCCTCAGTCCTTTCTTCTCATTGGCCTCCTACTCTGGTTTTTAAAGAGTGTAGACAGTCCAGGCAATGAGGGGTTTTTTATGGCTTTCACTGGAACTCTTCCAAGAGAGGGGAGGAAAAGAAAAATGCTCTTTGAAATTTGGAGGCTTGAAGATAGTAAACCAAGAATGATGGCTGAGCAAGAAAAAAGAAATCTTTGGATATCCTCCATCACAGAAAGGAAGATAAACAAGGAAATTATCTTGGTGATTTTGTCAGGAACAGATGACTGTAGTTTAGTGATCTGTAAATTTTTTTCCAAAAAAAGGATGTCTTTTTAATGCATAAAAATAAAAATTTACTTCTGTCCTGATAGAGTTCTCCTAAGCACAAGTAGGGACTTGACATGTAAGTATTTGCCTCAATGGGGTGCTCCTTTTTGGGCAAAGATGCAGATTGAATCAAAAACATCCAATACAAAATTTATCTTTGTAAATACGGCTGTATTTTCTAGAGATAAATTCAATCTGTTATTTCTTCTCTTTCAAATTAAATTTTGTAATTTGAATGGGCACAGAGAAAAGCCCAGCCTGTAATCACATCTGAGGTGTATCTAAAGTAACATCAGTGCAGAGGAAGAGACATATTGGGACCTTAAAGTAAATTGTTCCTCATATAAAATTAAGGTTAATCCTTGATTATAACCTTCTTGGAGGACAGGGGAAAATTAATTTTCTCTGTCTTTTATGTCTTGGAAAATGGTCTGTGCTACAGAATTTACTTTTTTTTCCCTGAAACACAAAAGGCCTTGCTACTTTAAAATGCTAATAAGGCACCTGTCAGTTTTACAAAACACAGTGTACCTGGTGCCATCCTGTAACCAGCACCAAGAATTTGGTAAGTGTAGTTTGGAGTCTTGTAGAAGACAAATCATCACCAAATAATTAAAATGTGGCTAACATCCATTCAAATCCAGAATTTAGCAGGTCAGTATGTCTTTCAGGTCCCCAAACATGGCTTCAGTTGCAGATTTAAAGGCATTTCTTTAAAGATTCTTAAAGATTCTGTGCCTCAAAGGACATTAACAAAACAAAAAATTTAATTGCTAGGTTAAACAATATTACAGTTCTGAGTCACCTGAACTTTTCCCCCTTATGTTTGGTGGTTTGGATAAGATCAGAATAAATCAAGAAAACAAATCCAAGTTTATTTAGATAATATGATATTCCCTTACCAAATGTACACAGTGTGTTACACTTGAAAGGAAGAATATTCGATGCATGTTTCTGCAATAGATGATTGTTCCAGCCTGTCTTAATTGATGCAGTTTTCCTGCTAGCTGCAGATAATTCTTTTGTTTAAGCGAGTAATCGAAGATCTGAGCTGTGAGAGTAATTATGCATCTCTGTACTTCTGCTACCTATATATACCTTCTAAAAAATATTGGGCAGGATGCTGCAGAGAGAGGTAGCTCCCACAGGAGATTCCTCAAGCATAATACATGTTGTGTACTTGTTATCCATTTGTCTCATAGAATTATTACTGCAGGTGTTCGAGCAGCCTCACACTTTGGTACTGCAGATACTGAGAAAACTTCTTGTTCAGAAAAATCGAAGTGAAAGTGTAGCAAATGTGCACAGGTGACAACTGTGCTGTGTAAGGTACTACAGGGATAACTCTGAATGGACATGAGCTCAGGCCCAGATAGGATCAGAACAGCTGCTGGCTTCAACAGCAGGGGTGACCAACATTTTCCACACTGCCAAACCAAATGCATTTCTGGAGCCATAAGCATTGCCATGTGCCACAGGGTTTTCTTCATTGAAGAATCAGTAGCTTTGGCTGTTCCCACCACTCTGGGCTTGCTCACTTCTGGGCTGCTTTTGGTCTGTGTCAGCTCCGACATACATACTCTCTGGCATGTTTCTTGTATGTATCTTCCCAGAACTACATCCTGCCAGTCCCACTTTTCAGTCCTTGGTATCTTGGAACCTGCTGTCTTAAAATGTCTTAGCTCCTGAGGTTCAGCATTTCCCAAGGAATATACTTTATGTACTTATCCCCTTGTACTTACTTTATGTACTATTCACTTAAAAATGTGGTGAAGACAAAGCTTTTCAAGGCTTTGAACAGTCATCATTTAGACAAGCAAATCTCAGTTAAAATCAGAAAAAGTCCGTGTACCATTTGCTGCTCTGGTACTTTCTTTGAGTTCAAGTGGTTTGGAACAAAAATCAGGTGTTTTCAGGAACTGGAAGAGAGAATAAATGTAGAAGGTGATTAGTATTATTTAAAAAAAAAAGGCAGGGAGGTCCAGGTGGATAAGTCATTTTCTGAAAGATATTAATCTACAAACATGCTGTACACATCTTTGTGTAACTGTTTAGCAGCTCTCCCCAGCAGCCAAGTTCCCCAGTTTACATAACAAATAAGACTAAGGATGATTCTTGCAGTACATTGCGTTTCTGGCATCTGAGTTTAAATACAAATGTTGTAAAAGGTGGTCTTAAATTGTGATTGTTGTCATAATCTTGTGGCAGCTCCTTTTAGTACTGCAGTAGTTCACAGTATGAAAATTTATTAGGGCTGCAGAATTACTTGATCACACTACTCAGTAAGCATATTTAATATCTGCTTATAACTGTCCATAATGACTACATTTTCTTCACTGTTCCATTCCAAAAGTCTCTTGGAAGTAGTGATCCAAGAAAACACTGAAGAGTAAAGTATTTTCCTTTAATGATGACAATTTAGTTTTTGTATGTATTGTGGAGTTAGTGTATCTGAAATACACAAACATTACAGTACTTTTGTGGACCTAGTGCAGAATGTGTGTATTGTGACAGTGGCTGTTGTATTATACTACTGACAAAAGTAAGGCAGGCACTCACATTGGCATTGATGAATTCTGCTTATGTAGTTGCTGCAAAACATAGGGTTTTCTGTGAATGGTTGGGGTATTTACATACCAAATGTCTCAGCATTAATAGACTGTTATACCACACTCAGCACAATGTTTCCAGGTCTTTGTCTCTATATTTTCAAGTACTCATGTTTTATATTCCTTTCCTTGCCACACTCAGCATCTCAACTGAGTGATTTTTCTCTTCTTCATGCTATATTGAGAAGAGATCAGGCTAAATTAGGTTTTTTCCTATACCCACATGGGATTGACTCTTTAGAAGACCTGCTTCTTCTGTGTTTGGCTTTTTGAGGAGTTTGAACCACTCTGTGAAGGTCGAGGCTTTCTATGCAAATACGAGAGAAAAAGCAAGATGCTGAAATAACATTAGCAGGTAATAAATAGGGAGGGAGGAAAGGTGGGAGTCTGGAGATTGCCAGAATGCTTAAAGCATGAAAAGATCACACTCAGAGCATTACATCTGCAGATCTGCTTCTTCCTTGGATGTGTGTTGTATCAAACCTTCACCTGGCTGTTTCAGCCCAAAATCAGTCACTGCTTGCTTTCCTGTGGTTCACTCCCTGACATCTTTGTAAAGTAACCTTTGCAATAGCAGGGGGTTGATTCTTCCCCTTTGCAGCCATATGCTGTTGGGCCCTGCATGTTTTTGAGATGGCATTTTTATTGTCACACTCCTTTTTATCTGCAGGCTGAGTGGCTTGCAGGAAACGAGAGAATTGAAACTGTGACTTTACTGAAGGCCCACACAGTCTGGTCCACTTGACTTTCAAAGAATCATAGATCCAGGCTGGATGGGGCTTGAAAGATTCTTGTTTTTCCTTCTCTGATGAGGGCCCTTGTTACTTCCAGCCACATCAAGTGTAGCTATTTGGAGTAAAGGCTGTGTCTGTCATGTCCATGTTGTCTTTAAGACAGTAGCATTTTTGTGTAATTTTAAGAAAAAGGGGCTCTCTTAACTGAGAAATATTAAGTGATTAAAAAGAAGAATCCCTTGCTATTTAGATCACCATATACAAAATACATATGAATATATATGCTTACAGTATTTTATGTATAAATAATTGCTGTAATAGATAAGATTTTCTGCTCTTTTCACTAAAGAGTATCTCTTCAGGGAGGCCCACAGAATAAATTAATGAGAGTGTTCAATAAATACATTATCCTGCTTCTGATAGGCCAAATGAAGGTGTTCAAGATAAAGTGCATATGGTTCTAACAAAATTACATAATTTATCATTATTAAGAGAAATAACTTTCAGATACATTCTAGCCTATTAGCTGTCTTACTTTACTTTACACCTTTGTGAAAGCCAGACAAATGCAATAAATTAATATTTCCTGCCTTTTCAAAAGCTTCATATAACAGTGGTTCTAGGATATGTTATGGGATAAAGAAACAAAGATAACAGCATTTGCAAAACACAGGCTTACAGAAGTAAAATACACAAAGTTCTAACTTCTCAGTTCGGTGCTTTCCTTCACTTCCTTTCCCATTCTCTGTAGACAAATGGAATCAATTAAAATAAGGGAAATGTCTCCAAAATATTTTTTCCACATTGATTCCATCTCTGGAGAGCTGGAATAACTATGTGTTTAAGAAGCCAAATGCAGTTTTTCAACAGTCTTTCCTGAGTGAAAATAAATAAGGCTGCTGCTATAGCATTTAATACCAACACAAAGATTTGGCAAAGAACTGAAGTTATTGATGAGGTTTTGGTTCCATTTGAGTTGTATTAATTACTGTGTACCACACTGGTGTGTTTATTATTGCAGTAAAAGATAATTTCAAAAATTATTGTCTGTATTAATTTAAAAACAAACAAAAAACATTAAACTGAACCTTAGTAAATATGAAAAATTTATTATAAAGTCTGCTGTGTATAGCATATCCAATTTTGGGTGTGGGGAGAAAAGGTAATGCTTCTTAAGAACAATAACCACTTAAATTTGCAATAGGATTGTGGAGTTTGCAAAATAGGATTAAGTTTAAAATCTCTTGGCATCATCTAATAGGAAATTCAAAAAATCCAGGTAAACAACTTACAAGACTGTTGCAAGCTCTTAACCTTTGTTCTTGAACATTTCTGTTCTTGTCAGCATTCATTTAAGATGCATTTTATAGTCACTGTGCCAGAAAATATGAATGTGGAACTTCTTCATGTTGTGTTAGAGGCCCAGATTAGCAGCCATAAATGCAATATGACTGTGTTGTCATCAGGGATTTTTCTTCCTAATTAAGATTCAGCAGTGTGCCTATGAGATACACCTGTCAACTTTCTAGGTGCAACAGGAAAAAAAAAAAAACCTTATTTTTTATATGTGTGTGTGTGTCTTTGTGTATGATATAAATATATTAATACACAGGACAATTTTCTTTTTCTCCATAATAAAGAACCATGAAAATGTATGTGTTTATATGTGATCCCTGGCTGTAATGAGGTGAAAATTTCTTGTCTGCAAATTTGTAACAAAAGATGGCTATGTTTATTATTTAGAGATTGGTATTTTTCATATATTTATGCATGTGTATATGACAGCCTATATAGATATTAGATACGTTAATGTGTTTAATATGTAAAGCTGTCTGTTGTACATCAGCTTTAGTTATAAGCAGCATTTCTTCAAGAAAAACAAGAAACCATTGTTACTTCTCCAGTGATGACCCTTTTGGGAGATCAGTTTTTTAAAAAACTGACACCTAAAGAAATTGCTGTCTTGCAGTGTTTCTATATTACTGTGCTGTGGTGGCACTTTGATGTGTTTAGGCATTGCATTGTCCAGTAAGTTGGTTCTGCATAAGGTGAGAGTGTTGCACCCTCTCCTGTTAGGCCACTCCTGCTTTTGTCTGCCATCAAAAATAAACAGGGGCATAAAAAACAAAAAAAAAAATTAGTTTGCTTTTGAGGGTAGAAAGGCTGCTGCCTAGCTACTTAGCTGAGTAATTTTAGGGTGCTCCCCCTGAAATTTATCAGTGAGACCTCACACAAGGAGGTAGCTAGTTGTTTGGAGATTGGCAAGTTTGGCAGGATGATAAGGATGAGTAATTCAGTGACAGTGAGAAAAAGTATCTTCATCCAGGCTCAGCAGGATTTTTTAGAGCTCATGGGTTATATGCCACACAATTACAATTCTGTAAAGTACATGGGAAGAAGAGATGTCTAGCCACCTTTGTGCTGCAGAGCCTAAGGAAGGAAAATTGTAGTGATTAATTAAGTAGACAGACATTTATAGAGAGCTGTCAAGGAAAGATGCCATGGTACTTTTCAGAGCAGAACTATGCACTCTGAATGTGGCAAATTCGAAAAAAAATTTAAAACCCAGTCACCTTATCTTCAGCCCTGCAGAAATATGAGCAGTCATTTCTACCACAGCTCTGAGCTGCAAAGTAAAATCTTTATGTGGATAAAATACACAAGACATGCCACATACCTTCAGAAACTGGAGATGATAATCTGGTAGTATTTTGCAAGTAGCAGCAGCGGGTCTGCAGAATCTACTCCACCAGCTGTGGCAAGATGGGAAGGCAGCCCCTAGGATTCAGGTTAGCCTGTAGGATTCGGGGTAGCCCCTAGGACTCAGGCTGCCTCCCAGGCCAGCACCGTCCCAGTGCAATTGCATCTCTCACATGGCTTGGCCTGGAAGCCACACATAACCTGCTCACCAACCACAGGTGTCCCTGAGAGTCAGACACTGGCAGCCAGACTCCTTTGGAGAGGACAGAGTTCAGAGTTCAGTCAATTTGGCTGAATTTATTGAATTTTTAGGGTAATATCATGTTCTTTCAGTGTCTGCAGGACATCCAGATTTTGCTTCTATAATTCTTCTTAATTCTACGATTTAATTCTTACTGCACCTCCCCATACATATCTTTGATGCTCTGTTATATAGGGAAAACCTTTCCTACATGTTTTTTTTTTCCCCCAATAGCAATGAAAGATTCCATCAAGTGGCTAATTCCTGTGGTTGCTTCCTGCCAGCTACAACCAAGGACTAGTACTTGTTTCCATATGAACACACAAAGACCTAATAACCAGAGAATGGTTGGGTTACAAGATGGACTACTGCTTACTCTTCAGTGATTTCTTTTTCCCCATTTGTTGTCTCACATCGGCTGATAAATCCCATTCTGAAGCCCTAAGCCTTCGCCTGGATTCAGACAGAAGGCAAATGTTGTTTTCAAGAACAAGTCTTCTTGTTCACAAAAAAACAGCTGACCATATAGACTTGTACTTAATCTTTGAACAAAGACAAATTGTCAGGTTTTGAGGGCTGGACCTGTCAGAACCAAAGTACATAGTTTTTCAGGCAGAATTTAAACATCAAATAATTCAAAAGGAGCTGAGAAGCAACTTCTGTATTTCTATTTATTGTCTTCTCCTGATGACAGTGTGGTTCTTTATTGCACATTCCTTCCTGGGGAATTTAAATGCATTACCTAAAGAGGTAAATAAACTTTTGGGTAACCCAAGTTGCAGAGCAACTCATAGAGCCTTTTTCCCCAAAAGTTTCCTGTTGTCAATGAAACTCCCCTGGCACAGACCTATGCCCTGGCTTCCAGCCACCTACCAGAAGGGTAAATGTGGTGTACAAGCTATAAACATGCACGATGAAAAAAGAGCACAATAGATAGCCACTTCAGTCTCTAATTTGGAAGAATGATCCACAGTGAGTGCCTGTTGCTGAAGTGCTTTCTTTAGACTCGGGGTGGTGAGGACACTGTAAGAAGGCTGTTGTGGCTTGTAGGGTTAATGAGTGTCAGTGTGTAAATACTGGTGCAATCCTTCTGCTGAGGCAGGGGATGTTTATGGATGGGAATTTTTCAGCAGCTATAAATGGAAGGTCTGTTTGTTTTGTCTAAGGCACATGGGAAAGGCTTGATCATAACTTTCAAAATTCAATGCTAATGGCTTAAAAAAAAATCCTTAGTTTTCAAAGTTCAGCTGACAGTGCCATGGCAGAGGTTCTGGAAGGGAGGCAGCAGAGCAGGCAAGCTGCAGCAGCCCAGCAAAGGCCAACAGCACAGCACTAGTGGCTCTGCACTTGCTGAAACGCCTGCACGCCTGTGGTTTGCTAAGGAAGCAGCTCACACATAAATCTGTGCTTTTATTGCATTTGAATCAAGAGGTGCAGCAGTAGATAACATCACCTGTTGGCACAGAGACAGCAAACAGCAACTTGTACCTTTCTCCTACAAAGCCATCTGCCCCAGCTGAATATGATTGACTGAGAAGTCACGTACTCAGTCTCATGTATCTCCCCAGCTGGGGGAGAAAAAAAAAATGCAATTCAGGTTTCAGCATTTTTGTAATCCCTCTGAGCCTCCCATTAAATTTGCTCTACTGTGTGGGAAAGGATTAAAGATTCTTTGGGCTTCAAAACACAGTATACAAAAATTAAGTACTTCAGCATGGTTTGTGGTAAGGCAGCAACTAAAGTGTATAGCCTGCCACATAACCCAGAGCAGCGAGTTCTCTTTGACAAGTAACACTTGTTGACAGCTTAAAATTTCTGTGGGTAACACATGCCACAGTTGTGTATGGCCTTTGTATTAAATATTCTGTATGCAACATATTTCATAAGTAACTTCAAAAATAATCAGAGCTGTTCATATGCTGTTACTAACTTAGCTTGGAGTGCCAAAAGCAGGAAATATTTGTTGGCAAGGAAGACTTCTGTTCCTTTACAAACAGCTTCATAAATGCTCCCTTGTAATAAATATTTCAAGATTAAAATCAATGCATTACAAGTTTCAGACAAGGCTGTTTATCAAGATTAAATAGTTCATTTCCTAAAAGGCAATATTATTCACATTTTATGTGAGCGTGAGCACAGATGAGAATTTTTTATTCAAGAGAGGACAGGATTTTTTCCCCACAAAAAAAGTTAAACAGAAAATGCCAAAAAACATTCTTTCCCTGATTTTTTACTACTTTGAGAGCCTGACTTGCTGTTAGACTTAATTTGCACAGTATTAAATTCTACTAAATATACCATGCTTAGTGTAATTCAGCATCTAGCCTTTTTTGTCCTAATTCAACGCTTAAATGTATGAACCTTTTTTTTTGTGAACAGGACACAGCTGCTGTGTACCCAGGCCTGAAGGAGAAAGTACAGGCAAGAAAGGGCGTAACAGATATTAAAAAGTAGACTCCAAAATCCATACTTTTAAAAATAAATATTGTCTTCTCCTTTCATTACCCTACTTGCATGAAACCTTCTTCCTTCCCCATCTCAGCTGCTAAGCCAAGAACTGTGTGTGACAAGTGCCAGCTGCTCATCCAACCACAATTTACCAATGTTATGGGGCAGACTGGAAGGTGCTAAAGAACAAGAGGAGTCAAAGCATCAATGTTGCATTCTTGTCATATTTCACTTCCTCATTTTCCTTTCCTAGAAAGCACAAATATAGGAGGTCTGAATACCATCTTGAGAACAAGAGGTAGCTCTAGTGTGTGTAAAATGCTGCTGCTGAACTAACAACTGTTGAACTGGTTTCCCCATTTATAAGGCAAATTACTTTAGGATTCCAAGGGAACTGGTAAATAATACCATGCCATGCAATTTATATCTAGGCTCTCCACCTAAAAAGCATAATAAATACCTGCTGATTATATCCATATTTTTGTTTTTCATTATATTTATCTTTTCATTTTTCTCAACATAGAACCTGCTTGCTTTTTCTCTGTCATAATTTCTAATGTTATTTTTTGAGACTTTAAGTGGTATTCCTCAATGTCATTATTTCAAGATTTTATATGTGCAGGTATTTTATATATTGCTTATTTTTCTTAAGGTACAAGTTTATTATTTACAAAAATAAATGTTTATAGAAAGAAAAATTTAATTATGAAAAAGCTTAATATCTGGGCTATTCAATTCTTGGGGATTTTTTGTGCAGCCTAAATTATAACCTGTTTACTGATATTTTGGTTTGATTTCAGGTTACCATTGGCCAGATGTATGCCACAGAAAAATTGGTCATTGAAAGTCCAGAAAACATACAGCCAAGAAAAGCCTCTGAGCCTGAAACAACATTGGGCCTTCTTCAGCATCCTCCAATGCCACGTACAGAAACTGCACATACCCGTGTCTGAGCTTGTCTGTTCAGCAGAAGAAATGCCTGAGAGACTGTTTTTGGCAACCAAAGTTCTATTTTCTAAAGGGTCACATGTTCTAAGAGAAATGGCTGTGATTTATAATAGTATGTAAGGTAGTCTTGGAATCTGTTTGCTTGTGTGTCCTATGTGATGGAATAGTTCCTGCCCTATTTCAACAATAAAACTTCATTAAACTACCTGCAACCAGCTATATTATTCTGCTGCTGACCTTATCTCCCACTGACCACCAAAAACATGTTAGATTTAAAACCCCTCAAGGTTTAAAACCCTTCACCCAATTACTAAGTTTGTATTAATCCTGTTGCACTTAAAAATATCCAGCATCTGAACTAAATGAGTAAGTACATATTTTATTTAAAGTATTAAAACCAGAGATGGTCAGAATTTCGTCTCCTAGACTTTGATACTTACAGGTATCACAGGCTGCATTGTGTGGTTTCCTTGAAGAGCATCCCTTGACATTTCAGGACGTGACATAAAAAATTCACTAGTTCTTTCTTTAGTTTCCAAAAGTTAATAACCAGTCTTGTCCTACTTTTAACAATTAACTGATCAGAATAGCAGAATGGAAAACTTGAATTACTGAGCCTTGGGAGCTTTCAAATGTTTTTTCACCACCAAGTCCTTTAATTTATTGAGGTGCAGCTATTAGCAGAAAGCTCCACATCACTTTTTTAGAGATTTCCCTTTTTCACAAACATCATGAATTTTGGCAGAAGAACCTGACTCAACAGGTTCTCAACAGTAACTCAAGTGTTCTAAGTCATGAAGTGGCTGCAAGCTTTGCCTAGAAAAAGTGTTCAGCATAGCATTTTATTGATTATTCTTAAATCCATAGAATGCTCAACACTTTTAAGACCACAGATTAATAAAAAACCAAGCAAAAATTTTGATCAGATTTTGCTCAAGTCATTGCTGTTCTTGAATTTGTTTTCCATTAGAAATCTGCAGAAAAATTAAGTAGTGCAAGGCCTGCATACAGGAAAAAAATAGTTTTCTTCTATTTCAGTGAATTGTTGGAGGGTTTTAAGTAGAGAAACAGAAGCTCAAAACTAGTTCCACAGCACTGTGGCCTTTGAAATCCACCCCTTATTTTTCTTGCTTCACAAAATTAATCTTTTGTTTATGTACTTCTGTGTTGTTCATGCTCTGTGAAAACATTATTAAAGCAGAGTGTTTAATTAAAGTGTCTAATTTAGAACAAACTTCCATTCCTCGCTGCCTCTCAAAGTGTATTTTACCACTTTGTACAGTTAGATTGAGCTGTATAGTAATGGATTTCATATAGACAGTACAGTGTACAGAATAAAATAGTGTGTACCTGAAACTGCCAATGTAGCCCCCTTTCAATTTCAGATAAAAAGAAAATACAATAATAATTCTTCCTTTATGATGTGTATAAGTATTGTAATGTAAATTGCTTTTAGTGACCATTTTATTGAAATGGATTTTAATTATTCTAATAGGTAATACACATTAGATTTTGTATTTGAAATCTCTACATTCACAATTGGATAATTAAGTGCACTTAAGTTAGTGGTGAAAGTGCAGGGCTAGAAGGGTTTCATTGCTCTTTAAGCTTGCAGTGAGCTCACAGAAATGCAGCATCTTACTCTTGTATGACACAGGCCTGTAAGGGCTGCCAGTTTTATACTGTTAGAAACTTGGTTGCTAAAACAGAACATGGAAAAACCTTGTCTAATACAGCTTAATTACTGAAACAAGCACTGCATACCATTTGAAGATCTGAGAGTGCATTCTAGTAAACAAAATAAACATATTTATAAATAGCATAGCCCTGATTTATAAAAGAGGGACAACTCCGTCGGTAACTGGGTTTTTTTTTTAACTACTTAAATCTGTTTTCACCATATTTATGAAAAAATAAGGAAACTCTTTCAATGCATAATCTGTTCTTCAAAAATACCTTTCCAGTGAAGTTCTTCAGCATTGTTTCCAACGAGAATACAGCTGTAGATGGTATCCTGTCATGCAGGCAGGCAGTCATGGGAACATGAAATGTCTTATTAATTCCTTCCAAAGTATGAAGATTACTTCTCCATTAATGCCTAAAAATGCTGTTGTTAAGTTTTTGTGGTAGATAAAACATTAGAGCAGTCCCAGTTCATGGCATTTGCTCCAACCTTCTTTCTCAAGGTTACCACTCAGATTCCCTCTGCCTTACTTCTACCTTCAGAGGAGCAGTAGTAACCTTCAGGTACATTCTACAGAGAGAACCATTCCAGACAGCGGGGGGGGGAAAAGTAGTGGGGCTCTGTAATTTCCCTCTGTCCCCAGTCCATACTGCAGAGGGTAAGACAGCTGACCGTCTCAGTAAATGACAAATTAGTTCTTACTAGAAATTACTGATCAGCTTATCATACAGTATTTATATAGTACTTATACAGTATTTATACATTACTTATTAGAAGCAAGGTAAGAACTCGTCTGCTGCTACAGTCCAAAAGTCTGTGTAACACTTATCTAGCTTGTTAACAGGAGTGCAAAGCTAGCAAAGGCATTATCACTTACTCCTCAAACCCAACAGCATTTTAGATGCTTGCTCCCTGTTTTGGACAGGCCTGTATGTTTCCTTTGCTTGTAACATACATGCTTGTAACATAAGTGCATGGTTATGTCCATTTTAAGGTATTTTGCCAAAACATGCCCAGTTCTGTATACAAACATAGCTTGACAAATACTTTATCATTGAAATCCTACAAACTATGGAAGGAAAATACTTGCTAACCACACCTGGCTTAGGAAGTCGAGCCCAGTAGTAGGCTGGGGTGCCTTTAGTGTTGCGTTGGTGTCCACTTGCCCTGTTCTTGCTCTTGGCTAGGGCTGTGCTCATCGCTGCCAATGGAGAGAGTGACCTGGAGAGCTGGCACTGTGCTCCAGCCTCAGAGCTGCTGTGCTCTTACAGCTGCACCTTCTGTGCTCCACCAGTTCCGTTTACGTTGCAATACTCATTAAATCTCTCTTGGCACGCTGTCAGAAGCTTTGTTGGATTTTATCAAAGCAGTGTAAACAACAGGAATAGTTAAAACACAAAGGAATGATCCCATGACTTACATACAATGTCCACTGTTATAAAAAGTATATATTTTTTCCTTAGAACAGAGCTCAATAAATATCTTTAGTAAAGCTGCAATGTCTTCACAAAACAATTTTGCTTTTGTATTATAATAAAAATGGATTTTTCCCGATCTCGACACTTTAGCAAACTATTGACCTCAGCAGTGAACCAAAATTTGAGTGTTTGCCTGTACTGAAGTTTGTCCTTACTTTTACAGGATAAGCTTGGAAACAGCACTCTGAAAGGAAAAAAGGAACAATTTGATTAGTATTAGTAACTGTTAAAAGGCATTTCTGTTGACTGTTACAGCCTCTCAATAAATTTTTCTGCAATTGAAAGCATGGATTCAAAATGTTCAGCTATATCAGAGGTACAGATTTTCAGGAGGAGAGCAACCCAAGTGGGAAGCATACACTTTACATACAGTGTTGAAATAAACTAAGAAGGATTTTAACTTAGTATTCGCTTTTCTCGAAAGATATTTCTATTAAAAAAAACCTTCCAAGTTTCCAAGCATTAAAAGCAAAACTTTTACCCTCTGAAACCAGCAGACAGAATAACTGTGGAGAAGCACTAGCCCCTCAACTTTACTTCCTGCAATACAACATAAATGCATCTCTCCTGATTCCCAGCACAGACCATACATACGCATAAACAGCCATGAAAGAGCTGTGCTCTGACTGTTTTCCTGAGTTTTCCATAATGATCTGCAGTGAAATCCTGGCATTATTCAAGTCAGGACTACACTGTTTGCTTTATTCCACCATCCTTAACACAGGCGTAGTTATTTCATACTCATGGGAATATTTTGCTTGACAACCTTTATAAAAAAAGAACTAAGCTGTGCAGTTCTTTAACTGAGTGTTTACATTCCTACTTTTTTTAGTATTTTAGAATATAAGAATAGTGCATGAGGACATAAGGTGAAAGCAGGAAAAAAAAAAAAAAAAAGAAAAAAGAACCGAGAAGCCAGTTCTTCTTCCAAAACCATGTATTTTCTACAACTGTAAAAGGAAAAAATTTGGAAATCTCAAAGCTGTTTCACAAACATATGCACCTTCAAAAGATTCCACAGCTTACAGAGGTAATTAAATATGTTTTGCAAGAGATGCTTCTTTCTAAACTACTTACCTTTTTTGCCGTTAAGCCAGTATCTACTGAAGCTTTGCAAGAGGGGGAGATGATGGTAATTAGTGCATTCAAGTAACTACTCTTCTGTGTTTGGGAAAAAAGAACTATGGAGACCTGTGAAGAATGTACAGGCTTTCTATTGAAAGAGTACACCCCATAAATATTTATAACAGTCTTTGGCAATATGCTAATCCAAGGCAAGCAATTTTCCCTTTCTCAGAAAGAATCATGAAAAAACAATTAAGGTGATTTAATTACTGCCGTGCACAGACAGCAGATTTTGAACTCTTGACAGATGAACATTCATCACAGTGCCATGTTATCCTAACCCCATAACACAAGACTCTGAACAGAATGGACAATTAAACCTAGATCATTTCCCTTACCTTCCTGCAGTACTTTGGGCTAGATCCAAATCCCAGCAAAGCCAATGGGAGCAGAAGCCAGACTTTCCAAGTACTGACTGAAAGCTCCAATTTTAAATAAAACAAAAGTTTTATTTAAAACTGGAGTTTTCATGCAAGCTTACAGATCTTCATGACACCAAAGTAAATTTAGCTTCACAGCTCTTTCCTGAACCATTTAAATCTGAATTTAAAAGTAAGTTTACATGGCAAAAAATTGCTTAAGGAAGATTTACCTTTTATGTCCTTCACAGTTACCCCTACAGAGTTTCAACTATATTAAACTTTCTTCATCTATATACACCTATAAAACCGTTTGGCAGCTATTCCTACCCTAAATCCTTAATCCATGGTGGGGGAACAGAAATCTGCATAAAATAAAAATCTTTGGAGCTGAAGTTTTTCCAAAAGTGCAATGTCTTAAAATTTCTTATTTAGGTTAGGGGAGGGAGCATGTTTATGAGAACATCTTCCAAAAGTTATGCTTTGAAACTTTATGAAATACATTAACAGTAACGCAACCAAACAGAAAGAGTGCTTCACTTAACATTTCACTCTATTGGCCTTGAGATTTTAATGGAATTAAAACATCTTCATTTTGATTATATTCCTTTGAGAATAATGCTGCAATTATGCCATGTGTCTCAACCTGTGGCCAGGAGCAGGAGCCCTGGGGTTTGCTGATGTGGGTTTGCAAGCCTTTGGTACACACATGGTCCAGTTGGATTTTTACAACTGCTGCCCAATGTAATCCTTGATAAAGCCTTGCATTTCCATAGCCCTCAGGAACCTCAGCTATGAAAATACAGACAACTGTGAGTAGGCTGTCTTTGAACCCTGCTTTGGAAATCTATGCTTCTGTAAAATCCTAAGAGCACAGAAATGTACTGTCTATCAAAAAGTGAGTATGTGTGACTCCCATCTAGAGGTTTTCTCCTTCCTTTCACAAAAAGTAATTCTTAATAACAAATAAAAGCACTTCACCAAGTATCAAAGCACAAAAATGTTGTGCTTTAATTATCACAATTGGCAGGATTTTCAATTGGCACTGATTTTCTGAAGCACTCAGAAGATTTTACTGTCTAGCCTCAGCAAGTACTTTCTTGCATTTCGAATTTCAGGTCACACATCTGAAAAGCACACAGAAATGTCACATGTTCTGGATGTTGATGTTTACAGTGGACCAGGGAACATTTCCAGGCCTCTATCACTAGGCACAGCTAGCCAGGATTCTTCATGGTACCACCTCTGCCCAGACACAGCCATCAGAATATGGCTGCTCCTTTAAATTCTGTTAAGGAGAGATCTCTCCCCTCCTTTTTCTGGCGATGTTTCCTTCTTCTCTGAGGCAACTAATAACAAAGCAGAGAATAAGGAATGGGCTCCAGAAATCCCAAATATTATATTGTCCATAAATGAAGGATCAATCTTGACACTGCACTAAGAGCGCACTATTTCATTGATACAGCATCTGAAGAAAGGCTAATTCATACCAGGTTATCCCATGTAACATCCTGTAATCCTGTAATGCATGACAGACTTAAAACAAACTTGTGTAGGGAAACAGCAGAGTTCAGTATTCTCTCTTCAAACCTTTTTGGCGAGAGTTCACATGTAACCTGAAGGGCAACAGTAGGAACTTCTCTTTGCCTGCACAGAGCTCTCCCGCTGTGGGTTGTCAAAGCAACTGATACAGTGTAACAGCGAATGGTTTCCGAAGGAATTAAACACCTCCTTGTCTCTGGCTGTATTCTCACGCTGTGCTGTACACACAGGTTTTTTTTGGGAGGAGGGAGGACAGGCTGTGTTTCAGCAGCAGTGTGCATGTGAGCAGAACTGCAGCACCTTTGGTATGAAGCTCCCTCTGCTTCCTGTCTTTCCCCCAACAGACTCCATGCTTTTAGCTCCTGGGTCTGTTCCAGCCAGCTCAAAAGGCAGGATAGCTGTAGGCTTGAAAATATTCTCTTATCAAGAAGCTATTTTTTCTAACATTGTCACAATATCCTTTAAGATGTTTTACATCTTCAGAGGAAATGAAGACCTGAGAAATCTCACATTGTGCTCTGTGTCAAAATAGGAAGATGACATTCCATGGTCTCACAGACCATACATCCATGTCAGGGCATTTTCTGCATTCTGGCAATTGTTCTTTATTAACCAAAAAAAGCCCATATTTTGAGATACCGTATCAAAAGAAAACAAGAAGAATCAAAGTTGCAGAAGAGCCCCAAAAAACCCTGACCAGAGCCCACCTAATTTCCACCCATGCTAGTAAAGCTTCTTCACACCACAGCTCTGCTCATAAAAACATTCTACAACAGTCACAGACTTAGGGGGTGATTTGCCTCATGGCTCTGGCAGGACAACAGCCATTTTCAGCTACAGCCCTAAACACTGCTTACAGACAGGATCAACCCTGGTCAGAACACACATACCATAGGTTGCAAAACTGTGAAGCCTGCTGTGTCTAGGGGACAGAAAGTAAGTGTAATGGTGAGCTTTATGGCTTTTTTTAAACTTTTTTTTATTCTTACAAACCCATTTGCATTGTAGTTTTTTGCTTAATTTCAAGAGTTGGGACACCAGTAGTAGTCAACCTCTAGGCTTGCAGTGCAAGAGTGAAGACTATAAAATCAATTCAAGTGTCCAGCGCCATTAAGTCCAGCTGTGTGCACAACAAAGTTCTTTCCCAGCAGCATACAAATACAGAAAAACATGTAGCAAAAAAGCTGAATAAATTATAAATACTTGAGAAATGTGGTGCAAAATGTAACATAAGGAGATCTGAACTAAGGCACTTGTTTCCATTTGTTACTGAGGACACCCGCTCTGTATGGCAGCGTCACTCCTCAGTGAGGAGTCATCCAATCCAGACCCAAATCTGAAAATACAGAACCGTGTACGAGACAAACATCACCTTTCACTTCACAGTGCACGACTCAAAGGTGTTACCAAAGTTCTCCTGATAAACACAGCATCAGCAAGTATTTTAACTCCTCCTTCATCCCGGTTTTAGACTCGTCAGTTGTGTGAAAAGAAGTCACCAGTCTATTTTAAGCAAAAACATTTCTGCACAAGTCCCTGTTGGCTGCTATTAGCCAGACGGGATCTACATGTGAGCCTGGAGAGCAGTACCGAAGTGTGTTGAGTGACAAAAACCAGGGCAGCCCAGTCCAGCCCCTGATCCAGCCCCAAAACAGAGTGCCTGCTGTTCAGAGCTGCCGCAGCCATGGCAAAGGTGGGACGGGCACGCAAGCCTGTCACGGGTTTGACAGGTGCTCACAACAGTGAATCGTATTGTTACGGAGTCCATTGAACTAAAAGAAAATAACAAAAAAAGGACAAAGCACACCATTGCTGTCGCAGTACTGTGTCTTTCAAATGGATCTGAGAACGGGAAAATTGGGATCCTAAGTTAAATCTGTAGCGAACACGCCACCAAGTTTTCACACGAGTGCTCTTGACTAATCGGGAAAGTGGAGTCAAGCCCAAATCAAGACCTCAGAAATTCACTTCAAGAGGGGAAAAGCAAAGCTCACGCTACTCAGTCTCCTCGCTCTCTCTCTCAAAAAAAAAAAAAAAAATTACAAAAAACCAAAAAGGAGAACAATTCCACAAGCCACAGCAATGCGAGCCTACGCACATCCATATTTCGCTGGCAGAAACTGAAGCTCCTGCTTAAAAACCACCAGACTTGGGTCAGTCTCCGGGCCGGGCCCTCGGCGCGCTGGCCGTCTCCCTCCCGAGCCGGGCCTCACTCCGGGCGCGGGGTGCGGCCGCCTGCCCCAGCCCGGCGGGTCCCCTCGGCTCCCCTCGCCCGGCCGGCGTCAGTAGCGGGGTGCGGCGGGGCCCGGCGGGGCGGCGGCGGGGCCGCCCCCGGGGCAGCCGCAGCAGCGCAACGTGTAGTTGCGGCCGCCGTTGTTGTCCCAGAACTCTCCCTGCGGGCTGCGGTAGCGGATGGCGAAGTGCAGGGCCGAGCCCTCCCGCAGGCTCGGCGGGACGCACAGGGTGAAGCCGTAGCGCTCGGCCGGCGGCTCGGGGGGCAGCGGCGCGGCCGGGACGTCCACGAAGGAGAGCCACTCGTTGAAGGTGTAGCGCACCGTCACCTCCCTGGGGCCGGGGCCGCCCAGCACTTGCACCGTGCCCCGCACGTCGGTGGGGGCCGCGGGCCGCCCCAGGCGCTCCAGGCAGACGCGCTGCCGCCGCAGCCGCTCGGCGCTGGGCTCCCCGCCGTCGGGGAAGTCGGGCACCAGGAGCAGCGCGGGCGGCGGCGGGTCGGCGCCGGGCGGCGGCGGGTCCCGCTCCTCGTCGGGCGGGCTCTGCAGGTGCGACAGCGCGGCGGGCGGCACCTGCGGCTCCTCGGCGTCGCTGAAGTGCTTGACGCTGGCGAGGCTCAGCCCCAGCGAGTCGGCGAACTGCACCCGCTTCTTGCACTTGCCGCAGCAATCTTCGCCCGCCGCCGCCTCCCCCTCGTCTTCCTCCTCCTCCCCCTCCTCCTGCCGCTCGCCGGGGCCGGGGGACGGCGGCCGCCCGCAGCGGCGCAGCTCCAGCAGCACCAGCCGCTCCCCCGCCGCCTCCCGCTTGCCGTCGCGGGACACCGTCGGGGCCGCGCCGCGGAGCCGCCGCTCCTCGACCGCCAGCTCCTGCCGCTGGCGTGCGGGGCTCGCCATGGCGGGGCGCCCCGCTGGGCCCGTCCCGGCCGCCCCTGTGCCGGCAGGCGGACGGGCCGGCACCGCTTTATCCGGCGCCCCCGCCGCAGGCCCCGGGCTGGGGGCGCGCCCCCCGCCGGCCCCGGAGCCTCCCCGCGGGGCTGGGGCTGGGGCGGCCGCGGGCGGGGGCGGGACCTCCCTGGACGGGCAACGCGGAAAGAGCCGCGACGGGCGGCCCCGCACGTCCTCCCGCCCGCCGGGGGCCGCAGTTACCAGGGCGCGGAGCAGCGAGCAGCGAGCAACGCTCCCGGTTTTACGGGCTTGGAGGAGACACGGGCAGCGGCGAGAGGCGCCCCCCGGGGTCCCCCCGCCGCCCCGCCCCGCACACCCAGGCTGAGCGGTAGCTTCGTTATTCCCTTAATTATTTATCTTTTATTATCATTATCATCATCACCGTAGGCTTCCACTCGTCGGAGGTTCACCGAAGAAAGAGTCCGGATGGTCAGGATTAAGCAGGAGCCCCCTCAGGTTGGCATCACCCAGAAGTTCTATCCATTCGGGGAACGGGGGGCCGTGGAAGTGGAGCGGCCCCTCGGGACCGGGGCTGAGCCGCCGCCCTCTCCGCCGGCCTGGGCGTAAGAGGGTCTGGGTGCTGCCCGTGAGCCGCGCCCGTCTGCTCCCCAGCGGAGTATGTAAGACCCCCAGCTTTTGTGTGTAAATCAGTTTTCACCCATCCTAATTGCAGAGAAAATCTTTGAGACCAGAGCTCGAGGACAAGACCCCAAAGGTAAAACAAACTCCAAAGGCATTAACTTTTTAAAGTACTCTGTGTTTTGTGAGCAAATGTCTCTTTTCTTAGCCACATTCGCTACTAACTGTACTGTTACTTGTGTAAAATCAAGTCCAAAGTCTCAGGAGGCACACACGTGTGCGCAAACATCCTTTTAGAAGTCCAGGCTGTCTCCAAAGTTTCCAATTAAAAGCAGAAAATCAAGAAGGGAAAACAAAATGCAGGCATTGCCCCTAAATAAATAAAGAGAAATTGTATCCTTCAGTTTTATTCTGTAGGCATGACGCATAGTAAACAGCATCCTTATAACAACATGTTTTTAAAAGTAGGATGAGGTCTGTATCTGAGAAGTTTCCAAACTTGGTTCTATACTTTGTGCGTGCCGCAGCTATTGTCTGGGGTGACTTGCATGGATGATTGCAAAAATACTACATTATTAAACTTCCTTCCATTCTTTTTCTCATGGAAGAGACACCAAAAAGCATGTGCAAACAACCCAGCGCTTTCTGAAGCAACATACTCCTGCTATAGATTTAGCAAGGAGGTTTTTTGTTTGTTTTGCATAGGTTGTTTTATTTTTAGCATCAGTCTGGTTGCCAAAAGGCAGCCTCCCAGCGTGAGTGAATACACTGCAGTTCAACTGAGTGTGCAGTCTGGGTCTCGCAGAGGAATGAATGTCAAAGCAGCAGAAACATCACCCAACAGTTTTCTTAGCAGACACTGCTGTGAGGATGTTCTTGCTACACCTTGATGGAAGAGCTGCACAGCGAGCAGTTCAACAGGAGTGCCAGATTAATCTGACTGCTCGACATTTGTTTGGCATTTGGTTTAGGGCATTGTAAGAAGAGGAACGAAGGACAAACATCCTGGCTGGCACCCACTGTGCTGATGGAAAACATGATGAACACCAGTTTGCCATCAGCTGCTGATCACCAGCTCTGCTGGGAGCTGCCGTGTTCAGCAGGCTGCTGGCTAAACCCTTCATGGGAGCATTCCTTTGCCCTGTCCACTCCAAGGGAGCTGGTGTGCCACCATTTCAGCTCCTTGAACCAACCAGCCTCAACTTAATGGTGCTAAACCACAGACCGTGGTCCTGGGTTCCTCAGCTGAGCTCTGTGGTGCAGCACAGGAAGGAGGAACACAACTGTCCTCTTCCTGGATGTGGCAGCAAAGATGTGGGTGTCACCTGTTTGCATCATCACTCCCAACCTGCTGGTGTCTCTAGCAGAGCAGTGAACAGAAATTTTGGGTCTCTCCCAAACACTCTCCTGTTAAGTAACATTCACTGAGGTGAAAAGAGGTTGCAAGCACTTCCTTACTCGTGCCTGGAAGTGACACCTCCTCACTTGCCTGTCTGAGGCTTGTGGCACTTCAAATTAGCAAGCTGGAAAGAAGAAAAATGAATAGATAATGTGTGGAATAAGGATGCTTAGTACTTAAAATATGTTTAAGAACCATTACCTAAAATACAACACTGCTACTTTAATTTCTTGAAGTGCTATCTATTACATGGTGAGGAAAGCAGAAATTAAGAAACCAGCCCTTACTTCCTCATGTGGAAGCTATCCCAGCTTGCCAAATCATTAACAAATGTTTTAAGCAGCAAAGGGAAAAAATTGTGCCATTTGCTCATAAGGCAAAACCATTTGGACTACTAGAAATTTCAGAGAAATGTGAAAGGTTTAAGCAAAATAAGGGACAGCAAAAAGAGAAAACAACTGTAAATATTGATAAGAGTTAAGTGATATGGTAGCAATTAATACACGTTTCTTATATGTTCCATAACTGGGAGACAGGCCTGCAAAAAGAACTACAATTCATCAAAAATGAGCAAAAGCAGTTAAGCCAACATTAATCCATATTGGAGGAAGATAATTAAAATCAGGCAATTAACAGCACACAAACTCGTATTTTAGTGGGAATCAGTTGCTACCATTTTGAAAGGAGTAATTTATAATCAGATAAACCTTTAGAACAAATGTTCAACTACACAGCAAACCCTGCCAGAGGACATTAGTTAAGGAGGCATTTAGTGTTCTCTTATGTGGTCTAAAATGGCTTCTCCTAAAAGAATGGACCCAGGTCCTAACCCAGGTCTTAGGCTTCTAAGTACTATTTATCACATTTGCTATTAAAGAAAATGTTGTGATAAAAGCTGAGGGATTTCTTAGAAAAAGAGAGATTGCATTATTAGCAGCCATGAGGCTTTTTGCATTCCCTGAACTTGGACCAGATATGTTTAGGGTTCTCAACTACACACAAGATCAACGCAGCACTTTCTTTCATTTTCCTGCTTCTTGTTTCACAACAGCCCACCTTGACCCCATCCTGCAGTCAGCACACACATTTTGCAGAAGCATTTGCCTCCTAAGATGATTACTGAAAATGACATTAAAAAGAGAATGTGAAAAACACTGGTAAGCAATCCATGGTATTGCTTTTCAGTTCTCACTATGATGGCATGGGAATGTATTTCTCAGGAGTCATTAGATCAGGGATTTTTGGTTGGAGCTCTGTGTGAAATGGAGCTTGATAAATTGGTCAAGCTGCTTGGACTGATAGTTGTTGTCATTTGAACAGAAAATTAATATGAAAATATTTGTTTGCAGACACCCAGAGTCAAGTAACTAAAGGAATCTGTGGATTCAACTCAACCACACAATGTAAAACAGAAACCCATTCAAATACTGTTCATCATTTCTTTTAATATTCCTTTCAACTTTCAAACCCAAAGCTAGCAGATTTTCCACTTAGTCCAAGGTAAAGAATTCAATTTTTGAATGTACCTAGTTCAAATATGCCAGATCTCTTCAATTTCCTACTTATGTATTAGATCTCCTATGACAATAGCCTCTCAGAAAATGTGAATGAGTCATAACTCCTAAGCCCTATGAAACAATTTACAGGGATTTAGAAATAGGCAGGGATTGTCACAGTTCACACACAAAATTAATACCACCTTTTTCAAATGCTAGCAACATTTGTTCAAACAATATTCTTGCTTTGCTTGGAAAATTATGTAGCACTTTATCCCAGTTTTAGCAGTCATGGTTTTTTGTACAAAAACTCCAGCAAGGATGTTATTAGCCTCCTCAATTATTAATTTAAAAAAAAAAAAAAAAAGATGCTCCCTATCCTATATGAAATTCCAGCTTCTCTGTTTTTCTAATAAGGGTGAGATTTTACTATGCCTATGAGGATGGTCAAACACTGAATGAAAAACTCAGTGGGTCTATACAATATAGAAATTATAGAAGTGAGATTGAATAGAAATTATTCAGAAGTTAGTTTTTTAGACCTAATTTTCTTCTTTATGCAGGAAAACTAAGCAGCTGTACTTCATAAAGGCCTTCATTAGGTCCATAATGGGAAAAGTACTGAAATGGAAGCAAATAGAGGGAAGTGATTACTTTAATTTGCAAATCTTAAATACAAATATTTAAATGCAATTTCTGCATGATGCGCAGCAAGCAAAACCTTTTAGAATTTTGAGTCTCTCAGACAGCACTTTTCGAGATCTCTGCTGTATAGTTTTTTTTTTGTGTCTCAGCAGACTTTTATCTGATGTTCCTAATGAGATTAAATGCATAAAAATACACTTATTCAGTTTTTCTGAACTACAGCAATGGCTGTGTTTTCTATAGTGGTGTTGAATATCCTTTTTGAATATCCAATTACTAATACCAAGTCTTTGGCAGTAAGGCAGGGAATGTCTCTTCATTTGGGTGAGATGCTGACCTCTTTGAAGGTGGAGTTTTATCACTGATTTCAGTAGGGCCAAGATTTCCCAACATATGATATAAAAACACGGCCATTCTTCATGGCAAGTAAATATATAGTAATGACACAAAAGATTCTAAATTCAAAATGAAATTAGCATCAACTGTGACAAAACCATGTTGCACAAAAGCTTCCCGTTCACTAAGATTTCAGAACTATTGTTTTGGTCTTGTGGTTCATAAAGGCATCAAGATTGGTTTAATATTTTTTTTATTTATAACGTATTTATCTGAACTTTCTATGTTCATGTGGTACACTGAAAATCTTAGGCCATTTGTCAATCTTTTCATTAGCAAATTATATGGTGATAAAAACCCCCTCCCATGTACAAGTTGTCATCCTGCCTTCCTTATAGACTGTTGTTGCATTTCAACAATTTAACTCAAATAAACAGTCTCTGAAAAGGAAAAGTTTCGATTACCAGTGAGAAAAAATGGTTTTGGCTTCCAAAGGGTATTCACAGCATAGGAGTTGAAAAGGGTTTTGTTTTATGGGTTTTGTTTGTTTTAATGTGGATCTCCAGAAAGTTGCAGAACCGCATCTCTTTCAAAAGTTTCTGATGAACACTAGGATCCAGGTTCTCACATGTAAAACCTCTATGTTTATGTGGGGTTTTGTTTGGTTGTTTTGGGGTTGATTTTTTTTTTTTTTCCAATCTCGAAAAAGAATAATTTGATCAAATTCTTGTGCTACATTATGCTAGTATACTGCTTTGGACTTCAGTGGGGAAGAAGCTCAATCTTACCCAGAGTAGGTTGATATAAAGGGCATTCTACCCCCACGACTATTGCTAAAATATTAAAATAATTAACTTTTTTGCTTGCCTTATTTAAGATGCTGGATTTTGCTCCTACCCTGCCACCTAGCAGCCTCCCTTTGGAAAACATAACCCGATGTCTTCATAAAATTCTGTAAGGAAACTTACCCTGACAGAAGACGTTTACCTCTTGTCTCAGGACACTAAGAAATTCCAAATGCTTGACAAAGCCTCCAAAATTAACTGCTGGAAAGGATATAAAACATGAAAAAACAACACATCTCTAGATCATCTTTTTGAGTTGTTAGCACATGAATATTACATGCCTGAGTCATTTGATTTTTCCCCCCCCTCCTTTTTTTCCCCCTCTACAGCATTAGATTTTTTTACTCATTGGAATGCAACACGAAAAGGGAAAACAACATGAACTTGTACCCACATTAATTCTGTTTTGTCGTTTTGTGTTTGCCTTTGTTACAAGCAGCAAGGTGCGTGGCTCACACAAAATCAATAGTGGCATGAACTCCCTTGGTCTCTCCCAGGACCACAGAATTTGCCAGCTGGTCCCTCCAGAATTTGGCACAAGGACCTTCTTGACGTTGGCTGGCAAAACCTTGCTGGTCTTTAGAGCTGTGTTTGACGTGGCACAGTGGAACACTAACCTGACCTCTTCAGTGCAGATACCTCCCTGTCCTTTGGGAAAACAGAGTTGGGCAATCTAGGCTGTTCTAATGACTCCTGGCAAATGCAGGCCAACCTTTTCAGTCCAGCAGTCACAGCTGGGTAAGCTGTACATCAGCCCCATTTCTTGGGTTAAAACTGGAATAGGCTTCCAAGCAATCTTGCTGTATAAATGCTACATTAAAATTTGTTGGCTTGAATGTGTGTTTTTCACACTGTCAAAAGAGGAATAAATTCAACCCTGTCTCTCTGGGTTTTCCCACACTGCCTCAATTACAGTCAGTTCTCAATAGCTCAGCTATGATACCAGATAGCAAAACAGGTATCAGATGGAGTATATCCTGTAAAGAGAGAGAATGTTTATCACGGGCATTTATATTGATTCTCATGACTTATGAACATCACAACTTCATTTGATGTATATATAAACCAGCATATAGGAATCTGTAACACAATGCAGTACTGCTAAAAGCACACAAGGAGACTTCAGAGTTGAATTTCAGTGAATAAAATAGATTATGTATAGATTATTAGGGCTGGATACAGGAGATTTGCTTTTCTGAAGAATGTTAATAGTTTTTTACAGTAAGGAAAAAAAGAGTAGAAATATGTGCTGTTTTGATATTAGTGTGCCATTCTAAGAAGCGAGCTTGTACTTGAAAACTCTCAAGTGCATGAACAAGAAACAGGACTGCATGACAGAGCCTAAGCCTGTAAAAGCAAAGGACTGGCACAATAGCTGTCATTAACAGTGCACAACTAATAATTGCTGAAGTAGCAATTCAGCATCTATGAATGCAGGGCTACTTAGTCCTGAAAGAGAGTTTTCTATTTCATCGACTATAAAAACAGGTAAAGTCCCACAGTCCCAGTGAGTTCAGTTCCAGAGCTTCAGCACCTGAAGCAGGAAAGGCAGAAAAGAAGCTCCATCTGGTGGTGTGGCTGATTGTCATTGCTTTTCAGTTTCATCTCATTGCAAATACGTTCCTCTCTAGCAGCAAAATGAAAAATTGAAATAACATGTAGAAGATCACCTGTCCCACAAATGAAACCAGTGTTCTCAAACAATTTAAAGTCAGAAAACATTCTAAAACCAGAACTTTCTATTTGAAGCAAGTCAGATTTGAAGCTTTTCAATAAAAGGCACACATGATCCTGTCAGGGTAGTAATCTAACAAACATAAAAGGGTGCATTAGCCCACTTCAAGAGGTGACATGCTGCAGCCTGGGGTGGGGTGAAGAAAAGACAGTCACTGGTTAAAGGAATCATTGATAAAGGATGAAGGAGAAGGTGTGTGAACATGAAGTCAGGGTTGCTACTGCATCTGCATCATATAGACATAGATATAATACTACTACTACTACTACTATTACTACTACTACTACTACTACTACTACTACTAATAATAATAATAATAATAAGAAGAAGAAGAAGAAGAAGAAGAAGAATGTTGTAGTAGCAAAGAATTGTTGAACAAACTGCAGTGATTCTGGTGGTCAGGTAAAATTATTTGACCAAGTAATTTTAGCAAGTATTTAATTCTAAGTATCTGTGTCAGCAGTCACTGCTTTGTGGGATTGGGAAACATGTTCCCCCAAGTTGATGTTATAAAACATTATAAGCATTGTAAAGTATGAACCTAATTAGGTAGGTGATACTAGGTAGAGCCACTGAAGTTCTATGCTTACTTTCACTCACAAATTCATGTGTGCTCCTGCTGCTCCTTCAAGAACCTATGGCAATTTCTCTCAAGACATGCTCCTAGTTCAAATTTGTGTTAAAAACCAGCAATCTTAAACACAGATACACATAAACCTTATCCTGCAAACTCAGGTAAATAAAATATACTTTGTCTACTCTTTTGTAGTGTCCACATTTCAATGGGCAATATGCTGCATTTCATCAAATCAATGTATCATTACTTTTTTCCTAAACAATAGAACAGAGCCTAATATTAATTACCCATCAAAAAATCCATGTTAAAAGAATGATGGGAATGATGGGAATGCAGATTCAAGCATCAATACACTGAAAATTGCCTGAAGCCTGAAGTCACATTGCCTTTATAACCTTAATGCAGCCTTTTTTTTTTTTTTTTTTTTTTTAGCTATCATTAAGGTTACAGCCTTTAATTATGCATTTTTAGGCTATTTTTCTTTCAGGACTGTCTCGTTAAGCACACAAGATAGACAGCTACTTAATGGTGTTGTCACTGCTTTCCTCCACATTGCTCAAAGTGTAGCTGCAGGCCTGACTTATTGAACAGTATTCCAGTCCTGCTCTGGAGATGTGATTGTATTTCCTCATGGGATCCTCCATTGTGCTCAGCACCACAGTATTTTCAAGTGCTTCAGAAACAGACTACCATGAGATGAAATATTCCTGATTTTTCACATTAGAGAGCTGAGCTGCAGAGAGGTCAAGGTAAAAAGTGTCCCTTTATTGTAAGTGCTCATTTTGGAAGTGGGCAGCTTGACTTTTGAAATTGCTTGTGAGAATAGAAGATTTTTCACTGACTCAGCACATCGCTCCTTTTGATTTCAGCTAGAGCACAGTACCTCTGAAATCTGACTGCGTGGGTTATTGGGGTAGAAAATTACCAGTGTACATTAGGTAGCCAAGTTAGTTTGAGCAATTTGCATAGCACTGCCAGGTACTTAATGTCTGGAGCAGCAATAAAATTTAGTCCCTTCAGGCTAGAAAACCAGTTGCCCCTGTGGCAGGACCATCCTTTCCCTTCCTGCATTCTTTGTAATTTGAAGGAAATTAAGTCCAAGTCCTCCAGCCATGTAAGTAGTATGTGATCATGACATTAAAACATTACCAAAGGATGTTATCATGATTCATATCACCATGAATTGGAAATGCAACCTTAATAAAATTCTTTTAGACTTTTTGATCCTCCTGGCTTGGCACAATTCAGGGCAGTTCCTTTTACAAGCCATCTGCAGATAATATATAGTTCAATACATTTTCCTACAATAAATATTTAAGAATAAATTCAGTAAAATATGTTGCCTTTGCTGGTATCTGGACTACAAATCTGCTGTAACTCTGTTTCTGTCTCTGTTTTCATATCCAACTAAAACAAAGACAAATCCCATTCTCCCATTTGTTTTCACTCCCAAACTGAGGAGACATTTAAAGGCTGCTACTTCTGTGGTTCAGTACATCTTTTCTAATGTCTCTGTAATGTGATAGACTGTGAATGCAAACTAATGGTGCCAAAACTGATTTGTTTCTCTTTTTACTCCGTGAGGCAGAAGGACTCACTTCAGTTTGAAAATACTTCAAGAAGTCACAATGTAAGGAGTTCAAAAATAATTCAGTTAAAAGAAGACACTTTGTTTTCAAAATAAAGATATTCTTGAAGAAGAAGTGGTGCCATTCACACCCTGCTCCCTCTCCCATCCAAGAAACAGAAGTGCCTGAGCACAGTTAGAGTGAACAGAAAGTTTTCACTGCTCTGTGTTTCCCTCTTCCCAGCAGCAGTGAGTAGATCACTGCCCACTCATCCCACCAGACTCGTTGCTTTGATTTCTGGTCCTTAATGTCCCTCTCCTGTACATACCACTATTTCCTAGTCACATTAGCAGTACTGCCCAGACCCTTTCCATCCAAGCATTTAACTTGCAAATCTAAGGATAACTCAACAGGATCAAGATTAGCCAGGCTTGTCTTAGGGAACCAAGCTTTTGAGCCCTTAGTTATCTTTTGAATTATTAATGAGGCTGGAGACACAAGGAGGAGCAAGTTAAAAACCAAGGGGGATTAATGAATTGATGAACTGAGCAAGACTTTTAATAGCAATGGATTAATTTTTGTTGTGAAAATTAAATGGATTCAGTGATTAAAAAAAGCTAAATTACCTCAAAAACCGATTTCAGGAGTTATTTTCTCTCCTTTGCAGTTTTCCTTTTTTTGCCTGTTGTCCTTGAACATTTCATTTAATTTCACTTAATTTTATTAGTTATCCTGGCAAATGAAGAAAAAATGGCATTTCTTATTTCTCCCACAAGAAGGATGCATTCATTCCCCAACAGAAATCACTTCCTTTGCATTCCAAGAGCAAAAGATTTATCTTGGCCAAAGGCAGAGTGTTTTTATTTAACTGTGATGCCTGTCTTACTTTGAAATTTGAAGATTAATGACTCCATGCAAAATTCCTTGTCTCTTTTGTAAACCATCACTATGGTTTACAAATGAATCCATGTAGTTGTCACTTCTTGATTCGTGTTACAGAACAGGAAGACCCATAAAGTTTTGTCACTCAGCTGCAACAAGATGCAAATTGCCTTCTTTATTTTCCACATTTAAGTGCAGTAGATAAAAGCAGTGAGGTGGTCAGCTTTCAGTATGTTCTGCAGAGAGCTCTAATTCTCCAGGCAATCAGTGAAGTCTAAAAGTTTATTTGAGATGCCATGTTTTCACACTGATCCAATTTTTGCTGTTTGCTTGATTTAATGGATGGTACAGTTTCTTATCTGGATTTTTCGCCTAAATAAAAAATCCAGGCATGTACAAAGGTTTGCCTTTCCTTAATGCATTCCCAAACAAAGCAGCAGTTACAGGAAGAGGTTAGTTTGAGTGAAACCTGCTAGAAGGCAGAATACAAAGGTACAAGTACTAAAGATGAAATTAATTTTCCTTCTCATCATTGCAATCAGCAGCAGATTTTGTGTGAATGGGTTGTACATTCAAAGACCCACTTGCAGTGGCAGAGCTTTTATTCAAAATTTTTTTCTAACACTTAGGCATGAAAAAAATAATGGAGGAAATTTCAAATTTTGCCCAGTTGTTTGGATTAAACTGCATTTATAGAAAATAGAATTGATTTTAATTCACCAAAATTTAGGTTTAAACCAAAATTCAGAGACTGCTGTTCTTTCAAAGTAGAATTTTTAATATTTCATTCAAAATAAGGTCTTAAAAAAAGAAATACTAAGACCTCAGAGTCATTCCAGAAAAAAAAAAAAAAGAAACCCTAAAAACTCACAAGATTAAAAAAACCAGTAAATGAGAATGTGAGTATGAACATTCTTGGGAAGAAAAATAGAAAAGGAAAATAGACTAGAACAGGCTATTTGCATGACATCTTAAGTCTGCAGGAAAGGTGCTCCCAGGAAAGGTGCTTGGGAGGGTTCCAGTCTTCAAAATCCTGGGGACCAGAGGAGAAAAATAACTTCATGCCTGTAGTTGGGGCTTCAGCTCACATTTACAAACACACTTCCATGTCATACTCTTACCTGTGCTCCTGGCCTCTCATATTACTCTCGTGTGTTTATAGTCATATATATGTGTGCCTTTACCTTGATGGTTAACCTTAATGTAGTCTTTTAAATACTTCCTGAACAAAACTGGCTTCCATTGCTCCTATGAGCCAGTTTAACATCAACATAGTTGGAAGGTGAGAGCAGGGAGAATATTTTTAGTGTACTTCTAGGCTGAAATTTTGAATCTTGCTCAAATGAATGAAATGTACAATTGGTAATGCCACTCTGGTCCGTAAACATTTAGATCTTGCTGAAAAAACTACTCTTACCAAAGAAGGTGGATTTTGTTTTGTTTGTGGGTTTGGATCTTTTTTTCCATCTTGGGTTATTTTAAATACTACACAGTTTGTGTTGCTTGATTTCGTAGGTAATATTAGGGTGACAAATAGTGAATGCAGGCACTCCAGCAGCTGCTTTTTGAGAACTTTTGTGCAGGCAGGGGGGCTGAGGCAAACTCTCCATCCAGCCATAGAGAAAGAGGCTTCCAGCTGGCTGAGAGAACAGGCTCCTCTCCCTGTGGCTTTCCTCCTCTGCTGGCACCATCTCCAGCTTCGCTGTGCTTGAAAGCAGCAACCACGTGGCTCTGATGTTTCATTGCAAAAGGGTGATTGAAATTTTACTGTGCTAAACTCGCAGCACCAAACTTTGGCACCCATCCTTGGTGGAAAGAGCTACAGCCAGCCCCACACAAGATTTTCACTTTTCACTCCTGTGAAGTGCAGCACAGGACCTTTTATAATTTGGGGGTGTAGAGAAACAGCTTAGTGAGAGAAAAATGCCAGTGGCCTTGCAATCCCAATACTTATTAATAATAGGCAGTAATACACAAAAGATTGAGCAACAGAAATAGTACTAATTTATTATTTAATTATTTATTTATCATTATAATAATATAATAAACATATAATTAGATTATAGGATGCTATATAAAATATATAATATAGTATATATAATATATAACACATGATATATATGATATATCATCTAAATTGCAATTATTATTATATTATTATTATTATTATTATTATTATTATTATTATATTATTATTATTTATTATTATATTATTATTATTATTATTATTATTATTGGAAATGGCAAATCGTCTCCTTGAAGCAGCCTGGAAGCTTGAGCTGTGATAGGAAGGAAGTATTCTGCACTGATCTTAACAGAAAATGCACCCTACTTTTAAATTTCTGTGCCACCTTTTTTCTTTTTTTCTTTTTTTTTTTTTAAGATGTGGACAGGAAGGAATGCTTGGTTATATTTTCTCTTTGCTTTGCATCCTGTATCTTCATGATGGTGCATTAAAGTAACAGTGTGATCTGCAGCAATCCCAGGAGCAGCACTAATGTTACTAGAAATAAAATGTTCTAAGGATATTATCAAGATAATTTCTCCAGGGACGATTAATATCCTTTATCACACCAGCTCATATAACTGGGAAAATCATGTACAGATTGAGAACAAAACTGCTAAAATGAGTTTAACACCATCGTGTTAATTGGTCATTCAGTTTGAGGGGAAATGGTGTCTGTTACTGTCACGCCAGGAGAGGAGACCTTAGCAATGGAAAATGCAGCATTTTCCCCATTTGTTATGGGACAAGAACATCTTTATTGCCCATGGAAGGTCGAGGTGGGTGTGGAAGTGTTCCCTAGGATGTTTCCCAGCAGATGAAGGGGCAACCAGAGGAACATGGCCAGTAGTTTGTTACCTACTGTAAGGAAGTGTGAATAGAAAACAGAGTACACGTGCCTCATATGAGCCATAATGTGAAGGACAATTCACTTGTTTAGGAGGAGAGAGAAAGTGCATGAAAATGCCCCAGTATCATGCAGGGCCCTGACAAAATCTGATCCATGGGAGGCAAGTGGAGGTGATTATGCTGCTTGAATAGAGATGAAACACACTCCTGCTCCCCAGAACCTTGTTGGAGGAATTAACCCTCTCATTTCTTCTACCATTGTAATACCACAAAACTGAGTAAATAGGAGGTTTCCAAGATTACCGGGGGTTTAACTCCAAGAAAAACAGATCAGATGTTGGTTGGTTGGTTGGTTGGTTGGTTGGTTGGTTGGTTGGTTGGTTGGTTGGTTGGTTGGTTGGGGGTTTCTAATGGCATTTTAAACCAAATCCAACTACATGGTCCATGGTTAGCATTCACTGATCTTCCTGGCTTGAATGGCTGCTTTGGGGAGTAGCTCAGCAGAGCTTTGTAAGCACCTAAAGAACAAGTCTGAGTGGGACCTTTTTTAGAGTCCATCACTGCTCTGAATATATGGACTAAAGTGTGTAAAAGCCAGGGAATAAAGCTAACTGTCCACATCTTCACCATCTTTCCACTTTCCTCCACAAAAAAACCCATTTGACGCTGATTGAGTAAATGGATGGTTTTCAGTCTTACACATTTTATTATTTTTAGATAAACACAGCACCAGAGGTTTTGACAAGTACTAATTATAATAGCCAAGGTTAAAAGATTTAGACAACTTCCTTCCTTCTCTTCTGCAGTCAACACTATTTAAGAAAGAAAAAACTGAAAAGAAAAATATTTTGATTCATCTTAAAGACACAAACCAAAATGAAAAGTCTGTAATGAATACTTGTTTAGATTTGATTTAATGAAATTCTATGTATTTTATTAATGTTTTTTTAAATCAGAAAATCCAGCATTTAAGACTGTTCTTCCATAGTGAAAAAAGTATATGCAAGAAGCAGCTGGGCTTCACAAAAAGAGATACTGTACATAATGTGAAGATCCAACTTTTCTTTCCAAACTCAGTCATTTTATACAAAATCAAATTTCACTAGTCCCAGGAAGTATTTGAGAGATCCTTCCGTATTCCAACTTATTACCACAAGTTGCCTCAAGGCAATCCTTTCCTCTTGACTGTATCCTGTAACTGTCTTGAAGCATGCAGAAACTGAATTGCTGTAAAACTGCATTACCCTGTCACGGGTTTGAAATCCTTAGGAAAATTGTGATAGCTTTACACCTTAAATTATTTAAAGTATTTAAAGTTTAAAAGGTCTTTTTTTTTTTTTTGCAATATAAAGAAATCCCATACCAAATTACTCATAAAACTGTAACGATTATAAAAATGTCAGCAGTTACAAACAATTAGTATATACACACACACATATATATATATGATTTATGTCTCATTTAAACATAGGGAAATTCTGTATGTTACAACACAGACTACTGGACTTCTAAGTGGGTTTTTTAATGTAGTTCAGTGTCTTCAGGGAGTTCTCTAAAACACACATACTCAATAGTAGGACAGCCAATATCTATAACTAAGGGTGGGTTAAAATTAATTGCCTGACACATGAACCAAACTGACTGAACAGTGATGCAAATCCTTCTGTGCTCCACTGTGCTGCACTGAACTACACTCCTGCCAGAATCCATAAAATACTGACTTAACACTGAATATGCAACCATGAATCTTGACTCTCTTGACCCTTCCCCAACATATTTTTTCCTCAATTCTCTTCCCATCCATTCGTATCCCAGCAGAAAGCATAAATTGCGTTAGCATAGAAAAGCTCATAAAACGCCCCAACACACCCCACAAAAACAGCCCCCCGCCCAAAAAAAAAAAAAAATCAAACAAACATTAAAAAAACCTCCACAAGCTGCTTTGAATGTAGCTGAATTTTCCTGCCTCTCTGAGCTTATTGATCGGAGGCTTGAACTTTTCACCCCTTTAATGGCACAGGCTTTCTGATCGCCGCAGAGCGAGGTTCGTCTGCCCGCAGACGCTCCTGCTCGCGGCTGTGATAACAACTGATATTAATCATATCGCTCCTTCCCCATTAACGCCTGCGTGCTCAGAAGGCTACTGTGATTGCACAGCCTTTTTTTTTTTTTTTGATTATAATAATCTAATCAATCTGATTTATACGGGCAGCGCACCATTCAGCCCTCCTCCTCCAGGGCGTTAACGAGCCGGTGAGCTCCCGAGGGGCGGCTTGACCTCGGTGCGGGGCACAGAGCTCCGAGCTCGGAGCAACAGCAGCAGCGGTGTCCCGGTGTCCCTGCAGCACACGGGCACCCGGAAAGCTCATGCCCAGAAACAAGGGGGGCTGAGTCAGCGCAACGAGCCAGAACCGCTGCACTTAGCGACTGTGCTGGCTACAGAAACGGCAACGACCCAGAAAGTTGCTCGGTGCCATTTTAAATTAAATTGGAAGCCACGAAGCCAGGGGACTGGCACTACAGGAAGGCGGGAAAGCCGGAACTTTTTTATGAACACTTTGTGTGAGACATACACCGTGCAGAAGGAGCGGTAAGACAGCACAGCACACCCGAGGCAGGGTCGCGCTCCACGTGCAGTGCCTGGTTCCCCGGGAACAGCGTCCCGAGAGGCGCCCCGGGGCCCGGCAGTGCAGCACCCGTGCCTGGCTCAGCCTGCAGGGCTGCTCGGGAGTCACGGAACGATCGCGTTGGAAGGGACAGCAAAGCTCATCCAGCTCCATCCCCCCTACCACGGGCAGACACCTTCCACTACACCAGGTCGCTCAAAGCTCTGTCCAGCCTGGCTTTGAGCACTTCCAGGGAAGGGGCATCCACAGCTTCTTGGGGCAATTTGTTCCAGTGCCTCATCACCCTCACAGTAAAGAGTTGAATTTTAATATCTAATCTAACTCTAGGCTCTTTCAGTTTGAAGCCATTGCCCCTTGTCCTGTCACTCCAGGCGCTTGGAAAAGGTCCCTCTCCAGCTCCCTCCGGGCACTGAACCACCGCCGTGCTTAAACCACCGCGCAGATGCACACGCAGCTCCTGCGGGGTCGGTGTCCGATCCGTGCCGGGGCTGCTCAGAGCCCGCAGGGACCGAGAGTCCCGAGCGGTCACCGGCGCTGGGCAGGGCAACGGAGACAGCGACGACCGCGGACCCGCCGCCGCCACAGCGGAAGAGGCTGTGCCGCCGGAGCCGGCGGACGTGACCTCACGGCGCGGCCCCTTCCCGGCCCTCCTCTCCGCCTCTGGCATCTCCCGGCCGGAGGCAGAGGAGGAGGAGGAGGAGGAGGAGGAGGAAGGCGGGCGGGATCCGGGATGCTGCCGGCGCAGCTCGGGCGCGCGCCGCGGCACCTGCTGGTGTGCGAGCGCGGCCACGCGCGCCACCCGCGCTCGCGGCACGCGGCGCACGTGCGGGACCACGCCTACAGCTGCCGCGTGAGTGGCGCGAGCGCGGGCCCGGGCCTCGGCGGGACCCCCTCAGGGAGGCGGGGAAAGGAAGGGAAGGGAAAGGGGAAGGGAAAAGGGAAGGGTCGGAGCTGCCCACGCCGCCCGTCCCGGGCTTCTGCCCGTCGGCCGCTCCAGGGGCGCGTTGCCGGTGCCCCGCTCGCGCCAAGCTCGGTGTTCTGTGGGGGCTCCTCCGTCCTTGCCAGAGGTGGCCCGCGCGCCTCATTTTTGGGGAGGGGGAAAAGAAAAGAAGGCAAATTAGCCCCTCTGTGGTTGTGGTCTCGCACAACGTGGGAGAAACAAACTCCTTCCTTCCTCCAGGAGCGAAAGAGCGGGCGGGCAGTAGGAGCAGAGGGGTGAGCCAGTGGGAGAGGTGGTGGTGCCGATTTTAGGAGCTCTCTAAACACAGGCGCGGGGTCCAGTTTAGAAATGAGACATCGTTCAGTGCGGCAGGGCACCAGGCGGAGGTTTCCACAAGTCAATCGCACCACCTATCAAAACTTTTCACTGTTTATATATTTTAGCAAACAAAGGAATTAGTGTTCATTGGCTACAAGTTACCTAGTTCTGTTATTAGTTAGTATTCTATCTTCTGTTGGGTTAATGGGTTAATGAGTCTCCCGTGCTAATTAATCTGCACCTCAGTCTTTCTCTGCTTAGGAGTCAGGGGGTTTCTGGGGTCGGTGGCCGTGTTCTTCACCTGCCGGAATCGCCTTTTATCCTCTCAGAGATGGTTCAGCAGAGTTGCTGAGTTTATTAAGTTTCTTACTTATTATGGAAGTTCTGCCAAATGTCTTTGTGGCCTGTAGATGCTGTGTTCTGTCTGCCTGCTATCAGTGGTACATCCTTCTCCCTGAGCTTTGTTAAGCTCACCCTAGGTCTGAGATCACTGAAACATGTCCAGCCCTAAACCTTAACAGAGACCTGGACTTGACTTAAAGCTTGTTAGCTGTACTCTTTTTTCATGGATTAAATCTCCTTTCTTGTTGATTAGGCTTGAAAGTGTACAAAGGCCAAACATCAAAGAACATCCTTCCTTAAGAAAATTTGTAGGTATTGCACATTTTGCAGCAATCAGGCAGGACCCTGTTTCATAACCCCCTTCTCATACCCTGTAACTCTATGGGCTAAATTGTTAACTATTTCTGAGTTCTGAGATATTTTTAGCAGCTAATCAGAAAACTTTCTATCGGTGTGGAAGACAGCTCATTTGTTCTCTTGATCAGTGTGTGGCAAGAGAGATACACACCTGTTCTCCAAGAGCTTTGGGAAAGAAGTTTTTGGGGAATGGAGGGGGGAGCAAGGAGACAGACCTTTGTGCTGCCTGGGAAGCTTCATACTTGCTATTATTATATTACTTGCCAGACATTACCTTGTTTTCCCTGGTCTGCCAGACTTCAGGGTTCTCTTGGTCTATGGAAAATATACGGGGAAGGTTTTAAGCAAAAGGTAAATTGAAGATTCTACTTTGGTCTTTGCTTTTCCACTAAGATTACAGAAATGCTTAGCCTACATTTTTAGTTACAACTGCTTCAACAAGTACTCCAGTGAGGGCTGAAGGAGGTGTCCCAGTGCAACATCAAGCTAAAATGTATAATGATGTGAAACGAGATCTTCTGTTAACTCATACTATATAAGATCATGTCTTTACATAATACATCAAATGCTATTGTATAGTAAAAAAAAAAAAAAAAAGGAAAAAAAAACCCACCCACAAACCAAAAAACCAACACCCAAACGGCCAAATAATGTATTTAGTGTACCCAGAGACTATGAAAATTGATACATTTTGAAGACAGTAGCCTGATATTACTTTTTTTCCATCTCATTTTAACATAGTATACTGATATATCCTTGAAAATAGAGGTTTTCTTTTGTATTTCTAGTTGTTTTGGTTGGTTGGGGTTTTTTTCAGAACAGGATAGGATTTACATTACAAATATGCTCCTAATAGGTGTCTTTATTGATCCCGGAATGTGGCATGCTACCTGAAGTGCTGAAAAGCACAATTGCAGATATTGGAGAGTACTACCTGGTGAGGAATTTACCCATTCATGAATTGGTAGCTCATGAATTCATTGATGCTTTCGTGAAGAAAGGTAAGGAGGAAATCAGAACAGAACTAATGTAGCCATAATGTACTTATTTTATACCACAGCAAAATTTTTAGTAGTCTTATTAGTGTTTGTTCTGAAAAGTGTTTTAAAAGAAGGAAAGAAAAAGTACTAAGCAGATTAATTTGTTCATATGCTTTTTTCTGCTTTGTTATGTGTGACAATGTTTGTTTACCCTCACTGGGTCCAAAACTCCTGTGATTCTTCCTTATAAATTTCTCTCTATTCCACCTCACTTTTATGGAGATTCTTGTAGAAATTTTCCTTCTCCCTTTTTTGTTCCTTCATACTTCAGCACAGAGCTGTGCTGAGCTGTGCTCCACAGCAGGCAAGAGAAAAATATGCTTCCTTATTTTTTTAAATTTCACTAAGAGAGCTGTCACAGCTCATCCTTACCCAGTAGGAGCAAAGAGGATGCAAAGAAAGATACAGCCTCTGCCCAGCCACCTTGCCTTTGTGTGAACTGGTAATAAAAATATGTCTGGGAAATAATTGGGTTTTCCATTTGATGACTGGGGAGAGTCACAGGTGGAAGGAAAGAAAATGTTTTCATATCAGGGCATATTATTAACATTATGCCTATTATAGGTCCTTTAAAATATTGCCAGAACAGAGTTTATAAAAAATAATAACAATGCCATTTTGCTTGAGAAGGAAAGTTAGTCAGTGAAAACATGAGAGTGATTCAGATGGTGTTTGTCATGTTTGGTTGTCTTGAAGTGAATTGTTTATCTTGACGTCTCTGTCTTTACAGACTGTGTAATCTCATGTTTTTCTGCTTTACTGTTAAAGGTTCATGCTACGCACTTACCTATAAGACAAAAATTGATCAAGATAATACTGCTGCTCTGCTACCAAATGGTATGGGGGATTTGTTTTGGTTTCAGTAATACATGTCAGTTGTGGTCTGGGTTGTTTCTGGTTGGGTTTTTTTTTAAATTTGGAATGATATAAACTGGAAAATAATGCTTACTGTACTTGCCAGCTTCGTTAGAAACACATGTGAATTGGAAAAAATACTAATTTTAGCTCTTTTTTTTAATTCATGCTGTTAAATTATTCATTTCATCTGAAGGAAGTTAAAAAAGTGTAGTCAGATTGTCAATGCTTCAACCATAATTGCAATTGCTACATAATTGCTTTGCAGTCTTTACAAAGATTGCAATCTTTGTAAAAACATTGCATTCCAACTTCATGTTTCCTACTATCTTTAAGACAGAATTTGTATCAAAAAAGAAAGTTATCAGCACTGCTTAGGAACACTTTTAAAATATTAAGTGTTTATTCTCATGAGATCCCACCTTGGGTACTTCATTCAACTCTGAGTCCCCAGCACAGGAAGGACACAGACCTGCTGGAACAAGTCCAGAGGAGGTCACAAAGATGCTCACAGAACTGGATCACTTCTCCGATGAAGACAGCCTGAGAGAGCTGGGGTTGTTTAGCCTGGAGAGGAGAAGGCTCTGGGGAGTATCAGAGCACTTGCCTGTACCTAAAGGGAGTCTGAAAGTGAACCAGAGAGAAATTTTTTAACAGGTCATGTAGTAGTAGGATGTGGGGGAATGGATTTGAACTGGAAGAGAGTAGATTTAGGTTGGATATTAGGAAAAAAGTCCTTACTGTGAGGGTGGTGAGGCCCTGGAACAGGTTGCCCATAGAAGTTGTGAATGCCCCATCCCTAGAAGTGTTCAAGACCAGGCTGTATGGGGCTTTGAGCAACCTGGAAGTGTGTCTGCCCATGGTAGAGGGGATGGAGTTGGATGATCTTAACTGTACCTTCTAAGCCAAAGCATTTAATGATTCTGTGAGGATTCTGTGATTCCCTGAGAAGTATGTAGCATGTTAAAAGTCTGTTTCAGTGGTATCACAGTTTTATGAGAAGACATCATAAAATGTGCCACATCTCAGGTGAAAAAGTGAAGCTCTTTTGAGCTTCAGTTGCATTGTCCTATTTCTGTTTAACAGTATATAAGATATAATAGTAATACAAACTGGTCTATCTGCCCTCCAGCCTAAGATGCTATAATATGACAAGTGCCCATGAGGGCATGAATAAATTCAGATTGTTCAGAAGAATTCTTTTATATGTCTGTTAGCACAGTCCTGGCAAAATGGATACTTGATAGTGATGGAGTTTGTGTGATACAAGTGTTACAAGCTCTGCACAATTATTGCAGAGGCGGTGTTGCAGTTCCTGGTGATGTCACTGTCTGAACTCTTCCTCAGCAGTCTTATTTGTTTGTGTTCTGTTCTGTGCTGTTACTTGTGCAGTAGAACCCAAGGACTGTGTTGGAGAGAGAGCTCTTGTATGAAGCTCTGTACCAAGCAGCAGCAGCCAGATCTAGTTTATGAGCACAGAAGCAGAGTTGTTCCAGCATGTATCAGCTCATCGCTAGCAGGCGTAGTTTACTCAGTGTGAGTAGTCCCAGTGGACATGGAGGAACTGCTTTTGTTTATTTAGCTGAGCAGTGCATGTTGAGCATGAATGTTTACTAAATCAGGCCCTTGTGCAATGTAGTGCTCAGCTAATGACACAGCAAGTGCTAGAGGATGAGTGAAGGAAAGATGGAGACAATGAACTGAGTAATACAGTAAAAAAGCTATGACTATCTCAGGAATAATATTATGCTTTTCTTACTCTAGTTCACAAGAACTCTTTGATAAAAAAATAATAATTGAGTTATAACCTTTTTTTTTTTAAGGATTAATCTGGTAATCCATTTAACTGGAACTAAGGAGTCTGCATTACATTAGTAATACCATTGATCTGAAGCTAACATTGTAAAAGGTATACAGTTCTCAAAAGACTTCAAAGGGAGCCAAGTAGAAGATTATTTCTATTAAAATTTGGTTTGTTTATAGGTAAACTAATTCTGTCAGTGGATAAGGATACTTATGAGGAACTTGGACTGCAAGGTTGCCCTTCTCGGTACTCTGGCAAAAAAGTAATGCGATATAGTAAGTACTTCTATAAATGGGGCTTATTTAAGAAGCACCTTGTTCAGCTGTTGGAACTTCCCTTTCACTACAATTAGTTGTTGTCTAGGTTATAGTTTTCCAGATGCAGCTACAAGGACTGCCTGAAGAGAGAAAGTACTTTTCTCCAAGTAGTAAAGCAGCTTTAAGGACACAAATACATCACCTTTTCAGTACTCTATAAAATTTTTAATTTCAAGGGTTCTCATTGTGTTGTTTCTACTGGAGTGATGTAGTATTTAAGAATTTTTGCATACTCTGCATGATGTCAGTATCTTCTGATTTAAGTCAGAAAATTTTAAACTGATTAAGGAGGTGTTTAAAATGTGTACACTGTACAAAATCAGTCAAGAGCCTCACCCAAGGCTGCATGTTTGAAAGGCAGAATTGTTCTGTGTTTCACACATCTAAAATAGTAATCTCTATGTACCAAGTACTTGAAAAACATAATTTTTTAACAGCTGCAGAGGAGACATCTCAAGTGTGAATTTTATTAATTTGTTTTTTTAGGAAAAAATACCCTAACATGAACACTGTGCCATCTCAAATGTATTGGAACTTGCAGCATTTGATAGGTGTAGTTACATAAAAACTTTAGGAGGGGAAACTTGTCGCCTCTAGTAAGTATTTTGGCAAAATGCGACATCATTTTACCATTCTGATCATCAAAATATATAATGAAATTTCCATTTGAAAAATAAATATAACTTATGCATGGGACAGTTCACCTAAGAAAAAGCCAACCTATTGAAAAAGTGTCATTCTGTATACATTACTTGTTCTTAGAAATTATGGGGGTTTTTTTACAGCTAATAGCTTGCCTGATTAGCAAGATATTTTTAAGGCACTGTTCAGGGACTTCTGTCAATGCCATTTCAAGAGGAATCTGTCCTTCCAGTCAGGAGGAAGCAGTTCCAGATTATATCAAAAGAAGGACTGCAGGAGGTGAATATTTATTTACATAATGGGGAGTCATATTTGCATAATCAAATACTTTGTAAAGATTCTGCAAATGTAAAGAGGAAGTTTAATGTTCTTTGGTTTCTTTGTGCTCTTCTAATTTAATAATAAATTTTATTTTAATTGGGTACCAATAGCTGTTGTGTATTTTCTGCAGTTATCACTATTGACTTGACTGATGCTGGCTTTCACCCTGAGAGCAAGAAACATAACAGAGTGCTTTGGGCCTTGAAAGAAAAGAAACCTTTAGAATTTGACTTCCTACTGGCTTGGTATAATACAGGTAAATAAGAACCAAAAGCAAAACTAAAATGTAACTGACATGAAGTCCAAATATTTTTTGTTTACTGTTTTTTTTCTAGTGATTTTAGAAATGCCTTTTCAGTGGAGGGAAAAGTTAGATTGAAATGTGTATGGGTGGGATTTTATGTTTGTTTTGTTTATTTGTTTGGGGTGGGGAGGGTGTTACTTCCTGTGCACAGAATATCTCAGTTCAGGAGCACAACAGTGATTCACAGGAGTTGCTTCATTTCCTTTCTCTATGTTGCCCAGGCTTTCTGGCAAAACTTTGCCTGTTTGATGGTGCTGCCTCTTCTTTATACATTTCTGACATATGTAACCATTATCAATACTCTTTTTTTGGTTTGTATTTTTTTTATTAATACACATAAGTTATGTATCTAGTTGCATACTTAGGGTGGGGAACTCTGATTCCCTCAGTAGTTACAGGACATGTACAGATTCCCTGTTTACATTGTGTGCCATGTACCTGGATACACAGACTGCTGTTTGATCACTTTATTCTCAAGCACTTGTTTGAGGTTGCAGCCAAGTAAAAGGTTGCTATAAGAAATTATACTGTTTCAAATAATCTTCTACTATTTGTTTATCTACTGTTTTCTAATTACACTATTTTTTCTTCTGGCCTTGTTTGTATTAGCTCAGAACAGGCTGTATGTAGGGATATGTAGCAGTTGCATAGGACTGATGAAAACTGCAAGTGTCTGTACTGAAAAACATGGTTTTCTTCATCACAGATATGTAGCTTTTGGTGTTGTTTTGCTTTGAGTCTCCACACTAGGGAGAAATGATATTAGAAAGGTCCCTGAGGATGCTTTCCCATCTCCTCTTTGTATTGTTCATTTTTCCTGGCTCTTTAAGGCCAAGACTGAGAAGGTGTTAACTCATCTGAGAAACAGAAGCTGTTTACAAGCTCCTTGAGGAGTGTCCCATGTTTCACTTTATTCCTTCATGCTTCCCCTCCCCCTTTCTAAGTACTAATCATATGACAAGGATGCTTTCTTGTTTGTCATACAGAAATTGTTTAAAGGCTTGCAATTCCCGTCCTTGTAATCTTCAGGAAAGAGTCACAGTGAAGGCTGTTGCTACCATAAATGGTGACATAAATCCAACTGAGGTGGCAGATCTTCACGCTCAGCTTGCTTGGATTTATTGACCCTGGACAGAGAGCAAAATGCCTTAGGGTCACTATTTTTCATATGTTTGTTGCTGCCCATGCTAACAGCATTCAGGAAAAATAGCATTTTTTCCCCTCACTTTCTTACATCCCCAAAACAGGTCAGGTCAGTCATTTCCTGAATATGGAGTTAAATCTGAATGCCTTTCTGTGCAAGAATCTTGTGCTCATAACACACAAAAGACTATTATTTCCCTAGTACTGACAAAAATAAAACTTTTATAGGTTTTTATTAATAGATATCAGACATTGTGTAGATTCTGCTCTAAGGGAAAAAGCAGGCTGTGTTTTGTCAAGAGAATCTGTGTCCTCAGTGAACATTGTGCTTTCAGCCTTCCTACTGATATCTGGTGTTTCTTGCTATGGCCAGCACTGCAGGATTTTTGGTTTTCATACCCAGTTTTCCTACATTGTGGTTTAGGCACCAAGAAGAACAGGAAAAGGGAATATGTCTTTAATGACAGAGGCAATACAATGTTTTTTCTATTGCTGTAATTTCTATCACAATGTTGCATATTTATTGGATGAAATTCAGTGCCCTCTGGAAAGCTTTGATGATGTGCCTGGTTGCTGTTAATATAGAAAGCTGTGCTGTAGCTGGAGGAATTATTCTGTTAGGATCTGACTGTAGTTTTTGAGATCTCCTGCATTTAGGGCTCGATGTGTAAAATGTACAATTTTCTATATTTTACTAAGAATTCTAGGGCAAAATTATACATTATTTGAACCTGTTAGGCTAACAAGTGCTAATTAGAATGTAAGGAAGATCATCTCTTCTGGCACTTCTCAGACTTACGTATATCTTTATAAAGATACTAAATTAAGAAGAATTCAGTCTTTGTCACTGTGCCCTTTGCAACAACCTTTTTTTGAGGAATGACTAAAAAAAATTGAGCTTAACTCTCCATTTTCTACTCCCCCAAATGATTGTCCTTGATGACATAAATATGGCTGATAGACTTTAAGCAGTCCATATTTTCTGATAGGAGATTGTAGATACAGCATTCCACAGTGAACTCTACCCTATTCTTGAATTTCTGCTGTTTACACACGTCTTTTCTGTGGTATCTAAATGTTCCTCTGCACTTTAGACTTTTCATGAGTAAGGCATTATTTCTTGGTCTCCTAGACACCCATGATTACTTCTTGAAAATAGCACGTATTATCTGGAATTTGAAATTTAGGAGAATTTATTCCACATCAATTACCTTCCTGCTTCAAAAGCAAGTTGGTAATATCTCTGAATTTAAAATATGCCTGCTTAGGTTAGTTTTTTAGTCTAAATACTTGCTGTTTTGGATCTCTTACTACTGCTTTCCCACACGTCCATCAAGGCACATTTAATTCTTACAGCCATACTGCATTGAAGAGTTATCTGGGAGAGGAGAGCAGGGGTGAATTTATTCTTCTAGTAAAGCAACGTTGGTGATGTATTTTGATTTTTTTACCCTCTCTTCTTTCTTTTCTCTTCAGTCCTTATGCTCCAGATTATTCTGGAATTTCTCTTGACATCATTGATAAATCTGTTCTTAAACCTCTAATCACATATTCACTTTTCCATTATTCAGGGAAAATGCTGTTCTGAGATGACATTCCTGCTCCATTTTATCTGTTCCTTTTCAGGAGCACTCTGAGTTCATCTTTTTAACAAGCTCATTTTATTACTCACGCAGTTAATTCCACTTGAATTTTGTATTGGCAAATCTACACTTCGTAGTGAGATAGCAAATTTACTGAGCTGTATTAAGTTGCTGAATCTTGCACTAACTTTTATTTCCAAGAAGATAAGGAAGCTGAAGATTGTTTATATACAAATGTTTCATGTATTCACTGCTCCTTTTGTTTAGTACTTTCGTAACAGCTGTTTGTGATACTGTGTTGTTAAGGTGCAGAGGGATCAACATTGATGTCATACTTTTCAAAAAACCAAATACAGGCCCTGAAGCCAAAAATAACATTCAGCACCTTAAGGGACTTGCAGTGTCCAGTGTTAAAAAGTAATGATCTACAAGGAAAACCAGAGGAGTCCTGCAGTACAGAGGAGCTCTTTGAATGGCTGGGTGCTGTCTTGAATCAAGTTAGCTTGTAAGTACTTGAATTTGTTTGATCTTTAAAAATGTTTTAAGTATGGAAAACCACAATTTATTTTAAGAAATAGTTGAATAAAAATTAAGACAGACACTGTTTTATAAGTGAGAGTCTTTTATGCAGTTAAATGTTTATGTACGTCTTGAATGATTTTATTTGTGTTTTTAGGGATACCCATATGTACTGGAGTGGGCTGGGATAGAGTTAATTTTCTTCACAGTAACTGGTGTGGTGCTGTGCTTTGTATCTGTGACCTAGAGTGTTGATAACAGGGGATGTTTTAGCTATTGATGGGTAGGGCTTGCACTGTCTGAAGGCCTCTTTCTGTCCCTCCTATGGCCCTGCCAGTAAGGAGGCTGGGGCTGGGCAGGAGGCTGGGAGAGAACCCAGCCAGGACAGCAGACCCCAGCTGAAGAGAGGGATATCCTACACCATAGGATATGGTGACATGCTCGGCAGCAAAAGCTTGGGCAAAGATGGGTGGGAAATGTTCCGAGCTCCAGCGTTTCTCTTCCCAAGTCAGTTAGAAGCCCCGCCTTCCTGGAGATGACTTCACATCTGCCAGGCCTTGGGAGGTAGTAAATTAATTCCTTTGCATGCTTTGCTTTGTGTGGAACTTCTCCTCTGCTTATTAAATTGTCTTTATCTCCCGTGCGTTTTTCTCCCATTAGCCTTTCAGTGCCAGGTGGGAGTGGGTGAGGGGGCAGCTGTGTGGTGTTTGGGTGCTTACAGGGTTAACCCACAGCACCATGAGATCTTTTGTATTGATTGCTTAGTCATTAGTTACTTAACATTAATTTAGATGATATACATAGATCCTACTTGTTTGGTACAAGTTCTGATTACTCAGACATCCTATAGAATATTTAAAGCATATTTATTTCAGTTACTTTATTGTTTTTTCTTTCAGAGACAACAAATCCTCCAGCTTCCTATCAACCTATTGCTGTCCTGAGCCCAACACAGTGGTGGAAAAAGCTTTTTTGTGCACAATCACAGGCTTTATAATTCCTGAGAAGATTATTCAGTTATTGGAGCAGCTGTGGTAAGGACTGACAGAAACACATTACTGTAGCACTTGTACTCAAACACTTCTTGTTTGAAATCACTTTTAAATACTTTTCAGTTGGAAATAAATAACAAAATATATAAATGTAGACTTTTGTTTTCATTAGGAAATTAACTGGAAGCTTGACATCAGTATAAAATGTAAAAGACAATTTTGAATGCCTTGAATTTGAAAAGGCTTGCCCTGTTTTTTAGTCATGACTTTGGTTTTTATCTGAATTTCTAAGAAACTGGTACTCCTACGTTTTTAAAATGAGGGGTGGATGCTATCTGGCTTTGATTATTCATAATCTATTTCCTCTCTGGTGGTAAAAGTATTTGTGTCAAGCATAGCCTTAGACTACTTTACTTCCTCCAATGTCTTTTTTCTTCCCTGATAGCATTGTTCTCATTAAATTCTCAATTTTCTGAAAGACAGTGCATGCTGTAGGAAAGTCAGAACGGCTAGTTCACAATTTAGGACTTTTTCTAATTGCTGCAACTTGCAGGTTTGCCATGTATAAAACTATGATAGGAATAATAGATAGTCAATCTTACTTTGTTCCCTAATGTTCTGAATATTTTGAATATTTTCAGAATATGTTTGAATATTCTGAATATTTTATTTATTTCAAGTTTATTTATTATGGACTAAACTTTTTAACTGTTAATAATTTTTCAATGAAGTGTGTCTTTGATTGTTTTACTTTATACTGTAGCCTTGAATGTGCTGCCCATTCCATTATAATCATCAATTATCTTATCTTCTTGCCTGCAGTTGCTATTTTGGTGAACCAAAACTGGCACATTGGCTGACCTTAACTGTGCATGGCTTTGCAGACAGCCCTGTTTCCTGGAGAGAAAGTGAACATGGTTTCCACAAAGGAGGAGAGAACTTGTACAACTTTGTCATTTTTAGAAATCTGGACTACTGGCTTCACATGGCTGTAGGAGCTCATGATGATTGTCCTCCATAAAGTTATGTCCACAGAAGAAGTTCTCTAATCCTTGTTATGGACAGAAAACTAATAAAATATTTTTTGTACAGGTAGTTGTGTAACAGATTAAGTACTGGGAGTCTGATCGTGTTTTTGTTATTTGTGACCAATGGAAAGAATGGATCTTTGTTTCTACACTGTTACACAATGCCTTCTGCAAAACTTCAGAAAACTTCACAGCTTTTAGGAAAAGTTAAGTTTTTGAGAGTTTTTCTCAGGAATCCTCTTTTCCAGGAGCAAATTTGGAATTTGAAAGTTAGCTTTACAAATTGCTAGCTATAATATTTGTCAGGAAAGCTCATTTTGGGATTAAGTGTTTTATTTCTTTACATTTAGATATCACTGTTAAAGGTATTTCAGCCTACATGCTAGCAAAATAAACCAAAGGGTGGATGTGTTCTCCTTGATTTGGTAATGGGTAGGAGAAAAAGGTGAGGAGAAGGTGTGTGGCACTGGGAGGGGCACCCATTAAATGTGGAAAAAGTGAAAGCTTACTGACCTGCCCCCCTGATTTAGCAGATCACAGCTGATGGTCAGAAGTATGGTTCTGACAGTGATGCAAAAGTCTGCTGCTTTCTTTCTTAACTGACCTACACACATGCACACAAAATCTCTGCTTTGAAAGGGAGGGTGTGGTTCTTGCTTCCAGGCCAACCCATGGAGCTGCGATGTTATTGCAGACACGTTTCTGGAAGGGAAGCTGTGAGGGATGTGCCCTCACACAATGCACTTGATGTAAAGCAAGTTTCATGAACAGTAAGCAGTCGTGCTGAGAGCATAGGCATCTATAAAGAATCCATGCTACTCCTGTTGAAATCCATGGAAAGGTGGATGGTGGTTTGGGGAAGGTGGGATTTGGGGTTTGTTTTGAGAAATGAGTATGTATCATTAAAGTACCAATACAGTGCTAAAATTGAAGTTGCTCACTTGATGGAGTGAGAGATTGGTACTGAAAACTGGGGAAAAGCTGTAGTGGAAATGTCAGGGACAGTGTTTGGCACAACAAAGCAGAAAGACTATGGGAAGCAGCTAAGCTCTACTTTTATCTGTTTATTGTTTCTCTTCAGTGAGGGGAATCATGCTGGATTTACCAGGTGGTATCTGTCTAGCACACCCCTCCACTACCCTAACCCTCTTTTGCTCAAGCTCTGCTACATGTCCTACAACTCCACAGAATCAGCAGTTTTTGAAATGATGATGTTATTTCTCAAGATTGTGCTGCCATGAGATGTTTCTAGTAGGCTGCCAGGAGCAGAAGTTACATGTACAGACACAGACTCACACAATCACAAACTGAATAGACAATGGTACAAGAGTCTGGGAAAATTCTTGCCTTGGCACATGACTAGGCAATACTTAACATGGTTGTGTTTCATTACTGTGCATCAGTGTGAAGGGCTTGAGTGTTGACTGAAGTCTGCTTTTGAAAGTGTCTGTTGAGGCATTATGGACTTTCTTCTCGTTACCAGTTTCTTTTATGTATATTCCTTTTTTCTCTTGACCAGAGGGTCAGGTTTTTACTTGAGACTTCCTGGAAGCTACACCTGTAGCAAAAATTCTAAAAAGTTTAAAATCCTACATTTTTATGAAAAATTGAAGTTTGTAGCTTCAGAGCTACTAACTTCAGAGCTACTAACTGCAGGCCCTGTGAATGTGATCATCTTTCTACCAGATTCTAGTAAAACCTTTTCCTCAACAGTGTATGTAGGCATAAAACCAAGTGTAATATATTCTGCTTGAGAGGAAAAAAACATCCAGAAGTAAGAATCTTCTGTGGGTGGGTTTGCTTCCCATAGTGGTTCCAGAAGCAGCTGTAGGACTTTGAAGTGCAGCAGTAGGACCAGGTGAAGTGATCTTTCTAATGAGAATCAGGTGAAGTGATTTTTCTAATGGTTGCAGGAGCACACTGGGCTCCTTGGTGGAGAAGGAGCTGCAGAAGTGCTGGTGGGTGCACAGTGATTGCCTCAGTGAGGCCATTCTGGAAGGCAAGCTGAGAAAAAGGATTTCAGCTCCCAGTTCTCTTCAGCATGTGAGTGTTAAGGTTAATTTTTCATTTTAACTTTTTTGTGGATATCTAGGGAAATCTCAGCAGATTGGTCAGTAGTTACCTTCCCCTCCTGTGTACACAGGCCATGGACTGCAAGCATTTCTCAAAGCTCAGTGTTGTGATGGCTGTGCTGCATCCTACAGTCTGTAGTTGTCTGCTAATGGTGGCTCAAATGGCTTTTCCAGCTAGGGAAGGGATTAAAATACTGTCTGTGAATCCTGCAATTTGAGATGCTGGGCTGGTTTCTAGCTTTCTCCTGTTTTCTTTAAACAGATATAAAGTAAAATTGAGAAACCTCGTGCTGTTAATAGGCACTGTAGTTGGTCTAATTTGAGGCTCCGTGAGCTGATACTCTCCTAACCAGATCTATGCTTCCTAGCAAGGTCCAATGTTATACTTACCTCCAAGGAGAGAGACTTTCCTGGATTTTGTAGTTGCAGAAAAGAAAATCTGGGGTGGAATTTATTCCTATCTTACCTCCTTCAGGAAAAAAAAAATTGCCCAAGGTAATATTTTTTTCCTGCGATGAGGTACAGCAGCCTGTCCTTTACCATCCCTATGGAATGCTGTGTCTCTCCAGGCAACTCCCAGGCATGGAGGAGACCCTTGCTGAGAAGAGGAACAGGAAGGCATTGCTCACATGTTTGGGGATCCCGTTAGGAGGGAAGATCTGGGACCCAACCAGGTGGGCAGTAGTTCAAGGAGGGATTGGCCAAGGCACGTGAGGTGAGAATAAAAGATTTTGCCTGAGAATGAAAGATGGCTGCTGGTGATGTTCTTGCCCTTTGTGCCTGCCTGCAAGGGAGGACAGGAAAATGCAAATGTTCCTGAGAGCTGCAAAAGTAATGGGGAGCAGCTGTGCACCAGCTGCTTCTGAGATCAAAGGCAACTAAGTGCTTACTAAAAAATTTTGCCTCAGGGGAGTGTTTTATCTAGCGTGGGGAAGGAGAGCCAAATATCTGAATGCAGAGACAAGCCTGAGGCAAGCCGGTTGTGTGAGAAGTAGAGGTTTTGTTGTCCTGGAATGCGGGCAGACAGTGATAAGCCACTCCTTGAGAGCTAGGGAATTGCTCTGCTTTAACCTCAGCCTCTCTGCTGTTGTTTGGAGAGGGAATTTTGTTGAGAGCTTACTGGGGGGTAGCAGAACCCTCTGGAAATGGGCCACAAAGACCACATGCTGTTCCAGGCACACTATCTTTGACTAAGTGTTTGTGGGTGTTCACAGATTGGTTGGTGTAGAACAAATAGAGGACAACTTTCATGTTGACAGAGGAAGGTGAAAGCTGAGGTAGTTGGATAACATGTGTTGCACAGAATCACTCTAAATAGAACATATCTGCCTTTTTGGTTTGCAAATGCTGCCTGAATCAGAAACCTGCCTGGAGAAATAAAGGTATGTGTGTATCCCATAAAGGTGTGCATCCCTCTAGGAAGAGTGGGAGACTAATGATGGTGATGGTACCACCATTGATGGTTGTGTGAGAAAAGGAATATTAGCATGAGGGGGCTCTGAGAAACGTTGTGAAAGAGAAATTTCTTTCTCAGTTTCCAGACATGCAGGGGGAAAACAGTGAGACTTGGCACAGGCAGAGTTTGGGGAATGCAGGACAAGAACCTGTGCTAATCTAAGGTAGCTTGAAAGAGAGGTAGCACAGCTTAATGAAAGAGAAACATCAGCTCTCTTCTGGTCGCATCATGCTCTCATTTACTGGGAAATATCCATTTTGGAGAGGCTAGTCAATATGTAAATTTGGATGACTGGAAAAAAAGCCAACTTGATATCTCATCAGCCTAGGGTTTGAATAGCAATTGTGGGAGCAAGGAAGGTTTCACAAGGATGGACCATAATGTTCTTGTTGGAAGCGATTTGTGTGCTTTTATTATTCCTTGCTACAGGCTGCCTCTCTTTGGTTTTTAGGGAAGGTATAGAAATGCCAAAAATTTACAGCTGTCTTGAGATAGGTCAGATTCTGTTGATGTTGCTGTCAATTGCAATTAGCAGCTGGGCTGCTCACCCAATGCTGCAGAGCCACGGCGGAGTTTTGCTCATGCAGGGAGTGTCCCTGCTACAGCTACTACAAAAATAAATGGTGAGGCACACAAAAGATATAAAGGAAAAGAAGAACTTGGAGGGATGTTTCTCTTCCCCCTCTCATGGGAGGTGCATAGCAAATCAGTGGCTGATCTGGGATTAGAATGAAAGCTTTTTGTAGCTAGTCCAGTACTCTAGCTGCTAGATTATAGTTCCTCTGATGCTGTTAATTGAAGATTAATGCATGCAGTTGACTCTGTCTTAATGTGGCAGCTATGCTGGAACATGCTTGAACTGTTTCTCTTTATAATTTTTATTCACAGAGCAGAGTTTAAAGACCAAAACTGGAGACGAATTGAATTAGTGTGCTATTAAATAACCACCTCCTTCTGAATAGTAACAAGAACATCAGAAATATCTACCATAAACTAAGGCAACTTCTTATAAAGCAGTGGCCTCTGTTTCACCCTTGGAAGTAGCTCCCAGCACTACTGAACAGAACTTATTTTAATACAGCTGTATACAGGAGCAAAAAGGGGGAGCTAAAGGGACTTTGAGCAGTTTTCAGCTTTCCAGAAAGCAAAAACAGGGAGCCTTGGCTAAGGCAAGTTTCTTTTAGTTGGCTTTCTTAGAGCAATTTAGTTATTAGAATATGGATGTGTTTGACTTGGGGAATTGAAGAATATCTTAAGAATATTCCTAAGAAACATCCTAAGAATATCCTAATAGGCTCTTCTGTGCCCTCCCCACACCACTGCAAAATATAGATAAATATTGTTATTAATATTATTGCTGCTAATGCCTAGGGGAGATGTCCGGGTTTTATAGATACTGTCAACCTTTCTGCATCATCTTCCAGTAGGGGTACAGAGAATGCAAAGGAACTAAGTTTTATTGTGTTGAATAACAGCACATTTATTGATTTATCATGCAGCCAAGTATTTCTAGTTTTGTCGCCGTTTCAGCCCTATTCAGTGCTGCCAGAAGGAGTATGCATTTTTTAAAGGCTTTATCTTGAGGCTCTACAGGAAGCTAGTGCTATTACATAGCAATTTTCACAAGTTTTTGTAGTTTGGCATGGAATTAAATCCTTAATGAACTGGGCACTCCTCTGTCATTTGGACAACGCTGATTCCTATTTATGAAGAGAGTTTTCTTCTTTGTTATTGGTTGGAATGAAGAATTTAAATGATCAGCTTTTCCAGAGCAGATGCAAAACCCAGCAGTGGTACATTGGTCTCTATGCCTGTTTTTTGTTCAGATACTCAATCCATCTTTAGCTCTCCTGGTGTCAGAACAAGGTGTCGTGGCCCCATAAAATTATTTAAATATGTTCACATATTTTTGAGCTTTGTGATCACCGGGTATAACTTGCTTTCCTATAATTGACTTAAATGCCATGTCATGTACTTGTGATTGATCTGACAGGAAGGTGGTGGTGTGTTCCTGGTGTCACTGACATCTGTGCTGCTGTTCAGGATGGCATGACTTGCATCTCTCATGTTAAATACTTCAGAGTCACAGTCTGAGACTCGTGGAACCTCTGTGCCTGCGCTGATCTTAAAGGTCAGTAGGAATAGCTGGCATTTAGCAATTCAGTGTATGGGTTTGCAAGCTCCATGAATCAAGTATTTAAAATTATATAGCACCTTCAGATTATATCTGTAAAAAGCAGCAGTGTCTACAGAGTTTTGAAGGCTTTAAAAAAGCAGACCATAGTGGTTATTTGTGACAATTAATTCCCCAAGGCATTGGCAGCCTTCAGGCTGGCTACCCAGCCCCACAAAGTGCATTTCCTTTTCTTCTCAGAGCAGAGGTGCAGAGAAGTGGGAGTGCTGAGCCACCTACACTAGCTGGGAGACAGTGTGAAGGATTGCAGTGCTCTTTGGGCTTCTACTGCAGCCTGCACTGGTGGAAGTGGAAATTTGGTAGAGGTGTTTTGGTTGGGTTTTTCAGGGTTTATTTTTTGGGGGGGGATGGGATAGGACATGAGGACAGACAGTTTGAGATAGAAAGTGAAGGATGCCTGGTGTGCAGTGATAGAGACCTCCAGGTTTTACTTGTAGCCCTGGTAACAAATTGGTGGCTGACCTTCTGCAAATAGCTCAGCAGTTCTGAGCTGCTCTGACGCTTTCCCATTCAATGCAACAGCCTCAGAGATGCTCCTTGCTTTGCAAAGCACTCTGAGAGAGCCATAGGTTACCATTTAGTGTTCACAGAATTTACCTCAGAACCTGGAATTGGTGCTTGGCACAGCCATTTTCCTCTGAAGACTGCTAATCAGAGTGGGGTGGTTCTGGCCAGGCCTTCAGGGCAAAACAAGTCCTATCTTTCCTCTACCTGCCTGGAGGGTGATGAAAGTGAAGGAAATGGGATGGGGTTTACTCTGCTTAAGGCAAGTCTGTAATGTGCTGGAAAAACATGGCTCATTTTAGTCAGCAGCATTGCAGAGAACAGGGGGATGAAGGGTAACTAAGGGTAACATGGAGCATTTGGGATATTTGTAAAAATGTGAGATGGCTTTTCTTATTAAAAGAATGGTTGTGCATCATTAAAGGCATCCAAAGAGAAGTGGGAACATGCTTTGTGAATCAGGAGGAAGAGCAGTCCTTAGCAGTTGCTAATCTATTTATGTTCCAGTCATGCTCAGAGTGTGGCTTTGAGGTCTGCAGCTCTTGTAATTGCCTGGAATATGTCACTCTGCAGCAAGATTCATTGTTCTGGTCTCCCTGAGAGGAAGGCTGGGGTTTTTAGCTGTAGGACTTTGCTTTCAGTCGAGCAGAGAGACATTCCCGTGCATTGTTTTCCTGAAACACTATTAATTATGGCTCCCATTATAAGCACGTCACTTCCATGTGATCTAGGCAAAAATTGATGCATTTGGTGGGAGGCAGCCAAACCTTTATTTTGGGGATTATACATGAGGTTTAGGAGCCAAGTTTTGATCCCTGTTGATAGAAGTCCCTTAAACTTTGCAGAATCAGTAGGATGCTTTTTTGGTTCCCTGATTTCTCAAAGGGTCAGAGACTTAATTTTTTTCTTTCCTTTTTCTTTGCTTCTTGCTGCCAGGCTTTCTTTGCTATTCCCCAAGCAACGCTCAAAACATTTAGACATTAAGCTTCTCATTAAATTAGAGTGAAATCAGAGCTCTGTGCCTTGCAACAAAGATTTAGAGGGGCAAGATTCAGCAGGGATTGGACACGTTTTCGGGAAGCGATATAAGATGTAGCTTCAAAAGGTCTTCCAGCCCAACCCTCACCCCTGTTACTCTGCATGGGAACCTCTCCACTCTCTGCCTTCCCTTGAAGAGAAGTGAGTGCTTTTTTTTAATTATGAAAAATTCCTGTAGCTTTCTTTCAAGTCCCCAAGGTATTGTTGGCCGTGGGAACCCCTCGTATAGCTCCTATGGAAGTGGGAGCTTGGAGCATAGCCATGACACCTCCATGTAAGAAAGCACACCAGCTCAAGGCTAAGCTCTTCACTGCTGGTGGCACACCAGGTGGAAAAGCCAATGTTTTATTCTACAGATTTGTTTCCTTTGTGAATGACAAGCTATGCTGACTTTTCCTCTCTGGGGGCTCAGAGTGGAGTTGCTGCTCAGCTTCAACTAAATGTGAGATTTTTTTTTTTTGATCCAGATGCTCTTCCCTCTGCTTCTTCTCTAATGCATGGCTGGATCAAATCAATTATATGCTGAAGGGCTTCTTGAGTGGAGAGCAGTGAAGAAAATTGTTAATGTGACTGTCAGAAGGTAGGCTTGCCCCATGCTGGGCTGCTTTGGTGCTTCATAATCTGGAACTGTTCTTTCTTGTCTTACTCCAGAGTAAGCACTGCTGAGTTGGCTCAGGAAGTTCAAGTCCTCCTGGATTCACTGACGTCTGTTTGTAAAAGCTGAAAACTGCAGCGATTGCCCATGATGGATGTTTGGCTGAAGCTTTTTCAACAACACAGAAATGGCTCCATGAACCAGACTTTGTCCAAAATGTCATAGATGCTTGTCCCTGTAGCTTGTGAGGACGCGGTAGAAGCACTGGAGGTTTATAAGGTGTGCAGCTCACGCAATTACTACTCTGAAAGGGTTGTGGTCAACCCTCTTTTTACCTCCAAATTCAATTTCAGCCAAAAAAAACCCTAAAAGGATAAAGATGAAAATGGGTTTAAAAATTGGTCTGGACACGGACTAAATATGAAAAATTTTGTCTTGAATCTTTTTAATAGTAATCTAGAAAGATATACAGTATTTTCCAGACAAAAGATGAGGTTCTGATGCGTTTCTCTCCAAACTCAATCTCCAAACAATCTGAGAGTCTTGTGGTCACAAGAGAACAGAATGTTTAGATAGTTGATTGCAGTGTGAATAAAGAACTCTCAGGTTCTTCCATGGTGTCCTGGATTTGGTAAGAACTCTGAGCATGTTAAGTTTATTCCATTCACAATCAAATGAGATGAAATACTGCCCTGTCCTAAGAGAAAATCTATAAGTACAAGAATCTGTGCAAAAGAAATCAGGAAGCTGATCAGTCTTGTGCAAACTCTTTTGGTTTCTTGACCTTGTACAACTATGGCAAGAAAAAAAGCCTCTTGATGATTGCCCATGAAAGGCATTTAAATGTTTTTTGTTGCAAGCATGCAGGCTTATTTATAAGTACTGCTGTGGGTGACATCATCTGGTGACAGCAGGCCCTAGAGCTGAGTCCTCTCATCAGCTCTGAGTTCTTCTGTGTGACCCTGAGTTGGGGCTTATTTTTCTGGCATCAGTTTTGTCAAAGAATCCTGTTTCCATTCAGAAGTAGAAATAAGTAGCAGCTTCTTGTGGACTTCAGTTTCTCTTGACTTCACTCATCTTCAGTTTCCCTTTTTTTTGTTGTTGTTTTTTGACCTCCACAGATTTTTTCCCCATGTCTCTAATTTGAAATTACTACAGTTGGTTTTATTGCAGAGGGTAAAAACTTTATTCCTGCTGTCTAAACCTTTCCTGCATGAACTTTCTGGATGTTCTCAATGAGGGATTCACTAAGGGTAGTAGCTAATTAAGAGTGAAAAGGTGCAACTTCTGAGCACTTTGCCCAATTTCTAATTAGTTCTCATGCTGAACATGAAATACCACAGCCTACTAGCACCATCATGTCAAGTGCAGTACCAATGTGTAGAAACAGACAGTCTTTGCCTTTTGGTACTTCCTTTAAAAAAAAAAAAGTCATGGAGAAGAGCAGCAAAGCTGCACAAAAGATTTTGCTCTTGCTACAAAGTGGGGGAGGGTGCAGAAGAGGGAAGTGAGGGAAGTGCACTGCAGAGTGTTTCACCCAATCCAGTGTTTTTAAACCTGATTGGCCTTTTTAAAGAAGGATCAGAAATGTCCTTGCCTCATGGTGCTGCAGTTGGACAAGCAGCTTGTTGAGTTGTGTCCCTGTAGCTGTTCCGAGGGTGTTGCTGCCAGCAGGACAATGCCCTCTTTACCAGGTTCTGGGGAATTGCTGAAGGGATCCATCACTCCTGCTTTTCCTTCTCTTTCAATGGCATCTGGCTTGCCTTGGAGATGGAAAAGGTTAGTACATGGGAAAATCCTGAAGCAGGCTGTCAAGAGCCGTAACAGTGTGAGACAGTGAAAACCAGTTCTGAGATACTGTCAAGAGCCTGGGGAAGTTTTCTGGGAAAGGAATTGAAGCTGACCCAAGAGAAGTCTGGACTATTAAGTTAATTATCCTGTCATGAGGTTTTTGAAAGCAAAGATGGAGCTCTATTAGCATGCTGGCTTCATGGCAAGTGAGAGCTGGCTGGAGCCTGTTCATCTGAATGTATTTTTGGGATGAATTAGAGTCTAAAAGCCTGTGGGTTTTGCTGAAAAATGACATTTTGAAAGAAGCAAGTTGGCTGCTAGGATTCAGAATCACAACAGAGCCAAAATAAGCTTCATATTTCTTAACCTCCATGTCACTGTGAGGTCCAGATTATCCCAGGTGATATGCAAATGCACAAGGATGGAACACTGTGAGCTGCCAGGCTTTCATGGGAAGGGGGCAAAGGAAAATAAACCACAGTTGTCCCTTATGTAAATATATGGCAGGTATGAAAAAGACTGAGCTATTCAAACCTGATAACGTTTGTGAGGAAAGGCAATAAGAACAGGAAAAAGAGGCAGGGATATGAGTTAACTGAAAACTCAGACTGTGACTTCAGCATTTGGCACAAGTCAGCAGAATAAATAAAGCACGGAGATGCTGGGGGGCAGGGAAAGAGACGTGTCCAGAGCAGCACAAACAGCGAGTCTTGAGCCAGGGTACTGTGCATTGTGCTAGCAGGCATTGAGTTGTGTTTGTGGGAAAGCTGGATAGCAGCAAAACAGACTGAAGGATTTGGATACAAGCAACCAAAAGATTGTGCTCCAGTCATTTTTGTGCTCTGGTGGGGATCAGATGCAGCTCCAGGGGACTTCAAGGATGAATACAGACATAATGCTAGGAGAGAAACAGGCTTTCTTTTTATTAGAAAAGATGCAGATTAGATGAAATTGTGATTTATGTCATTCTGAGCATGTGGGGAGCTGGCATCTAGGGCTGAGAAACCAGAGTATTACAAAGGCTCAAGGAAAAAGGAACTGGATCCTGAGGGACTGCTTATTCTCTCCTGATACAAAATAATCATTAGGAAAGATAAACTTATTAAAATTAGGTAGTAAATCTAATTTTGGGCAGATTGTAGCCAACAGTGCTCAAGGTCTGTGTGAGCCCTTCATATCAGTGTGAATGGCCAATTAAGAGCATAAATGTCTCAGTTTCTCTGGTGTTGTACAGTAGCAGCTGCAGGTAGCTCAAACCAGAAAAGTGCCAAGCTTCCTCCAGCACCCATGTTCCTTTTCCAGATATTGCTGGCCTCTTCAGCTGGGAAAGGTTTTACATATCCTTGTCAAAAGCTGCTCTGAGTGTTGGTGAAGTTCTGCTTCGAGGGTGGTTGAACAAAGGCAAGGCAGCAGAGAGGGTTAAGCACGTGGGCAGATTCTGTACTGATCCAAAAGGTGAGGGAGAATACTGTGCTCAGCCTTACAGGGGCTCCTCTTCCATGTGGCTCCTGCCTCTTCCCTCAGTAAACCTGAGGGACCTCATTTCTTATAATTCTTTATTTTGTATGATTCAATCAGGGGTGAGTAGTTCCTGCCAAAGAAAGAAAACTACTTCATGGAGTAACTCTTTCTAGGCAGGAGAACCCCATGCAGATCAAATAACAGTCCAAAACAATTTCATTGTTCCACTTTTTGTTTAAAAAAGAAATTAAGTTTTTTGTTTACCACAGAGGACATCAAGGAGGATGCCTGATATCTACTTCTAGAGTGCCTGGAACTCCTTGTGAAAGTTTCCCTATCCTATATAATCTTGCACCAAGAACCTTTAGGGTAAAGCTTCTGAAGTTATGCCAGGATGCCTTGGTCTGCAGTTTTGTGAACATTCCTTATTTTCACAAGTGTTCAATTCAGAAATTGTAGTGCTACAGTGGTAGGTCATTGTGGCAGGGGGATGAACCTGAGTTTGGAGTTGTCATGATGCAAAGGTAACCGGGTGACTTGTTAGTGAAACTTTTAAAAAAAGAACATTAGAAACAAAAATGTGGCTAAAATTCTTATGATGGACAAAACCCTGTAAACTTATTGGATAACTTATCCACGCAGAATATATATTGACTACTGAATATTATGCTTTGGGTGTGTGTAGTTGGCTTATTATGTATCATAAACATATTTTAAATAAGGGATTTATAAAATTTAAGCAAGACTTATTTCCTGTTTGTATTTACTGACAGTTGTGTGTCTAGCTCTCATGGTTACTGTCAGAAATATAAAACTTCAAGACAGTTTTAAAGCCTAGGTTCATTAATTTGCTCAAATAAAGGTAGATATGAGGGATAATCTATAACTGAGATGTTTGAGAATTTGGAGGTCATTTTGCTTTGCTGCAGGGCTGTGCAAATGCTTGTCAGTTAAACTGCTTTGGGGTTTTTTTAACTCATTCTGGGCACCCAGCCAGCCTAACTTACAAAACTGCAATTATCATGATTGTTAGGAACAGTTCCACTCTTCCCTTGGATTTCTTCTGCCTTACTGCTTTTCTTCTTTGAGGAAGTCTTAAATTTTCCTGTCAGTTCTGAGGAGACCCCGCTTTTCCCCTTAGGGGTTCCCACAGAGACACAGAGTCGCAGAGGCCCTCCAGCTCCCTGATAATGTAATCCTATCAGAGGCAGCCACAAGCCAGAGCGTCACTCCACACGATCAAATCCCAGCCTACAAAGCCAGGTCTTGCTCCTGGGAAGCCCACAGCGCTCTGGGCTTTTAAATTTTACCGTTCAAAACCGAATTTGTAAATATATTTTGAATTTGAAGGCTGAGAGGCTTCGGCATTTGCACCATTCCACATTTCCAAGCGCCCTGTTTCCGTGCAGGTGGTCAGTGAGCCCTTCCAAGGTATTTGGATGCCCCTGCACAGAACACGGATCAAAGAGAAGGAGCTGCAGCGATGCTGGGCTGCGGGAGCCGCGGTCTGAGGGTGCCTGGGGCCGGGCAGCACTCACGGCACTCCTGCCTCTGGCCCCACACTCTCCACAAGGAATAAGCTTCTTCTTCTGCCTCTTCCTGGGCAGCTCCTATCCATGTCTGGGGTGTAGGTGTGGGTGGTTTGGTTATCAGGGAGAGGCCCCTGGAAGGGGCAGTCTCCCGCTGCTGCTGGGAGCTGGGATCTCGCTGCGAAATTCCTTGGTCTGCTGGGGAAGGGGGGCGAGTATGGAGCCTGAGCAGGGCAGCTCCCGGCTCTTTTCCCATCGGGTTTGCAGGGCCGAGCCGGCAGCAGTCCGGGCACGGCCCCTCCGCAGCTCCTCCGACAGAGCCCCGCTGTGCCCGACAGGAACAGCCATGTGGGAGCTCCTGAATCCCGGCATCATCCCTGTGGAGGGGCCGTGCCTCTGTCCTGCGGCACCCCCGGCTCTGGGGTGGGAATGCTCTGATTCTCCTTTGTTCCCCAGCGCTTTCAGTTTGAGGCAGGGGCCCGGAGGGAGAATCCAGCGCTTCTCTCACCCGTGCCCAGCCCTGCCGGGCTGCTGTGCCCAGCCGTAATGCACCCCTGGCTGCTGGGGCTGCAGCTCTGCTCAGGTTACAGCTGCTCTCCTTCGCCAGGATGAGCTTACAGGAGCTCTAGGAAAGTCAGAGATGGTGGTGTGTCAGGCTGTTGTGTAGTGCCGGCCAGGTACTGTCTGTCAGGGAACTTCCCGTGTTCAAAGCACCTTCCTGGGATACAAGACTCTGCTGAGGATTTCTGAAGTCTCGTTTATTTTCGGCCAACCAAACTCTGTTAGGAACTGCTGGGCAATTTTTATATGACTCATTTAATTATTTTGGATATATTAGAACTACAGACTGCTGTATTGCTTAGAATCACAGAGCATCCTGAGTTAGAAGGATCACACAGTCCAACCTCTGGCCCTGTGTAGGACATGCTAAGACTCTCACCATGTGCTTGAGAGCATTGTCCAAACGCTTCCTGAGCTCTGCCAGGCCTGGTGCAGTGGCCATGTCCCTGGGGAGCCTGATCCAGTGCCCAACCACCCTCTGGGGAAAGAATCTTTTTCTAATATCCAACCTAAACCCACAACTGCAGGCTGTTCCTTCAAGTCCTGTCCCAGCTCAGTGGCAAACTGTGGTTTCAATGCCTGTGTGTCCAGAACTGTCTAGAAGGAGATGTGCCACGTCTCTTGTTCAGTGAGTTTCATTCCCAAAGCATTAAGTTACCATGTGAGCATTGGGTGGAAGCATCCTGCTGTTAGGAAGTGCAGTGAGGGAGCTGAATGGCATTTAAAATGTAGGTTAGCCACAGACTTCCAGAAATGCCTCGCTTATTTTCAGGTTTTGAGGTATCTCATTAATATCATTCTTTCACACCTACTGCTTTTTCTTTTCCTCGTTGAAAACTGTTTTCAACCAATTATGTTTAAAATGTTTAATGTCTGTGAAAAATCTGTTTGCTGATCTAACCTGCTAAACCTGTAACAGAATGTAAAGGAATTGAATGGACGTGAAAAGCAGATTTGCCTTCATCTGAATGTGACCATGGTGGTATCCATTGTAGGGAAACCTGAAATGCAGACCCTGGGGCTGTATTTTTTTCAGGTATTAACTGCAGTAGCCTATCTTCCTGTGCCAGGACCTTCCAGAATGATCAGGGTTCTGAATTATTTTTTATTTTTAAGTGTTTATTCTGGGAGCAGATTGTGAGAGATTCCCAAATTTCTTGTTTTACATTGTTAGGATTAACAATTTGCAAGAAGCTTTTGAAGGCAAGGAACCAATTCGGCTGCTCCACTATTATAAATTACTTCAGATGATTATGATTCTAGGGCAAACTAAAGCTGTTCTTGTGAGCTGAAAGAAGTTATCCAAAATGTCCAAGAGATTATGGAATTGTTGCCCCTCGTTCCTCCACCAGAATGGCTGGTGTGTTTTAGTTTTCTTCAAGAAAATTGATGTCAAGACCTGACCTTTTTCTTTCTCTTCCCCTGGATGTGTGGACTTGTTTCATCTCCATCCAGAATGCAATTTTCTGCCAACAAGTAATTCCTTCAGAAATAATAACAAACAAAAGTGTAACTTCAATTATTCTTAGATATGGCATAATACGGTCTTCAGAAATCCATCTGTGGGTGTTACAGCCCAGCTCTTGAGATAACAGTTTAAATTGCAGAGCCTTATTTTGACATGATTGGCCCTGAGAAGCCTTTCAAAAAACCAAGGAGAAAAACTTCTACTGGCCACGGTGGCTTCCCTTTTTTTTCTTATTTTGATCCCCTTGATACAAGGAAGGGGTCATTCAGTTTAAGAACTCTCAGATTTGCAGTTTTAATTTTGTTAACTGCTATTTAGCTTCCAAAATAATGTTCCCAACATGTACATTTTGGGTTGATCAAGTTTCTAGCTTAAATCCCTACCCATCTTTCTGAGCATAAGGGCAGGACAGGCGGGTGTGTGTGTGTGTGTGTACAGTGGAGAGAAACAAAGAAATATGGGGCCATTACATTTTTTGACATTTGAACATGGAAAGAAAATGGTACTATTTTGTCATTTGCTTTACATCACATAGTGCAAGCATGATTTTTTTAGAAGTGTTTTGGTTATTCCTGCCATAGCAGGTGGTTTTAGGTTTGTTTTGGTTTTTTTAGTAATATTGTTTGGTTAAAGATCTCAGCCTACCCTTGGGCAAGCTCAGTGAATTCCAAGAACTTTGTAAGGAGCAGCATCTTATGTCACAAAAGTTGCTGCTGTCAGCAGCTGGTTTACTCAGCATGTGACTTTGGGGGTGGCCTCAGTGAGTGCCTTTTCCTACTGAAACAAACCATATAGTTTTGTCTGGCAGTCAGAATATTTTGCTGGAGATGGTTATGAGTCTTGGAAAGCACCACCTTGGAAATACGGGTTTATTAGATCATTATGAGTTGACTTCTCACCCTGCAGAGTTGCACAGTTGCTGCTCTACAGTGAATGTTTAGTTAGTTGTACCCAGAGCACGTGGTACAGGCGAGTTACAGTGGCTCTAAAGGCTCACACTCTCCACTCCTTGGGTAGTCCACGTGGTTCAGCTTCAGCATGACTGCAATGGCTGGGTTCACCTGCATTGATTGAGGCAGAATTTGGATCACAATGTTAAATTTCAAGGAGTTGCTGAGGCCAAAGCAATGTTTCGGGTGTAAGGCATGGATTTGTTTTGCTTAAGTATTGCAATCCTGTTTATCCTAGAGGAAATAAATTTCTTTTTCTTTGCATTAATAACTTTTCTTTATGTTTTTTCAAGGCAGGGTAAAAGATGACCCTTGTTTTACTGAAATGAGATGAGCTCACTCCTATGACTTAAGCTGTACTTAGGCGTGGTCTGGGTGACCTGGTATCATCCAGCAGAAGTTGGGTTCTCAAAGACTAAAACCTCCAGTGATCCAGAGCCTGATGCCCCTGCAGTCCAAGCCAGAGAGGAAGTTTGTGATCACGACTGGAGAGCTGGAAAATCAATGTAGGTTGGGGTTTGTTTCTTTTTGCAGCATGGCAGAAGCTGGAAGGAACCTCTGGTCCCACCCACCCCAGCTCAAGCTGGACCACCATGAGCTGTGTTCCCACGACCGTGCTCAGAAGTTTGAGAATCTCCAAAACTGGAGACCCCACAGCCTCTCTAGGCAACCTGTGCCCGTGCTCACATCAGCCACCAGCCTGACATATAAAGGAAGTGTTTCCTGCTGTTCAGAGGGAGCCTCCTGTGCTTCAGTGTGTGCCCACTGTTCCAGTGCTGTCACTGGCACCACTGGAAAGAGCCTGGCTCCATCCTCTTTGCACTGCCTGAGCCTTCCCTTCTCTGTGTTGTCCTTCCAGGAGAAATCAGGGTGGTTGAAGTCCCCCATGAGGACCAGGACCTGAGATTTAAAATCTGAGTTTAGACAGGTACTGATAATGTCCTCCAGACTGTGTGGAACAGGAATACATGCACCTGATGTTCTTGTCAACTGCAGCTCTTCCAGAACTGAGCCTAGTAAGAATGAGGACTTCAGGGAGAAGTGCTGCCACTCCTCCATTTCTTTCTGTAGCTCCTTTTATGTCTTACGCACAGTTTTTTTGGTGGTTTCTAATTCTGCTTATTTGTTGTATTTATCCCTGTGCAGGAGGGATGAGGAGGACCAGAGTTTTATCACCATCTTCTCATTTTGCATCACACTTCAGTATCTTCGCCCATTAAAGCGCTTTTCATCCTGTGAGTACCTCAAGAGATAATTATGTTTAGGGTTGGTTTGTTAGGAAGCTTGGTGCATGACTTCAGTCATATCCCCCCTGAGTAAGGAAAGGAAATGCAGAGGGCTGTGAGTGAAGTATTCTCTAGAAAAATCTGAGGGGCAGTAGAAGGCAGGACCATGATGTACCATACATATGCTCTCCTTCCAGATACTTCTTTCCTTGGAAAGGCAAACCCACCAGTGTCCCATCTCCAGTAGACCTGAGCTCCTGAGCTCCATGACTGAAGGTTGCCAACTCCGACTCTGTTGCAAGCTCTGTAACAGTCTCTGTTGACAGCTAGTGGCAGCTGCTTAGGATGGAAAATCATGTGGTAAGCTGTAATTGAGGCATTTCCTCCCTCCTACTCTCAAAAGCACACTTGTCATGTCCCAGATCAATGTGAAAGTGCCAGAACTTCCAGGAACAAACCCAGGTAAAGCATTGGCTCCATTTATTGAAGTAAGTTTTACCTGTCCATTTGGCAGAAATGTTTTGTTTGCTGCCTCATTCCCTAACAGGTCAAAGTCCTGTTTTATCCACTGTTTGGGTAAAGTTAAGCAATTTATAGCTCAGTACTGTGTGGTTTTTTTTCTATTCTTTCCAAGTATCCCTGACTTTAGGAAATTAATCCCACCTAAATAAGTAATTTAATTCACCTGAACATTTTTCCATTAGAATGATAATGCAGCTTCTGAATTACAGGGAAGTGTCTCTTGGTAGTGTTGTCAATCCAGCAGAGGACTTGCTCAGACGAACTGTTTCAAATCCCAGATTCGTGCAGATTAGGGAGTGCAAGCAGAGAAAAAATCTACAGGCAGGTTTAGATGTGCAGATTACCCCAAAATATTGTAGGTTACTTTACAAGGTTAAAACCTTGCTCTGAATTTTGCTTGAAGTAATACATCAGCAGAAGGTGGGCTTAAGTGCACACAGGTGGCTTTCAAACAGCTCCAAGTACCTTCAGCCCATGGGCCTCTGCTACTATTTGCTCATCAGGAGGAAAGTTCTATTCAGGAGGAAAGTTCTATTTACTTCCAAAAATAAATTTGAATGTGACAGAATTTCCATGGGAAAGTGGTTAGTGCAGTCCAGTGGCCAATGCTCATCATTGGTGGTGCCTGGGCTGTTGCCTATTTCAGAAAGAGAACTCAAACTTCATGGAAGGGACTCCTACACTGCATTATCAAGGCTCCTGTGCTACTTTTAAATTTCAGCACAAACACAGCCAGCTGCCTCACAGATTGTCTCTATGTTCCATAACTAATTAAGCAAATTGTGTAGTAGTGATTACAATCAGGATAATGGATAGTCGTGACAGGAGATGCAGGAGTCAGGAATGAACAAGGCTATAAAACTAGCCAAATTTTATATTCCAGTACCATTATTTCTAATTCTGCTAGCCATTGACTAGACACTGGCACCCAAACAGGAGATTTGCCTTCATACCTGAAGGAGGAAAACCAAGAAACTTTCTGTTAAAAAAATAAGTAAAAAAAAGCCCTATGGAAGTTCTCTTGGCAGTCATGTAGAAAGATACGGTTTCTAAGTTCTTGCATTACATGTATGTTTAACAATTTGTGCTGCTCCAAAATCTCCAAATTCACACTAGAATTAACACAGGAAACCCATTTTGAAGTACCACCACTTCTGGGAGGCTGTGACCCCAAATCTGGGGCTTTACAAGACATGCTGGCTGCAGAGTTTACATATGTCTGGGAGAACATCTGTGACTACGGTTGGATTCAGTCATCAAAGCCTAAAACTGATGCTTGAGGTTAGGTAATCTATGCAGTACTGCAAATTTATGTAAAACAGTACAAGCATCAGCAATGAATCAGGCTTGACAAAGACCTGTCTCTTCTGGGAAGAAAAGCCTTGAAAACAAAAACACTCTTTAAATCAATGTCTTAGGTCAGTTTTTATGATCGCTCAGGTTTTCTTGCTTTTTATTAGAGGTCTATAATGTTCCTGTCTTTGTTCTATTATGGCTTTGCAGAGACTGAACTAGACTTGACTGTACCCTTCACACACATCCAAAGATACTCACTGACCCATGCTGAACAGAATGGGACAGCTTTTTTCCTGAGGAAACACTATTCCTGTAGTCCAGTGTAGGGACAAACGGTGTGTACTATTTATGCATGAGAACATAATTTGTCAATAGTGTCAAGTCAGTTACTGACAGTGCAGAGGAAGTGGCCTGAATGACTTTTCCCAGTAAGGAACTTTAAAACAGTCAATAAATTATTCCCATTTTATCATGCAAACTGTAGGCAGCATAACAGCCTGACTGACAGCAACACAAAAAAATGAATTAAGTACAATTATTTTTTCAGGTGAACTGCCTGTACCTTCAACTGATTTAATTCTAAATGTCTTCACTGTAACAGTTCTTTCATGTTTAAAGAAAGCATAAATAATCCCCCCCAGCTAATGCATACATATATAACACTATGGGCTGAGAGGTGCTAGAAAAGCAATCTTTATACAAAATGGAGTAGAACTCTAAAAGGTTTAACATTACAGAACTCGTAGGTAAAGGTATCTTTTATTCTTCTTTTCACTAAAATCAAATTCAACCACGGAATTCTAACTTAACCTCCACTATTGTAAGGAAAACAGTCTTTAGGAGATTGCAAAAAAGCATTTACTGAACATTAGTTTGAACTCTAACAAAATAATTAAAAGCAGAATGACTCCCTATGTCTTCTTTCCCCATCTTTCTGTTAGAGAAAATTTACATAAAATTTACATCAATAAATTAATATTCAAGTTTTAATTTGAAGGAAATTAAGAGCTTTTTAAACAATATAAAACAAATATTAAAGCCTCTAAGTTACAAGTTTTCTTTCAGCAACTTCAAAACTAGAATGGAAGTGTCTTCAAAAAAGACAACTCTGTGAGAGAACCACATTTAAAATGTGTTAAGAAATATTAGTTTTATTTAACCAGTTTTCACAGCTGAATATTTATTCTATAAAAACTTTACAGATTGTACAGTTTATATATAGTTCAAACTACTAGAACAAAGAAGTAGGTCCCACAGATGCAAAAATACTGTACCAATTCAAGGTAAAGGCAGATTTACACACTGTACAGCTCTCCACTGGGAAGGGGAGGTGGGTCAGTTCCAAGTAAAAAGTTCAAAACTGTACAAAAATAAGGTTTGATTTCATTTTCATTCTTCATAATACATTCAATAAGATTGCAAGCACAGATACCCAAGTAATAGATATCTGCAGTCAGGAATCAATAACCACTCCTGAAAGGAATGCAAAATAGGTCTATTTACACAGGGCACTGTTTTACACCATACTGCATATAGTGTATATTTCAAATAATAAAAAAGCATAGACAAAGAACATTAAACATCTAATATAAGGTAGTTTTTTTTTTAAAGAGTTTTTTTTTTTTACTTAATAGTGTGCCAAAAGAATTTTAACTTATTAAATAATATATTCTAAGTGAACCTAAAATTTATGAACATAAAATGCATTTTTGGTGTAATACATCAGTTAAACCAGCAAATAGGAAAAAAGAACCAAAAACAAAACCCAAACTGTATATAAAGTAGTATTTTCACCCAGCAACAGGAGCACTTATGTAGTTATTTAAAAAAAACCAAAATAAACAAACAAAAAACCCCAAACAAACAAAAAAATAACCCAGAGAGGCTTTTTAAAAACCCATTAAAACTAACTTATAACTTAGGATATTCATACATAAGATATTCAGTGATTCACTAATACTGCAAAACAAGCTTTTTGTGTTGTTTTTTTCTTTTGTTTTCCTTCCTTTCCCCTTCCATTTCCCTCTGGCTCTCCGTCATTCCCTTTCCCTAAGAGACAGTGGTTTCTTCATGCTGTCTGGGTAAGAATCAGACATACTCCTGCCCCTTCCTCCCACCCCTCTATACCTCCCCCCCAAAAAATAAGAGTGTTTCCTTAGCATTCATCCTGAGCACACTCTTTTTCTGGGGATATGTGTGATTTAAGCATAATAGGGTTTATGTACCCCAAAGTTTCAGAATGTTCCATTACTTGAGGTATTTCAACCTTCTTCTGAGACAATACCTTTTCTCTAAGCTGACTCATTGGGCAGAGAAAGCAAGGGCTGGCTAATACCCGTTTCAATTCTGTATTCTCATGAAAAAGAAAAGCATTACTCCAGACTTCCCTGCCACACAGAAAATAATGCAACACCATTCACTTTTTAATTAATTCTCTATTTGATACAGTACTAGCCAAAGATAACAAAAACTAGAGCTTTTAAAGAGATGTTTGGTAGTGCACTCTATAATTTTTAACCTAGTGTGTGTGTGTGTGTGTCTACATACACACTCTCACACATATTACATTTATATCCATATATATATATAAATATATATATATATATATATATAAAAGACATATATAGATATATGCACACACATACACTTGTGTGTGTATACATCTGCACGTAACAATCAGGGAGAAAGGAGTTTTGTTCAAATTTAAGAGATACAGTACTTTTAAACCCCTTGACAATATAAGGGGAGGGGGGTGTGTGTCCACTCCTGTTCCCAAGCTGAGCAAGGGGTTAGTTTATATAAGGGTTTTTTAAATGGGCTTATTTTGCTTGCCCTGATGTCCAAGAAATACAATTCCAGTGTCACGGGCATCTCATCAGAATTCATCAATTCTGTTCTGCAGATATTTTAACATTGAGTCCATCCCTTGTGCTGAGCCCCAGATTTTCTTCAAAACTTCACACTCCTTTTCATTTGCTTGTTCCAAGTCCACCTTCATGATGTTACGTACTAAAGCTTTGGATTCTTCAAGTACCTGGGCCAAAATTAAAAAAGGGGGAGTTGGGTTAGTACTGCCTGAGAACTGAGCAGCCCATGTGCTTCTATGAGCATATAACAGATTTATGTGGACAAATGCTGGAGCTGATTATCAGCTCAAGCTTATCAATTCATTACTATGACAGTAAGAAATGTTGCACATGGTCATCTTCCTTGTGGCACAAAATTTCCTTTGCCTTATACTAGCACAATTTAAAAGTGCACAAAAGTGTGAAAATAATGAAAATCATAAAATAACTATGAAAAAAAATATATATGGCTTTGTAACTAAAGGAAATAGAATTGAAGGCTAATCATAACACTATTATCCTAAACCTCTCTAATAAGTGGCCAGATCTTGATTTCTTCAGCACTTCAAATACACTGAAAAAAATCTCATTTGTTTTCTTCTGTTTAGAAAATGAAGAATTTGCTTTTAAAATACAAAATTTCAAATGCATAGAACAGTTAATTTGTACTGCATCTTTACTTGTAAGAAAGTTAAAATTATCACTATTTGATGCCATCTTGTGCAACTGCCAATAGCACACACAACCACTACGTGTTACTCATAAAACAAAGTCCAGCACAACGTCAAAGACTGTATTTATTTCCTTGGTAATTTAAATTAGAACTCAACCTAACTCAAGATTTCTGTGTTTCTGTGCCCATGTTAGGGCAACTATTTATACTGTTGATTAGAGTAAGTTGGACTTCAGCAACTATGTTAATACCAAATTACATTATAAAAATCCAATGCTGGTTTATGTTCCTTATCAAATGCCACAGTACACTGTAGTTAAGAAGAATTAGATGGAAACTTTAAAAAGAATCCTAAAAAAACCCAAACCAAAAAGATACATTAAAATCTGTCAAAAAACATTGCTGTATTATAGTGCAGTCCTTGTTTCATGAAACGACTTTTTTTTTTTCCCCCAGGACAAGAAGATGCAGTCCAGTACGACTTAGATTAATTCTTATTCATCTAATCATAAAAATACAAGAAGATAAAGGAAACTTACAACTGAATTACATGTGACAAGTTCTTTAATTCGAACCATTACTTCCTGTGTGAATGTTCCTGGCCAGAACACTTGGGAGACGAGTCCTTTGGCACAAGCTTCCTGCGCCGTCAACTTCCTTCCACTGAACAACATTTCATTGGCCTGAAGGGATAAAAAGTTACTTCTGGTATGAAATGTAATGAGACAAAACTCATCAAAGGAAAAATGTTCAAAACAAATAAGAAAAATGCCTGCACTGTTTGAAATAGTTTTATTACAGCTCTTCCAGGTTTTAATTTAAAAAAGAAAAATACTGGCCTACAGCTGGCTGGTCCGTGTTGTTGACCAGGACTAGGTCAGCAGTTACTGAAATGTGGACGTCTATGATTAATGGTTAAATGTGAAAATGTCTTCTGTCATTTCCTGGCTGTGAATGTTTGTTAGCTCTGGCTTTCTTGCAGTATTGCTGACTTGGTGATCTGTGTATGTGGGAATAGGTTATAATGCCTGGCAAATCTGTAAAACAGCAATGAATACATCGGCTTGCCCTTTATAATGATGTATTCCAATTTCTGACTAAATTCATAGAAAATAAACATTCACATTTTCTTTGAGTCCAATACTGAAATGATAAATCCTTTAAGTATGTGATACAGCAGTCTTATTAAAAAACCCCAGTATTTAAAAGATCTTGCATATGGTTTAAGGTACAGAGTACTTCTACCTTCTATGCAACAAGATACTCTCCCTAGTTCTGTAAATGTTTTTGATTTGTAATTATCATGCACTTTACTATTTATCAATTTCCCCATTAAAGTTCTGTCCTACAGCCACTTGAATTCTAGCTTTAGTGAAGCTTTTTATACAGTTTGCAGTGACATTTACATGGAAACAGGCAGTGGAAATTAAAAAGTCAGAGTATTAGTTAACCTCAAAAAAAATCAGTGTTATTGTTTCATAATGACTTATTTCCACTGAAAAATATGACAAACCCATTACTGGATTCTTGAAATACAGGAAATAAGGCTGTTCTAAAACACAAACCTGACAGGTGTAACACTTCTGAGGGAAAAATACTGAGGTTTTTAAAGTTTTCCAATGGTGGAACTTTTGGTAATTATTTCAGCAACTTTCAGTTAAGGCTCTCAAATAATTAATTATTAACCTAATAAATAATATTTATTTGCTATGCTACCATGTTCCTAGTATTGCATTTTACACATGAAGCAATTAGGAAACTCTGCAGTCTCTTATTTGTTCCTTTGTAATGAAATACAAAGTCTGGGCTCTACTGGCATTTTACTTCCTGACTGCCAGTCCATTAGGAATGCAAGAAAAAAACCCAGCCAGTTTCCTAGCATATTTTACTTTGATTTTACCATCAGCACATCTCTCACAGTTACTATGGAAAGCTGTGATTCACATATATTAGTTGATAAAAACCCAAATCTCTTGCACTATGATTGAGTTCTATACCCTATAGTTCTGCCTTCTGTGAACACAGTATCAAATATACAAGGTTCATTAACCATTCCTTCTCATTTTCCAGAATGTATGTGAATAATAATAACCTGAAATACTAGATAAAAATCAGAGATGTATACACGGTTGTCTAAAAAGGGAATCCTTTTTCCTACACAGTTGGGGAAAAATTAGTCTTCCAAAATAATTAAGAAACCACTTAACATTTCTATGAAAGATCAAAATGTGAAGTCCATCTAACTAATAGTTATGACAGGCAAGCATTTAAGCCAGGTGGTCAGGTCTACATATTCTTCACATGTATCTTTGCAAGGATAAAAATGAATGCTAGACAACCTTTTTTCCCCCTGAAACTTTAGTTGCAACTGCTGAGTTCTCCTGAAACATGAAACACCATAAGTAAAAATGGTGCAGTTATCTTATTTCTGCCAGCTGTAACACATACTAGCATAAAATCTCACAAGAAATGAGCATTCCCATTGATGTTCTCACTTGGCAGGTTTTGGAGAGAAATATCTTGCTCTGGCATCTTCACTTTTATCTATATACAACATCTGCTGGAGACCAACTGCTAAACAAGCTTTAATAATAATCATGCCTTGTACCTGCTGTAAAAATTTACTCACTTGGTGGTTACTTTCCAAGAAATATACTACAGCCATAGAAATGAGTGTGACAAAAATATTTCACCAAGATTCTCATTAGCAACCTTCATTTTCTACCCTGAGTAGAAAATGTCTCCTTCCACAGAGGAACTTCACTTGAACCTCTGGACTCTCTTCCAGTGAAGGCTTTGAGGCTCACCAGGGTCCTTCTATGCAAGGCCACAGGCACCAGGGGCCATGGAGCACCTCAGCTCTCCTGCACAATGATCAGGAGGCAGCTGGCCTCTGAGCCACCCCAGATCCTGTGGCTGTGATAAGGACTCCAGGCGCTATGGACCTGTGTTTCCCTCAGGACTGACAGAAAAGCTAAGACATCCTGCCAAATGTGCTGGGGCCTGGCAGGGAGGGAGACTCAGTGTGTAATGTGTGATCACACAGCTCCTGGGCTTCATAGCTAGGACCTGACAACCAGAGCAAGAGCTCCATGGCAGATTCATAATATTATCTCCCCATACAGACATCACCTTAATGTCTATTACAGATTATTTTCAAAACTCAAAGGCCAAGTTTAGGGGCGCTTCTAAAATTCTTGGTAATTCTTAGACAGTATCAGTTTTGAAGGTCTGGGCTTCAAATTTCCTGGAATAAATCCATGGTTGAAAACGGGGAAAAAAAATTCCCCATCCATGACAGACCTGCTCACACACTGAAGGTGACTGACCCCACAGGGAAGGTATTTCCAGGAATCTTGCAATGGAACACTTTTACATAGCTGCTGCTAACAACATTGCATTTTAAGACTGACTCACAAGAGTTATGGGTGGTACTAGTCCTGCTGAATTGATACATTTGCAGAAAATGTTATGATGCATACAGAGGCCTTAATTTTTTGCTTTGTATATTTTTTCCCCTGAATGTTTTGCATTTCACTCATAACAGCTTCCTGTTGACTTCTCTCTCTCTGTTTTACAGACAAAAAACATGCTTCTATATCCAAGTCTTCACTATGGATTCTGAACATATTTCATGAAATGTGCTGAGTAAAGTTCAGCTTTGTCCCATCGAGACACTGCTTTACTGCAGAGTCAAGGATAGTATAAAAACAGCAGATTTTCTTCCCTTTTTGCACTGATCATTTTGGAATTGTTACCACTGGAAGCTTTCAACTAAAATCTTTACATTTAAGAATGCGAGCATTCACAAACACACATGAAAGAGTGCACTAGGGAAGAGCTTTTGTTTTTTGTACAACTTCTAAAGAAATGAAAAGTAACAACCACAAGTCTTTAAAGGACGAGGATGTATGGAATGGATGGATGAATGGATGGATGGCCAAATAAAAAGGGAAAGGAACAATCAGTAATTTGAAACGTGCTAAGATATTAAAGATACTCTTAAAACTGTTAATCTATTTCAGTTACCTTTTCTGTTCTCTTCTAATAACTAAATCCAAATATGACACAAATAGCTATTAGATCTTTTAGAACTGGTGTTTTATTATATATATATATATTTTAAATCAATAAATACCTAGAGGGAAAAAATGGCTTTTATAACAAACAGTGATTTTGGAAAACAGGTAGCCACAAGCACTTGTTTCATACTGTCCAAACTGGAATAGGACGAAGGTCTAATTTTCAAAGAACACATCATGAAAGAACACTAAGCAAACATGAAAATAACATAGGTTGGAGATTCTTAAATAGTTTTTTGTTAGGAGTGCATGGAAGCTGAAATAGTTATTTTGCATAGTGGGATAAGACTGCTCCTGGCTGGTGTCACAGTGCTCTGCTGTGCAGTGACACCGAGTGCCACACCGGTGCTGTGCTGAATGCAAGACGCCTGTGGCTGGACCCCAGGAGGCAGCAGCAGGGGAGGTGTGTCTTGGTACACAGGCCATGACCCTTCTGACACCATCTGGGTCAAAGGTGGAATTAAATCCCATGCCTGCTTTCTGTTTTGTGCGTGCAGGTGAAGAGTAAGCTGTAAGAACGTGGAGCAGAAAAGCTATAAAGGGTGGCTTCTCATGAAAGGTTTTCATGAGAGAAAGAAAAAAATTAAGAAAAAGACAACACAGAAAGGCAAAAAGTCTTGAAATCACACTGGATAAATTATCTCAACTGAATTGTGAAGCTGTCAGCCCCTACCCTGCAAGCTACTTACAGAAGCCAGGCCCATAATCCGAGGGAATGTAAGGGATGAACATCCATCTGGACTTTGTCCAAAAGTAGTGTATGGTGTCTGAAACCAGGCCTTCTCGTTGGCCCAGACCACGTCACACAGAGGCAATATAGATGCTCCAAGTCCAATGGCTGGGCCATTTACTGCTACAATGATAGGCTTCTTAAACTGAATAAAAGTATTCACAAAATTCCTGAAGAGAAACAGAAACATGCGCTCACTACATATACTGAGAGTGTAAAATATAACGGCCCTTGAAAACTGCATAATAATTCATCTTCACAGTAACATCACTTTCAAACCCAACCTGATAACCTTCCACAATGAGGTGGTTATTTGATGGATGAGGGGAGAGAGGTGGATATTGTCTACACAGAGTTCAGAGAGAGGATTTCAGCATGGTCTCTCATAAGAGTTTCAGAGTCACGCTGTTGATATATGAGCTGGATGAGCAGACAGCGAGGTGGACTGGACAATGTGGGAATGGCTGGCCCGGAGGTTGGTGCCTCATGGCACAGGCCAGTGATTTAAGAGTTGCACCCCACGGGGTCAGTGATGGGTCCAGCACTGCTCAACAGCTTTGCTAATGATTTAGTTGATGGGGAAGAGCACATCCTCAGCAAGTTTGCTCAGGATACAAAAGCAGGCTGGTACACCAGAGGATTGTGCTGCCATCCAGAGGGACCTCAACAGGCTGGAGAAATGAGCTGACAGGAACTTCCTAAAACTCAACAAGGGAAGGGCAAAGCATTGTGCCTGGAGAGAAACAACCCCAGGATCAATGTATGCTGGAAGACAAGCTGGAAAGCAGCTTGGTAGAAACTGAGCCAGGGTTTCCAGTGGATACCAAGTTGAACTCGAGTCAGCAGTGTGTCAGTGCTATCCTGCAATGCTTTAGGAGGAATGTTGTCTGGAGTGGGCAGGAGTTGATCCTGCCCCTCTGCTCAGCGCCAGTGTCATTACAGGCTTCCCAGTGAAAGGGAGACTCCAGATGGTCTAGCAAAGGGGCATCAGGGTGACCCAGGGACTCAGTGAGCTGGGCATGTTCAGGCTGGAGAAGAGAAGGCTCAGGGGATGTCAAAGTGTAACTGAAACACGGGATGTTCCCTCTGAACAGCAGGAAATGTTTTCTTACACTGAGGATGACCAAACAGGCAGCCAACAAGGTCATGGATTCACAGTCTTGGGAGATTTAAAAAAGCCCAGGAAATGGGGAACCTGGCCAACCTGCTCTAGGTGACCTTGCTTGGGCAGGTTGAACAAGACGACCTGCAAATGTTGCTTCCAACCTCAACCATTTTCTGGTTCTGTAGAAGCCTACCACTGCTCCCAGCCCAACCCATCACAGTAGTTGGGCAGGTGCAGATTTAACACCCCTCTCCAAGCATCAGCTGATACAGCACTTTGGTACATCCATGTGTCCCACAGCTCCCAGATAAAGCTGCAGCCTTTCCACACCTCTGGGTGACACAGCTGTGGCACAGTCCTGCTTGGTCCTCACTGTATTCATGTATGGCATTAGCATAAGGTATTTACCTCTGTTTTTAGTTGACAGTAATAAGGTACAAATGAAGATGGCCAAAGCATTATTGGTCTTCCTTGAGGAACTCTTCTTAACAAATAAATCTGCTTTTTAAAACTATGAACATTAATAGTAGAGCTCTATTATCCCATACCACACATCTGTAAACTTCCCCATCTCCCTTCTTTTGGTCAGTAATAATGGTTTGGGTACTACTCTATTAGGTGACATATGCATATTCTCATCCTCATTGACAACAAAAAATGACAATTCATTCCAGTACCCACAAAATATGGATGCTTCTCTGTTCTCAAACAGTAATGCCTCCAAGAGCTTCTTAAAAAGAAAAATACATACACAGGTAATTTTGAAGTTTTCTCCCTGTGTTACATATTTTTGTATTTCTGCAAAACAGAACAATTTTACTGTATTGCATTCAGCACTAAAGGTTATCACACTCCTTAACTCATTCTAGTGAACTGAAATAGCTAAATGCAAAAAACCCAGATCTAAACCTGGAACCACCTCATGCATCATACAAACATCCCATCCAGAGACTTAAGATAATAATCATGTCTGAATATCCCAGAGAGGACCATCTCTAGAATATACATGAAAAATACCTTATTTGAAAGGGAGGGTGTGTGTTTGTAAGCCTTTTAAGTCATCTTTGCCCATTTTATTAACGATGAATATTAAGTGAAAAAACAGGTTTCTGGAAGGGCCCCAATTAAAATAGTGATAGAAGCGCAGTGCTAAGAGCTTCTGGCCATAAGTGAAGTCACTGCATAAGCAACTTTTACATGAGATGACTGAAGAATTTCCTCTGATAAAAATAACTATAATCATTTTTACGAACTAACTGTGCCTCCAATGAAACAGGCTTTACATGTCCATGGCCTTTTTTTAGAAACATGACCATTGATAACAATAACAGAAGAAGGGCTCTGAAAGAATATAGATACTCTGGAAGAATGCAAGAGACCAGGATCTCAAAACCAGTGCTGAAATGTACTTGTTTGTATTGTTAAAATGTGTCTCCAAGATCCATACTTTTTTCCATGTATTTTCTTCTACTTGGTAATAGTTCAGATCAATTTGTTTAAATGTTAGGTTTGGTACTTAGCATTAGGATGATGATCACCAGTATTAATCCACTTCTCTAAAATATCCATCATTCCATTTCTCTGAATGTACTATATCAATTTACTCATTTAATGCAAATCTTGATTTTTGGTGTATTAAATTTGTTTTTTGGAAACCCTATGGCTATTGAAGTATTTTAATATTGGTTTTAACTGGAGGAGTATTGCAAGACTCCCAGTTTTCACAGTTAAAATTTAAAATTAAAAATGCATTAGATGACAACCCAAATAGAAAAGGACAGGAAGCATAAAGAAGTGCTGCACGCTATAATGTAACAGGTGAATGTCTGAGATCTTTTTGAATTAAAGGCTTCTGAAATAAAGATAGAACAAATCAGGCCACATGCTGAACAATACCCATCAGATGACTGAAGATAGCCATACATACCTAATAGCTTCTGCCATCTTAGTGCTTTCCTTTTTTCTATCATCCGTTAAACGTCGTATAAAATAAATAAAATCAAGACCACAGCAGAAAATGCTACCAACTGCACTGAACAGCACAAGTTTACTGTCATCTGCAGCTGCTGTGTTCAGTGCACTTTGGACTTCCTTCATTACCTGGAAAATAAAAATTTCATAGGAATCATTTTAATCCATCATTACAAAGTAGCATGCTGTTCTCTTCCCTTCCTCCCCCTATGAGACCTCTCAACATCTTTAATTTTTCCTTAGGATCCACTCAACCATCTTAGTAGAAAAGTTAACTTTCCTCATTATCCAAAAAAAGGGAAGTTAATGTATTAGAAGCTTTGCATTTCAAAAATGTAATTAGATTAAGATAATTAAATCATTAAGGAAAGATCTACTAGGTGTTATCTGTAACTAAAGCACTCATTCAGCATTTCTGTAATTTGGACAGCAGATGGCATATGCAACCAGTACAGAAAAAAAAAGAACCTTAATTGAGGCTAAAGCTTTTTTCAAGTTGCACTTTGTAAAGCACTGCTCATCTCATAAAAGACAGTACACATCAACATGGTCAGGCAACAGTTTTGAAATGCAAGTGACTCACACATAAGAGTCAAGTGTACGTATAACTTGCAAGTAAGAACCTGTATCGTGTTTTGTGTACATTTGTGCCTGAATAACAAGCAGAAACGAGGCAAGCACTTCAAATTCCCTTCCCCTCCCAAAATCAGAATTGTTCTGACCTCTGGATTTAATGAATTATTTTCAGACGATTTTGTTGACAGCAAAATGTGTGTGAATCCATCTTGTTTCCTGACAACAATGTCTCTGTACCGGTATGCGCTCTCCGTTTGTCTCACGCTGAAACGTAGCCTTTTATCAAAGGGCTGATCTCTCCTGTCATCAATAAACCTTCGTTTGCTGGCTGTCACTCCTGTTACAGATGTCTGGATGTTGGTTGTACCATTGGCTGCTAATGCTTCCATAAAGGTGGGTGTACCTGGAAAGAGTTTAAACAAGTACAATTACATTTGAGTAGCTCACCCATCTCAAAATCCCTACTAGCATGAAAACATGCAACTCATATTAAGAACACACAGTAAATATGAAATTCAGTTTCCTGGAAGTTATTGAAAGAGACACTGCGAACAGAGCAAAATTGAAGTGACAAAGGGATTCAAGAAATTAATTTAACCATTTTGAGAATATACAATTACAATAAGTCAAACAGACCAATTGTCATACACTTCTTTTTAGAAGGGGAGAAATGTGGATTTAACCTAATATCAATGCACATCAGTATGTTAATGGTCTGCTTTCTCCCTTTCCAACATTTTAAAATCATTTAACAGCATCAACATTGCTAAGAGAAAGCAAAAGCCTTTTGTTTCAATCAGAAGTTATTATAAAGAAAAAGACGCTTAGAATAAACCAAGGAATTTGATTGACAAGATCATAAAAAGAAGAATGGTTTTAAAAGAAAAATGGAAACGAAGAAACGCACACTATATTTCTTTGAGAGGAGCACAAGACGCATGAAGAGATGCATATTTTAATGGATTCATAGACAATGAGATCTTTCTCATGTTAAACATTTTTTGCTACTGGAATTGGCAAATAGACAATTAAGTTTTGTTGGTCTTGTTCCCAACCCCTTACACAGAGGGAGTTTGAAGGCATGCAAGTAAACAGGCCATTCCTCATGTCACAGAAGGGACAGGTTTTTCCTCCAGTGCCCATTAAAAACATAATATCAAATAAGTACCATTCATTAGAGAAAATATGTGAACATACTGGATCTATAATGCCTCTGCATGTTTAGGTCTCCATGCAAAACTCCCCCAAATTTGTCATACTAAAGTAATGGAGTGTGCATAAGACAGGGGGGTTAAAAATATTGGGAAAGTATCTTAAGAGACCAAGACAGTAAAGTTGTGAAAGACTTTTCCTGAGAATTGAGCTCTGAGACTAAAATCTTCTGGGAAGCCACTGCCCTTATCTCACTAACAGGTACTTCAGAACATCATGCATATGATGTCTTAACAAGCAGAGTTAAACCATGTATAAGTAAATTATTAATTATATGTTATTGTAATTTGTAATTACCTTTCTGAATAAGTTATATTTTTAAATTAAATTATTTCAAATTTTGTTTTACCTACAACATACTTCAAACACTTGTGCATCCAATGAAGACATTTAAGAGGCTCACTTAAGTAACTGGAACATCCAATATCTTGATATTTCCACTGTATTCAAGTACTGTTTACCTGGACTTATATGATGTATGAGAGAGATGATAAGAAAAGAGACTAAATTTAATTAAAATTTAGAACATTATACATTTTCCTTCTGATATTCCAGAAATTGTCTCTGGATATAAATGAAGTTTTTATATCAAATATTTAAAAAATACTTTATAATAAATACATTATGATTAATTAGGCAAGTTGTCTAAGGATCTATACAATAATAAGATTTTATTCTATTTTCAAGGTCTGTTGTTGTATTAGTGATTTACTCCTCTTACCATCTCACATTTTGTGAAGAAGTTAAAGACAATAAAGACAATTCAGAATTTTTTAGTTGTTTAATGTGAAGAGTAAGAAACTGGATTCAGTTTGAGATCAGTTTCAGAGACATAGATGAACAAAATGAAATGGAAGATCAGTATTTTGTATTGACACAAAAATTTCACATTCATTCCCAAATTTTCCATGACTTATAAAATTCCATTTGATTTCATTTCACCAGAATAAATAAAAATTTGGTGTATACTAAATATGAATTTGATGAGGAATGTGTTCAACTTTTTTGAAACCATATTATGGCAATTACATTCCTTTAAAAGAATTCTCTTGAAAGGGAATTTGCAGGAACACCAATGTTGCCCCATATTTCATTAGGAACACAAGACAAAATGGTATCACTGGCTTGGTTTTCTATAGGAAATGTAAATTAAAACAACTGAAATCACTTCTGATTTTTAAACCCTGATCAAAGTTTTTTAAGTCTTTTGTCCTAGCCATAGTGAAAAATGTGGAGAATTGGGAGAGCAGGATAGACTAGACCAAGCCAAAACAAGGAGTCAGTAAAATTGTGCAAGACCTTTGAGCTTGTATTTCCCCAGGACTCATTCTTACAAAGATATACTCAAATACCAGAAAATTACTTTTGAGATGCAAGAGACAAGATTAGATACTTTGGGAGACAAAACTTTTGGCAAGAAAGATGAAGATGTAAACACCACATGCCAATTTTCATGCTTATTGAACTGGCAAGAGACCTCCAGATTTTTTATACAAACCCTGTCTACACTTATCAATAGTTGGGAGTTTCAAACCACAAGCAAGGGACAGCTGCAATTCTGGAAGAGGAAGGAGTCTCCTCTTTCCAGTCATGTAAACACACTTCCAGGATACTTGGACTGGAATAAAAAAAATCTGTCAGCTTTAAAAACTGTAATTCTGCACAGGGAGACTCGGCCAGCCAGTACAAATCAGAATATGGCACAGAAAGGTTTAAAACATGCTTGTTAATGTTTGTCATTACTGATGGAAGTTTGGGACCCTGTATACCTGACAGCACAGGGAGCTCTTTCTCTTGGCATTTGGTCCTTGGAAGCAAAGGGACAACTCAGAGACATAAAGCAGTATTTCATTTTGTAAGTATACAGGCAAAGGTGGTTTTGCTGCTCAGTCTTGAGCACATGGTACAGCAAAGAGGGATGAAAATAAAAAAGTTCAGTTGAGAGTTAGCTGTATTGACAGAGTTTTCCTTACATGAAAACTTTACATGAAGGTGACTTATCTTCAGGATAATTACAGCTGTATTTTAGTATTTTAAAACAGAGTTTTGTAAAAAACCAAAAGCAGTTCTTAATTTTAAGACATTAATAGAGACAGCATGACAAAGATAAAACACCATGGCCCTTTCAAACTGAGCTTCCAAAAATAAGTAAGGACTTGGAAAAAAAGGCAGTTTACCCTGGATATTGTCAACTAATCAAGAACTGTTTCTTTAAAATGTAAACAAACAGCTTATAGTTATATAAACACCTTTCCACCTGCAGATTGTTAACAATGTGATCTCAGAGCTGAAGACAGTAGTACTACTGGACAAAGCCAAAGCTTCACTACACAGATACAAAAGGAAGTTAAGGAGCACTTTGTTCTGCAGATGTTGACCAAAACCTGGTAACAGTCAGCAATTTCATGCAACTGCCTTTGGAGGGGAAAAAAACTAAAGCTATGAGCAACAGATCAGAAAGGAACTGGTCTTATCCAAAGGAAGACAGACACAAAATACCAGTTTTGGGAAAGGGGCAGAACAAAGGTGTTTTTGTTAAAAACACAAGTTACACTCACTTTACAACAATCCAAAATTAAAATCCCAAGCACCTCTAAGATATTCATGCCTCACTGCTACTGAGAAGTTCAGTTTGGCTTACATATCAAACCTTGAATACAAACAGTCCCCTCCTTGCAACAATACTGGGGATACATCCAAAGAGATGGTCTAAAACCAGCCAAGCTTCTTTTGCACACTTTCTTTTGGGTACATATGTGCTGGTTCTCTTAATTCAAGGTTTGACTGACAGAGTATGCCGTCTCTGAAAGCTTAGCATACATAGATGCCTAAGGAACAAGCACTAGAACATGAGATGTGTGAAATACTGAATATTTTCTTCAACTCCAGCCACCAAAAACTTAGCAATTACTAAATTTGCATGCCCAGGATCATAAGCTGCATCAAACCCCATGTATTTAAATTCATCTTCTCCACGGGATTGTCCAATTTATTTTTGAAACCACTATGGGTTTGTCTTCCAAAGCAGCTCTTGGCAGCAAGTTCTGGAACATACATGTTAAGTTTCATCATTCCCTTCATCAGAGTCCTTCTCCAGATTGACTAGCCCCAGTCTTATTTCCCTTTTCTTCTTCCAGAAGCCAGTCCAAGCATGCCATTCTTCTCCATGCTTCTTCCTCTTCTATTAACTCTTGGAACAGAGCCCAAAATGGGACACAATATTCAATATGGTTGTTTGTTTTTTTTTTAAACTACCACCAAACAGATGCTTGCAGAAAACTATCCAAATCAAACCCAATGCCATTTCCCTGAGCAGCAACACATAGCCAGGAATCAGTCACTGTTTTATGTTTTGCTATAGGCACAGTTTGGTATGTAAGCCTGTTTTGCACCCTCCTCAATGCCTGGCATTCATCTGCACTGAAAGTCAGCTCTCATTTTACTCATGAAATCACTCAGTATTTTCAGAGCAGCCTGACATGCTCACAAGGAGCTTTCAGAACTCCCATCTCTTTCCTGTACCCTCCTGGCAACACTTACTAAGTGATGAAGGGGTTAATAAGAAGCATCCCACTTGAATAAGCAAATGAACAAACACCACCAGCAGCAATGTCTTAAAGTGTTAACTGCAGAAATAAAACTGCAACTGTAACTGCTAACAACTCAAGTACCAGACAGGGAACAATATGATCTGGAAAACTGATTAGTAAAAACAACTTGAATTTTCAATGAAAAAAAGAAACTGAAATCCTGTGCTAGAAGTAAGTTACATTTTTTTCCTTAAATCCTTTCTGTACTTTTACTTCTTAATTGTACCCTGCATACATAATTCACAAGAGTTCAAAATTAGTTGTCCAGTGCAGGTTGCCTCACATTTAATTTTTTGCCTACAAACAGAGGTGTTTTGTTTCACGTTCATATGTATTAGCAATCTCTAATTGTAAACACTGTTAAGCTTTTCCAGTCTTAACTCTGCACTACATCAAATATTTCACAGGAGAGAGGAATTCCAGACAGCAATACCACAATGCTAACATAATACAGAAGAGTTTCCAGTATTTTTTCTACTTCTTCTTCATTGATTACACAGAAAACATCTTAGAATTGTAGTGTATTATCACAGATTAGAGAAACTAAAAATGAAGGTTCTAAACCTCCTATGTATGTGCTTTTTTTTGGTCTGAGTATGCATATTAATAGCACTTACATTTTTAAATCCAACATTTTTGAATCAAACAGAAATTCCACTTACTTTGAAACATTGCAATAAATATTTGCAAGAAAAAGAAGTCTCAATTTATTGTACGTTTCACCTAAAATGCTGATTTGCTCAGTGTTTCTGAAAGAGCATTCAAAATGTGCTGGTCACCTATGTAAGAAAGATACAACTTACTTAATTCCTTCCAGAATATGGTGCTCCCTTGATACAGAGCAGAAACCAACCAGCAATAAGTTGTGCACACCCCACCATCAGAACAGGCATCCCCAAAGATGCCTTGGAGGAGAGGGGGTGGGAAAAGGACAATATTCCTTCAAACCACAGGAAGATGATGACTGCAATACCATGCTGCTTATACCCTCATCAAAACCCTTACTGTGGGGAGGGAGGGAATGTTTGTGCCCTGTAATACTATCCTTACTAAATGAAGTTAACCACTTCTGATTCTGTTTCAAGGAAATAGGCACACAGGCAACCATGAGATTTTCTTCAGCCATCTTCTGTTGTTTTTGCAGATGTGCCACATTTCAGTACAAGGACTACAGGTTTTCAGAACAGATTAACTGGCAAGTTATGATAGAACTTGGTGGAACATGAGCAACAGGAAACTACAACTCAGCAGCAAGCAGTCATGCAGTGGCTGGCAGGCTTGATTGTCAATGTCTACCTTCAACTCCTAAAGAGTCCTTTTCTCGTGCTGTTTAATTACAACTCTTTTCCATATATTTTGTACAGGTGTTAATCGTTAATATAACTTGGAAACACTGCTCCTATTAAATCCACATTTCTTACAGGACACTGCTGTTGTGGACAAAATTAATATGAGAAGAGAAAAACACACATGTGGCCCAGTAATATTTCTCTATTCAACTTTTGAAGCTTTTCTATCTTACACTAGCTTCTAATCCTGGTTGCCATGTCACATTTATAGTTATATTGTCTATAACAGCCTTTTTCCCCCTTGTGTAGATATTTTTCTGTGTTTCTTAGATTACTCAGAGCATCAAATATATTTATGTGTTATTATAATATTGTTAGGAATAGTGCAGCATTACTGGTCATATTAGACTTTAATAGGTTATAGGATATTAATTATTTTTGCTTTTGGATGTCTTTCCTTTTCAGAACATTAGCATCCATGTGAAGATAAACTCATAATGCCAACAAAAAATGCAACTAATCAGAACATAAAATTCTATTACTAAAAGTGGGCAACCAATACAAGAGAAAATGGCATTTCTTCACCCTTGAGTTCAATAGGTTTACATTAGCCAGACTGTTTTATATTGTATAAGTGGAAATAATAATTTGAAAAAAATTACATATGTTAAAAAGTGGGTATAACAAAATAGTAGACCTAAGATTTGCTAAGACCATGCTCACAAAAGCAACAAGGATAACATTAATAATAGATAAATTGGCAACATATCTTTTAAGAAGTATTCTTAAGTTTTACTGTCTTTGAAGAAGAACTGTGCATTTTTATGCATAATGTATTAAGTAAACTTTCCAGTCTCACAGTGGAAAGAAAATGTCCCACTCCTAACAACTCCAAAATGTTTTCCAAATACATCTCCATTCTTATTATTTCGCCAAAAATAGAAAAACAAACACTCCTCAGGTAGCAAAATCTTTTTCTCCTTTATCATGGATCAAGATAAATTAGAACTGTTCTCTATTCCCCTTCCACTGCAGTTTTAGCCTGTTTTTGGAGTGATTTGTCTTCCACTGAATCTATAGTCAAGATGCTATTGACAAATAAAAAACAGTACACGACTGTTCTCACCATTTTAGATGGCTGTAAGGAAAAAATATATATAAAAATTCCTAAGTGCCTCCAGTATTACTCCAGTCAAGAAATCCCAGCCATATTTCACAGTAGCATGCACTACAGTATTTGATGTGGGAAGCAAAGAGTTAGTTTCATTTATTTTTTTCATGAGTAAGTCAAATCAGAAAATCCTTTCCCAGGTTACAGACTCCTTTTTGAGATATTTTAATACTGGGAACATTTCATAAGGGAAAACTCTTCTATCTTGATATTTTTGGAGCTGCAGGTTATGATACCACAGCATTCATCCCAAATGCTCTAAAATTTGAGAGTTAAGCAAGGACATCTCTCGGGGCTCATCTACAGAGGGAAGCTATTGCAAAATAGGCTAAGGTTTAAACTTGAAGTATACCCAGCTATTTCACACTAACTCCTAAGGTGAAGATATTCTATATTAAGAGCACTTCACCACAATTTGATCCAATCCCCTGAGTGCTGTGAAAAATGGCTCTCTTTTTGTAGGATATCAGTGTCCCAATGTCTAAAGGCTTGTCTAAAACAGATACTGGCAAAAGACATCCCAGTAGTTTCACCTACAGACACAAACATATACATGCCATAGTACACATTATATAATGCTTTTAAGGACATTTAAACATTCTAAAATACCTTAGCTAGATTATGAATGAAATTTAAATAGATGGCTACAATAATATACTGGCAGAACAACTACATTTACCTTCTTTTTGAAAACAGATGTCAATACTAATTGACAGGTTCACTCTTATCATATAGACAAGGCTTTCAATACCAGACTTTGCAAGAGCTCCACTCACAACTGTCCCAAAAACCATTTGGCATTTCAACGCAGAAAAGTAGTAGACAGGGAAGGCTCAGGACTTCAACAGGTTCAAGACACTGATGTGCATGTGTTAAACTTTCCAGGGAACCCTGAGATCAGAGTGCTGGAGTGAGCATCCCTGTTGGAAAAAGGCACCTCTATTTTTATGCATCTACCTCAAAAAAGGTACACGTGTTTTTCCAGCCACTATCTGATGTCTGCTATTCATAGAAACTGTCTCAACCTCCTGTGGGATATTCAACAAGAGGTTCATTAAGAGGTGGCAAATGAACCTGAAGCCATCTTCCAGTACACCAAGGGCACACAGCTGTGTGCCCTAACAAAACCAGCTCCACTTTATACTTGAGAAACCTGCAATACATAATGTATACAGAGGCAGACTGTTCTGCAGCAGCACCTTCTTATCAGAAATTACTGACCTTGGAAGGAATAACTGGCTGAGGTGGGAAGAGGAAGGGCAAAAGAGGATTCTGACTTTCCTAAGAGGTTCCCAAAACCCTCGAGTGAAAACCTAAACTTTGCAGTGCTGGGAATTCAGTCCCAACCCTTGCACTTATGCAAGAGAGATGCCAGCTCCTTGCCCACTTCTGCTGCTTGAAAGGGTGTGGAGCAAAAATCAAGTGCTGGGCATTGGCACCAGTGGGAGAAAATAGGGTGGAAAGAAAATTACAGGTCTTGGGAAAGTGTAAACACAGGGACCTCTGAGCAATGGGAGACGAAAAGTATCTTTAGGTATCCCATGCAACAGGTGCTGGATAGTCAGACGCTCTGAACTGAAAAATTAATTCAGAACAGTTTCACAGTCACCTTGCCCAATCTGCCCTTTTATACTGCTGCAGAGGATACCATCTACTGGCAACAGCTGAAAGGAAGCATGATGGAAAGGAGTGACAACCTGTGCTTTCCAGCCAAATCTGGTCACTCCTGTCTGGTTTTGCCTGTACTAGCTAGGATCAGTACATATATGAGGGCCTGCATCAACTGGAGAACTTGTGAAGCATACCAAATAATACCCTAATAGTAATAACCATCATCATCAAAAAAATACTCCACCAAAACAATAAAATAAAAAAAAAACCACAGAGAAAGTCCTTAAGTCAACAGTAGAAGACTACCAAGAGTAAGATTCAGATCAGATGCTTTGCATGAAGAAAAATATGACATCGTCCCTCAATTAGGTTTTTTCCTGTAACACTGCAGGAAATCACTAGAAAGCCCAGGAGGCATTTGTCTTCACATCATTTTGCCCTGACCACAGGACAAGTAGTGTACCTCTCCACACCTGGAATTTGCAGACAGCAAAGATCTTGAACATGGTGCACAGCATAAGAGGGACACAGATCTGCTGGAACAAATCTAGAAGCATTGGAACAGGCTGCCCAGAGAAAATGGATGGTGGATGCTCTGCCCCTGGAAGTGCTCAAGGCCAGGCTGGATGGGGCTTGGAACAATGTAGTCTATGGAAGGTGTCCCTGCCCTGGCAAAGGGGTGAGAACTGGATGATCTCTAAGGTCCCTTCCACCCCAAACCATTCTGCGATGACGGCCACAAGCCTTGGGAAAATGCCCATCATAAGTTTTCATTGCATTTTGCAACAAAGTGGTAAATAAATAAATGAATAACCCTCCTCCCCCAAAAATGCCCATAATATATCACAGGGAAGTAACCACAGCTGCAAGCAGTGAGCAGAGAAGGCATCTCAGCCAGCAGCTGGAAAGGCTGGAGGCAGTGAGCTGCCCTTACTCAGCAGAATGGATCCCATGCATGGGTTCTATTTGGGTGCATGTTCTTCATACTGCTGAGGAAAGAAATGAGCGTCTGTGGAAGACATTAGGCTTTCTACTGCATTGGCTGTTGTCATATTTATGAACAAATTATCAAAGGAAAAATCTCACAGACAAAAAACCTGAACAGATGAGTCCATAAACCACTAATTAAGTAGTTAACTGGCTGCCATACATAGAAAATGGTTCAGAGCTGCCAAAGTGGCTTCCCTCAGGCCAAAAAAGCAAGGAATATAGAAGTCAGGATTATTAGTTACAGGTGTTCCCTATCCCCAAAAGCTATTTTTTCCTGTAAGAATCTGCTTTCATGAAGTACTGGATTTTTTTTTCTTTACAGAAATTTTTAGTACCTAGATTAAAATACAAGTATCAACAAAGATAATGTTGCTATACAGAAGAGACCGCTAAAGAAGCAACAGAACTAGCATGGTAATATTTAAGGGGGACATGCTATTTCAGCAGCACCAATGTATAAATATGAAACTACAGCCTCTGAATTATTACAAAGACTAATACTAGGAGGCTGACATTTTGAAGGGCAAGAAAAAAAAATCAAGAAATTAGGAAGTTACATCTGTGGCAGAGAAAACAACCAACCAACAGAAAAACATAAGGTTTGAAGCAAATTTCCAAACAAATTTCATAAAAGGCAAACCAGTTAAAAGATCTGTCTCAGAGAGCAGGATATGGCAACTACCATCAACCCTACCAAAACCAAGGGAGGTTTAGTTAGGTACCATAAGGGCTGTTGCTACACAAAAACCAAGAACTAAGTGTATTGTGTCTGATACTTTAAATCGAAGTGTGCAGTGAGAATTTTACAGTTTGTGCAGCTGGCAATAGGAAAGTAAGGTTTATTTGACTACTTAGTGATGTGGGCAGGAGCACATCTTTCCATGGGAATCATACTGATGTGTTCACAGTTCAGGAGCAAATTCATGGATTTTTAAATACATAAACATTGCAAATTCACGGAAGGACTTAGATCCACAACCTGTTAATTTGAAAAGCAGGAAAAAGGAAAAAAGAAATCTCCATTTGAAGTTTGGGCGAGCATGTTGTTAGAACTCCCACTGCTGCAATTCCAAAGTCCAGTTCTGAAGCCTCGTGTTCAGCAGGAAGTTCATAAAGCTGAGCTCATATTTACTAAGAGGTGGTTCATGGGTGAAAGGGTCTGAACATTCTTAGGTACAGTAGATACTTACAATGCTAAATCTTGCCTTAGGAAACAATCTATTAAGAACACACAGAGAAACCAAAAATATCAAGGGGATTCACTACACAAAAGACAGAAGAATTCTATTGAGTAAAGCAAAGATCATGTACACAAAAATAATGGGACTAGTACATAAGCAGCCAAAATTGCGAACTCAATTTCAACTTGGAAACCATTTAAACATGTCATAGATAAGACAGAATATAGATGAATTACATGACTGGTTGCTTCCTGAAACCTGCCAAGGACCCACCTGTTCATGTCAGATTCCAACCACTAAACAAACTGAGTGGAATTGAAATTTAATTTCTATTAAGATGAATGCTGTGCAATTCTAGACAGCTGTGTTAAGTAAAAAGATATTGCATTGAATACTTTTTAGACAAATAACAAGATATCCCAGACATAAGGAGAGGGTGTAAAAAAGAAATTGAACTTATACAGTAATTGAATTACTTTCTCCAGGAGAGAGATGTAGCTTCAATTAATGCCACATGGTTTAACAGGTCAATAGAAACTGAGGGGAAAAAGAGAATATGCTATACTTACAAGAAAATAGGAAGAAAAGAACACTGGGAAGAATACAGGGAGATGCTAAAACAGATAAAGAACTGGTATTAGAAATGCAAAGCAAAACTCTGAAGTTCTCATAGTTACAGATGCTAAACACAAACTATTTTTCCAGTGATAAAGAAAAAAAGGGAGAGGAAAATTAGGCCAAAATCAAAAGTGAAATGAAGCGTAAGGTACAAAGTCAATTAAAATACTAGTGGTGAAACCAGCATGCCATAAGAAATAAGAAAAATATTTATAATGAGTATGAATATATTGTACATACAACAAATGCCAGACTAAAAGGATTGACCATAGCAAGGCTGCTGACTGACAGTAGAAAAAGAGAAACAGACAAATGTGATAATTTATACGGGAACTATATCATAAGTGAAATATCTCCAAGACTTACTTGCTTAAAGACAAGCAAATTTGGAAGGTACCTTGGTTAATAAAATTTGTAGTGATGTAGTTTCTGATATATATATATATATATATATATATATAAAAATAAAAAAAAATAATATATATATATATATAAGAAAAAGTTTTTTAAAAAGGCAGCCTTAAACCTTCTCAGTTTATTTCTGTTTATAAACAAGGCAGCTCTCAAAGTCAAGTTTCAAAAGTGTCCTTCCAGTTAAAACCTACTGGAGATCCAAAGCAATACTCAGGAGAGCCATACTGGGTATCATAAAAAAAATTCATCTTTTTACAAGAGGGTCACTCATTACTTGGAATATATTTTACCAATATTTTGCAGTTTCATACCATACAAATTTTGAATCAGAAGGTTCCCTATAATATATACTTACAAGTGAATGCCAGGATTTAAAAATAATACCCTCATCACAGCAGCAACCCCATTTTGCTCAGCATCGAAACTGTATACATAGAATTATTCTCAGTTCTGCCAAGTAGGAAATATGTTTAAAACTAAAAATTTTCTATCAAAAATTAATTTTGCTTCCTAAAAAATCCTAAAATGGGACACTCAAAAGTAGAAATTTGCAGTAACAAAGATTTCAAGGTTATTGTATAAGGATGTTCTGTGGACATTCTCTGTCACTGGCAGTTTGAGATACAGAGTTATAAGAAACTCTCCATTTGATCTCAGAATCTATCTGCACATCACTAATGTGTTGCCTAAGATTAACAGTTGACTGGAACAAAAGTTCCAATAAGTTATTGCTTATAGTCTTCCATTTGGTTTTTTCTACACTTCAACATATTTGTGTTTTGCAATCATAAACACCTTGTCTTTTCTTAGTTATGATACTTGATGACTTTTCCATGCCAGCTAGATCACAGAAGATACCACACCATTAGATATTTTCCCCTACAGCTCAGTTAAAATGCTATCAATCTCAATGGTTTTTAAGCTGTTCTTTTGAATCATCACAATTAAGAAAAATGTTGCACTGGGATCATCCTTTTCATTAATTTTTAAACTAAATTATAAACTTACTGAAATTTTGAGAAGAATTAATGTGGGGTTTGTTTTTCAAAGAGGGATTACTCCCCTCCTGACCCCACCTCTGACCCCACAAAATCAGGTAAGAGACTACAAGCAAGAAGCAGCACGCTCATATCTTTGCTCGTATCAGACCAACACTGCAAACAGAGTAACCAAGTTCATTCCTGATACAAGGAGGAAGTCTGCTGCATGTATGTCCTCAGGCTTGATTACCCTTGCTGAAAACTGGAATTCTGTTTAGCTGGAAAATTCAGGAAGATCACTCCCTTCCATAAGCCTCAGCATACTCCTGTGACATGGGCAAGCAGCACAAACTGAATTGCCCTGAAGTACTTAACTCTCAATCTAGTTTAGGTAACATCAAAATTATGATTTGATCCTTTCACTGCTCTGTTTCTTCCTTGCATAGCCTGCCACATCAGAAACAAGTCACTCATAGCAGAAATTTCTGCCTGACTCAGAAACAGTGAAGCTGGGTTCCTTAACACCATCCCTGCATCCACTGATCCATCTGCTGAGCCATTCCAGAGTTCAACCAAATGCCAGTTTTAAAACTATCACCTGTACTTTTACCTCATTTTTCCTTTTCCCAATCTTGAGTAAGACCAATGGAGTGCTAAACCAAATTTACAAAAACATTAAATACAGTTCCACTACTGCTAAGTACGTGGGCAAAAGTATTAGTGTTTGCCTTCTCTAGGCTCATTATTTGGACAGAAATATCAACTTCTGACTAAGTGCCAAGAAATGAGTAATAAACTGACACAAAGAAATGAATACATGCCAGAACCCCAACAAAAACTGACAAAGTTAATGTAACAGCAGGAACAAGCCAAACATCTTTGTGGGGTGCATTGGGTTAAGTTTCAACCTGAACAATTCCCATGTGTAGCCAGCGACCAGGAGCTCATGTGGAAGAGGTAGGGGGAAAGAGGACAGGATAACAGAGTAACCTGAAAAGCACCATGTCTAAAGATAACATTCTTCTCCAGTTTAATGACTAGCAAATAGATTCACAGCAGGAAATGGATTTTAAAATGCTAATTGCTATCTTCTAATATTTCAGTTCCATGGCTACAAAATACACGGTGACTGGGAACTACTTTTGCAAACAGAACATAACTTGTATTTTAGGTAACATCTGGGGACTAGTTTATTTTCACTGTAGAAACTTGCCTGTGATGTAAACTCCTTAAACTCTCCCAAAAAAAAATAATGAGAAAAACCGTTGCAGGTATCTGCAAGAGAAATACAGTGCAATTTCATTGCTGCCATCAATTTGTAGTTTATCAATGCTTAGCTAGAGAAAAAAAGGAACCTGAAAAGATGTCCCAGGAAAGAACCTGCAAACAGGATGTCCTGCTGAGACACCAAGTACAGTGGGATGAAGCATGAACAGGGACCATCAGAGAAGTGTGACTATTTGTCACCTCCTCCTCACAAACAGGGACTTCCCTGCCTGCTAGGTCCAGGCAGCAAGAGTTTTGACTACAATAAATGCTAGAATAGACTACAAGGGAGAGGAAAAAGGACTAAAGTTCAAGCTGAGGCTTCACAAATCTGTCGAACAAATGCTCCAGTAAGCCCGCAGAAAATGTTATTGAGAGCACACTGACATCTCTGAGAATTACATTAGTGCAATATGTACTCAAAAAGCTGATTTGGGATTATTTAGTTGCCAACTTTGTCAGTCTTCTGAAGGACACAGAAAACAGTGTAAAGGATGCAGACTCTATAGCTGATAGGAAAGGTTTTATTCCTAAACTAATGGCTATTTTAAATAGTAGATTTCACTGCAAAGCACATTCCTTTCACATGCCATAACACATTGCCCATGCAGATGTGGTACATAGCAGGGACATGGCTTAATGGTGGACTTGGCTGTGCTGGGTTAAGATGAACTTAAAGCCCTTTCCAACCTAAATGATTCTATGATTACCAGCCCATCAAATATTTTTTTCCCAGAGAGAAACTCACACTGTTCCATCTCGGGTGGTTTGCTCACAATTGCTTCTCCCCGAGATAACTCTTTCATTGTGCCTACTAGCCAGGACAAAAAACCTTTCCTTTCCTTTTAGGATGATTAAGGCTTAAAGTTCAAAATTCCCCCTTCTTTTTCATCTAGCTTATATATATTCTTTGTAAAATATGTAAACCTAGTATGATGACCATGAAGTAGGAATTAGTCAAATGCAGAAGTGGGCAAATACTGGATTTTGGCTCAGAGGGTAAACCAGAAAGAAAACAAACCTAAACAGGTGATTCTTTGGAGATTTACTTCTTTTATGTATCAGTTTTCCAAATGTTCTGAAGTAAAAATACTGCTTCAAAACAGGGTCAGATGTGTATTTAATAAATTGCAGTAATTTGTAAATAGGATTTTATGGTTGCCTGTTCAAAGCTTGACTTCTCCTGAGATTTCTATTGCTAAAAGCAATATTACCTGTATCCATTCCGGAATAATATAATTTTACCATTTACTACTGGAGTTACTGTAGTAGTTTTAATTCTTTTGGTGTATGAACATGAATCCATAGTCTTCATTTTACTTGTAGCAAATATAAACATGAAACAATAAAATATGCAAACACTAATACAGGAGTTGAGGAAGGTTAAAATTGAAGCAGAAGGAACCCAGGAAAGGAAATATACTATATTTCAAATTGATTGTAGCTTTAGTCCCACATGTGCCTAGCTAAAAGCAGAAATTATTTAATTGAAAATATGTTTTCCTTATGTTGTAAAGTGAAATCAGTGGCTTGAATTCAGGCCTGTGCTGTTTCTAGATCACCCTCTGAAAAGGTCTGTCAGTGATTTTGCTCTGCTTTGGCAACTTAAAAAACTACATGTCAGTGGTCACAAAGCACCTAGAAACAAAAACTTATAACAATTATTTTCCTTCAAAAAACACCCCCTCTACCACTAGGATTACACAAGAAAAGCCAAAGCATTTATCCCACACAGGCTCTCTAGTGAGCTAGCACTACAGAGTGACTACCCTGTGCACTCATACTACACAATGAAGCAAATAACCAGGACTCATCAGCAAAGAAAGTGAAGTACAGTCCATTTAAAATAACGTATATCCACTGCTGTGTGTTGCATTTCACCTTACTATATGCCCAAGAGGTGCCTTGCAATGTCTTGATACAGCCAAACACTTCAACAAGTAAACTCAAGTCAAACACTGAAAACAAAAATTCCCCCCATTTTGTAGTTCTCACAGACAAAAACCCATTCAACAGCAACCCAAGCATCTCCAGAGACATGCACATTATTTTCAATGAAAGATTTGCTCATAAAACTCTTTTCCACTACATCCTTGACCAGCTAGATTTATCAACACTGCTCATGTCCTGAGGGCATCTACAAAAACAGATGGCATTCTGACTCCATCACATTGCCTAAACCACCTTCTGTTCCACCAGATGACCCTCTGGTGGAGGGAAATTGTACCTCCATTTTGCAGTTCCTTGCTTTTATTCCTGCACACTGACACAACAGTTACCAGCTGGCACATGCTGTAACCCCAGAGCTACAGGTGTTCCTCAGTGTCCCTGATAGATTCCTCTGCATGTGAAAACAGTTTGACTGAATCAACAACTGCATCTGCAGAGCAGTCTGGGGGGAAGGAGGATGGATAAGATGACAAAGGTCTTTTCCAACCCTATTTCCTAGTATTCTGTGAGGCATCTGTGATCACACAATGCAACACTTCTGCCTTTCCTTCCCCACTACCTAAAGGCAGCTGCCTTTCATAAAGTTGGAATACAAAGACAAGGTACCTGGATCCACAGTATCAGGTGCAGATTAGCAAACTGTGGACAGTGACAATTGGATTCTCAGCTAACTGCTGCTTTCAGTTGTGATGGGGAGAGCTCTGCCTGTGTCCTTGAATCAGCCCTAGAGGGAAAGAATCCTCTTCTGTGGAGAGGCCTGAATATCTGTCTGAGAAGCCACAACCACAGCCCCAATATATTGATCTGTACCTCGGCCATAAAGCTTAGGGTCTCATGCCATGTAAGGTTTTGTAAAAATGTTGCTATGACCTACTGTCTCCACTCTGAAATAATAATTTCTGCAATGATCTCAGTGCTGTAAAAATTACTCTTGGCTTACACACTATTAACAAAATACTTCCAAATCAGAAGACTGGATCTATGACTGGGTACAAGAAATGATAGCCTTCTAACAGTTTAAAAATAACGATGAGAAAGGTAGCCTGGGGTAAGAGGAAACTTCCAGATGATCAGATTAAAAATGACAATTCCATTTTTCTTCAAGGGTAAGGAACAAGAACAGCCATTCATCAAGGGAAACTGCTAATCTCCTTAGTTTCAGCACAACCAAAATACTGTCTAAATTAAATATGGGTGATGTTATTGGATAAACTTTGTGCAATACCTTTTGGACTGCCCAAGGGAGTTTATGGCTAACTCTAGGAATCATTCTCTGAGATGACCTTCTGCAATGCTTGGTGTTAAACAAGAATTTGGCAGGGTTACAGATAGAAAAGTAAAGCCAGTCTGATCCCTTAAACATATTGGCATTTAAGTGTGGACCATGATAAAATCACTTTCCCCCTAACACTGGGGGAGACTGGACTATCTGATAAAACAATAGCAAGAGTAAACAAATATAGTTCAAGAGTGCCATGCTTCCCTGGCATTTATCAAGGTGGGATGACAACAGTTAATTTCTGAGGGTATTTTTTCACAGTTTTTTTTGACTTATAGTGGTTCTGCTACCGCCTGCTTTGTCCAGCATTGCCCAGAGCTACTAGCTACTCACGAATGCTGGAAGTTAACTGATAAACAAAGCATATGGGGGAGGGAAGGGGGAAATTAGTTTTCCATAAGTCTCAGCCAAAGCAGAGCCAGTTGTCTCTTGAGGGGCCTTCAGGTTCCTCCTTTTTTTCCTGCACTAAATCAAGGGATACTTTGTCAGGGAAACATTCTCAGGAGCCACCAGAGTGTTCACTAGCTGAACAACAGTTGCAGGAGGGTGTTCCAGGCTGGTGGTGCTTCTGTCCCTCTGCCAGTTCACAGCTGCTGGCCCAGGCTGGCAGGCAGGAGGTGATGGGCTCCCAGCAGGACAGGGAGCCCATCACCATGGAAAGGACACAGCAAGGGCACACAGACACCCCTGTACAGCAGAACACAGGGTCACGTTAGAGAAAGATAAAAAATCCTGATGAAACCAATCAAGGAGGAAGGAGGTAGATGGGAAAGGAGCTGAAGCAGAAAGAGCACTTAGCTGTCTGCCAGCAGAGGCAGCCACAGCTGGCTGCAATTTGGTGAGCAGCCCCTTCCCCACCTGGTCTGCCCAGAGAGAGCCTCAGCTGCACCAGGTCCAGCCATCCCATAGCAAAAGGAGCTGCTTACAAAACTCCTTCACTTCAAAGCCAAACAAAATCCACCCACAACCCAAATGAAACCAATATCTTTTCAAGCACATCTATTTCTATGCTGAGAAGATCTGTTTGCTGAAAAGGAGACTGCTTCCTCTGCTGTTAGCATCATGTTAGTAGGAAACATCTGCAGGCATCGTTACATTCACTTCCAAGCCAGACTGTGCTCAGTGTAGGCGATCTTCAGGCAACATAATGGAAAAAAAATGAAGAGGGTTTTGCTGAGTGTGCACACAGCCAAACATTTTTAGAAAGACTTAAAAGGTGGCCAAGTCTGAACGGACTATAAATGATAATGATAGCAAAAGCACATCTCTGATACACAGGGCAAAGCTCTGCTAAATTGCAAATCATTGCACAAAGGCTTGTGTGAGGAAGAGATTATCGGCTCCACCACCTTCGACAGCAAAGACATTCAGAAAGCAAACTGCAGAGCAACACATGGCATTCTCAGGATATGGGAATTCCTGACATCCCATAAGTTTCTACCACGTAATTCCCTCTGATGCAAGCTCAATAGTCACTGCAAAACTATCTGCTATTGACATTTTCCTTTCCTTTATTCTCTAGTCATTTAAGTTTGGATAATAGGTAAAGACCCTGAGGGTTTTGCCCCTCCACTTCTTAGAAGACTAAAATCTCAAGCCAATAAAATTTCATCACTTTCACAAAATTTAAATACTGCAAGTAAGATGGCTAAAACCAAATCCAGCCCCCAAAAATGTGACATATAGCAATGACTCCCTCTTACACTTCCAATGAAGAACTAACCATCAGGCATTGCACTGGAAGTTTGCCTGTGTGAATGCACACACACACAAAGTTCTTTGTAAACCTTCTGTTTCTTTGTTTTAAAAATTTCTTCCTGGAAAACATATTCCTTCGTGTATAATACTAAGAGATGTTAATTTGCAGTGAAAAGTGTTCCTTCTCATCTGCTTAGCAAAGCTGCATTTATGATTCAAAAGAATCAATTATTGTTAGATTCAGTTTCTTAGAGGGCTTTTTTTGCCAGTGTAATTGATTCTTTTACTATGTGGATTTTAGTACTAAACTTCATTAAAGTAATTTAACATTGTATCATCTAATTTACATTTATAACCTATATTTCAAAAACAGCTCTTGTTATCTCTTAGTAAAGACTAATTTCTTCGTTAATTTAACAATGTGACCGCTTAAAGATGTATTTTCTTTCCCAAAATATGACAAAGTACATGTTCGCAAGTATTACTATAAGAAAGCAAAAGTGACATAAATATAAACAATCAGAAGCACACAGACATTTTTCAGTGTATATATGTGCTCATCCCAAACTTGATACATTTTGAAAATTAGTCATTCAAATTGAGTATTCACATCCCTATGGAAAGTTCGAAGTGCTGAAGTTTTATAAATAAATAAATAAATAATTTAAGAGTAGTCCATGAGCATATGAGATTTACACGAGATACACGAGATTTAGAGCAAAGAAGGCCAGTGCAACTTGAAACACTTGCCAGACCATAACCTCAAGAGAGGGTAAGAATAGCAACATTATGGCAGCATTAAGGTCAGGAAAGTTCTAACCACTAAGGTATTGAAGGATAGAGTATTACTTCTGCTGTGCTGGTAACAACTGCAATAAAATAAATGTAACAGAATCCTGGGTATTTCAGGCAAACCCATCTGGTAAAACAGAGTGTTTGCCTACTGAATTCCTTTGGTTTGTAACAATGTACAATGTTTTGAGAGAAAGATACACAGACAAAGAAAATAAATACCCTCCAAACTTTAAAATATTTGTGTTTTAGCTCTTCATCTGTTTCTCAATTTAAAATGTCTAACAATGGTTGCAAGAGCAAAAAAACAAATACAAACCAACCACAAATACTGACATCCTACAGAAATCTAAATATTTTAAAGATGGAACCAAGACAAAACAAAGAACATCTTTCTGTAGGCCTTCACAATAAAATTGACTGGCAGAAAAAGTGGGTTGTGGAACAGCAAGCATCAGATGAAGCAGAGTGTCTTCTGCCCAAAAACCTTAGGCAGGCTTGAGGGAATTTCAAAGTAGGAAATGTTTTACAGAAATCTGCACTCAGTGAAGCCTGTGGCGCTCTTATATAGCATTCCCTGTTGTCTTACAGATTTTTACTGCTTAAATCCTCTCAACTAATCTGGAAATCAGAGTAACATTCTCTGCAGGTTTTATTTCTATCCCACTACCATTCCCTATGACTTTTCACTTCACAGCAACTGAAAAACTGTTACACAGTAAGGGCCAAAAACATGGACCAAAAAAAAAACCAAAAAAACCAAAGAAACCCCAAAAAACCACCCAAAACCAAAAAACCAAAAACCAAAAACAAACTATTGGTATCAAACCCCAAAACCATGGGGATTGTATTGAAAAGGCAAAAAGTAGGACAGAGAAAGTGAAGATTATATAAAGAGAAATAAAAAGTATAAATCTGAACTTAATTCTGAGGTATAATTTATTTTTTTTGATTGGGTAGCAACAAGCATAGAATAGTACTTGCCTCTACTGTAAAAGAACAGACTCACTTTGAAGGAAGAAAGAGATAGAGGTGTTCCAAAAGCCCCCTAAAACACATCCACATCATCAGAAGTAAAATTCAACTTTTTACTAAAAATACAAAATAGAGCTTTGAAGAAATATTAGCTCTTCTATGGAAAGATCAAAATATGGTAAATTATCTCCATTCTTATAAAGCAATTAACTATCAGAAGTATGCAACTATAATTATGAGAAAAATCACACATGCCAGTGACCTTAATGAAAAATCATACTGGAAATGAGCAAAGATCTCTCTAAGAAAGAACATACCCATATGCTCCAAAACATAAGATAGGCTGTCTGGCACTGAAAGGGTGCTACATCCTTGGTACTCGCTTATTTTAAGCCAAAAATTGAAGTCTCAGGAACACTACAGTTTATTACCCATTACAACAGGTTACCAGAAGAAGTTTATAATATGTAAAATAAACAAGATGGCCTCTATCTCCTAGCTGGAGCCATCTATTTTATTTATATTATGCACTGAAACAAGGCTCAGAAAAGTAATTTCAGAAGCATAATGGGAAAGCACTGATGAGATGCTCTTAAAAAATAGTGGACAAAAATCTCTTTTTCTCCTTTTTGAAACACTCTTAGTTTTGTAGGTCACAAATCATTCACTGATTTGCTATTGAGCCTTTCTCCCGCCGGACTGAGTTTTTCAATAATCACCTGAGAAAAATCATGACAAGACCAAAAAAACCAGAAGAGGCAGCAAATGCCTTCATTTTTCATGAATGAAATTACTCTTCACAGCATATTAACTGTCTTCATAAAACTTAGGGATTTAGATCAGCCTGATACTTCTGCAGCACTTACAACCAACCTAAAGAGCTTTCTTAATGACTTCATGTTGATCTTAGATCCCTGGCATGACCAGGCAGCAGAACAGCTGAGAAGTACAGATTTTCTATATACTTAGCAGAGACAGACTTAGGATATCCTATTTTCCAGGTCTTCAGTAACATGCCAAAAAAAAAAAAATCCAAACTAAAAAAGTCTCAACCAAATAATAAAATACCTCATGAAATGTATCAAATTATTATAAGTTTACAGTAGAGATATGGAGATTATTCCTGTTTAGATTTACTCATGTTATTAATTCAGAGTAGTAGACTCAGGCATTGAAATCTGAATTCTCCCCAAGTCAGGCAAAAAAACTCCAAACACTTCCTTCTATGGTCTGTCCAGTAAATTTAGTGGGCAAAAGCCTGTTATACTGACAATAAAAACCAAACAGTGTTGATTAAAGCATATTTCATTTAACTGAGATACAATAACGCACACCCCCTTATTACTTATTCAGAGTCATTATGTTTGGAAGGAACCTCCGGAGATCATTGAGTCCAAACTCCCTGCCAAGGTAGGGTGAGCTAGAGCAGGTGGCACAGGAACACATCAGGTGGGTTTGGAATGTCTCCAAAGAGGAAGACTCCACAACCTCCCTGAGTACTCCACAACCTCCCTGAGTAGTCTGTTCCAGGGCTCTGCCATCCACAATTTAAAGAAGTTCTTCCTCACGTTGAAGCAAAATTTCTTGTGTTTTAGTTTATGGCCACCAGTGAAACGAGTCTGGCACCATCCTGTTGACACCCACCCACTTTTGAGATATTTATATGCGTTATTGAGAACTCTCAATCTTTCTTTCTCCAGACTAAACAGGCCCAGCTCCCGCAGTCTGTCCTCACAAGAGATGCTCCAGACCCTAAATCATCTTTGTGGTTCTTGACTGGATCCCCTGCAGCAGCTCCTTGTCTCGCCTGTACTGAGGAGCCCAGAAATGCACACAGCACGCCAGATGTGGCCTCACCAGGGCTGAGCAGAAGGGGAGGATTGCCTCCCTTTTCCTGGTGGCCACTCTTCCTGATGCACCCCAGGAAAACACTGGCCCTCCTGGCCACAAGGACACACTGCTGGCTCATTGCCAGCTTGTCACCCACCAAGACTCCAAGGTCCTTCTCTACAGAGCTGCTCTCTAGGCAGTCAGCCCCCAGCCCACACTGCTATTTGGGGTTTTTCCTCCCCAGGTGCAGGACCCTAAACTCACCCTTGCTGAACCTCATTAGGTTCCTCTCTGCCTCACTCTCCAGCCTTTTAAGGTCCTGCTAAATGGTGGAACAGCCTTCAGGTGTGTCAGCCACTCCCCCCAGTTTTGTCAGGGAAGTTACTGAGGATACATTCCATCCCTTCATCCAGGTCATCCACAAACAAGTTGGGTAAGATTGCAGCCAGTACTGCGCCCTGGGGAACACTGCTGTCTGCAGGCCTCCTGCTGGTTTCTACCTGCATTATTACCTCTAGACCACAAAAGCTGCCAATTAGCTTGGATATGTATTACATCAATAGCCATGCTCTTGGAATTTACAAGGCAGGAGTCTCTGAAGCAGTCATTCCAGAACTGGGTATCAGTTTCTGGAATTTTATGGGGCAGGTAATAAATTAGACAAAGTGAATGTTAAGACACAATTAAGCTCATTTTCCATGTAATCTCAAAGATATTTCTACTGGTATGTGTACACATCACCACAAATTCTATTATCAAATAAATATACAAATATTTCACCTTAGAAAATCCATGTTTAAGAATTCTGTTGTGCTACTTCCCTCTCAGGTGCACTAGAAGAAGCTACCCCACTGCAGCTTTCACACAGCAGCGGCTATGATTTGCCACTGACAGAAAAAAACTCAAACCTGCTATTGCACACAACCACAAGAGGCCCTAAATGAAGTATTTCTGGTCAACCTGTAAATGAAGACAATTTTCTCATTTGCACGGTGAGTCAGGATACCTTTGCTGTCACTATCACAAAAGTGATACTTTTGTCCAGTGTCAAAAGTATCACTTTACACTCCAAACCTTCTGGACTAGTACCTCTTAGGAAGTACACTGTTCTTGAGGGCATTTCTCCTCTTTCTTCTAGCAAACTGTTACCTCTTACAGAACTATAAAGATCCTTGTAAACATCCTGTGATAGCCCATAAACTGCAGACTATATTTAAATAGTAAGACATGCATTTTTATTTGACAAACTCTTGCAATTAGGTGATCTTTACTGGTATCTTGAAAAGAAAATATAAAGGACAACAACTACTAATTTTTGTATCAAGCACACAGAGAATTTTCCCTTAAATTTAACAATGAAGCATTCCAATCCATTTCAGTGGTGACCCTATGAAGTTGGTTCTTTAAAAGCCTGAGGTCATATTTACCTTGCAAACAAGAAAATCCCAACACAGGCTAGATTTGTCAACTTTCCAGGATATGTTTAAAACCAGAGAGGGTCAAAGGTTTTCAAGAAAGTCTCAGGTAATGCTTCACTGCTTATGTCATTAAATAGTTAAAAAAAAATTTTGAACAGTGTTAAAGTCAAAAGCATGCATGGCACAAGGACAAATGGGTTATTAGAATACATACGCTGTTTCTTTAAGCCTGAGACAGGAAGCCAGATATCCTGGACAGGAAAAGTTTGTAGCAGAATTCACTTAACTGAAGCTCTGCCAGTTTATAATTAGTGACCTCACTCATTATGCTTTTTTCTTTTTAAATCTTGACCAGGCATTTGTTTGACCAAAAACACGTACAGCTAGCAAACAAAATGAAACTAGAAGATGACTTTCCTGTATGATGTCAAGCTAGAAGTGATAAGATTAATGTGGAAAGTCATTACTTCAACACATATTCTAGTAGTATATAAATCTGTGAGATATTCTGGGAACGTGTATTTCCCTCCACCCTCTGAATAACAGCCTAAATACAAATGAGCTCAGGCCCAGTAACCAGGCTACTAGTTCACATACCTAGAGCCCCAGTGATCTTTAAATAATTTACCTCCACACAGAAAAATCGATTAAAATAACTATGGCACCATTTTAAAAGAAAGGATGAGGATCACTGGGAAATATGTGGGAAAAGAAAGGATTGTCACTGTGGAATGAGGAGGAACAAGCATAGAACTCAGATTATTCAAATGTAGTGCATAAATTTTTGGAAAGTCTGGAGATAAAAATGAAACAGAAAGTGCAACTGATTCAGCAGTGTCACCTACTGAAACTGCAGATCACTGTGCAATACTCAGTACACCACAAACACTGGGAATTGCATGCGAGGAGAAAAGAAAAAAGCAAAAGAAAGAAAGAAGTGAGTTTGCTGCATGCTGCAAATATCTGCAAAGAACATCACCTGACCAGACTGAGCAAGCAATGCATAGCAAAGACAGCTACAGATCTTGTGCTGCTGATCTTTAAAAGTGGAGCAATCTTTAAAATCTGATAGGCAGAACATTAAGAATTTTCAATTGATTCAGGAACAGCACACACTTGATTTAAATTTAAACTTGATGAAAATTTGAGGCATGCATAAATTAAAGCAGCCTAAGGTTGCCCTTGATAGTGGGATGGACCAACCTCAGGTGGGGCAGTTCAGGGGCTGCCATCACCCAGAGGTCATACAGAGAGAGGGGGGAGTGGGTCACAACTTCCAAGTAGGTCACAAGGCTACTCCCTTCTACAGAGGAGGAAGGTAGGGCAGTGAGCACAGCCCAGTCCTACACAGAGACAGCAAAATGCTGGGCCTTTCTGGTGCCAGTCAAAAAACCATTACCATAATCCAGGAAACTCACTGAGGGAAAAGAAAAAAGGGGAAAACCAAAAAAAGAAAAAAAAAAAATTTTTCTTGCCACTGTAGAATATATATTGATGCAATGGAAGCAAATAAGGTATTAAGCTGCGCTGCGAACCATGTGAGTTGTCTTTAGCACATTTCTAGCTTTACAAGGATAAAATTAGGAAGTCTTCAGACTCTAGAAAGTCTCACAGGTGCTAATGTCACCCCTAAGTTTGAGAAACCACAAAACAAGGTTAGGAAATCTCAGGTCATGGCTGCTGGATTAGACAAGCCTGGCCAAAAAGCTGGGCTGTGACAGATCAGGAGGGTCACTGGGACACTGACTATAGGAACTGGGGGGGATGACACTGGTACAACCCTCCCCAAGGGAATTATTATTATAATTCCCCCTGTAAACACCCTTGGACCACTGCTGTTATTTTTTCAATAAAATTTTGGCTCCTACACTTGGACACCCAATTTTGAAGAGACACAATCTCCAGCCCCCAAAAAACCACAACACAAAGCCACCACCAGCACAACCACCCCACACACCTACAGTGAACCTCTACAGGTGGCTTGAAATCAAGCAAAAAACCTAATGATAAGGGGTAATGAGGAAAGAAAAGAGAATAGATGTTTTTGAGACTGGTAGCAAAACAAGAATTATTCACAAAGGGTGGAAGATGAGAGAAGCAAGGTATATGAATAATTGAAAAATACATTAAGAAATTCACACACTATCAAACTAAAATTATTTTAAAAGTCAAAGGTCTGCCTTGGGCTCAGTTCTAGTCAGTACTTCTTAATCAAGACTCAGATAATAGAAGAGAAACTATACACATGAAATGAACAGATTACATCAAATTGGAAGGACTGCAAACATTCAGAAGGGGAGTATCACATTTCTAAATTATATTGCTGAATTTGAAAGACATCTTGAAAAGAGATTTTTTATTTGTATAGAAGAAAAATAAAACATGCATTAAAAATATACAACAACAGGCTATGGAGCAGAACATAGGAGAGTTTATTGAGATTTATAATCAATCATGAAATCTACACCCTTTAACAATGTCAATATATAAAAGAAGGCAACACCCAATACAGAGGCACATCAATAAGGAAACTAAATGTGCAAATGACAATACATTCTACTAATTATCTGCTGAAACATTCCAGTTTTGAGAAATGTACCTCAAAAGAGATACTTTGGACTGTTCGTGGCTGATCAACTAAGTCAAGAGATTTAAAAACAATGCATAAGAGGAAAGATTAACAGATTAGAGTCTTTTTAGTTCATAAGAAACAATTATCAAGATCTGACACTGTTCAACAGCATGTGCAAGTCAGACATTAATTGTTTGTTGAAAGAATCACCACTGAACGGCATTGGCTGGACCTGTACTGATTAGAATATAGGGAGGAAAGAAAAGAAGTGGACTTTTCAAATAAAAGAAGTATGAAAGGAGAGTCAGAGATGGTTTAATTCCCATCATGGATGCATTTTAGGAACCGATCGTGCAACTTCTGTTAGGGAAAACAAATGCTCAATTCTGCCTTAGTACAAGAATGGACTAAGATGATCAGCATCTCCTTGAGTCCAAGCTGTAGCCCATACAAAATCCTGGAGGTTTAAAAATAAATTCTGCTTTCCACATGCATAGTTCCAGTTTCAATGCTATCGTATTCTGAACGAAGGCCAATATTTATTGCTTCAGTGACATGTTGTTCTACACAGCTCTCAAACTTAAGATGTTTGGTATTTCTAACTGGAGAAAACATGTTGGAGTAACAGGCTTACTATAAACAGATGCCATCTTGCTAGTTTGAAGCTATTGGTAGAAATCAGCACCAGTAAAGACAGAGCTAATATGAGCATTAACTCCCTAAGAGATCTAAACCTACTCTAGAGCATACACCACAGAATTCCCATGTGGTAACAATACCTCCTTGAAAATTCCTAACTGACCTCTCCAATTCTCTGAATTTCTAACAAAAACTTATAGGTCCAAATAATAAAATGATTCAAGCATGACTAATACTTAACAAGGTCTGAATACAGTTTATGAGCTCAATTTGACTATTTGCTGAGGTAGATGGGAGATTCTCAGAACTAAGTCCTTCTTTTCACTCTGAATTCAGATTTCCAGTGCTGAAACTTAACAATTGAAAACTATTCTGATTTTAGTTCCTGCAGTTTATATAGGATGGCATGACACATTAGAAAAAGCACTTAACGAGAGCTGATGATCATATTTTATTTAACTACCAAACACACATCACTGCAGAAGCACAACCAGATTATTCTTGCACATTAAGGTATGTGGGGCAATGGAGGGTTGTAACCAGTGAAATTCTGACATTAGGTTTAAAAAAGAGTTCACAAAGACGTAAGTCAAGTACTGGAACAAGTCTCGCAAATATTTTAAACAAGCCCTGAGCAACATTCACAAGGACATCAAAATGTATGATGAAAAGCAAAACAAAAAAATCCAGAACTTTAGGCACAAGATTGAATCACATAATTTTTCTCAATAACCAAATACAACCCAATATATCCTGTTAATTGGACTAACTGCTAGATCTTGGTAATTATTCTTATTATAGAGCTGAGTAAAGAACAGTGACATATTAATCTGTTAAATACTGCCTTTCAAAACTTGTTTAGCCTATATCTCTCCATGACTTGCTATCACATTATTCAAAATTAAGTCAAAAGGCAACTTCCTTCATCAGTTCCAAAAAGTTACACAGACTAATGCCTCAGGCCACATTTTGCTGGGTCTGAATTACAAACTTCATATGTGAAACAATGGTTTGAGTGAAGTACCTTCGTTCTTTTCATCCACAGGGACACAGCTACCAATGCAAAGAATGAAAATGGCTAAACTAAATTGTCATTTAAAAGGCCCTGTATTGGCTGAGTTGAGACATAAAGCAATCCTTCCACTGCTGTAAGAGTTGAGAGGTTTCTATGTTCATATATTACATATTGCTAGCATTTGAAGAAGCTGCTTAGTGACAGCGATTGCATCTATAGGGGGGTAGCAGACTGGTCTATTGCATCAGGTTATGGGCAACTCAGAGATTGTTAATTAGGGGGCCTCAGAGTCATCTCTCGATCTCTACTCATTGTAATAAGGGCTTTTGCTCAGTGAAGAAATCACCTTTGGTAACTCTCCCCACCACTTTCCCAGCTATTTTTAGAAGGAAAAAAAGAAAAACTAAACCTTTTCAAAATACACCTAGGGCGTGCTTCAGTAAGCAGCACTGCCAGTTTCAAAGTCCTGCTTTGCCCAGTTGCCTGCTGGTTTCAGCCTGTGCTCAGTCCCTTTAAATAGGCTGTCACAAATTAAAGGATATGGACAAGAACAAGCAGCCAAAACCATGGAGTGATAAGCGGGACAGATAGAAGGGAAAAAGACATTGTGCAAGCGAGTGAAGGGAAGCACTTCTACTTAATGTTTAACCATGGTACTTAACAGGGGGGAAAGTATGGCTTGGGTTAGGTTGCCTAATAGAAACCTGTGGCTGTATTTCTCCTTCTCTTCAAGAAAGCAATATAGAATGAAGATTTCAAAGAGGCTGCATACTGAAGAAGACATTTAAACTGAAATGATAGTTACTGAAGATACTTAAAATTTTCCTTAGTTTTGCAGAACTTCACAGCCTACACAATAGAAGGGAAAAAAAAAGAAAAGCAGTGTGTTTGTGAGACCTTTTATCTTAAAATCTATTCACACTGGATCTCCCTGCAGGTATCTTTCCAGACTACAGCTCAGCCTGACACATTTAAAATTAAAAAGTCTTTCCGGTGATATGCTAGTCTCTAGACAATTGCAACAAAAACAAATCACATAGAGATCACAACAAAACAAAATAACTCTAATCCTTTTTTGTTAAAGGGGGGAAACAGCAATTTAAAAAATCCTCACTCTTTTCTTGTATTCATCAGGCCCCTTATGCCAAATGAGCTTTCACATCCAAGACAAAGTCTGGAGTTTGAGCCGCAGAGGTCTACCAAGGTATCATGTAAGCCCACCTCTACTCTGGTCCTCAGCTGAGATGGAGGCTAAAGGAAGAAATAACAAATGGCAAAGGCAAGCCCTTTATTAGGATGACCTCAGCTGAAGTTTTAATAACCAGCCTACACAGTTGTTCACTGTCAGCACACTCAGGCGTTCAGGGAGGCGTAACAATCTGCACAGCTCTTGGTGGGAAGAGCAGAGGTTGCCAGAAGGAAGTGTTTGGAGGGCACATAACCAAAGCTGGGCTATGTGTACATGACTGAAACATAAGCTGCTTTTCTGCAAGCAAGCTCTTTTAGTAGGAATCCAGTTTATTTATTTATTCAGAAGCAGATGGCATCCTCTCAAGATGTTATGCAGAACATGACACACAAAACAAGTATTTTCATCTGAGCATATTTTTTCTAATCAATTCCCTGCTATTCATCATTAAGTGACAAACAAAAATTTAGTCTCCAGAGTCTGTTAATAGGCTAGACTAACTGAAACTAACTCAGGATACAGCAGTAAGTGATGAAATGTAATGACTTGTAATGCACTGGAGCACAGACTAGATGACGTCAGTGCCTTTTAACTTAAAATGTTCTACAAAAAAAAGCATTCCAACTGCAGGAAAAGAAATATTACAAATTGCAGCCTCTGTGCTGATGAGCACATTTGACAGACAAGCCCCATGACCTATGGTTACTCAGAAGTGCCTAACACAATTTTTTGTATTTATACAAAGGAGAACAAAAGGCAAGAAATCTGTTCAGAAAGTGTTAGTAATACTGCCATGCAATCACTGTATTGTAGGATTCTGTGTGACATTGCTGATAGCTTTCACACAAAGTTTTTATGTAATTCCTGCTGAATCATGACCTTTAATCTCCATTCATTGCAAAGCCTAAGCAGCCACCACAAAGACTTGTAGAAGGATATCATGTTAAAGAAAATGTTATCCCTTCATGCAGACAAAACGCAATCTAGAAGGAAGTCAAGTACTATCAAATACTCCCCTCTCTCCTAACCCTTCCTACTCCACACCTCAACTCAGAGACCACTCTGTGCCATCTCTGATAGAGACACCACGTTTTCCTTTTAATAGGGAAGTAATACATATCTAAGTGTATTGATGTCTTGAGGTTAATTTGCCACACGATGGTACAATGCAGTACACCAAAAGTGAGTCATCCTCTCATTATGGCCTCATAGAACACATAATTAAAATATAAGGGACTCCCACAAACTAAAGTAATTTTAGACTTTTCTGCATGAAGAATATGCACAGTCCTAATATTTTCTCATAATTTAACAATTTACTGGTTTTATTTTAAAATAAGATCACATTGAAAGAATAATAATATCAACTCAAGGAATTCTTAAGTTATACAAGAATTTGTATAACTTAAAGATGGTTCCCAAGATGGTTCAAATTCAGCAGTCACTGAAATCACATTAAACTTCTAAGGTCCCTTTCTTTTCCTGCCAGTGTTTTTCCAGTTTCTTTTCAATGCCTCCCCTGCACTCCTACCTTGGATCATCAGCTTCCACTCTCTGTGAAAGGAGGCCCTTCCCACTCCTCTCCCCTATGCCTTTCATTCTTCCATTGGCAAGGTAGGGGAAGGGAAGGACTTGAGGATTTGGACTGCACTTGGTCTCATCTCTTTGGGAAAAGGCAGAAGACTCCAAGAATGGATCCTCTGGGACCAACACAGCCTGTGGCCTGATTGTTGGGATGAACTATTATATGGAGTTAAAGATTATAAGAAAATTTTAAAAAGTTGTATCTTTTCTCAAACATCACAAGATAACGTGAACCCAAAGTTCTCATGATCAAGAATAATAAAATTTACAAATGTAGTAGTATTATGAAGAAATTCTGTCAATTAAGGGTAAGCTAGTTTCATTGTGAACATTCAATTTCTTACTAATTACTCTCACTTTACTTTGTTGTGCCTGAATATGGGTAAGAGAATAAAAGCTAGGTTTTATTTACATGTGTGTAATTCTTATTTTTAAGAGTTTGGGCCATTATTATTTGGATGATTTTGCCCAACTCAAATGCCCTTCTCAAGATTAGGCTGCATCATTACTTTCCCACTCTGCTATATCCAGAATGCTGAAGACACTTAGGAGAAACCCAAATATCATTGGAGGTTGGAAAGTAACACTTAAAATTCAATTTTTCATACTGGTACTGCTTTTCTTCTACAGTTTTTCACACTGAAGACTATTTCCAAGCATTGCCAGTTGGTCTTTTGTGTTCTCTGTCCCCTTTTGGGAAAGAGACAACAATTAAGAGGATGACTGAGCTCCAACAGCTCCATATGAAGGAGCTACCAAGCTTCAGTTTCCTTCCATGGCCTGCCTCTTCCACAACTAATTCTATGGAATGCAGCCAACTAGCAGCTCAACTCTAGTGAAAACCTAGCAAACCAGCTGGTAAGGGCTATTCAAACCTGTCTGCACTTAACTTTTTCATTAAAAAAAAAAAAAAAAAAAAAAAACCAAAAAACAAATGAACAAACCTGAAATTATTTTTGAATGTTCATCTCACGTGATACTAAGATAAAAAGAAAATAAAGACTTAGGGGTCTGGGCCTCCTGACCTTAAGTCAGTAGGAAAACCCACTTGCTGGGCCAGAGATTTCCTGTGTTTTCAGAGATTAACCTGGTTACTGTCTGTGGGTGTGAAAAAAGATACAGCTGGAGAAATGAATAGTTACAGAAAATTTAGTAACTTATATATAAATATGTAATGAATGAGAAAATAATTCCTTCAGGGAACTGGAATAATGCTGCTGTTCTTTCCAATACCGTAACCGAAAAACACCGTAACAAAAAAGCATTTCCACCGTCATGTACTATAACTGAGAAATACTGAAATCAAGGTAGTCATTTTTTGGCTTTGGTCTTTTATTTGACCTGATGAGAATTAAAACTAGTTGGGATTCCCGTGCTAACTAGGGATATTACAATTTAGTGTGGTTATAAAAATTCAGAGGTGAAGAAGGGCACTATATCCTCCATGAAGGAACGACTAGAGTACAATCCCATTTTCATCTGTTCCTCCAATGGGCTTTACCCTAACTTTAGATATTTTTTCCATGAATGTAGATATTCTGTCAACAAAATTTCAATTGCACATTTTGCCCCATAAATCTTCAGCTTACTACACTACATTTTAAATTCCCAAATTAATTTTAAACAAATCAACTAAATGCCTAAGTATTAGAAACTTCATCATTGAAACAGTACCACAGTGTCACAGAACACCAGGCTGGAAGGGACCTCAAGGATCTTCTGGTCCAACCATTATTACAAAAGCATGGTCTAGACAAGAAGACCTAGTACCCTGTCCAGCTGATTCTTGAAAGTGTCCAACTCTGGGGAATCCACCACTTTCCTGGGGAGATTATTCGAGTGGATGACTGTTCACATTGTGAAAAATTCTCCTCTTGTGACCCATCTCACCAGCAGGAACTTGTATCCACTCCTCATCTTTTCCATATGACTCCTTGTTAAAAAGGAATCTCCACCTTCTTTGTAGCCACCCTATAAATACTAGAACATGGTGGTAAGGTCTTCTCTGAGGCTTCTTTTCCCAAGGCTGAACAAATCCATTTCTCTCTCAGCCTTTCCTCATGCATCAGCCTGTCCAGGCCTTTGATCACCTTTGTGGGCCCTTCTCTGAACCCTGCCCAGCCTGTCCACACCTTTTTGCATTGTGGGGACCAAAGCTAAACACATCATATTCCAGGTGCAGCCTGACAAGCAATGATTAGAGAGGGGCAATGACTTCTCCATGTCTGCTGGCAATGCCCTTGTTGCTGCAGCTCAGCATCCTGCTAGCTTTCTTTGCTGCAGCAGCAGCAGCACACTGCTCACTCAGATTGAACTCTTTGTCCACCAGGACTCCCCTCCCACAGAGCTGCCCCTCAGGTGGGTGGATCCCAGCCTATGACACACTCCTGGATTATATTTGCCTTACACGAGATACCAGGCCAGACTGTCACACAGTAAAGTTTCTTTAGGAGGATGTAGGACACCATTTTGGAAACCCTGGAGTTTCAGGTAGACAATGTCACTGCTCACCCCCCACATCCACCAAGCAGGTTACTTTGTCATAAAAGGTGGTCAGGTTTGTCAAGCAACATTTGCCCTTGGTGAGCCTGTGCTGGCTCTTCCAAATGACATGCTTCATCTGAGCTGTGAGGGCTCCCAGCAGGACTCATTCCATCACTTCCCCAGGGACTGAAGTTTGACTGATGGGCCTAGAATTTCCTGGATTCTCCTCTAAGCCTTTCTCTTAGATGGGGGTGACATCAGCCTTCTTCCAGTCTTCTGGGACATCCCTGATCTCCACAACTTCTTGACTTCTCTAAAATTATGGAGAATGGCCTTGTGGTGATGTCAGCAGCCTCCTAACCCCTCTGGTGGACACTGACAGGGCCCATCAGTGTGTATGGGTCTAATTTCTGTGACAGGTCACACACCAACTCTTCCTTCACTGATGGAGGCTCTGTGTTTGCATCCACCTGGATTTTTGTTCCCAAAGCCAGGAACCCAGCAGTGTGAGTAAAGATGGTGATGAAGAAAGTGTTGAGAACCTCTCTGCCCTTCCAGCACTGCTGGTGACTTTTCACTTCTCCTGTTTAACAGTAAGCCAGTATTTTCCTTCTGTTTCTGCTTGTTGTTTTCTTACTAAAGAACCCTTTCTTGTAGTTTTTCATGTCTCTGGCCAATTTTAATTTGAGTTTTTGCTTGTCAAACTGCAGCTCTGTACACCCTGGCAATGTTCTTGTAGTTCTCACTGAGTGTCTGTCTGCTTTTCCATCTATGGTGCACTTCTCCTGGCTTTGAGCAGACTCAAAAGCTTGCAGTTAAACCAAGGAGGTCTCTCCCTACTTCCCTCACCTTTAAAGGGCATGAATGGTTTTTGAACTTCCAGGAGTGTTCTTGAAAACCTCCCAGCACTTGCTGTCTCCTTTATCCTCCATGGAAGCTTCCCACAGAATCCCTCCTAACCAAGCTCTGAGCAAGCTGAAGTTTTCTCTTCTAAAATTTAAAAAATTGTCTTAATATTAACCTTCAGTGTGTTCAGCAGGATACCAAACTGCAATATTGTGACCAGTGCAGCCCAGGCTATCAGCAGCAGAGATATTACAAAGCAGTACTTCATTTAATTTGTTGATTTGTTCAAAACACTCATGCCACAGTATCTAACAGACAAAAACGAGACTGATTGGAAGTACAACAAACACTGGGCAGAGCAGTTCCAGGATTTCACAGCAATTTCTGAAAAATCCAAATTGAAAGAAACTTAAATAATATAAGCCTGTATTTGCCAATAGAAGCCTGTAAGCCAATCTGCCTATCTAACTTCATCCTGGAGAAAAACATTTTACTCATAAATGAAGTCACAATACAATTAGAGCAGAATTACAAGAGTATCTGTGAAAACTGGACACATACCAAGGAATTTACTGACCTATAAACAAGGTTTGTAAAAGCACACAAAGATCATATAACAGTTCATATCATCCTGCAACCAATAGAAATCCCCCTGAACTGCTGAGGACTGCCAGGGATGCTGGAGTCTCAGTTTTCCAAAGGTTTCAACACGCTCCCCAAGGGCCTTCCCTAACCCTGACACGGTGCTGCCCAACTTACTTCTGTGCAGGAGAACCTAAAATTGCTTTAGAATACTGAATTTTTCTTTTTAGTCTTCAAAGAGTATGAGGCCTGTCCAAAGAATGTATGTAGCAGTTACAGGAGAAATACAGGATAATATTTAAGTATGTTTAACAACCCCCAATGCATAAAAGACTGAAATGTTTGAAAATGTGATCACTGAATTTGACTGAGTTGTTACAAGATCATAGTGTAGCTAATGCTGACACTGTCTAAGTACTAAAACATTAGACAAAAGTACAAAAGGAAAAGTATTGTGATGTTAATATCAGGCCAATTACAGACCCACTGACTTTTACACAGGTCTATCCTGAATAAATGTTATTTATTATTATTCCCACCCTTTTTAACCTGAACATATGTATTTGTCCTATCTGTAGTACAGAAGTCTATAAGCTTGTAGTTTATGATACACAATAATGTGTTAAAAATGTCTTCATATCACACTTTAACTGAAAAGACTCTAGAGTTTATTACTGTTTTTTAAAATTGTGTATTACTGACATGCCTAAAACATCTAATAGAGAATGGATTACTCATTAACACATTATGCACCAATCATTACTCTACTAATATACTTTATTTAACTACCAAATGACATTTCAAACTGGACAATGTCCACAAAACAGTAGTAGGGAACCCTCAACTATTACAAGATATAAGAGAGGAACAATGATTCCTTGAAGAAGACCACTGTGCCAGACTAGAACTTAACACTAGATAGAAGAAAGGATCAGAGCAAAATATCTTAACATATTGTAACAAGTCCATCTTCTTCCTCAAAGCTTCATGGGAAGCTGAAAAATAAGGATCAGTGGGCAATACTAATTGTGTTGGCTTGTATTACTTTTTCAGAACACTTAGTTCTCTTTTGTGCTTAGTGCTTAATGCTACTCAGTGTCTTAATGTTAGCTAGTTACATCTGTATTTGGAAATGCAAAAAGAAGTCTGAATGCAAAACATTCAAAGCAAAGAAATGTTTAAATTTTGGTTTCTTCCTCTCATCTATTTAGAAAGGTTTTTTCCACTGCTCCATTGTCTGCACTCAGAAAGATCACTGGTAAAAACTCTTCCCAAGCCTGACTGACTCTATAGGACCCAATAAAGCTAATGGAACAAAAAGCACTATCAATGTGAAAAGAAACAAGAAAACAAAATGGCCCACTAGCTTTCAATAACAGCAAAGATGTAACTTGTGTTTTGTATAAACTTTTAAATATTTAAAATAGGTTTTCAAGCTAATTGCCTACCCATGCACAGAAGGTAAAAATAGATGATTCTCTAAAGAATGCAGAATAATCTGTCAGCCTTTCTACTCAGAAACCGAAACAGAAAATCACAAACCACATACTAAGTTGTTTGAAATACCCATTATTACCATATTGAGTTTGTCTGCTTGTACTAATGTAAGAAAAACCCCACTGTCTTTGAATTCTTTGGTGAAAGGATGCACTGCCACAAATACATCTTCACACACTTAACAAGTTTGAGACAAGACCTGGCAGGATATTCTTTCTATTTGCTGAAAATTTGTTTTAAAATTAGCTCTGTCAATAAAGTGTTATGTCTGGTAAAATAAGCTTTGCATTTACTGTTACTTTCAACTTATTCCTGTATTTCTCAGAAGTGCCCTCTGAATTTGAAATCCATCCAGAAAACCAAAGGATGAGGAGAGAATACAACACAATAATTCTGTTTACACTGGATGGGATTTTGAGCTGACTATACCAAATCAAAGGAGGATGAATGACAATCAGTGATCTTTACGTAAAGCATCTGAACTTTGCAGCATTTTTTTTCCCTAATACGATTGTTTTATACATTTCTATAAGCAAGCTTTGTAAAGTAAGATTGCTTCACATAAGGACATAAGTTCCTGCTTCAGGAGGAACCAGACCAGAGCTCTACCTTCTCACTGCTTTTCCAATGCCTACCCAGACACTCTAACAGGCCAATGATTAGAATCTCTGAACATCTGCATAGTTAAAAGCTAATTCTATGAGTAATAATTAAGAGAATAATTCCATAAATAATACTTGCTAACAATGTAGAAAAACATATAAAAATAACCTAATTAAATTTTTCAGATATGTCACAAAACACTTCCTTACTTCTGAGGAAAAAGAACTTAGATTGTTTGTAAAACGATATCAGGCCTATAAATATGGTATATTCCCATTATCCCCATAAATGCCTATTTTTTAAAAATGGCCATTACCTCCCTCTCTTGGATTCAAACAAGTTTTAGCAAAGAGTTCTCAGGACTACGTGGAAGCATCTACTAAAGCTATAACTAATCTTCCTCTTTTGAATTTGACACCCTTCGATTTCTCTAGATGTCCCCTGGTCTTATTCATTCAATTCTAGAATAGAAATTTCCAACTACATTAATCATTATTTCATCATGTCTATAATTTGTTTCTTCTCCAAAATATTTACTGTATTCTCTTTAGAGATGGGATTTTTAAACAAATGACTTAATATCCTCTTTGTTCCCTTTGTACCAGCTTTCATCAATGTCTTGGCCAAGATTCCCCAGCTGTTTACGGACTGGAAGTACTGGATACCTCTCATAGGGACCTTGCCAGCCACTTATTCTGTTCCCTCTCATTCTAGCCCATCTTTCAAACAACAAAGGAATTCAAGATGAAATCCAAAGGACAGCAGTGCTAAGACATGGAAGACACTGTGCCAGCCAACGTGTTGTCTACAGATTCATTACACACCAGGTGTGACTGAAGAGTAGCAACAAATATGTGTGACAAATAGAGAAACCTTGAGAGCTTCTTTAGTCCAACATTAGGCCAAGTCTTCTTGGAGTTGCCCTTCGCAGTGCTCAGGCATTCCTATCTGCATCCCAAACTAAAAATTCTGTTTAGGAGCTAGCAGAAAAATTATCAGCTCAAGTTATCTTCTGCTGTCCATCACTTCATTTAGCTCCTGCTTCAGGTATGCCCCTCTGAAATTTTTGTTTTCTTGTACCTTAAGTAATAAAGTGTTTCTCTGCAAGTTTTGTACCTTTGCTGCTCACTGCAACACTTTATTTAGTAAGAGATCACTAAATATAAATATAAAGAACAGATCCCACTGCCAACCTTGTGACACAATTACAATGAACCACTAAGCCTACCCTGTTTTCCTTCCTTCCAGTCAGTTTAAGAGCAGTCTTTTGAAGTACAACTTCTTACTTTCTTTGGCTGCCTCTTTCAAGGAATATTTTCAAAGAAAATAGTTGACAGTCTGTATTTCTTTATCCATTCTTCAAGAAGATGTTTAAAGAACTGTTCATACAATAGTACAATGCTTTCCTCCACTTCTTCTACATTAAATTTTAAGACTTCCCAGTTTTCAGATGTATTTAAATTTAGAATATTATAGCTCAAAGTGCCAAGGTTTATGATTTGCCTTTGTTTCTTAAAGGTGTCTAAAACATAATAAACTTTAAAGCATTTTAAATTACACTTACTTACTAAAGATAAAAGCTTTTTTATGTGTTCTAAGATTGCAAAATTAAGAAAATCATTACTAAAGAAGAAAATAGCTACTAAAGAAGAATTAACTTTTATAATTTGTGGCCTAATGCATTTCAGTGTGTGTTCTTAAGTAAGTTTACAATATAAGTGGAATTGCAATATAAGAGCAGGTAATGTAGGTATTGTAGGTAATGTAGATATTTTTGTTTGAAAAAAAAATGCATACAGTGTTACAAACATACAGATTCTGTATTTATTTTCTTTTAAATAACAGTAGTTCATTGTATTATTATTAGTAACTCACAGCAGCACCCACAGATCATGGTTATGCCATCTTGAGTACTGAAATTTCTCTGGCTGAGAAGGAAGTAGAGTTATTCCAGGGCAATTAAATATATACATGTATACATAAAAACAAAAGGTATTTTTATGAACACCTGTAACAATCCAGACTGTATCCAGCTGTTATCCCAACAGCTAGCCTTAAAAACTCTTGGTTTTGAATCTCAGTTTTGCATCTAAATCTAAATAATCTTCCTAAATCGAACTATATTCTGTCTTTCACAAGCATTGGTGCAAACACATTATTTTGGAATTTTGTCATAATTGCATGATATTTTATCCCACCCGTAACAGTCTGCCCGTGAGGATGTATAGCTGACTTTATTTTACATAGACAATGTGATCTAGGCAAATCTTCCACAAACTACATTACAGTTGTTTTAGTTGAGTTTTTAATTCTTAAGAGTTTGATGCAAAAATCCATTATCTTCTTTTCAAGAGAACACAGATTTATAATGACAGTTGCCTTGGCAAACGTGTTCCATCCACTTCGCAGCTTTAACAGAGATGGGAGATGAAACTTTTTCAAAAATTGAAACAGCAAGAGACAAAAAAAAGTGGCTGGTTACCAGGCACAACTGCAAAAGGCACCACATGAGTGTTTCTGATTGCACTTCACATTTCTAAAGCTGCTTTGAAATTCTACAATTTTGACAATGCTGGATTAAAAAAAAGTATCTAGCTCAACATTTTTATTCTATCATTCAGTCTGATCCTCAACACACTTTCTCTGTGCTAATGTATGCAAAGTAGGTTGAAAGGGTGTCTTATAAATGGAAGCTCCGCTTCATTGTACTTCACCTTTCCTAAGTTTTGGCACAGCAGGTGTGACAAACCTGTCCTCAGAATTTGGTGTCATGTTAGCACATGTGCTGTAGGAGAATGCAATGGCAGATCATTACTGACCCCACCTGATCTGTCAGTCAAGAGAGATGGAGACTCCAGATCCTCAGCTCATGTAAACTGATGGAACATCAGAGGAACTGCACACCTATGAGCTTTATGTTTACCAGGGGGCTACAGCTGTAATACAAATTCCAGTGAGAACAACACAGGAGTCTTTCTAACAACTTAGGCTGAGATTTTTATGTCCAAACAGAGAATTTATTGGGAAATTTCTTACCCTCTTCTTAAAAAAGTTCTATTCAGTGTTTTCTTTAAGGGTTTTTCAGGGACAGAATTAAGAAAGGAAAAAAATATGTATTCGTCTCTCCCCCCAGGGACACATCCTCTACCTCACTGCCACTTCCAGAAGGCTGATAAAAATAAGCCTGCCCTTAAAGGAACAATAGGTTAGGCCATTCAAATATGATTAAAAATATTTCATTTCTATATTTCATTTATGAAAATATATCTCCCATTCTTAGGATTGGGGAAAGGAAAGGGATCACTCTTTTCAAAGTAACGGCACTTTACACTAACTCAGCTGCATTAAAAGTCTACAGCAATGTAACACCCAACTAAGAAATCTCCATTTTGAGTACTGAAGAATAGCAGAAGGCAGAAAAGGAAAGAAACAACTCACTTAGCCTTATGTTTCTCAAAAATGAAACCAAACTGTGCACTTAGATCCTGATTACTATTCTTATGATAATCTGTTGTCATAAACCAATATGGTTCTAAAGATAAAAGATTTTCACAGCAAGTGCTTAACCCCGGAGCTCCATGTAAAGGAACAATAATGTGTACTATAAACTGTAGAAGCGATAGGGCAGAGGGAAGACAAAAAAAACCAGAACAGTAACAGATCAATTTTCCACATGACACAGACCATGCACTCTACCATACTGCTTAAAACTTTTGCATTTATACTAAGCCAGAAAATATAGATAAACAAGAAATTGGCAACAATTCAGATTAATTTCAGTTAAAATAAAACAGCTGAAGAACACGACTTATTAAGACAGAAGGAAAAATTGACGTTAGGTTAAAATGTTGCAATATAGTGCATAAGGGACATAATAGTGTGAATTCTTAAGCAATAAATTCAAAAGTCAACTTCTGGAGGAAAAAAACCCCAAAGGTGTAATTAGGCTTGATTAAATGAAAACTGCTTTACTCTTTAGTGATTTGCTGAACAGATACACAACCAAAGATAGAAAATTACACACTTGTGCATTTGAAAAAAAGAAGTTTAACCAGTAATTTTAGAAGTTAAGAGGACTTTGCAAAGGACTTTAACCCATTTAATAGGCTTTTGTTTGCACTAATAAAATATTTGGTTGCTTTCCAGATCACTCAGCAGAGATCAAGCCACCATCCAAGTGCAATGAACAAAACACACTGAAAAAGGAAGTTCTTCTCTTAGGGCTTTTTTTTTAAAACCCCTTTTTACTACTTAACCAACAAAATCTCCCAACTAAGAAAAGGAGGGCTCAAATCTGCTTCTGTCTTTTCAGAATGATAAAAAGAAACAAAAAAAAATCCTATAACACATCATTCCCAACTTTCCTTTTGTTGTACCCTAAATTCACAGCAATGAACTTCTTCAACTTCTCTCTTAATTCTGCTTTCTCAGAGGGTTTACGTGCATGGCTTGTGGTCCATCTAGACAACTCTGTGGTTCACAGCTCTGTCAGCTGCTGTGCTCTTCCCATGGGACTCTCAAGCTTGGCCAGTTATTCCTCATGAAGAGTTCAACACCCAGGCAGAGGCGAAAAAATAACCAGGAGAATTTGGGAGGGAAGTGCGTGAGCTTCCCTCACCCTAATGAACAGAGAGGGACTGAACTCCTTTCAGCTTGGTACTGCATTGAGAACAGATGTGTCTCCTCAGTTCCAGTGGTCTCCATAATCCTTCCACACTTGCTTGATTCCTTTTGAGACTAAAGCTATCAGACACTTAACCAAACAGACACTATTTTCCTTTGGTGTTTGAGTGGATTTTTATTTTTCTAAATCTATGGGTTTCAATCCCATAAGCTGCTTTGGAGAAAGCAGAGAACAGGTAACAAACAAAACTTCAGTCTTTTCTTCTATTTTTTTTTTCTAATGCCGCTTTTCATTTGCTGACAATACCATTGTTTTGAGATGAAAACAGCACCATTATCCAACTAAAAAAATCAGCAGACACCCTTGTTCTTTGTAAGGTGCTATACTACAAGCACCTTTGTATTGTCAGCCTGCTGCTCCTACAAGTTGTTAATCTGAATTAATATGTGCAAGAAGGGAGATACTAATGCCACCATGCACACTGGTGGTGCTTGTGTGAATGAGAAGGGATGTAATTTACTGCAGTTCTTGTATTTCTTCTCTTCCCATGTGCCAGCACCAGCCTGCCTTATTCTAATTCTGACAATATACACATCTAGATGGGCTTTTCTTCCTTACTTTAGACTTTGAGCTTTGCATGCTTTTCTGCCTGAAATTTCCCTTCTTGTGGCATTTATTCTCAATTACATCCACATGTTGGACATTGCTAGCTGAATAAAAATTGTAGCAAATATAGGGTTACCCAGAATAAAAATTACTAGAGTTTGCCAAGAAATGGTATTACCCTGACTTATGGTCCTTTCTAAAATTTCAAGACAACTCTTTAGGCTGTGTGACTGACTGATCAGATTCCCTTTACAGCATCTCTTCTTGTGCACTCTATTAAATACAACTTCCCTGGTTATTATGACCATACTATGCTGAAACCATTTGCAATAAGATTTCAAAGCTACTTTTAAATACCACTTTGATGAAGGAAACTTTGAGAAACTTTTAAGATACCAGAACTTGTTGTTAGACACAAAACCACCTTTTGTCTTGCCTAGTTTTGAGTAATATGCCTTAGCTGTAGGTGCCATTAACCTATTCTACAATATTTCATTTCTTTGTTGTTGTCTTTCTACTTTGTTCATCCATTACAAGATTGCTTTTATTAACTTTTAGTAACAGCTGATGATCACCACATATTTCAAAATGCCAGAACCACAGCAACGTTCAATTCAGTGATCTGTCCTCACTTCTTCCATACATTACCCTAATTCTTAGCCTTGAATATATACTACTCCATTGACTCAGTTTTCTAGGCCAAGCCTTTAAAATATGAACATTCAACACAATGCTATTCATTTGATAGCAGCTTGATTTTCATGTGCTGAGATTGCCAGCTCCCAGAGTAAACATGACTGTTATTTTATTCCCCAGAACCCCTGTATATTCAAACAGATATTTGCTGATTGCCTTTTCTGAGACTGTAAGATTTTGGAACATGAACTGCACCACAGAAGTTTGTCTCAAGTAAAGCAGGATTAGGTGCTACAATAACACTAATATTTTAGTAATTACTGGCATGGCATTTTCATATGCATACACGTTTCTGGGATTTTCGGTTTAAAAATTAAACAAAATTATAATTAAACCAAAATAAATTATATTATTAAAATTATAAATTAAACAAAAAAAAAAAAAAGTAAAAACAAGGTTGGGGAAAAAACCCAACAGATTAAACACTGAGTAGTTTCACTATCCTGAGCAAGGACTTAAAGATCAACCTGAGTCACACTACTAAATAGTCACAGCAGCATACTGAAAATCAGGAACACTGTTTTCATATTAAACTTTGAATTATTTTTCCAGTATTCTTTAAAAAATGTAATTCAGTTATAATTTTAAAAGTTGTCTAAATTTTTTTTGAAGTGTAACTCTGTATTTTTCTAGAATAATTCAAAATTATGCTTTATGAGTAGCGATTTCTGTTTTGAGTAATTCAGTTTACCAAGAAAAACGTCTTGATAAAAAATTCCTAAACCAGCTCAAGTAAGAAGTTATTTTTCAAAACATGCTTTTGTCTTCCTGACAGCATCCTCCAAGTGGTAGTAGGAATTCTTAAAATTAACAGAAGGTGTATGTGGAGGAGGTGGGAAGTTTGGAAAGAGTGCTCCAAATGCCAGATCTATCATCTGTATTATTAATATGTCAGATCTGGTGCACATGAAGATGCATTTCTGTGCAATGAATACCCCTCATGATATATGATTCCCGAGGTCGTGCTGAAAATGTGATGAGCTGTCCATTTAAGACTGAAGGAATGTCCTGAGTAAGGAGCAAAACAGGATCCTGAACCGCAGCAGCCCCATGCAGGGGAGGGAAGTACCTATTTACTACACTTTTAATGAGTTGCAGTGTGAAGTTAAAAATAAAAACAGCAAGGAGAAGAATGCATCTTCAAGGAGTGAAAAGACAGCAAATGTGTCAGCTCAGGAAGCTCCAAGACCAGGAGAGCTCTAGAAGACAGAGCTGCCTCTTTTTGCTACTCCCTAAATAAATCCACTCAGGCCATGCATAATGGCTGAGTTGGAGCCTGGGCTTCCATGAGGAAGGTACATCAAAAAAATCCTGAAAAGTTAGGAAGAGAGACTGATGTCAGATAAGTGCAAAGTATTTTTCTTTTGCAACTTTTTTTCCAAGTTTTATAATCACAGAAATACTGCATGATTGGAAGGTTACCCCCAAAAGTGTTACAGGTGAACAAAATAAAACCCCAATAAATATGGATATTTAGCATCCATTTCCCAGCAGATATGCATAGCTCAGCTTGGGGTGTATCAGGGCAGACAGGGAAAGCCTCAGTTAATGCACTGATATGCCTCCAGCAGCAGACAGAAGGTGGAACATATTGTGTACGTTTCATCAACCACGTATTGTGACTATCTCCTTGGCTCTCCTTTTTTGATCTCACCTTTAGGATCTGGAGAACACGTAAGTGTGAGAAAACTCTTGTATCATCATCATCCCTAGAGCCAGTCAACAGCTTTCCTTGTTAGTTGCCCTGACAAATGCCTGGAAGAGTTGAAGGAGGTGGTGGCAGTTGAGGAAATTTTCACACAGCAGTGAAACAAGAGCAGATCTCACCTAACACCTTCTGTGTCACTCCCTTTCCCCTGCAGGCCTTTCTGCTTCCATCTGATGCCCTGTAACCGGCCCCTTGCCATACCACCATTACCAAAGTGAGAGGTTGGTGGGAATGATTTAATCCAATCTACCCAAAAAGATCCTTCACACCCCAGGTATTTTTTCTGGATGCCATGAGGCAAACAAATGAGATGCCAAAGGTAGAACTTACCAATCACTTCACTAGGAACCCTGCCATACTCCAAAATGCCAATTAATTATCATAAAACCATCCCATGCAAAAACACACTCCTCTACCTCACCTACTCAGAGAACTCTCATCCTGGCATCTCTTGCATCTTCCCTTCAGCTTTGTTTACATCCTCTGAGATTTGCATTCCTTTCTTTAGCCCATGCAAAGCAAGAGATATTCCTGGCATCTGTGTGTGCATTGCCATGGTTACCTAGTTCATCTGCAGCAAAATGGGTTGGTCCATGACCTGACACCACAGCTCCAGGATCACATTCCTCCCTTGTCCACCGCTTCTCAACCTCTCTGGCAGCAGCTGTTCTTTTGGAAAATCTCAATGCAAGCAACAGTGGGGTACCCAACACAAACTCTCCCAAAGTCTTTAGCGCGTTTTTCCTATCCTGTGTCTCTAAGTGTGTTCTTTGGCAGGTTCAGTCCTTGAAAAATTCCAGACAATTTTTCCAGCAAGCCGTCATCAACAGCACACCTGCACATTTGACCTGCTGCATTTTATCTGAGGGCGCAGTCTTTACTTGAAAATTTAGACTTGGAAATTTAGCCTCAAAAGAATGCTTATGAGAACACTTGTGACCACACAGCCCAGGCTGTCAGGGAAGAACAAAGGTTTGGGGCACAACAGTAAGGACCAAGAAATCTTAAACAAGGGTCTCAGCTGGATGGGGGACAAACAGCTCCCTCCTAGAAGAACAGTTTGGGTTACTTCAGTGTCACAAATTTTGCAGTACAAATTGAAATAACTGTGACCTACTTAGATATTAGCAAGCCAGACATCACTCCTAAATAAGTGTTCAATATCAAATGAGGTATAAACAACAAAATATTGATAAAATATAATGAAAACAAATTTCAATCCAGGCAGAAGGCATATGTATTTCCACAACTGGCTCAAATTTTCACAGAAACAAATCTTATTAACTTGGTTTTTTAAGCAACATCACTCTCACAGTTTTTTCCCCCGGGCAGTATTTATAACAAAATAGATATATAAACTGTTATTAAGAATCCTTGCTAACACCATTCATCTCTTCCCATAATTAATGTTTCCAATATTCATACCAAATTTGACCTATTTAAATAAACTTAAAGCAATGATGTAATATCTGGAAATGGTACACTAAATATGTGTACCACACAATGTCAAGGCAAACACAGATGTATCTGATGGTGATTCTGAAAACACAAACACCAATAAACCTGTGCAAGGAAACCAAAAGCTGTAAAATTCAAAATGGCTTTGTGGTTATATAGTTATGAAAATAAAGTGAAGTTCTCCAAAGTTGATTTAGTGTGGCTGAAACAGAGTGCGTAATTTTTCTGCATCTCAACTGCAAAAAAACTCCAGTCAAATGAAAATCACCACCAAAATGATGACTTGTACACCTACCTTTTCCATTTATTGTTAATGCTGTGGCTGTTACTGGCACTGGCAATTGTGGCACTAATGGATGTATCCTTGGTCGGCTCCCCATCCTAGCACGCTCTGCACCAGGTCCTAACAAAGCTCCCACAGGTTTTTCTGCTGCTACTTCTGGTGCTACAGAGTCATCTTGATCTTGCTCTATATGGTCCATCTTATCTGGGCTTTCATTCTGGAAGCCATCTACTGTTGTCCGGCTCTTAATTGGACTTTTGGGCACTAGGATTTTAATACCTGATTTTGCAAGGTCCACATTTTTACGTCCAGAAAGCGATGGTGAATTGTTTTTCCGGAACTTCTGTGTGGCAGAAAAAAGTTGACTATTTTTTGACTCGTGTTCTTTAGTCATAACTAAAGATTTAGAAGATGTCTTTGAAAAAGAACTATTGGTAGACCTAGAAATTTGTTTTCTGGCATTATTTGGAGAGGTCCTGTTTGTCCTGGTTAATGTGCTTTCTTTCTGCTTTTCATTGTGGCGTCTGTTAAACTCATGTATATATTCCTCACAATTGACAAGGTGCTGTTCTGGCTCCCAAGTATCATCTTCACTGTCGTATCCTTTCCATCGCACCAAATACTCTGTTTTTCCTTTCTTGTTTTTCCTCTTGTCAACAATTCTCTCTACCTGTTAAAAATCAAAAAAAAGCATTAGGCATAGGGAGATATACAACTCAAGAGAGTGACCTGCATGTAAATAATTTGTTAAGTGTAGACAGATTATAAAATATTCTTGTAGTTTTGTAATCTGTACTGTAGTTCTATAGTATTACAGTCTTTCACTGCTGACTGGAAATCCCTACTTTAAACTTTAGATTATTACTTTTATCTCAAAAACATCTTCTAGAATATTAAAATTATTCTTCACTAAGTATTTTGCGTGCACAAGAATCTGAATATGACATCTTAAAATTGACAATCACCACTGGTCTCAGAGAAGCTCTTGCACCAACTTAAATGTGGACATGATTTCCCTCTCTCAATATAGAAGTCATGTTTAAATATGCTGTATAAATACAGGGTGTTTACCTTACCAAACTTATCAATTTGATATTGTTTGAATAATTTGCTTGCTTAGCATAAGGCATATGTGAGGATCTCCTACTTACAGTGAGCTAACCTTTAGCTGTCAGGAACAATATGGAACAGCTTAGGAACTGGGGCAAATTCAGACAATTTTTTTTTGAGAAGTCTTGTGAAAACAGAATTTGTTTTTGCCAGAGCCTTTGATACACATACTTGAAAAAATTACCATGCCTCACTTATCTGCAAACAGAGATGATATTTATGTCACAAGTATTAAGCATGCACATTCTACAACTGCATGTGGAACCCATGGGCCAGAGGAATTCAGGCACTGGGGTGAAGCAGGCAGGGTAGACAGCAGCAGACAGCAGCAGCTGCAGGGACAGAGGCTCATGCCTCAGACTAAAACTTATGCCAATCATGCTAATCCTGTGGAACGGGAATTCTTTAACTGAAGAAGATATAAGTGCAAGCTAGTCTTAGGGTTTCCCCTTTTTATTTCATTTTTTCTACCCAGGCTAATTCTTCTGGTAAATCCTCCATCCCACTTCATTTCAGTTATGGGACTGATACAGCTTTCTTACTCATCTCTCTCTTCTTTTTTGGTAATAAAAAAGGCAGGTGTTTGGGACCGTTATTTATTAATTTAACTCCCAGCCCTTCATAAAAAAGAAACATGCATAGAAGCTGAGATCACACCTACCTAGAACAACCTCTGAAGAAAGAGTGACATTTACAGGAGTGGCATTAACCCAATGGAATGTCTACAGAGCAGTTTAGAAGGATGGGAGGAAAATACAAGGACGTATGGTGCACATATAACCAGCGTACATGTACGGTATATGATTCATTACCAAATGACATGACTGCTGACAACAGATCTTCTTAAGAGTGCATCTCAGTTTTACACGTGGTACTCCCTGGTTTTCAACAGTAAGGTTAAATGATTACTATTATTATAATCTCAGCAGCAACATAAGGACATACCCTACAACTGCATGTGATACCCTGCAGGTGTTGTACTGCATCATCAGGATGTTGCTCAGCTCTGTCTGCACAGGTCTTAAAAAAACTCAACCAAATCAACACCACAAGAATAAGAATCAAATACAAACAAGCTCCACTTTATCTGTTGTTTATCTGTTCAATGCATTCTATAGAGACATGCAACATAAATTGTCTACATTTTATTTAAAATCTTAAAATACATTAAAACTATTTTTATTCTGATTAATTATTTAACTTTCTAGTAGTTACTGGGATTAAAAAACCAAGCAGCTAGAAAAATGAAACTTGTTTTTCCACAAAACTATTTTAAGGCATCTTAAAAGAAAATGCAACTCCAAGAGTTGAAGTCACAACATAGAAACATGCCTTCAATTTTTTCTTAGTAGAGACTTAGTAAAACGACCTTCAAATATTAAGTCAGAAATGTTAAATTAAAAACTAAGAACAAAATCATGAATCAAACTTCCTATCTTGTCAAAAGAGCAGTTATTGCTACTCTTGCTTATCCTCTCTGCCTCTCTTGACCTTCTAAAATAGACTTTAAGAGCAAGATTCTCAGAGAAATATCTCTACTACTACCAAGGTATTTTTATTCTCTAATACAACATCTTTGTAATGAACAGCATCAATTACTGAGCACAAAGTCCTACCACTGTCTTTCAGTACTGAAAGGCCACCCATTAAGGACATGCCCTTTTCAAGTAGGAAGCCATCCCTGTCATCCAAAAAACCAGATACCTTGCAGAGATAATAGATGAACTCTAGAACAGGAGACACAAAAATCCATTCTTAACCTGATGATTTATGGAGCAAGCAGAAATGCATAAAGAAAACAGTTATATTTAGCTGTATTGTCCAAGCCTGAAACAAAACCTACTTTGACATTGCTCTTTTTGATTAAAAGGATTTTTTTCATAACCCTTCATTTTTTCTTGAATACATCTTTTGTTTTATTTACAGCACAAAAATTACAAGAATTAACCTGTGATACACAATTTATCATGTAGATTCAGAGCTTTAGTGAGGGACTTCTTTTTTTGGATTGACTCTGTTTGGTTAGTCTGACTCCCCTAGAAGCACTTGAAAAACTGCTCAGGAATATTCTTTCTGGATACTTTTGCTGATGATAACAAAGTGTTAACTTTGTTAAGTGTTTCTCACCCAGAGCTGGGAGCAAGATACAGCCTTTGTGATAATCACACTAGAAATGCTGACTAGTACTTTGTGACAACTACCATTTTTACAGTGTCCCATGCCCTGTCCTATACCGTGGGGTAGCACTTATTTTTAGAGATTAAAAGGTTCTGTACTGCAGGATTTGCCATTAATGGTTAGTTCTTAAATATTGTGGAAGAATCACAACAAAAGACAAAATAGCATTAAAAAAAAGATAAAACAGATGTGAGGGAAAGTTATCAGGCAAACTACCTGGGTGGCAAAAATCTCCTAGTTTATTTTGGCATGCTAAGTTATCACTTTCCCCACCTGGGGGGTACTGATCAGTGACACTCAAAAACTCAGCCAGCAGAAGAACTGACAGAAAAACAATGAGCTGCTCAGATGTATGAACAGCTCAGTGAATCCAACATTGAAATGCACAAATTATAATCCCATCAACCACAATTATACCTGAGATTTCCCATCTGTGAAATGGCAAATTTCCCTTCCTTCCATGAATGTGGTAAAATTGGTTCATGCTTGAGTTCCCTCCCTGAGGATTTTAATTGCTTTTATTAGCAAATTATATAGAACTTACACTCAAAAAACTTCCCAACAAATGAACAAACAAATAAAAGTTTGTATGGTTGCAGGCTGAAGTGCTGTCTGGTACAGCTGCACCAGATGAAAATGACAACACTGCAGCTCCTCCCTGTCCTGTGCTCAGAGACAACAGCTCCTCCCCATCTGTCAGCACAACTTCTTCTGTAATTATTCCCTAATGTAGTTCTGTCAAAGTGACCTGGTTTAGATATTAAGAATACCTGAGTTAATGGAGGCATCCTGAAATAACTGGTTTGGAGAGCAGCCACATATGCGGTGTTTTCTGACACATCTAAGAGGACTGCAACTTTCAACAGAGGACAACACCTATAGGCCAGACTGGTCCAGTAACCTCATTGTCAGGAAAAGGACATGCATTCTTAAACCCTGATGAAAGCTCCTTAAAACCCTGATGAAAATTCAGGTCAATAAAAGTAAGCATGAAATTCAAAAGAATATTCTCAATCTAAAGCATTATCATTTGGGCACATTTGTAAACTTGTTATAAGGCATGCTCTCAGGCATTGTACATAGAGATCATACTTTGAACATTTGAAAAAATTAAACTAAAGGTACATCTGTCGGGGGGTGGGAAGGCAACAAAAGACAGAAAGACCAAAATAAACACATGTGGGCAGGTAAATATTCAATGAGTATTGCCTTGTTTATAATAAAACCATTGCACATTCCCATCATGTTCCTTTCTGTCCTCACACTCGTGTCAGGCTAAATTAATTTAAAGTTTACAAAATGGAATCTATTGGACTTCATACTCTACCTGTTGTCTGTAAAATATAGGAGAAGGCCTTGTTCTGTTAGCTGAAGGCTATGTTTACATTACTGTTTTTGTTCAGAGTAGTAGTGCAATTTGGAAGCAAATCTTTCCCTCCTCTGCACTATTCCTGCTTACTGTGGAATGGTTTTATTCACAGACCAGTTCTGGTATACAGGATGTGGATTCTATATGGAGAAATATAAACTGCAAGTGGAAATGTACCAATGCATCTGTCACGCTTCAACCCTTAAGGGGGCACAGAGATCCAAGCAAGTAACACCTCTGAACAGTTTCAATACATGTAGTGGCATGGATATTTGATCCTGAGGGGCACGACTAAATCCACTCCAAAATAAAAGTGCTGCACAGCAGAATATGGAGAGGTGAGGGCCACAGCACCAACTGCTTCACTCTACTGATTTTCTCCACTTGAGACAAATTACTTCTGGAGATATTCCCCAAGTCAAAGACAGAAAGCTGGAATAAATGCTAGTCTTACATGGCATATGCATGCACTACAAGTGAACAGTCACCCTTTCTTAAATTGGAAACTAATTCATACACAAATGGGACTTAAATGATCCCCATAAGCAATCAGCAATGTTTACAAGCGGTTCTATCTTCCATTTATTAAAATCTTGCAGAAGTCAACGATAAACAGTATTCAAATACTTCTTACTGCAAATAAAATAAATGCATTCTACATTAAAAATCAACTAATGAATAGCAGCACACCACACAAAAACCATTAAGTGCCATGTTTTGCTTAAAGCAATTTTGGGGAAACAGTTATTCAAAAAGATATTTGATGAGGATGTCAAAACACACCTGAAGGTCTGTAAAATGTGCACTAAAATCTTATATGTAGACATTTTATTAGAAAATACATAATTTCCCATAGGATGACTTAAGGCCAAGTCAGAGTATTGCTCACTGCAGTCAGCACCAGCAGGGAAATCTGAAAAACAGCTTAACACATACATGTAGAACATCAAAATCTGTATTGAAAAGAATGTAAAAAACCAATATTGTATGGCTTAAGATCAAATAGCATCATTAAGAAATTACACTAGAATGTCATCTAAATCCCAGAGTTCACCTTCACTGCAGCTCCACGTCGCTCCACTGACGCGAGCCTGGGAGAGCACAGAGAAGCCCGCTGCCACATGCTCTGGAGCTGACTGATTTGGTTAGCAGAACAGACTGATTGGATTAGCAGCCCATGAATTGCTGTAAACTGAGCTGCTGCATCCTCACGGCGTGACTGACCTGAGTGTCTGTGCAGTACAGGACTGGCCATGGTGAGGCTGTATTACACATATATTGTTCTGGAAGCTGTACAAAATAAATGTGGATCAGATGTGGGCAGATTACTGCCTTTCTGTCAAATTAGCTTCAGCAGATGATGCAGCTTTTGTGTTGCTTTTGTGACAGCTCTGCAATGAGGGATGATACCTGATCTGGCCCAAGGCCTGACAATATTAAGTCCACCAACTCGACTGTCTTCAGTCTTCATCCTACCAGCAGGATGAGTTCATACAGGGTCATCGCTTCCCAACCCACAGCCACTCCCAACCTCCTTTGGAGGCAGCAGTGTGTGCAGAGAGGTTGGAACACATTCATGTCTATAAGCAGGAGTCCCATAAGGGACTAATGCACTTCCTGTGGTCCTTCATGCTAGCAGTGCAAAAAAAAGAACTGCATAACTCAACCCTCCTTTCAAAAACTTAACAGCTGTGATAAAACAAATATTAAGATTTCTCTTTTTCCCAAGCTCTATTTCAATCAAAGGCTGTCCATTTCCTTTAGGATTCCTGGACACAAGTCACGCAAGAGCTAATTTTGAGGCTATCTGTAACATTCAACTAATATAGTGGCCTGCAGGTTATAATTCACATTTCAATTCACCCTCTATATAAATTTCTAGTCAAGTTGCCTATAAAATTTCAGTTCTCCCAGTGAAGCTCATTATTTATCTTCAGCTTTAAGTTTTACATCCTTTCACGGTCTTAGCAATAACAATAGACAAAATAGTTTAATTACTGCATTCTCATCAATGCCAGTGATTCCAGGGAATCACAGCTATGGTGCATGCCATGCCTGGCTGCACAGCCACCTCCTGAAAAAGCATTTCAGGAAGTTTTATACTCGTACCTACATTAAACAAACTAATCACTGTATGTGCAACTCCTTTATGACATATTCAAAAGTGCAGATCACAATCAGAAAGTGGATCTTTGTAAGAAGCCTTTTCTGTACAGGACATCAGGGAAACGGGTGTGGAGGGAAAAGCAGTGACAAAGTCACTTTGCTTTAGAGAATTAACTCCCTGGATAAACACTTTGCCTGAGACTTACTTCCTCACAAGTCACCACTGATGACTGATGCTAAACTGTCAGCATCACAGATCTTTCCAGATATAATTTCCTGAGAAATAGTTACAACAGTTGCGATGCAAGTTACAGCCTACTGCAGAATTCATCAACTGCTTTACCCTAATTATAGTCACCTAGCTATTGCAAGAATGCTTAGAAAATCTTAATCTCATTTTATCAATTCACTGTTCACAACAGTTCTAACATTTTATGTACACCAAGGTAAGACAGACATACATTTTCTACTTTGCACAAAAACAGAATGAAAATCCATGCAAAGCTGATAATATCTGTACAAACATAATAAAAACAATTAGCTACAACGATGGATTCTTACCAAACATACACTGTTTTCCTCCTTTAGAAATAAGAACAAGTAGCATCAAATAGGCTTAGCATCTTATATGGAAAAGGTCCTAATCACAAGAAACTATTAAAAACCACTAGCACTGAATTTAGGATACACATTATTAGTAGTCAAAGCTGTTACATAGTATTACTATGTTTATTAAGTTACTAAAAATTTTATCACTACTAGAAGATTTCACCATCACCCACATACAGAATGCCAAAGGAAATTCTTCCCATTTTCAATTAATTTGTAAAAACTACATTTTAGGAGGCAAATTCTGGATTTTTATTTTTTCCCTGAGGTAAATATTCTGTGTGCACTTGCCAAATTGTCTTGCTTATATCTCTCCACTGCATTAAAAAAAGTGAAGGTCCAAAACCTGGTGCTACCAATGTTTTGCTAAATAAAAAAAATATAGAAAACTGAAATGCATACTTATTACTGGCAATTCTGGCAACATGAAAAACTCTCAACCAAAGATGCCCGTATTTTGGGTGTGATAGTTTGTGAAAATGTAGAAATAATCTAAAGCTACCTCACAGCTTCAACAGTTTGACAACTATTTACTTACAGGATAAGGCCAACAGAAATATTGTCACTTTGTCCTTCAGCAAGACTAATAAAGACTTTGTCAATTTTAAGAATCAGGACTACAGACTTGCTTTCAAAGCAGACAAAACTGGAACTTCAACCAGTGCTCAAGTACAAATGATTGATAAAGATTCAAAATATTTTATCTAAAAAGAGTGTCTTAAGGAGAGAGTAGGTCACAGCAAAACTGCATTCCAAGTGTTAAAGAACACTTTGCCACAGCTAAGCAAACTCCAGAAATGGGAATTGTAACAAGAAAGAGGAGCAGAAAAAAGTAAAATCATAGGACACTTGAAGAGTGAACTCAGTATGCTTTAGTCAATTCTATCAAATTTAATTTAATTCTACAACAGTTTCATCTACCAACACCAAACAAGACTTTTCAACAGCCTACTGCCTACAGAAGCACCAGTGTCAAGTCTGCTACTGTAGAGCTGACCAAATCTCAGTAAGAAGGGACACAGACTCCAGCTCTTAGAAGCTTATTCAGTAGCAGTCTCTTCTTCCTTTTCCCTCTTAGAGGTCTGGGATGCTAGTTCTAAATATAGTAGAGAGCTTTCTCTGGAATCACTTCATCCAGTGATTCCAGAGAAAGCTCTCTACTTCATACACACTTAGAGCCTCCTACCTGGCTCCTCTCACTCTTGCATCAAAAGCTTATTTTCATAAGAAATAAAGCTCCTGGATACAAGACCATGGCTGAATTTTAGTTTTCAAATACAAAGATGCTAAAAAATTCTAAATCACGGTTAAGAACAACATTATTTGCTGGCTCGTCCTGTATTTCTTACCTCAATGCCAACATGTCTTAGAGGAATGTGTGTCCCTGGTCACTCTACTTGCAATAGGACTTCTCTCAATACTTGATCTAGAAAAGCTGGTGAGGTTGATTAATTTCCCCTAATTAATCAACCTCAGTGCTTGCACAGCTGCCTCTTAGTTGTGACATTCTATTTCTTTAAGAGATTTATTAGCAGATGAACCATTTTTTCCAGACAGAAAAAGGTATTTCTCTGTTTGGGTCTCTAGTCTCTCCATCTTTAGTCTGAACCTAAACTCGTTTCTTATTTAATATCACTGCAGCTTCCATGACTGCACTCTCCCATTCACTTTTGTAACCAGGCTGTGGGGTACACATAAAGATGTGGGATTGCTGGTAACTGTGCTTGGCAACAATTCTTCCAAATGTCAAGGTTTTAAAGTTTATTCATAAAACCAGGTTCTACAGTGTTCGTCCACTGTGTACCTTCCTAACAACAAAGGCTCAGAGTACATACAAATATGTTCATGATCTTCACACATAATTAGCTTTTTACTAGGCCTGCCCATTGCACATGAGCAGCACAAGTTCTGCAGTAAGATATGCATTCAAATTACTTTCTTGTTTCACCAGTATCTGTAACTTCCTAAGCTTTATTCTTCAAACATGTCAATCAGAAATAAACTACCTTACACTGCATCACTGGTTTTAACACACATATATCTCCTGCTAGTGTAATTTGCATGAAGACACATTCCTAATAATTACCATTTTCCTGAAATGCATCTAATGCTTACATACATTTTAACATCAAATCACTAATTACTCAACCTAACACATTACACTGGTATTAAAACTCCTGAATCAAAGGGACTGATGATTAAGATTGGTTTTTGTTGTCTTTTGAAAATATGCACTGTCTTAAGCTCTGTTACTTACTGATCCTATCCACCATCAGTTCATATATGCAACTAAAGTAATAGACACTAGGTATTAATCTGATTACTCGGATGCTGGTCAATAAAACACTTCCTATTTCAAAATCCCTCATGCTTTGGCAAGGAGAACAAAGCAGAAGAAGCAAAGCATCTTAGGCTTGGAAAATGTCAGCTTCATCAACAGCAGCTTTTGTTGAGGTAATTAAATTCACCTTTCAATAATTCAGATTTTTTTTTAGAAAAGCTGGGTAGCAGCAGCTTCTCTATTACATGGTTAACATGAATTTCTGAAGCAACATACATATAAAATCCTTCTCCGTAAGCATTTCCTGTAATCTGGAATGAAGCAGGATAAGGAAAAAGACAGGTAGTTTCCTAGAACTGGATAACAAAATATTTTAAAAGGTTATTTTTTACTCAAACCACTTCTTCCTGAACATTATTTTTCTACAGAAAGCATCATTTTAACAGTGGCTGTAGCATGAAGTAGCCACTGAACTCTAGACAAAACACTTAAAAAATTGTGCCCTTTAAGGTCTCAACACAGATACTAAAGCAACCTGAACTATCTGTACTGCAGATTTTGCCACTGCTCTTTAAAGTCGGTGAATAGGCAGAACTTCTTTCCAAAAAAGGACCACAACTGAAATCTCCACTTAGGCAGAAATGATACAGCACTACAACTTGCTCAAGTCCCTCCTCAAGAGCAAAGGAACCAAGAGTTACCTTCTACATGCACAAATGTCATTCTCTGTCTGCATTCCAGTCTTTCCCTCTGCACAGATGTCATATAAAATAACCTGCCAACTTTCTAATATAACTACAAAAATATGGTAAACAAACTATCACCCACTTTTTGCAGAGAAAGAACATATTGTTCTGTATTTTCCTCCAGCTATGGATACATTGGTTTTTGGTGTATCCTTACCCACCTGCTGGACTTCTTTTGTTCTTTGGAAAACAATAAAATCATCTCTCATGCTGTCTCCTTCACTTTTGGTTGCTTTACATTCCTTTCCCTCTGTCCCCGTGTGAATCTGATATCCTATTTGCAGTGCTTTTCCTAATCCCACATCACAGTTTGCTCTCCAAAATATGCCTTAAGGATTACTTTCCTCATAATTTTATAAGGTAATGATGTATTAAACCCTTACTTGTTTCTCCAGATTCAACACTGAAGTAATTTGCAAAACACTCTGCAAAATAACACTTATTTTTAAAAAAATTAAAAATCATCATGCTCACTTCAATCTAAGCAGCTGTTTGTAGTACAGCAACTGTTCACAAGAAACAGGTTTTATTATATAGAAGGTATTTCAATTTAGACCCAAACTTTTTGCCTTAGTTATTTCAATGATAAACCTAAAATTATTTCTATAGTGTAGAGAATAGACAACTGTCTCATCTCCTTCTTTATGAAACAGACAAATTCACTAATTTGAGGTGTGCATGGAGAATCAAGACTTAGGCATGTAATACACTGGCATCTATCTTTTCATACCTCAAGTCAGTTTAAAGAAGCACTGTAATCGTGAACACTTCTTTACTTAAGAACTGGTTTTTATATATAACACCCTAGCCATATTGCTCTTTCTCCATCCAAAAAACTCTGATATTCAAAGTAATACCACAAAGAGAATGTGAAAATTTATATAACATTATCTTCACATTGTAATATAAGCTTTATTTACAGTTGCCTGCACTGGGAAAGTCATCACAGGCCAGGGTCACTAGTGGGGAGCTACCCTTCAGAGACAGCTCCTGCCTCACAAAACCTTTTTCCTACAGAAGCAATGCAAGTTGGTTTCTTTGCACAAAGAAGTCCTCAAATTCATGGTATGCTAGCCAAGACTGAGCCAGTTGGCCTTCCAAACTTCTAACCTTGGTAATCCCTGCCTCCATAAAATAGAGATAACTCATTTAGAAGCAAGTTTCCAAGTTACAGGAATATGGCATCATAGTTATTTCTTCATAACCCAGTTACAGTAACATTGAACTATAAAAGCATATTTTGCTTTCTTTAAAATTTTCCTGGAAGGACAGGTAAGAGGTCCTTTTTTTCCTATACATTTGTCTTTATGCTTAGCATTATTAGTGTATCCAAAGAATCTGTACTGCAAATTCCTTGCCAAGTGTTTGTCTGTTTATAGAAATAGTCACATTTTAAAAACATTTGGAATTCAGAATCGTCATTAAAACAGATACGTTCCCTTTTATCAGGTGTTGCTAATTAATCTAGTCATTTGTTGTCAATGCCGAGTACCATCTGTAAATTCAAAATAGCTAGTGATTAGCTTGAATATATTTTAAAGAATAACTTTAAAACACATGTTTGTATATAAGAGGTCTTCTGTGATCATAGCATTTTTAATACTTTAGCACCATACTATACTCAGCACAGGATTTCATCTTATCTCTATAGTTACTTAAAATTAAACTAAATTAATTCATATTGTTACTGTTACAGGAGTGGTACAGAGAACAGAATTTAGTCTCTAAAACAAATGCACAAATTTAGATGCAATCCAAAGCACTAATGCATGTGTAAATGGATTTCCTGAAAACCATGTCCAGACTACTGTACTTTATCATGTAGCTCATGAGACTGCATCTTCAACACCTTGCTACTTGAGTAAGCCAAAAAATTCAGATTTTTCCTTGCTATTTTTATAATTACTAATCAGTCACCAAGGTATGGCTCTATGGCCAGACCATTCAGTGGATAAAGCATTGGCAGGATGGCCACATGCAAAGAGTTGAAGTCAATGGCCCAATGTCCATGAGGAGACCAATGACAAGTGCTGTCCCTGAGGGGTCTGTCCTGGGGCCAATGCTGGTAAATATCTGTGTCAGTGGCATGGACAGTGGGACCAAGGGCACCCTCAACAAGTTCACTGGTGACACCGAGCTGCGTGGGGTGGTTAGTATGCAGGAAAGGAAGGGATAACATCCAGAGTGACCTGGACATGCTGGAGAGCTGGGCCTTTGCAAACCTCATGAGGTTTAACAAAGGCAAGTGCAGGGTCCTACACATAGGTCAGGGCAATCCCAGGAACACCCACAGGTTGGGCAGAGAAGTGACTGGGAGCAGCCCTGAGGAGAAGAACTTGGTGGGGGCTGGCTGACAAAAAACTCAACACGAGGAGCCGACAGCGTGCGGTCACAGCCCAGAAAGAAAGTGGTGCCCTGGGCTGCATCCAAAGGAGACTGGCTAAAAGGCTGCTGGAGGTGATTCTTCCACTCTGCTTCTCTCATGAGACACCACCTGGAACACTGCGTACAGTGCTGGGGCCCTCAACATAAGGAGATGGAACTGTTGGCACAAGTTCAGAGGAAGGTCACAAAGTTGTTAAGAGGACTGGAGAAGGTCAGAGAATAGGCTGAGGAGGTTATCATAGAATATCCTCAGCTGGAAGGGTCATCAACTCCAATTCCTGGCCATGCACAGCACCAATCCCAAGGCTCACACCATGTACCTGAGAGCACTGTCAGTACACTTCTTGAACTCTGCCAGACTTGGGGCTGGGACCACTTCCCTGGGGAGACTGTTCCAGTGCCCAACCACCCTCTGGGTGAAGAAAATTTTTGTAATATCCAACCTAAACCACCCCTGACAGAGCTCCAGGCCATTTCTGTCACTAGGCACCACAGGGAAGAGATCAGTGCCCGGCCCCTCTCTTCCCCTTGTAAGGAAGCTGTAGACTGCTGTGAGATCACCCCTGAGTTTACTCTTCTCCAGGATGAACAGACCAAGTGGCCTCAGCCACTCTTCATATGGCTTTCCTTCAAGTTCCTTTAAAATTTTGATTGAGGAGAGTTCAGCCTGGAGAAGAGAAGGTTGCATGGAGATCTTAGCAACCTTCCAGTATCTGAAAAGGCCCTGCAGGGAGACCGGAGAGGGACTCTTCATCAGGAACTGTAGATACAACAAGGAGTAATGGGTACAAACTGAAAAAACAGAAATTTGGGTTAGATATACAGAAGAAATTCTTTACTGTGAGCGTGGTGAGGCAATGAAACAGGTTGCCCAGAGAAGTTTCAGATCCCCTGTCCCTGGTTCATGACAAGGCTGGATAGGGCTTTGAGCAGCATGGTCTAGTGAAAGGAAGGAAGGAACTCCCACAGCTACAGGATGATATTTAAGGTTTCTCCAAAAGGAAATGATTCTATGATTCTACATATATCACTGACTAATTTAGATTTTAATTTTAAACCTATGCTTTTTATAATATTGAGTGACATTAGTCATGCCATCAATGGGAAATAGATTTTTTTAGCTTAAATAAAACAATTAAGTGTTAGGTAAAGTTAAATACCCTTTAATTGCTCTTTAAACTTTTTTCTTTAAAAAAGTGGTTTTCTCTTGATTTTTTCTTTCTTTTAAGACATGGTAGCAATGCATCAACATAATTTCTGGAGGAATATTTATTAATAATTAATATTTATTTAGGGCTTTTTCCCTTGAACAGACAAGGTCTTTAAAAACCCCACCTTCCTAATTTTCAAAACTATAATCCAGGAAAACAAACATCTTTGTTTCATAGTCTGTTGAATCCGGAACAACTTGGCTCTGTTACTGTGAGGAACATGACTGATTCCTTCCTTTTCCAAAAAGTAGCAATGTTACAAATTAAACTGGTGAATGAATCTCCCTAAAGTTAAATACATCCAAATTGTTTTGGCTTTCAGATGGTTTACTGTGTAATCATCCCCTTATGTGATGCAAGTGAGACAGAGCAGAGAAAAAAGGAAGTGGAGATATAGAAGTGATAAGTTTTTCTGAAACAATATAATGTGGAATTATGGTGAAAACTGATGCAGTTCCATAGCAGCATGGTTTATATGGGTTTGTCATGAACAGAAAGGAAACTTAACCCCGGGTGCCTTAACCTGAAAAAAATCCCAGAGGTGAGGGAATTATCTGAAGGAATGCATTCTTTTTGGAGATCACATTAAAGACTGAATACTGAGTTTACAAGCATGAAAGTAATTACAATTGTATACAAGTATCATAAATAATTAAATGCATAGCCAAGAATTCTTAAAGACTAATTAATTACATTTTTAAAGTACTGGGAATGTATGAATTAAAACCTCTCAATTTGTTGCCTGCATGTTTGTCTTTTACTTCTTGCTTTTAAAATGTCTTCAATTACATGAGGATATCAGAGTTTTCAAAAGTCACTCACCTTCAAAAACTTTTCTACCCAAAGTCTTTAATTATTTGTTTTATGACATGAATCTTTTCAAAGAAATCAAGTACAATGTGGTGTCAAAACAAAGGATTAGGACTATATTTTTTTCTTCTATTTATTTCATCTGTATTCCTTATGCTGAAAACTGCATGTTTAGATAAGACTTGCTTTCTATCAACTAACGCAGAGAATAAGTAAAAATGAAACCATTCCCATCCAGAAAGCAAATAAACAAAAAATTGCAAGGATCTTACATTGGTTTTTGTCATAAGCACAAGAAGTGTTAAGTAAAAGGTTTTATTTTTGGCCTATAGACATAATGTCATTTTAGCTTGCCATCTCACATTTAGAAATAATTATTCAAGGGCCAAAGTGGAATCTTCATTCAGAGTTCTGTTTCACAAAGAAAAACAATGCATGACTGCTACCAAACTAGAAAAGCATTTAAGCCAAACTTTTAAAAAAATTTTAAATCAAGATAGTCAGATGCCAATTTTTGAAATAAATTATCCTTCTGACAGTTCCATAAGTCTGTGACATCTCACAGAAGGCAGGAAAAAGGAAGTGAAACAGACAACTCTTTAATTCTAAAGCTACTGATGGATGTGAAATTTCATCTTGGTTTCAACTCTACATAAACACTCAGTGTCACTTTGAAAAAGAAATCTGGGGAGAAATGGTTTATTTCTATAAAGGACTCTGTATGCATTGGTATGTGCCTTAGAGAATCCTGCTACCAGCACCTGACCTTAAACAGGCTGCTTTTCCCCCTGTACACAGGATATGAAAGAGATACACTGTCACAGACAAACTACTGCTAAAGCAGACTTATCTTGCCTTTTTTTTTTTTAGCTTAACATTTTGAGAGCAAGAGTCCTTTTGCTGAGTAATGTGTTTATTAGAAGCAGCCCAAGCTTTCTTCTACCGCCAACCATGAAGATACTGTTTCAATCTGCCTCCTTACACCCAAAATCACTGCTGCATACGTCATGCTGATTCTCTCTTACACCTTCACAGCTTTCCACATTAAAGTGCTGTGATTCTCTCTATCAAAGAATTTGAAGCTAGTTCTGAAGAATGAAAGTGGTGACATTCAGAATTAAAGTGAAAATCTTCAAGACTTTGCTAAACTGACAACTGAAATTAAGGTTCTGCTGGCAGTATTTAAAATTTACATGTCTACGGAATGGAAATGCCTGTTTTATACTGGTGGGACTGGACTGACATGACAACTTTACACTCTAACTCCCTAGAACAGAGGGTACTCTGAGGGGCTTCTTTTTGAAACTTCTGACACTTGCAAGGAATGGCAAGATGAGTTTTACACTAGCCTATGTGTAAAACTGAATCCTCTGCCAAAACAAGCTTGACATCTCAAAGCCTCTAAATAGATCCTTATGAGGACCAGTGGCCTTCTGAGTGTACTTTTCTCTTATGTTTTGTCCAAACTTATTTCAGTTCCCCCCATCTTTTCCTCAAAGAAACCTACTGTATTATCTGTTTTTGTACTACCTGTTTGCCATGGGGTTCATCTTGTTTAAACCACTCATCACAAATAAAAAATGCTGAACTCTGGGGATCAGACCTTTTCCCAACTTGGAAAACCCCAAAGCACAATCAAAGAAATTTTTGAAATTGCCTCAATTTCTCAAGAACTGCATGGTGTAAACTCAAATACCATCCACATCATACGTGCACTTGTCTTTCCATCTTTCTTTTTGAGAACAGATGATCTCAATTAGCAAGAACTATCAGTTTCCAAAAAAGGAAAACCAAAACAGACTGACCCTTCAGTTAAGAGGTGTATGATATGATGAACAGGAAAATGAATAGGAAATGTTTCCTATACTTCCCATAACAACAAAAAAGAAAAACAGGGAATACCTAGTAGAAAAAAAAACCCCAACCAATTAAAACACAGCCATGTTGCAGAATTTATTGTCCCACTGCATAGAGGAGCAAGTAGGCAAATTCAGGATCTACAGATCCATTATAGATTAGTAAACACTAAGTGCAGACCATAACTCAGGAAGCTCTTAAATTACGGCTCCCCAGTGACAAGAAGGGTGTGCCAAAGGAAGATTCACTCTGTGCTCTCTTATTATTCTTTATCTGTTCATTGCTACCTAGGTGGATTTTTTGGGCTAGTCCAGTAGAGCATTTCTTATATCAAAAGCTACTTGGCATTTTTAAGAAGTATAAAGATAAGGATTAACACTTCACTGACAGTAGGGTAAAGAAGCTTTAGGGAAAAGCTAAGGCCACCAGCAGATTAATCAAGTGCTTGAACTGGAGTAGTAGCCCTCATTTCTGGTTTCATTCGCACCAGCGACTCAGACCAGAATCTGAGTTACAGAGGAAGCCTGGAAAGTGCAGGCAACATAAAGACAAATCCTTATTAAATTTAACTGCTTCAGGAATTTTTCTAAGTAAATGTTTTTTATCAGTTTTCATTAAATCAATTTTATCATGAGGAATTTCAATTCTTCCACAAATTTTATTTTCTCTGATCAATAAAATCATAAGACATTTTTTCACTCTGTCTGATACAAGTTCTAACATCTCAACATGACAGTTAAAGCAACTGCCTTAATGTAATTGAAAACCAATTTAACTTCCTTTTCCTAGAAAAGTTGACAAGATGGCCTCTCTTTGGAGCTCCTAAAGCCCCCACCTTTCATAGAATCACAAGTCCTTCCTCAGAAAATTATGCATTTCCTCACATTATGAAGGCAATAATCCCCACCTGCCCATCCAGGAAGCACAAAAGAGACAAAACTCTCTGCACATTCTGAGAGAAATAACTTGGCTGAATCTCTTAACTCTTTTGGGTAAATAATACACTAAGGTTCCTAAACAGCAGTGCCCTGAAGATAATACGCCACAGAGGCTAAACGCAGGTTGAAGGATCAAAAGCCAGCTCAATGACAACATTTCCCAAAAAGATGAGAATTTCTACTGTTAAGAAGCTAATTTTGACTCACTTCCAGCGAGAAAAATGCCCCAACTGACCTCTATGGTTCCTCCCAAACCCTTCAAAAAAACCACATTGTGTTTGTCAGAAATTCCATGTTGAAAATTCGAAGAATTAGCTAGCTCTTCAGAGAAATGCTTTCATGAGGATCCTGATGTTGAAGGTTAATTAGCTCCCTACCAGGTGTAGGACCTGAAGACAATACTTTCAGAAGCAGAAAGCCACCACACAGATCCAGATTACCTGAGCCCAAAAGTGAAGTAGGTGTTCCACCCTCAGCACTTCACACCCTCAAAGGAATTCAATCATACCCTAACACAAGGTGATATTCAGGCAATCACATACCTGGGATACCAATGACAGAGACCTGTGGAAAGGAAAAAGCCTTGCCTTCTAAAAAACACAACCCCTCCCCTCCACACTTTCATAAGAATATGTTAAAAGTACCAGGATAAATCAGACAGTGGTATCAATACAATTTTCCTTTTGGAATGGCTGCTAGTGCTCTCTAGAGCATCCCCCAACACTAGCACAGGGTTTCTTAGCTACACAACAAACTAGCTGGGGAAACAGATTCAGGTTTAAAATGTCACAACAGACAAAAATATATTTTACACCTAACTTTGTTTCCAGTATCATGTTGCATCACTACTGATCAAAATCTCTGCCGTGCAGAGGGACAGAAAGGAGCAGCCAGGTGCAGGAAAAGTGGCACCTATGCTAACTTATGCCAACAAAACATTAATCTTAGCTGTTTCATTTAGGGCTGATGGAACAGAAAGAAGGTCTAAAGATGCTTACAGGTAAGCTGTTGTGTTGCAGGTAAATTATAAACAATACCCAAAACAGGCTGTCATAATTTCACTGTTACTTTTCCCCAACACTTATATCAATTATAAGGATATTACAGCTCCTGAAAAATCACTTTAATTCCTTTAATCAGTGGAAAGCTAGTCATTATGAGAAATAACTGGGTTATTTTCCTTTAATTATTTTTTCTGCCAGCTAAGATGCATCACAAAGTTCTTTTGCTTTACTTTGAAATGAAGAACTTTGCCAGTAACTACAAGATAGAACCAAAACAGAGAAAAAGGGTCTTAAAAAAGGATAGCTGGGTGCACCTCAGAGACCTTGTTCTTGGGTTTGATGGCCTTTGCAGGCATCAGATGTAGTTCCCACTGAAGGCAGCTCTTCCCTGGAATTGCAATTTCTCCCTTCTCCTTGATGTCTTTTCACAGTGCTTATGACTCTTGAGAAACAGCACCACTGAGCGATCAATTACAATTGTTCTGGTGCAAATACCTTTGGAACATTTTGTCTCACTGTCCCAATATGTCTTATGGTTTGGTTTTATCTTCCTTATCTTCTTTTCCTCTCTTTCCTCCCCACAATCAACTGCCCCGTACTAACTGAGCCCATAGAATATGAAATACATTTTTAAGTGTTGTAATATTCCTACTGATTCAGCAAATCAAGTCAAAGCTTAAAGAAGGTCATTTCACCACACCACATCACTATTTCTCTGGTTCTCCTATAAGGGAAATTTCCTGACAAGTAAACAACTACACAGTCCTACTGTTCCCAACCCGAGGGTGTCCCAGACCCTTCCCTTAGGAGTAGCACTGGAGTTCATCTGATCTCAAAGGGAGGACATAAGACTTTTTTATCCCCCCATACTCGCATACTTCTTAAAAATGCTATAAAACTCACCAGCTCTCCGAAGTGCCTCATGACTTCACAGCAGCTCATACAAGGCAGGAAACTGGAGCTTGGGATGGGTCAAAAGGGAGACCTCAGAAAGTCCCCATTCAGCTCAGACTCAAAGGTGAAATTGAAATGCACCTGGAAGACACTCAGCTCCATCCTCTTTTGTTTGGATACCCAGGTGCAGCCCCGTGTAATTGAGGACATTTTCAATCCAAGAGTCTTCTGACTCATGAGTCATTCTACACTTTGATGAGTAGTTAACGCCACATTCACTTTTTCAATTAAGTTTGAATAGAGTTTGGTGGGGGTTTTTTTTAGTGTGGTTATCAGAAAAAAAAAACATCCCATAACCTAACAACTGCAGACAGAGAATTAGAAATAAAGTAACCACACCAAATAGAAAGCCAACTTTAAAGAAGAAAATAAAGCAGAATTCAGGTTCTGCAAATGGGCTAGAACAAAGTTCAGCTAGCTCTTGCTCAACTTGCTTTTTAAATTTACTTTTCCCACTCTCTCCTTTTCTTCATCTAGCCACTAATCAAATTTACTTTAACTCAATTTTGTTACCACCTTCTTTCCTATTCCTTTTAACTCCCCAGGACACACACACACAATGGGAATGAATCAAATCAATTTAGTGAGAGCTGCTTCTCTGGTTCAGTTCAATAATCTTTTTACTCCTCTTCAACCATATCTGCAGCTTCCAAAGATTCAAGATCCAGTTTTGTTTCTCTTTCATTACATTTTGGGAACAAATCCTTTATGATTCAGTTTGTTCAGTTCTTCTTTACAGGTATACCCTTCCCTGATGCACCACATAGGTGCTTTAATAAGAATGAATAAATTCAGAGGCATGGGAGCAGCAGAATAGATTCACTGGAATTAAAAAACTCCCAAACCAACACAAACAACCAATCTAAGACCACCACAGATGTAATCCTGGTTTCAATCAAGGTTTTCTGCTGGTTTGAATCTTACATTTTAACAGCAGCTACAGCCTACATTTTAAGGAAAGGCCCACTTTTGATGGTTGGTATTGTATAATCAGAATGATAAATCCCATCTTTAAACCATAGTTGGCAAGTTTTTCTGAACAAAACAACACAGTGGGATGTTAAAGGTATGAAAAGATTTAACTGCTTTTTTATTCAGTTGGGAAATGCATCATTCTTAGACCTTAAAGAATTAAGGAAACTCAGGGATTTATTTATATTTTTTTTAAAGGATATAAACTAAAATTTTGCTACAATGAATGAAGCTTACATTTCTGATTGCTTATTTTAGTATTACTTAGCTAAATAAATAGGTTATTTAACTAAAAAATAGGTTATGCACTTAAATACTTGATTTTTTCTTTAATTAATATTACTTCATTATAAATCGTTTTAAGAACATAATCCGCAGCAGGGAGCTAAACCTGGATTTGTGTCTATGCTTCAAGATTTTGGTAACATATCTGAACTCATACCTATTCTTTTATTTAGATAGGAATATATAAGACATTGACTTCTGCAATGAAAAATGTTTTCCAAGCTTTTAGTAAGTTATTCTATTGACAGCTGAATAATCTGGAAGGGAGAAGGTGTGCATCTAGAAAAGGTTTGCCTCTACTGCTAATAATGAATTAGGTACCTAAATCTACCTGCCCATGACTCATTCAGTGATGTAGGTTCTATGGTGGAAAAATACACAGTATTTCATATTTTTCTGCTGTTTCCTGTACTTACCTGTTGGTAAGTTATAGAGAGTTCAGACTTTAATGGATGTATCACATTTTAAGTAACTTTTTCAATTAAGTTAAATACTTATTTAAAATACACCTAATCATATCATCACATATTCAGATTTTTATATTAATCTGCACAATTTTGCTTATTTAGCATAATATCCTTACCTTAATGTTCTGTCAAGAATAATACTTTTTAATTCCTCAGATTCAGTTTTCTTACAGCTACATAAGAGTTACTATATCTGTTAAATGTTATTGCTTCACTGCCTGAGCCTCTCTCCAGAGAAAGAGAAGTTTTAGTAGTAAACATTGCCTAAATTAAACTCAGAACAAATTCTAAATTTAAAGAACAGTTTCAGCCAATTTTTTAGACTAGCAGTGAGGATCTGCTAATGCATAACAGCTGGGGACAGCTATTTAAACCTAGGCAATGAACAGGGAAGTATGTCAAGGAACATCAGGAGCCCCAAGCAGAGTATATGAGGATTTGTTCAGATAACCATTTTCAGATCCTTCAATCAACATAAGTTTCTTTTACATATTATTATGAAGTGTATCTAATACATGTACACCTTTGTAACTTCTTCTGGTCTAAACATTACATACAGGTTTCACATGTGTGAAAACAAATAATTTTTTGAATATATCTTAAAATTGTTTGGGGAAAAAAATAAATGCCCAGTCTAAGCAATGGTTGGTTTGCTTGAGTATGCATTTTCCACATAAGTAAAAGTTGCAGAATTAGCTCTGTATTCTTTTAGAAAACAGAAATGGACATCCTACTACTTAGCAAGACACCAGCATTTACTTTATTCTGAATTGTTTCAATTTTAAATACCTAGTTTTATACTTAGTGTTGTGATTCAATCAAACCAATGCAGTTTGAGAAAGATTTTGCTGACTACCAACAACACTAATGCATCAAACTCAGAAGAACCAGATCGTACTGTGACACCAGAGGGAACCTAAAAAAATGCTCAGCTTGGCACCTGACAAACAACTTGGAACCCTGCTGGTAAGCACTCAGTTACATCGTTGATCCAAAATGATTGAAAATACAGTAAGAGAAAGAAAAGAGTAAAGAGTACAAGAGGGTCAACAGAAAGGAACAATACTGTGCACTCAGAAAAAGAGCATAAAAGACAACTCCAAATCTCTTGCTGTGTTCAGTTCTTAAGGTTGAAGAATAGATGGTATGTTTTTTTAATAACGGCTTAAGGAAATATTGTTTGAGAATAAGGATTCAAGCAGAAAAGCAGAGGGAATGGTGTCTGTAAAAGAAGCCAAGAAAAAAGAAGGTGAGGATTAGGATAGCACAAAGGGTATGAATGTTGCATGTAGACAGTACTGTACAGCAGTAGTGTCATCAAAGAGACAAGCAGGGGACTTTTTAGCACTGCATGCAATAAGAGATTTACAAGTGACTTGGAGAAGAAAGTGGGAACAAAATGGCCAAATGGAAAAGCTGGAAAAACACTGTGGTTGAAGAAGTGGGGACAGCCCTGTGAGCATAGCAGTTGCTTTGCTGATTCTACACAGCACAGTGGCTTGAGACACAAGTTTCTGGCTACACTCAGTATTGATAAAGAATCAAATATGTACTTAAAAGCTCCAGGGAAGATTTTAGTCTAGCAAATGGGCTCAGACTACAAGTCACATTCAAATTTCACTGAAGTCTACACAAAACTCATCTGCTCAGGATGAGTATAAATATAATTTAAGCAATTCTGAAAAATAAAATTAGGAAAAGGGACATTTTGAGAAACAGAAATACACCACTACTTAGTTTTTCTCTCAGGCTAAACAAGAATTATTTCTGCACAGTGAAACTGGACAGCATTGAAATGATCATCATCTTTAAGTATTGCCTTCCAGAAAGGTGTTGTTTTTTCTCAAGAAAAGCTTTTGGATATTTTGAGGTATCTTTACGGTTGTGCAATATATTTGGAACACCTCCTTCCCCCCTAGCAGTCATTTAAGGTCTGAATTGGAATTCTCAACATAAAAGAATGGTTTTCATTATTTGTCTTGAAGTGCATTTCTTACTCTGATTCCAAGTAAGGATCTAGTGCAGGTATAAACAGGTAGATGGACAATTGTCCATGTCAATTGTGCATTTCATGAAACTTTCCCATAATCTGGCACTGACAGAGATCTGGGTACCTTCCATCAATTTATTATGAAGCTTTTTTGAGCAATATTCCTTCACAAGCACTGAGTGCATTTTGAGAACATGGTATTCTACAGAGGGTTTCTCTGATTCCAAGAATCAGAGAATCAAGCTTCCACTTTGGAAGCTTATAAACAAACAAATTCTTAAAGCAATTACTTGAAGAAATGAAGTTTTCTTGGGAAGGAAATGGAGGAGTGAGGTTCAAAAGCCCTATAAATTGTCTGAGCTGCCAGGACAAAACAATTATTTAGAACACTGGAAAACTGAGAGCCTTCCAGGCAGTCTTTTGCCACCCCTCCATGTACATCTGCTACCACTGGGACACAGATAGTATTTCTTTCAGAGGATGTTAAACTCAAGGGCAGAATTTAAGGAGGTACTAAGTACTTGCAGTGAGGATGTAATCTAGTACTCTGACTTGCTCTTAGAGGAGGTCACTGACCTGCCTTGGAGAACAACACAATTACAAAGCATTTTGAGGCCAATTTGTTCCTTTTGAAAGCAGATGAGGAAAGTGTGAAAGACTGTCTTCAACACTTTGTTTTCTTTTCTATGAAAAAACTTTGAAAAATACTCGACAAGAGGACAAGACAAGGACCATTTACAGCCAGATGCTCATGCTGAGAATTCATTCTACTGGGAATGAACAGAAGCCCTTGAATGGCAACTTGCAGAAAAGCATTCCCCACTAGGTGACCTGCTACCTGCTTTTCCTTGCTTCCCTCCTTTTAGGGACTTTTTTTTTTTTAATTTAAAAAAAAGGGAAAAAAAGGACACTGGCATAGTGATTGAACAGATGTATAGTGTACTCATTCATAGAACTAATTCTGCTGAGAAGGATAATATTTATATTTTAGCTGAATTTCTGGACCTCATTCACATCTAGCCATAAAAACAGATCAGCCAGCACTGTGGAAGCAGCACTGGAATAAAATCCCCAAAAAACAAATGTCATCTCTTCCCTCCATCCCCACTGGAGTATTGACTTAAAACATACAAAAATTATGGCCTAACAGTGAGGTGAAACTAGTTTTACATCAAGGGAGTAGAGAAATTCAGGGAGACTAAGGACTGACATCACCCCAGCCCCCAGACAAGCCCCCAAAGAACCTGATCATCATCATCCTCTGCAGATTTTTAAAGAGCAAGTCAAAATGTCACCTGGCTTCTTTCCAGGACTGCCAGCTTGTCCCCCACACAGACAGCAATCACCATCCCAAGAAGACTGGACTCTCCACAATAAATCCTGTCCCACACGGTTCCTTCTCCCTCCACTTTAGAACTAAACATCCTAGGCCTCAGCCAAGCAGGCTGTTGTGCTGGACCATGTCCCCAGAGATACACCCAGGCAAGCTTCAAATGCAGGATTAGGCTGTGCTGTAAGACTGTATCAGACAGGTGACCTGATGGGGGGCTGCCTTCAGCTTATCATTTCTAAGCATCAACCTGACCTTGCTCATGCTGGGCAGTCCAAACTAGTTCTTTTATGTTGCTTTGTTTCTCGTACCAGGGAAGGGTTTAGACACATGTTGGTTTACAACAAAGGATGAAAAAATCATGTGTCTGAAACATTAACCAGAATTCCTCCAGAACTGTATTCCTAAAAAATTGTCTGAGGCATTTTTAGAGCAGGCTTGTATCAGGAAATAGCAACTTGCTGGACTGAGTCATACACATCACTTGTATTTGTTTGAGAAACCCCTGCTGATAGCAGGCGTTGTCAAAGTAGCCTCTGTGTCAGCAAGGTACAACCGAAGGTACCAAGTCCAAATGGCATGGAGTTCTTTTGATGTATGGCATAACCAGGATCTTTCTGAGAAATATTTGTGCTGTGTGTTCTTGGGAATATGAATGGGAAAATTTACACACAGACAGCCCTGAGTGGTAGGACTGATACTGCAAAATGTGGTTCTCTGAAAGGGGCAGAGGCCCTGAAATGGAAGGTGAAGTAAATGAAAAATTCCTCCCACAGTGATGACATCACTTTTTAGTATTTTGCTGGGATGTGTGGTGGTGTGCGCCTCTCAATGTACCAATGTCTGAGCCTTTCCAACAGTGGGGTAAGTGTTTTAAATTAGATTAAAATCCATCAAAGCAGAAAATTCTGGTTGTATCAGAAAGATCAATGCTTGTATGGTCAACTAATTTCCAAAAATGAACATCTAAAAGGAACTGGTAAGAAAGTGATGAAAATTTTCTGGTTTTATTTCCATATATGCACCTACATCCAGATATCCATTACCCATATATCCACATACTCACAAACAAACCTCCCAAAAGGAAGATTTTGCTCTTAGAAGAGGTGCAGAGGACGAGCACTGCTGCAGCTGATAGTGACTAGAGTTCTGAATGTATGTGCAGATTAGCACTATGTACCACAAGAAAAAAAACAGTCTACTGTCTAACATTACTGTCAGTGCTCTCAGAACTGCTATTACCAGGATAACAAAGAGACCTTTCTCTTTTCATACAGCTGGTTTTCAATTGCTCAGCCCAATTATAAAATCTTGTGCTTTTACAAAGTAGGCACCAGAGGGAGACCTGCACTTTAGTTCAACTATGAAATAATGCTGGCAGGAGTCATTCAAAAGTGGACAATCAAAGCCTCTCGGCCAATATGCTCTAGGTGGTTCTGGGTGAAATTGTGGCTAATAGGAGCACTCAGAGAGGAACCAGCACAGGCAGACTTCTCCTTTTTAATGGTTCAAAAAACTTCAGAGTGCTCCATGAAGAAAAGCCAGGTTCCCAAATTTCAGGCTGTAGATGACTACACATCAACCAGTTTGAGCATAGCTGGGAAAGACCTGCTCTTTGCCACCCACTGCCCCAGCTTATCATCACATCCTGCCGACGGTTACCACTTCTCAAATCTTCTGGCTGAGCTGCATTTATAAGAACTCCCTAAACATGTCAGTCAAAATAAGCTAGATCAGCTTAAGTAATTTAAATAACAAATCTTTCCTAACATGGCTCAATTTGACTGAATGGGATTAAGGAGAGCTCCCATGAGCAGCTCAGCCAGCAGACCAGAGAGGGCACTAACCCCAGGTAGAGGGCAGTGATGAATGCTCTGGGGTGGACTTGCTCTTCCATTGACAAAGCTACTGCTAATGAAGGAAGTAAATATATATATTGTACGCAGGTTGCTGCTGTTTTGTAAGCTGGTAAGAGACATCAAGAAAAGCTATATGGACAGCAAATATATTACTCTCTTAAAAACAGGTACTCTAAAGTTCAAGTGGCGAAAGGCAAGGAGCAATGACTTCTAGGAAGCAGGTAAGAGCCCACAAAATTGATCCCATTAAGTTGAGCACACTAACTGGAATCCATGTAGACAAAGTAAAATAAAATCATTACTATGAATTACAGGCCTGATAGCATGGAAAAAACTCCTAACTCCTTGCCAATACACCTGGATCACAACATTGATTGTTTAAGACATAGCAATGCTACTCAGAAGTCCCTCTACTCTGTAATTTTTCTTGCTATGCAAAGGGAAAAAAAAAATCAACAAAATCATCAGACCCTCATATGCTATCGAATTTAGGAAAATTGCTGAAAAACAAAGAGTAAAGAGCAGATCCTATAAGAGAAGCAAACTTTGACTCTGCTCTCTTGTGATAAAACAACAGGCAGTCTGAAGTCAAATTTCTAGGAAGTTTCCTTAACTTTCCTTGTGCTTTTACAAAGTAGGCACCAGAGGAAGACCAAAATTGAGAACTTAGGCTTTGCATTTTTGTTTTAAGTAGATACAACTCCAGTTTTTAACTAACAAGTTCACTCTAGATGCTTGCAACCAATATAAAAAGTTGCTATTTCTATCACAAAGTTATTATACCTTTAATGTAATTCTCATGCCACTTTAAAGATATGTCATTATAAGTGAGTTGGTAGTGAAATAATGGCAAATACTAAGTTTCTTTACAATGACAGTCTTGTTTAGAAGTTATATCAGCTCCAAAGTTGTCAGCAGCTTCCGTAACTCAGCAGGATTAACAGTCCAAGGATGCTTTTTCACAGCTGTTTAAAGTAATACCTATGGGACTGCCAAAATTTGAACTGAACCTCTTCGTTGAAGAAAAATCTGGCCTCAAACTACCTAGTAAGCAAACCAGGAGGGGAAAAAAAAAGAAAAAACAATTGGGGGTTATGAGACTTTTCAGCTGGATAAACCCTCTAAGATGTCTCTGCATGGAGTCCTGACTACACATGTTGGTAAAGGGAATACCCAACTGAGGAGATGAAGAAAGGGCAGGATGTCAATATATATTACCTCAGAAATATGTGGGAATCCCTAGTCCTTGAAAATAAGAACAAACAGGAGAACTTAAGCAGGCAGGTTTTTGCTCATGGCTTATACTTCTACTCTGGGAGAACCAAAGGGGAAGAACGCTTCTCACTGAATTCATCTGAAAGGGTAGATTAGCTCTGCTGCACCTTCTAGTTCTGTCAATTATGACTGCAAATGGTTTTCTTCCCTGACCACAAGACTTATGATCCAGTCTGTGCATAAATTAGATATAAAGAGAATTAAGAACACAAAGGCAACCATTAACCAGGCATTTCCTCAACTGAAAGTATTTCAATTTGTGATGTAAATAGTAGTATTTTTACAATGCAGTACAAAAATCTATAAAGAAGAAGAGGAAAAAAAGATCCTTGGGCATAGTTCTTGAGTTTTATTAGATTTATCTAGTATATATGAATAAGGGGCTAACCTAAATTTGGTTTGTTTATTTTGTCTTTATCAGGCAAGCAAGAGCAAGCATCTCATAATTTGGTGGAAGCTGAATTTGAAGTTTCTTTTTTGGGTTTGTTTTTTTTTTTTTTTTGTGGTAACACTTATGCATTGCCAATTAACTGTATCACAGAACAGAGTCAGTGTAATTTCACTTACATTGTATCACTTTTTTCTGGTCAGTCAAATGGTCTTTGTAGTAGTTCTAGTGGTTCTTTAGAATTTCTTAAAAAAGTTACGGTGAGCTATTAAAATGTGCCTTAACATAAGGAATGTTTGTGTGTGTGGTTACACTTTCTAGTTCATTTCCATGAATAATATTCAAAGGTAGTCTAGCCTAGTCTAGTTATCACAAAATGTAGTACCATTGTACCTGCTTTCTGTTGTCCCACAAACATTAGCATTATAGTGGGGAGGTGGTGCAAAGGCAAAGGAAAAGATTAGGCCTGACCCAATTTCACCATTTTGAGAGATACAGTGAGTAAATTCACTAAGTGCAAAAGCAAAAAGAAACAAAATTCATAGGGCTTTGCATTCTGTGCAATTCATAGTTGTTTCTCCTGTTTTGGTCACATTTTCTTACATGTTTTCCACATTGCAAGGAACGATAATTAAAGAGGTAAGATGCTTGTTTTCTTCCCAAAAGATGCAGTACACACTCATGTATATACACAGATTGAGCATAAAACCTGCAACGTGTCCCAAAGAAATCATAAATAATCTAAATACACAATACATAGTCTCAAGAGTTACATCACAAAATAATATTCAGAGATCACCACAAAAAACTACCTATACAGATACATAAGCTTTCAGTGATGTCCACTACTAATAAAATATATTTATCTGGATGTATCATTTTCCAGTCTAATGTCTTTGAAAAATGAAATATCTTAAATTTATGATACATGTAGGTCTTGTAGCATTTCTTTACTACAAATATTTCTCAATAAGATATCAGTTATATTACATACATATCTTGTGAAGAACCTTAACGTGCAGACATAATTTAGGCAACAACTTTACTGCTGGAAAGCACTGAAGTAATTCAGAGACCTTTATCATAGTAAAAAAAAAATAAAAAAATCAGCATTTAAAACAGAAAAACCTAGAATTCAGGAAATCAAATTAAAGATTTTCTGATAAAGATTTTAGATGCTCCAGTCAAGCATCCAAAAAACTCTAGTCAAGCTCAAAAGTTACATATCAAACTCAAATTCTGCTGTGCAACTGCCACAAAGCAAAACTGGAATAAAACTTTTTAAACCACAGAAGTGTTCAAGAACAAACTTCAGAGTCATTCGGAAGGAAGTAGAGTTTTATACAGAGCCTCCACTTTTTCCCCCTAGACCATAACAACCTTCATTTCACATGTAACTTCATCTTTTGCCCACAGTTACTCCAGTGCAAGTGTTTCTGGTGTTCAACAAAACAGAATATGGCAGGTGGTGATGACAAGTGACAAAAATCTACATCCAAACTGTTAAAATCAAAGTAGAAAGTGCACAAAATAAACAAAAATTGCAAAAGAGGCAGATTCTGACATACTCACCTCTACATTCATCAAAAAGAAAGACCTACTTAGTCTTTTTTACACTGTTTATGAACTAAATTGAAGACTAAGCTCAATAGCTGTGACAAGGTTAAAAATAGCCATACAGCTTTAGCACAGCAACTCATACTGCTCCGCAGGAAGAATTATTCTCCTGGTCAAAATATTTGCCTTTTCAATGAGCTGAACTTTCAGGTCATCTGTTAACAATGTAGATTCTTTCCTGTCTAGAAGAATTTTATTGTCTCTCCTTTAACAAATAGCAGGGTATTGTTCCCATCCGGTTGCTAATTCACACAATGAGCATGCAAAAATCTTTCTAAATGCTGTATGGAAGATGTATGTGTTGCCTTGATGATCACATATTTTGATTTAATAAATCTCATACTTAGTTCCTCTCCTATGTGTAAAATAAAATTTAAACCCCTCTTTATTATATGCTCTCATTACACCCCCAACCTTTTCCTTCCCCCACATTTTTCAGCCTTCCCATGAAAAACACAGGTGCACATTACAACGGAACACTGTGTGCCCTTGATGCCAAAACCACTTTTCAGATCAGATATTTTAGATTACCTGTGTAAGTAACAATTACTTAGTCTGCCTTCCTGTATAAGACATAATTTCACTCCAAAATTCCTGCCTCAGATCATCATATTGTGCTAGAGCTAAAGGCATCTTTTTGGAAAAATTTACAGCTTTTTTTTTTTTTCCCCTGACATAAGAACATCCTTAAAAATAACCTGTTCTGATAGATAACTGACTTCAATTTTAAATTTATTATATTTCTAGAAGTAATACACCTGAGTTCAGCTCTGACTTCCTGCATTTTGTCATCCAAAACCTAGTGTACCTAAAGGACTACTTTGTCTGAAATCTTTGCCCCATGTAAGTGCTTACAGGCCATCAGTCACCTTTGCTAAATACCACACAGAGTGAGCTTCTCCAGGCTCCTGCTGTATGCCAGGGTTGACTTATTTGTTTTAATATTTGCAATTGTCCTCGATATGTTTTTCTGAATCTTTGTAAGTTCACCTTGGTTTTGGGACTTTTTTCACTTCAAGCTCAAATAAGATACAATTTTCTAACATCTCACTAAAAGCTACATAGCACAGTAACAGCACACTTAACTCCACTTGAGATCCCCAATATCCATACCAAGAGACTGCAATGTGCACTTAGCTGCTGTATTGTATCACCAAATTACTCCTTCCCAAAGCACCACTCTCCATTCTGCAGGTATGACCCTGCTGACAGGACAAGCGTCTTCAGCTCCATTAACGCATGCTCATGAATGATCCCCATTAACTCAGCACAGACCATCCCTCACACTTATGAATCCATCCATTTTTGCACATATGCATTTTACCAGAGATTACATTCTATTTTCCTCCAGATCGTTATTCAAAGCAATGGGCTGTGAAAAACTTCTATAAAATCCAGCATGAATGTCCTTAATCTATTACTGCTTTCTGATCTGTCGGTCAACCAGTTTAAAATGGATTTGATATGGACCATGTTGACTTAGCAAGGAGATAGATTTCAGAAATCAGAATACCATGTAGTACTGCATCAGGTGCTTTACAAAAGATTACTGTACCTACATGAGTATCTTTGTCAATGAGAACTTTCAGCCTCAGAGTAAAGAAGTAAGGACAGATCAGTTCAAATTGTCATGAACACTTAGGCAAGCAGTGACTCTGCTTTCTTTAATTTTCTGCTAAGCAGTTCTCATTTTAACCTTTTACAGTTCTCTTTGCAATGAACATCAACCTGTCCAGGCTAGTACTTATGTTACATCCTGATCTATCTTATCTAATTTTCACTTCTAAACAATGAAAATTCACACAAAACAAAATACAAACCACGATACCTTATATCTCTTCAGCTGGTTGGGTTTGTTTATTTGTTTGTTTTAAATCCTGTCTCCTGTAGACTAAAGAAAAACTTAAATTTGTTTGCTTCTATCAGAATAAATAAATATTTATTTTTAAGGCACAGTAAATTGAGAACAAAACACCCAGATTTTGGCCGGAAAACAACAGTAGTCTGAGTCACAGCATGTTTTTTAAAAAATCATAGAATAATATTTTTTTCAGTATTTCTGTCTCAAGTGTTAGTGTTCCTATCTAGTAGACACATGTCGTTACTGGCACATTTTTGCTCTCCATAGATAAGAGAATTTTCATATTGTTCTTAACCCCATGGATAGAAGGTTTATGATTAAAGTCTATATAATCTACTATGAATGGTCTTTTTGTTGTGACAGCTAATAGCCACTGCTGTTCATGGCATTTTCTCTGAATCTTCATACATTTGAATATTCACCTCTACCTTACTGCATTATGACAGTTTCATATCTATCCCTAATAACTTTTCATTGTAGGAATTAAAAAACACCTGAGTAACTTTTATTTGAAAGTAATATAACTTTGAGACAAAACTGCTTTCTTTATATTTTCAGTAAAATCTGTATGATTTTTTTTATTAAATATTTACATTTATTTTATTACATTATTCCCCTTAAGAGTGATTATGTATTATTGGCAAAGCCAGTATTGGTAGAACATAGAAGTAAGTAATGATAACTATCAGTGCTGATTATTTTCATGTGATCTTATATATCATTTCACTTTTGTCAGAATAGAAAAATTGAAGAGAACACAACTGCTTTTTCTTAGAAAAATATTATGAATGACCTACACATATTAATAATTCCAAGAAAATGTTAATAATCATCAGCTAATGTAATCACTCTGAAGTAACAGTGCATGGTTTCTTCACATCTAGACATTTAGAGGAAGATTACTCTGTCACATAAATCTACAGAAAATGTGCCTTGCTTCTAAAAATAGAAAATGTAGACTTTACAGAACTTTCTGAGGTAACTTTTTATCCCTAAGTGCATACTTCATTTATTTACTTCTATCAAAACTAGAATTTTCAAAATCAAAACCAGAATTTAATTCTTTGTTTTCTGTATGTAAAGAAACTAGTGTGTAGGCCAGGCTGTCTGTTAAAACTATGCTGGAACTGAGGAAGAGTGGAAGGGCCAATAATAATGGATAATTTTATAATTTGATTTTGCTCTTACCAAAGTGTGGCACTCAATAAAAATTGGCACACTGAAAGTATATATGACTTAGTTATTTTCATGTAGTAGTCTAAAGTGTTCGGTGTTTATTTTCAATAATTTGTTGGCAAGCAAATAAATTTGAACATATTGGACTGAGTTTCTAGACAATGATCAACAGACTTTTTTTTCTGACTGTAATATTTTTTTCTACTTTTAAATTATTTATTTAATAACTTGTTGGTTTGAGTTTTTTTTAACTAAATGATGGACCAATGTCAGTGGCTGGCAATACTATTAAATTGTACTGGTTTAGAAGCTAAGTATAGCTTTAACGCTTATTGCTACATGCACCTGTTAAAACAATGAGTCATCTGAATGCACATTCAGGCAATTTTAATTTTTGTGTGCTACACCCCTGGATAACCAATATTTTAAGGTATTTTATGTTTTCAAACAGCACATAAATGCAGAATTTGTAATAAGTATATTAAATCTTTTCAGTAAAATTGTCTTTTAAGTGCTGAATTAATAGTCTAGTATTTTATAATAATATTTACCATACATAAATAATAAATGTCTTCATTATTACCTATACCTAAATAATTAAGAGAATATTTTTACTTAATATAAGCAAAATAAGGGGCTTACACACACACAAAGAACTGAGAACATTGGATTTGGGGCACTTAAAGCACTCAGATACTTTCTAAAGTCTCACTCAATTACTACCTCTATGTTCCAAATACTTCCATAAGACAGCACTGGTCTTGTAGCCTTTATGGATATTTTCCTTCCTAACCATTTTTTATTTATATATTGGAAGGATTTAAGAGAGCAACGCAGTTTACTTTCCTTATCAGTTTTCCCACCTTCACGTAAACACACTCAAAACGAAAATAATTTGCTCATGCTGGCGAAACTGAAACCAAAAGTAATTAAAGCCTAGGTTTTTCTACCCAAAAGATATTGACAACACTTTTACTCTGAACTTTAATTCCATTGGAGGGGCTAAAAATAATCTTTATGAATATCAGCATTTTAAATGAAATGCAGCTCAAAGCGAGCTCAACTACAAGGAGACATCCTGTCTCATCCCACTCCCTGCCCACTGCCCACTCAGTGAATAACCAGAACACTTAGAAATAAATTATACTTTTTAACTACACTTGTATGTCACCTGCATCTTCAAACTGGGTTTGCACAACAGCCTCAGAGCATGTTACAGTTTAATCAAGGTGGACAAGGAAAATACAACCTTACACTGCAGCAGAATTTTCATTACTTGCATAGCACACTAAAGGCAGTAAGTTTCACCAAGCTTTGCAACTGCTATGGTGAAAATAAAATTCAGGGAATGATAAAACTTTTGCAACAATGAGAAGTAACAAGAATCACAAACTCTTGCAAGCACGAGTTTGTCATTTTCACAAGAAATGCAAGAGTAACCAGCCACTAAAACATGCAGCACAGCATCTTCTGCTGTGGCCGTGCTTGCCTGCCAGAGCTGCAGCCCTTTCCCCCCGGGAGCGCTGCTTCTCAGCCCATCCCGCACGGGCTGCATGACCTCAAGGTGGAGTCCGGGACACAGCTCTGAGTCAGCTCAAGCCATGGGCAAGAAGCTGTGCAGTCGCACTGCAAGTCTATCCAGCGAGTTGTTCCAGCTGAAAATTGAGCTTGCAGTTTGACAGATTCTTTTTTTTTTAACAGAGACAAGTCATTGCTGCAACCATCCCCCCACATCTAACCCATTTTCTCCTGTCTCCCTTCAAACATGACATGCCATATATTCCTGTTTCTTCCCTTGAAGTGGCACCTCTTGGATTTCAACCTTGGCCAGTCAATAAAGTGCCAGAAAACTATTTCTGTAAAAGCAGTGGGCAACCTTCAGCTAGGCAAGCTTCCTTAATGAGCGTTCACCTCGCCCAGCGACAGAAATCGGTGCGGGTGCAAAGGAAGAAGGAAGACACTGGTGGCAAACAAGGCTTGTGGCACTTAGATTTGTTTAGGATTAAATTTGTTTTTGTAGAGAAAAGGGCCCTAGTACTCACAGCTGGAAGTGGACAGTCGTCCTAAATGTTAAATATCACAACGTTCAAAGAAACATTAAGTGAAAAACCAACACAAACACTGTCAGCATACACAGAGTTTTCCCCTGGTCTCAGTGCTTGCTCACTGAGGCTGTTTTTTTGTGGCCATCACTCAGAAGCTCAACAGCTTCAATAACCTTCCACACCTGCTTTGTCATCCCGGCAAGTACAGCCACGCACAGAAACAGGCTGAGGAACTGCTTCAACCAAACAAACATTTGTGAGCCAGAGTTTTTTGTTTGGTTGTTTTTAATGATGCCAGATCAATTTTCCATTCCTCTTAAAACATGGCCAAGGTGCTGTTGTGGCTCAAAACAGAAGGAACAGCTGAGCAATCCAAGCAAAAACAACTGAAGTCAATCATAAAGCGTAGCCACCCAAACACCTTCTGAGATTTAATATAAAAGGAAGTAAAACAAACCAATTATTTAAAAACATAACTTGATCAGTTATTGTCACTCAGATAACAAGCCTTAGCTTACACCATATGCCTAAACTCTTCATGCTTCAACAGTACAATCCCTTAGCAACATTCACCTACTAACACAGTTCACAGCCCCAAGGGAAAGCCTATAATGAATGAAAAGTTGGGTATTATCCTGCATTAGGATCAGAAGACTGTAGAAAAAGGAAACAAAACCTTACTGCTTAGGAGGCCACATTTAAGTATATTTAACTTAACTGACTAAATTAACCCAATTCGCTTTTCTGTATTTTTTTTACAGAGGAAGGGGATAAAGTCTATGACCTTTTAGAGAAATTTCACTTAAATGGTCTAAAGGCCTGAAGTCCTCACTGACTGCAGAGGACACCAAAAAACCACTGCATTCAAGATGAATACCTCTCTTCAGTCAGCCCCATGAAAACCAAACTAAACATCAACATAAAAGGGGACAGGTCTGTATGTAGCTTGTACTTGCAGCATAGCTTCTCTTTATCAGACCAAATTAGCCTGCTGATCTTTATTCTAAGATGTTCTGACAATATTTACCTGGGGGAAAAAAAGAAAAACAAAAAAGAAAAAGGCTTTATTCTGCTTGTGCTTTGGCTCAGGGATTCAAACTTCGTCAGGGAGATGAGCAATCATCTCTGAAATACCGAGTCTGAGTGATACGCTCAACGCTAGACTGTGACAGAGAAAAGAGAGAATTACACTTTCTGAGACAGCACTCAGGTGACCTAATGATGAGAGCCTCCATTTTCACTCAACAACCCCTGCTTATCCATCTTTCTACAAGAGAAAAAGCAATTTTAACGCATAGGCCTTTCTTATACTATATAACCAATTTCCAGATTCTTCCAGAAAAACAGAAAACATCATTATTTTACAATCAATAGGCAACTAATTCCACACTGAAAGTGCCCTTTTCTGAGCAAGTTGGATGGAAAAAGAATTTCCTGGTGGTTTGACTGAAAATGAAAGAGGCAGGTATTGAAAAGACATTGGGTACAGAGCGACCACCCCCAAGAGAGACTTTCTGAATTTGTCATCTTTTTCAGATTGGTGAATGAGTGGTGTCATCTGGCATTGTTCATTTTGTGTGCTGGGGGGTGCAGTGCCTGTTAAATAAACAGGTTCTTTCCACTTCTCTCCGAGGAATTCTTCCTGAACCGGTTGGGGGGAGGGGCCGTGTGGGTTTGGTTTCTGGAGGAGCCACCCTTTGGGGATTCTCTCCCAAATTTGCCCTAACCCAGGACAATCTGTCACTATGAGTAGCTCAAAACCTAATGTTCATGGGGACAGAAACCATATCACATCCCAGCACTCATTTTATCTCCCCACTAAATCCATGTTTTGTACCATGCATAGATAACCCCCAAAACACCATCTTATTCAATATACTTGCTCTGCATTACACCAGTTCCAGGGCAAAACTGAACTTAAAATCTAAATCAATCTATGTAAAGAATTGGTTTTTAAAGATAAGGTGTTTTAATGATTTTTCTCAGTAAGGATTTTAAATAAAAATCCACTAAGAGACAAGCAACCGGGTTATTAAATCTTTACTGTTAAGAAAGTAGAAAAGCATGGTACAGGTTGCCTGCACCTGTGATGTGTATCCTGCTGATGAAAAAATGAACAAGATCCCATCTTTGCATAGTCTTAAAGTTTTATGAAGTCGTAACACAAAATATATCCATTGGGTTTCTGAAGTCATGGACATAAGCTGTCAAATCAACACCTGCTTGATCCACCAGCTTCTATGTTTCAGCAGTCCTCCAATGTCTCATCTCAAAGAAGCATCCTCAAATACAATGATTTCCATCTTCTCATTCAGATCCTAATATTTTATTCTTGGGTAGTTTAAATAAATAAGCACAAACCTCAGGAGAGCTGATGAGTACAATGTGGGAGAGAGGAAAAACAAATCAATTAAGGAGCTGCTCTGACAGAAGAGAGATGCCTCTAACAGGAGTGAAATAGAATGCGAAACACTGATGGATCTTTTGAAACAGAAAGTTAACCTACTTGCCTTCGGCATTTGGGAAAAAAAACTCTTTGTTGTTATTGATCATTCCTTGATGACCTGGGTAAAAATACAGCTCATGCAATGTTAATTCTCTGGAAGCCAATGCTTTCAAAAGTTATATAATGATAAACCTGTCCTAGACTTCTGTAGTATATTGTCTTATGGAATTTTTTTTTCAGATTAAAACCAAATAGAGATCAAGTGTCCTTTTTTCCTCCCACTCCACACATTCCCTTTTGTACAATCAAATCAAAACCCAAAGCACATGAACCAGACAAAGAGGAGAAAAAATTTCAAAGCTGGGCTTTAACCTTCTCTACATACATATATTACAAAAAACCTGGTGTGCACCAACAGTTTAAATTTTCTCTTTGAAACTTCTGACTTTGCTACATCACAAGTGAAAATTGATTGACTGCCCTAAAACTGCACTCCATTAAATCTTCTGTTCCACTTGGGAATGCTTGGACATCTAGTTAGTTACTCCTTCAGCTGCAAAAGAGGGTGGCGAGCTAAGGTCGAAGCATCATTTTCAGGAAACATTAGAAATTGTTTTGCTGGAAATGCTCACTCAACTGACAAGTTGCTGTGAATATATCTACTTAGCATAACTATATTTACAAACTAATTCCACAGAAAAATACACTAAGAACAAAAGCTCAAGATTCTGTCTGACATAAACATCATTGCTCTTACTTTATGCTTCTTTGATCTTTGAAAGCACTGCTAATCCAAGATCAAGTTTGGTCCTTATCTGTAAAGTAAATAAGTGAGAAAAAAAGTGCTAGTCTTGAAAACATGACTAGCCACCTAAGAGTTAAGTTATAAAGTAACTACATGGCAAAAAGCCGACAGAGGAAAAAAAAAAGATTTTTTTTTTTCCTGTTTTCAAAAAAGTTTTCCATCAGTCCCCCTAACTTTATATATTATACTTCAGTACAATCTACTACAGTTTATACTTACAAAATAGTAGTAACTTCAAATAATGAGATCAATTCCTAGAGTTATTATTACAAGTGCTATTACAATTTGTCTTATTTTGTGGGCACATTCCTCTCTCCAAATTTTCTAGGCTGATTGTACTTACATACAGCTGCCAGCTAGACCTTATTTTGGGATACAGTCCTTCAGCACATCAAGTCTGTGCTGAAGACTCCCTAGGTATCTAGAGCACATAACCTCAAGCTGATGACTTGAAGTTTTACACAGAGTTAGTGTTTGTTTTGTTTGATCACATACACCAACAACCTCTTCTTGAAAAATCTGAGTTCAAGTTAATACAGAATTCAGGAACAACAATATATTTGTGGCCTGCAGCCACAAGCCCCTGGCAGATGTGCGTAGGTAATGAATGTGGCCTCGGAATATCTGGGCAGCTCGGGTTATGCTGCCAGTATTTTATAACCAAGGCTGAAATCTGCCTTGTCTCGACAAAGCCAGCCATGAAAGCTCCCAATGACTATTGCTGTGCCACATACCCCATTTTTTTGCTCTACAGTGAGACATGATGGGCCTGTGATAGGAACTGGGGTGCTGAACTGGATGGATCTTTTGTGTTAGTACATAGAGCCTTACAATCCCACTATTTCTTACAGACACAATCTCAGGTCTGTTGGTTTTAACTTTGTAAGTGACCTCAACACAAAAGTGAAATGGAATTGTCACACTGTGCTGTCATGACCTGTGTTTCACACATACAGAGAACTGGGGAAAATCAGGTGCTGAAATCAAAACACAACAAATCAGCATGATTTAACAACTAGCCAAACTATACTCCAGTTAACTCTCACACAATTTACTGTGACTTGTTTTCTACCCTTCATATATCTAGTTATTGGTAACAAAAATGTTATCAATATTCTGATGATGCTTCATTGAAGAACTGCATTTAATGGAAGGAACTTCATAAATTACCAACTTCTGAATATCCACTGAATACAACATTCAACACATCATAGTCTTGAAAGTATTTTGAAGTTGATATATATCCATTTCAACACTCTTAAGAATGGTACCTCAATGGTTTCCCTACATACGTATTTACAAAACGTACATGTAACATTTTTCTGTGATAAATACATCAAAATATACTTGCCACAACTTGCTTTAAACTGTGGCATCTCCAAAGTAAAGCCAAATTTTTTCCCCTAAACCAAGCAAATTTCCATAATCCAGTATATTACAGGAAGTGAAGATGCTTAGAGAAGTATTTAAATGTTTCTGCAAAATGAAAATCAGTCATTTAAACGAAAAACCAACCCAAACAACGAAGAGAAGAGAAGAGAAGAGAAGAGAAGAGAAGAGAAGAGAAGAGAAGAAGAGAAGAGAAGAAGAGAAGAGAAGAGAAGAGAAGAGAAGAGAAGAGAAGAGAAGAGAAGAGAAGAGAAGAGAAGAGAAGAGAAGAGAAGAGAAGAGAAGAGAGAGAGAGAAGAGAAGAGATCCTTCCTCTTCAGTCCAGGATATTAAAAATATAACAGAGTTTTGATTTTTCATTTGCTGCTATGACAATCAGCAAAGAATGAACATTAACACATTTTTTTTTAAAAGGTGTAACAAACTGTGGGGGCAGAAGAGTTAAAGAAGCACAACTATAAATGTGGTTAGGTCGCTTGAATACATATTTTATCTTTCCCCACAAAAGAAATGAAACAAACCCTCAGACTTAACATGGCCAAGAAGAAAGATTTGATCTGAGCTTTACTAATTCATTGTATGTACTGTGATAATAAAATGTGAAGCCTCACTGAAGAACCACAACAAAACTGAGTTACATAGTTCCACTATTCAATACAACTAATTTACAATTAAAAGATACTTAGAAAATAGCTGCTTTATATTACAATTAATCCTACCAATGTGGCTTTAAAGTGACTTAAAAATGTAAATCTATGATTAAAATATGCTTTTTAATCCACATCCATCCTGTGTATTCATACATATGAATAGACGCCTTGGAAAAATATCTGCCACAGGTCACCATTAAGGGACATATGTAAATCTTCTGAGGATGTTTATGAAAACAGTAAATATTTTTGCCTTTACAGTGTACTGAGCCAGTAACATACCAGTTTTCTTTTCCTCTAAGTAATATGGAGAGAAGTTCAAAGAAATAATTTCAAAGACCATAAAATTCTTGTGTGTAAATAGTAAAAGCTCATCAGAAATTGGAAAAATAAAAACTCTTCTTAGAGAGATACTACAGCTCTGGAAAATAGTCTAATAATATAAAATACTGTACTTTTACTGTACTAGTAGCATCCTGTCAGAGAAACCACATGGTAGGTTGATTATAAATACAAATTTTTTATTCTAAGATTTAAAAAATAATCAACCCTGTATTTATTGACCCATAATATCTAGCATGTGACATCCAGCCATTCAAAACCTCAAAGGCATAGAAGAGAACAGGGAGAGACATGTGCATCCCTTTTTACCCTGCAAATACAGTTTGTGGAGCTTGTGCTTCCAACAGATACACAAAAATAATACACTGCCCAGTAACAGCAGATTTGGAATTTATTACAGAAGAATAAGAGTGGCATGATAGGGCTGCTTATCTGTTATATCCAACAGATCTGCACATCCAGTTATCACATAGTCTGGTTGAATAAGATGAAAGCATAACTATTAGTAACTTGGTTTTTTCTACTGCTTTGGCACAGATCAGAAATGCTGCAGCAGTCAGGAAGAAATGAAGCTGCACCTACTGAGAAGTCTAAAAGGGACACAGCATCACTGATGCTGCTCCAGCTACGCCAACCTTCCTGAAGAACAAGGGGCTGTGGCATGTCTCATTAAGTTCTTTGTGTCCAATAATTTATCCTCATTCAAGAGGTACTGAACGTCAGCATAGTGGAAGCAACCTTCTGTGATAGTACAGTCTTGCAAGTTGGAAGTAATTGTTCTGTAACTCTAAATGTGACTGGCACCAGAGTAATAAATCTCTGATTGACCAAAAAAACTCAATAAATTAAATCACAGTAAAAGACAGACTGTGAAGGTTAAGAATTATCAGAGCTTCACAGGCTTTATGGATGAGGCATCTCTTTCCCACTTTCCCTCCCTTCCATGTTTTTTTTTTTTTTTTGTCTGTGATGGACATGAGCAATTCAAAAGAATGCAAGAAAAAATAAAACCATTTTTTCTTACTATACTGATTTAGTACGTGTACATACAAAGGAGTTTTGTGCATAAAACATGCTAAGACATCTCCATATCTGTGAACCATTTGTGTTCCACATGGGACACAGACAGAGGTTCACTCCTCTCCTTGCATGTGTTTGAGCTCACCCTGGGAGCAGCCCTGAGCCTTGCCAGGCCAGTGGCATCATGGAGGGCAAGGCACACTGGAGAAAACTCCAGGGGCAGCTCAAACACTTCCCCTGCAGCAGCACCAGAAGACAGGGCACTAGTCCTCAATTTTGTCCAGAGTTCTGGGGCTAATCAGGCTGGTTAAAAGCAGCTTGGCAAGGAACATGGAAAATTCAAGTTTCTTACAGTAAATGTGATGGCTCTGCTCTTGCAGTCCTCTTGCATTCGTGCTTGAGTTTAAAGAAGTGAAAGTCACCCATGGAGGACGAACAACCAATCCCCAACTCTATTTTAAGTCAGATGTGTAGTTCCTAAGGAGTGGAAGCAACACAAACTCATCTGATGTAAATTCCAAGTCTTACTTTGTTGGTAAGTCAAGCAAATTTGTGTCTTTTACCTCTCCTGAAATAAGCATTTCTACCAGTTGTCAAAATAAACTCATAAAAACTCAGGCATTACACCTCAATGACTATAAGTCCCTCCTTATGAACAAGATCTTTAACCAAGGTCTTGGGAATCAGCACATCAGAAACAAGCAGCAGAAGACAGATCCCAAGACAATCTGGAATTCCTACAAGACAGGCTGAATGAAAACAACCCATTTCAATTAGGAAAAAAATTGGCTGTTCAGGCCATTGCCTGAACAGCCAATTCTAATTTGTTTTTAATAGTAATTTTTCATCAAATAGCCACTAAATACTACAACTCCAAGCTGCATACTGCAAATAATGGATTCACCCTTTCAGTTATCTTAAGCAAAACAAATGCTTCAACTTTCCAGTAAATGCACACAAAACATGATGAAGATTCGATCGCTGCAGTGTTACTAGGGCCGTGAGAGAAACTTTGGGTTTAAGTGAGTAATTCCTATATGGTATCAAATTTTCGACAAAATGACAGCATTTCTCCAACAGTTTTCTACATTCTATCATTTAAAAGACTAGCACACTCAATGAAGAACAGCCCACAGGATCACTTTTTTTGACTTGTGGCCACTACTCTACATACAAAGCTTAAATTTTCTTGGAATATGTGTCTTTGGGCTTACTTATTAGGTGATTAAACCTGACACATAGCTTAATGCCAGGCCATAGAACTTCAGCCAGTTGCTCCTGAAATTTGTTTCAGTTTGTAATTTCACTGTATCAGTATAACTTAATGTCAAAGGCTTTAGTTCTAAAAATAAAACCAAAAGTACTGAATCATCATTGAAAGTGAAGTATCACCTTGAGAATATTAGATACCAGTAGGAAAAAATGCATATGTTTTTTGCAAGGCAATGGAAGAATGAAAAAAAATTATATTTTCCATTCTATAAAACATACAAAAATGTATAATTTTGAAGTACAGAACTTTCAGTATGTTAATCTGTAATATTTTAATGGAAATTTGTTAACACACCTCAAAACACTAGGTTTATGACCAATGCCGATGTGAAACACAGAGAAAAGGCATCAGGGCACAGGTACACCAGCAATGTTCACACAAACTGTTCTGCTTACTTATCAGTAAAACCCAGTGAAAATGTTTTGACATGAGTAGCAGTCATGGCCCAAGCCTAGCCAGAATTACACAAATGGATCCAGAGGGCCATGTATATTATGGGTATCAGCTGTACCAGTACTTCCCTGAAGAAAGGCAGAAGCACTTAGTAATTTGACTAGATACAATGTCCAACAGCAGAGAACATCACTGCATTTCCACCTCACCGAATACAAAAACAAATTATTGAATTTTATGAGGAAGAGACTCCTCCAAACTCAGCACAGATTAGTAGCTGTCTACCAACCACGACTTGGTACATCTGACCTGCTGGCTAGCACACAGTTCTCCCACAAAGCACTTGTATGGAATCATTTCCACATTTCATCAAACAAACTTGTCATGCCAACCACAACTCAGGATGACTTCAATCCCAGACATCACTTGCAAGAGTTTGCCAAAGGGGGTCAAGGGATTTTACTGCAGAGGGAGCAAACATAGTTTGCTTCTGAAAGAACCTTGGAAATGAGTTCTACTTCTAATTACTCCAGTGAAGATGATGAGAACAAGTCACAATCTTCTGTGGGAAACGGTCAGTTAGCCAAAGGTAAGTTGTCACATTGAAGAAGGTAACCCTACCATTTGACCAAAAGCTGTACAAAGGATTTTTCAAAAACCACACCAACAAATCGCAGCAGGCACATATAAAGAGAGGTTCCATCAAGATGTCAACACCGTTGAAACAAACTTGGGGAAATAAAAACCCAATGCACCTTTTCTTAAGTTTTCCTTCACCTGTCTTGTTCACCAGCTTCTCCATGTCTGTCCACCTCACTATCCCTTTGTCCCTTGAAGAAACAAACTTGCAAACACAAGAAGTATGTTATTTGCCTCACCTATATAGGCTGGTAACATTACTGACTGCTGCATTTTCTATCTAGAAAAAAGAGTCTCTTCAATGTTTCTACCCCAGTAAAAAAAAAAAAAAAAAAAAAAAAAAAAAAAACAAATAGTGGGTAGTCATCACCACAACCTCTAAAATGCATAGGAACAAATGACATTGAGGATTGAGGATCCACAGCCAGCCCCAATCACACTGCCAATCCATTAGTAGATTTCAAGGTCTTGATCTTTGAATTCAAATCATTGGCCTACATAGACATCAGCTCCCTCTCTTCAGGGATGACATCCAGAATAAAAAGAATCCCACAAATAAGTGAATGCATTAAGATTAAAAAAAAAAAAAAGAAAAACAGACTTACCTTCATTTTTTATAAGAGGATTTTTCATTTGTATTTTGGAAGAACCATGACACATATCAGCAGAAATAGCTGGCATTCATACTTAAGCTAACAATTGCAAATAGATTACACAACATTTTTTTGATCAAGACACTAGATCAAGATCCAGAAGGAAAAATGGAAGTACAGCAAATGGCAGCAGATTTCAAACACCAGATTCAAACAATATTGTATGGCATGAGCTATAAATAAGACGACCACAAAACAGAAGTAAACCCACCATCAATAACACAGGTAGTTCACAAAACAGTTTCAATTACTTAAAAATTAACATTTCAAGTCTACTCACAGCTATGTCCTTCCCAAATTAGTGCTCACTATGTTTAAGCCACTTATTATTTTATGGTTTTTCAGACATGGCTAGAAAATTCATTATAAGACAAAACTTGTCAAAAATGAGCAACAATTTAGAAAAAAGAGACAGCTTGACCACATGTGAGTCCAAAAGCATTAACAATTTTGGCATCTTAACTAAACTTTGCACTTGCACAATTAAGGAATGTGTCTGATTTTTAAAATTTAAAAGTATCCCTTCAGGTGTTTTCCAAGAGCGGCATTTGCGCAATGGCCACTACACGCCACCTGCCCAGAGCACGACTGTGCCCCACAGACTACTGAGCCAACAAGTCAACATTCTGAACACGATTTAAGACAGCCAAGAAGAGTCATGCACAATGGTCGTTCTTAGCCTCAGTCCAATGCCCAGCAAACAGAGTTTTCCTGGTCATTTATTAGTGCCCATCAAAACTGGTATCTTGTTGTCCATCTTTGATCAAAAGATGGACAACATGAAGAGCAAGAGCAACACATGAAGAGCAAGAACTGGCCGCAGCACAGTCTAAAGGCCCAACTCCACAAACCCAACAGAACTTTTTGCAAAGTCAAAGCAAGTTTTTGACAATCTGTTGAGATGCAGAGTGGTTCCTAAATTTTTCTCCAACTTTCAGGGATGATCCCTTCAAGAAGGGCTTAAGCTACATTGTGAGGATGGGGACATTTGGCAGAGCAGTTAACCATGATTTATCTGTCTTGGGAATAGAGGCCTTCAGTCTTCTTTCTAGTCTACCAGTTCAGCACCTCTGCTGACAGACAACTTGCTTAAAACACAAGCCCACCCGGGACACCTTCCACTGACTTCTACAGGGTCTGTTCACCGATGGCATCACAGATGTAACTCAGCTAATGAGAGATACATGTGCACCAGCTGTAGGGTAAGACATCTTCTGTCAAGTGTCCTGATGGCTATCTGCCTCCTTTTAACCCTAAGAGTTCCAGCCTCTGGATATATATTTTTAATAGATCACTGTCTGGACGCATATTAACTATCAGATAAGAGCATTTTTGGTTTTGGGAAGCCATTTCTCTACCCAAAAGGCAAGAACAGCTCCAAAACAACAACGGCTTTTCACTCCCGGGGATAACTTCTTGCAAAAATAAAAACAAGGAAGTTCAATCCAAGAGAACCATGATGCTTTTCAGTTAAGGGCAAGGATGTGAAATTGCCAGACATAAGATAGGAAACTCAAAGTTCGGCTGTCACCTTGTTCCCTTCTTCACCCCAAGACCTCCCTCCCCCGTCAGCACACGCTTTGACCACCTCCCGAGTGACGAGTGAAGGATGGCGTGTCAAAGCCTTAACTTTCAATCTTTTTGGCTTCTCTCGCAACCTCAACCCTACCGTTGGAGCACGGAGAGCCGAGGAGTTGAAATTTTAGTATTTTGCACCGCCGCAGCTTGCTGCACGGCCAAGGCACACGATGGTGGCACAGGACTTTGGTATGGACACAAATCCAAGAGGAAAGCCCCCCTGCTCTCCTCCTCCTCCTCCCCGCCCGCGCCCCCCCCGCCCCGGCCCGGACAGAGGCAATAACTCGGCTTTGCTCACATTTTTGCACAGCGCAGGGCTCGCACTTCGACGTGCTCACTGCCGGGGCTGTCAGCGCTGCTCGCCCCATCCAGCACCCCCCTTCTCCTCCCGGAGTCAAAGTGTTGTGTGAACGTGGGGAAAGGACTGGGGGGAGCGCAGGCCACGGTAACACTTTGCCGTCTCCTCCGTTCAGTCACATTTCCGTCCTCCTCCAGCAAAACTGGGGAGGGAAGGGGGGGCGGGGGGCCAGGCTGGGCACACACGCAGGCGCTGGGCCCAGCGGGAAGGGGCAGCAGCCGCGGCAAGTGTGGGTGACAAGCCCGGCGGCGCTCTCGGGGAGCAACAAAAACGCCTCGGGTGCGGTGGGGTGGGGTGGCCGGCGGGGCCGGGGGCAGGGCCGGAGGGGCTCGGGGGCTCCTACCTCGTAGAGTTCCTCGGAAGCCATGCTGTGGGAGCCTCACAAGGTGGAGTTGGGTGCTGGTTTGGAAATACTTTTGTTTCAGTTGGTGTCCGTTTGGCCTCCTCCTCCTCTTCTCCCTCCTCGTCTTCTTCTTCTTCTTCTTTTTCTTCTTCTTCTCCTCCTCCTCCTCTTCCCCTCCTCCTTCTCCTCTTCCCGTCCTCCTCCTCCTCCTCCTCCTCTTCTTCTTCCTCCTCCTCCTCCCTGCGCGTCTCTCTCCAGCGCAACTAGCAGCTCCGCTCGTTAAATGCCAGTGAGGTGCTCCTGTTCCTGCCCCTGCTGCTGCTGCTGCTGGCGCTGGCGGCGGCGGCGGCGGCGGCGGCGGGGGGGTGCGCGCACGGCAGCTGCGCAACTCGCTCGCTCTCCCGGCTCGCCCTCGCACAGCCCGGCGCGCGCGCACCCGAGCGCGCGACCGAGCGCGCGCCCGCGAGAACACGCAGCCGCGCGCACCCGCGCACACAGAACTCACACGCGTGCTCGCCCCCCCCCGCCCCCCCGCACCCCTCCGTCCGCCGGCGGCTACACTCGCCCGCTCCCTCCCCAGGAACACTAATCGAGCGCAGAGAGGCAGCGCCGCACGCGAACCACCGCTCTCCGCCCCGCCGGCTCCACCAGCCGCCCCCCCCGCCGCCGCCCGGCACCATCCTCCTCCTCCTGCTGCTCCTTCTCCTCCTCCCCCCACCCCATCCCGGCTTTGATCTCCCATTGTCTGCTCAGCTGAGCCCGGCGGCGCGCGGGGGGCGGCGGGGGCGCGCGCCCGGGGCCGCGCCCGGGAAACCGCGGGCGATGGGAGCGGGAGGGGGGGGGGTGCGGGGGTGCGGGATGTGCCCGCGGGACGGACGCGGAGTTTGGAGCGGGGCGGCGGTGGGAGGACTCGGGGCCCCGCGCACGTGCAGGGCTCCCATCACGCCCCCGAGCCCCCGCCCGTCCTCGTCCGCAGCCCCCCGTGGACACCCCTCCGCGACCCTCCGAGCTCCGCTCCCCCGCGGGCTCCACCATCGCCCAGTCCATCGCCCTGCGGTAGTGCCATATATAACGCGTCTGCACGCGCTTCTTCCCCGTCCAAACTTCCTTGGTTGGATGCCTTCGCCGTAAAAGAAACTAAACAGCCCTCGACGGTGGCTGCCAACACCGGATATGTGCCTTCCATCTCCCGGCTGACCGTGTTTGCCAAGCCGGGAAGGCCCCGCCAAGGCCTCCGTGGGATGATGGGCCAACAGAAAGTAGCTGAACTGTTGACCTGCTTATGAGTCCATCGCTAGTTACACCCCGCAACCTGTTCTTGTCACCTCGCAACTTGTTCTTGTCACCTCGTGTGTCATCTAGGGGTGCCTCACATGAGGTGCTGGGTAGCTAGCCATGAACCTGATGAATGGAAGGCTTTGTTATGCAAAGGTAGATGTAAGGAGTTACTTCTTTGGGAGAAAATTCTTCAAGGCATAGTTTCTGATCTCAAAAAGGCTGAAGAGTGGGACAAAACCAGTGACAGGACAGGAATGCCAAACTGTGTGCTCTGTCACACCGTGGTGTTTGTTCCAGTGAGTGTTTCGTATTCCTTGTCATGCCAGGGAGCCATTGTCTGCCACAGAACAGCACAGGCTGGCACAGAGTTCATCACATTTGTGTAATTAACCAACCCATTGAGTCAACTCATTTTTAACCAAAGTTTTGGGTTTTTTTTTCAAAGTCTTTCAGAGGTCTTCGTAAAAAAATGTTCTCAAATGTTCTACTTTGATGGACAAGTTTTGGACCATTGTCCAGCAGATAGTCATTCAGAAATGTTGGTCCATTTATGGGCTTTGGATGATTTATGTAGAAAGAGCTGGAGATTCCTTTCTCAGACTTGATTAATCTGCCCATTCTTTATGACAAATATGTCCATGTCTCCAAGGTCAACATCCTGCATCTCAATAACTGAAATTCTGTATTGGTCTTCAAGATGGACATCATTTGTGCAGATAAAACATCTAAGAACTTTCATATTTTTCATACATTCCTTCTAACTGGTCTACAAAAAGGTTTTTAATCCACTTTGATATATTTAAGGGCTAGGCTTAATCTAAGGTGGTGAAAAAGGGGTCATTCAGTGATAGGAGCAGGATTGTTGGTGTAAGGATGGGCCTACATAAAAAATAAGGATGGTTAAGGTGTAGTAAACTCTGTCTGGCTTCTGGAGATGAGCATTAAATCACCATTCCTAAGAGGTGGGCCAAATCCTTTTTGAGTTGTGCACAGAGTGGTGTCACTGTTGTAGCCTCCCTTTGAAGGACAGCCTTTGAGGGTAATCAGTATTCACATGATAGCAAAGAGATGGCGGCAGTGGTTGCTGAAGATGTAACTTTGCTTTGCAAAGGCATAAAATAGAGCATCTTAATCTGAACTAAGGGTCCCACCATTGCAGTAAACCAGGTCTTAAGTATTTCAATTTTCTGGATGATTCAGAAGAAGTACTGTTGATGAGTACTTCTACATTTTTCATATTTCAAGGGAAGAGCCAAAGCTCAGTTAACACTAGTTTTTAGTGCTCTAACCATGCTCCACAATTCATTTTCAGTGAAAGAATTCCTTCTTTTACACATATTTGTTGCTTGCATTGCCATTAATTACTTTTTGCCTTCCATTCTAATCTTTTGTCTCTGTTGCTTGGTAAAACTTTTTCAGGAGAATCAATCACACTATTTGAAAATACCATGTGATAGTGCTATGGTTCAAGTATCTGAGAGGTACCAGGTTTTTGTGACGGGTTTTTGCAGTTGTATTTTGCTACACAAAATGTTAGCTTGCTCTCATCTTGCTTTCTCTAGAAAAAAAAATCGAGTTGTCCAAATGTTGCGTGATGAATTGTCGAAATCTCTGTTTCTTTCTTATTTCTTAAGGTGTTTCATGTGTTTCTCACTGGAGGCAGGACGCATCAAATTTCAACAAGATTTTGTTTGCTGAAGCCAGCCTTACTGCCAACTTCCTAAATGGCTTTCCTAACATTGCATAGAAATATCTCCCGAAGAGAAGTTGTATGGAATGCAGTAATGGAACAGTCTAGGAAGACTGGAAAGCCAGGCCAGTTTGAGTTCTGACAGTGGCAGCAAATGTTTTCAGAGGTGGTTGAACAGCCTTGGCTAATCCACCTTGGGAAAGAAGCAGACAATTTCAGCCAGGCAGGAAGTTTTGCAATGTGCAAACGGAGGTTCCAGTTTGAAGTGGGCAATTGCCCTAGTGGCACTCCTGGTAAAGTCAGGAGGACAACTGTTTTGTTTAGCTGAGTAAAGAATGTTCTAATTTGTGGGTAAAATACAGACAATGGAATCAAGTTCCTTTGAAAGATCAACTCAGTTTTGACCTCTTTTTGTGCCACTGTAATGTCTACAAAAATCTTCATAGATGGTGGAACAGCTGCATTTGAAAGTTGTGGTGGTAGGTCACAGCTAGCTGAAAGTTTACAGTATTGAAAATATCATGGAGATCTGTATAGGATGGGAATGGGTCTACATCTCTTGGATTTGCTCTAGTTGAGGGATGACAGCCATATTTCATATGCAGAGATTTATGCACAAGATCATAACTCTTGATAATAAAGTGACTATCAGTAACTTCTGTTTGGTTATATTAAGGTGATTATCTGCCTTTTAGTATTTGGGAGTAAGGCTTAGGAAGGAAGCATTTAGTCATTGATACAGCCAGTGATTAGCTGAAGGATTTCAAAAGGCAGGATTGCTATGGCTAAATGGGATGGTCTGGTCTGTGCTGTAGGCATTAACACCTCATCAAATCATCCTATTCACTTTTTCACAGTCAAAGGAAAGATAATCAGCATCATTGGTGGAATCTCAGCATGTTTCATCTCATCCTAATGCAGATGCCTATGTCTGGTCAGCTGAATCAAAGTCTAAATTTGATTTGTATTGTTGACTTTTTTTTAACTGATCAGAATTATGTCACCTATTCTGCAATTGCTTAGAGAAAGTTGAGATTAATCCTACTCATGTTTCTATAACCCAGTCTTGCTTGATCTAAGACAACTGGATGGTTTAAATCTCTGTAATGGCCAAGTTATGATGACAGTTTAGGTCTGGAATGCATAATATCCCTTTGCACCTAATATTTTTTTCTCTCCTATTTTTGATGCTCATTTGCCCACAACTTCTGGGGTGTAGCTCATCTCTGTAAATTCTGTCCCTCTGAATTTCCTCACCTCTTCCTCATTTCCATCTCAGTCTGTTGTCTTCTAAGTGGTCTGAGATGTTTAAGTTAAAATGGAGAAACAGAAATTATAGAAAAAAGTATTTCTTGCAATTTGTACTTCCAACACTCCAGAGCTGAGGGTTATGTTTCCCATTTTGTAGTGGGTGCAGTTTCAACAGAGGCCATTTCAGGCAGATAAAAGTTTGATAGTTTTCGACACACGAAAAAGTGTGGAGGAAAGTGGGATCACTTGAAGGATCAAATGTTGGACAAGATTCTTTACATGAAAGTCTGGGAGAGAGGACCTCCTATTTCTCTAAACTACTGAGACATTCCTTCCATTGATCTGAAAAACATTGATTCTAGATTGGATTAAGACAGTAACACAATCCAGTTTAAATAACTGGAGAAAGGAATGGCAATATTTAGAGTAACATATTCTTGGTAATTTTTTGGACTGACATTAGAGTATTTAGTTCTTTATTGATAAAGACAGTTTCCCCAAATTTTTGCTTTGAAAGAATGTGATCAATACACTACTGTTTCCTTGTGGAGTTCAATGATAGACTCATTGTAGCCATTTTTTTAGGAGCCAATAATTTTTCTTTACAATATGCCCATTAAATAAGAGTGTTTTTTTAATCCATTCTCTACCCATGTAGAACTAAGACATGAAATTATAACAAATATTGTCAGAGTTGTCCACTGACTTCTGCCATTCATCTAAGAGGCCTAGATTTAAAAACCTAATAAAAGATAGTATCTTTTATTATTAAATTTTTAGTGATACTGCATTTTTATTGAAAATTCTTACAGGTGTAAATACTAGATGCTTTTGTACCTCTAGCTAGATACCCAATATCTTGAATTGGCTTTCCAGAGTTATATTTAGAATCCATGCTTGACTATGTTTTAATGTCTTGCTTAATATCAAACAGAAGTTTTACAACAGAATTAGGACTAAATTACATGGGCAGAATGCAAGTTTTATCTACAGGACCTGCTTTTCTCTTTGTGCATTCTCTTGACACTTCCACCACCCACCTTTCTAGTTCTGCAACACTTGAAACTGGTCTCTTACCTGCAACAACTTCCATCTGTAACAGATAGAGATAAGATATAGATAGCCCTGACTATGGACACCATGAAGCCAATGCTGACAGAGATGAGATCAATAACTTTACATCCCTGGTTAGTCTACATACATTCTACACATTACTGATTTATTCTTAGAAGAGGATTTGTTCTTTGAATGAGGTGAAAGCACCATGGAAAAGGCAATTTGAACAGCTGACTGGAGAACACACATAGAAAGTGAGGATGTACCAATACTACCTAACTTAAAATGATTTTATGTTTAAAAGTCTCAAACTGTAAATCTAAAATAAAAATAATCTTGTGCAATGGCATTGCTCGCCCTTTCAGCTCACCCTACTGGTCACCAGCAGAGTTTAGTTGTTTACATCCACATCAGAGATAAAAACTTATAGCTACGTCCTTGAACTCCTTGGCTCTATTCAAAGTAGTACTGTCTTACCACTGGAATGCATCTTCCCTTGCCTTGGTGAGGATGAGAACAGGTTTATAAAAGGACTAAGAAAACAAAATCCTAGCTTAATAGTTGGGTTGGGATGGGAGCATCGAAGGGGAATTTTATCCTTATAGAACACTTTAAATGTCTGATCAGCCATAACAATTTGCTCGTTCTCATAGTCAATGTAATGATCGTTATGAAGAGTACATTACCTGAACATTAAATTAGGGAATGTCCTCTTCAGTTTTGAAAGGAGGTGTCATAATCTAAGAAAGCTGTAGATTGAGGACTGATGCAAATGTAGGTACTCTATCTGAAAGACAGACATTCTTTGCTTTTCTCTTTGAATTTGTAATTTGTGTTCTCATGACTAAGTACACTTTAGAATGAGCAAGTACATGGAGAATAGGGACATCTGAAATGCTGTGATTTTGCAGAGAATGCAGAGAGCCTTACAGATTTTTAAAGAAGTACATATTCTGCTACAGCTCATGCAGGATATTTTTTCATAGAGAACTTTGGGGTTTTTTTTCTGGTTGTGGGTTTAGTATTTACAGGTTGATTTTCAAGAGTGCAAAAATCTCCAGCATTTTTTTTCTCAACATGGCCTATCAAGTCTTTTCCAAATCCTATAACCAGTGCTTTCCTATGAAGAGAATGTTAATTTGGGTGGTAAACTGTTAGCCATTTTCCTTTAGGAAAATAAGGACATTTGTAAACAACGAGAAAGAACAGGATGTTTCTTCTGATAATTAGAGAAACACTAAAAAAACATAATTTTTTTTTCCATTCAGATGAGAAAAATAAAAAAGCCTCACAACCTTCTTAAATAACTGAAAAAGGGAAAACTTAACAATGTAGAGGAAAGTTATCTTCTAAAGCAATAGAAATGCCTTTTTATGAATAAACAATACGAAATTAGGATCTATGGGGTTTTTTCAGTTTGAAGATTCAACACCAATATATTGGAAACAGCCATGAGATAAGAAAACAAACACTATGATCAATAACACCAATGACAGGGGGTACAAAACCCAAACTATTCCCACGGAAGCTCCCTGACAATAGACAATAGCCAGCCGCTCCCTCTGCCACACTGTGCTGACTCGGAAGGGAGCCTTTCCCCATCCCTGGAAAACGATGTGAGGTGGTACAGAATAACCTCTGGGTCCTAGCCATGCCCCTCCTGGCTACTGCAAAAATTCCCTCTGTCCTGGCAAGAACCAGGACAATTTAGTCTTCTTGTAATCATCATAATGTAGATTTTTTCAGCACTATGCAGTGCAGCCTAGTTCTACCAGTACTTCTTACCAGAAGCTTGACTCATTTAAGAATATTATGCTAATGTTCGGCTTAGTGCTTGAAAAACTTTTCACAAAACTGTGCAAGCTGCCTTTCAGCATAGAGAAGGGAAAGTAAAATGTAGACTTGATTCATCATTAGCCTGCAGGTTTCACTCTGGATTCAATGTAGCCTGAACAAAAATAATAATATATTCTGTAAAGGAAGAGGTGCAAAAGGTAAGGAATCTTTAGTGGCTCATCTTAGAGATGACTCACAAGCAGTTGCTTTTTGGAGAAGCATGTTCATGTCAGTATATAGCTTGGTAAAATTGTGACAAAGTGGAAGAGGAAGTGGTCTGAATGCCTTCCATTTTGTTTCCTTTCTGTTGTCTAAAGAACTTACTGATTTGACTGATGGTCCGTAGATGAATTCAAGACCTTTTGCAATAAATGTGGCAATATGAAAGATAAAAACTAGGCTACAGCTTCTTGAGACTTATCTAGCACTAGCACTGGAAATTAATTTATTTTCTAGGGATAGGATATGACAGTATGACCCTTTAACATAGAAGCTTAAGTCAACAGTCTGCTCCTCCTGGGTCAGTTTACAGATGGAGGTTTTGCAGCTGAGAATTGATGGAAGTGAAATTGCAGATTCATGCAATTTTAATCTTTTCAGGTAGCCCCCAGTAACAAAGGCTGGCACATGCAGTCAATAGCCTTGTTGTTTAGACTGGCGGTGCTGGAACAAAAGGCCTTGTTCCAGAAGTTTGCCTGTATTAGGATAGGCTGAATTCTACTGGATTTGCTCTGTTATATTTTAGCAGCTGCTCACTGGTGATCATTTGGTGTCATAATACAAGTTTTGCTATCAATAGACAAAGGTAAATTCACTAGTAAACACTTTACTGGGTTTTGCCATCAAGCCTCCATGTCATCTTGGACTGTGTTCATTGTCCTCACACAAGGAGATTGTGTTTTAGAAGGGCATGGATGTGTTTCTATCAGTCTTTCTACAGGAATGTAATGGGGAATGACTTTTCTTCTAGAAAGTCAAACACACCAAGTCGCAATTACTATCTTTCATTTTGTTATTAATTATTTTGTGTTGCAACACATGTATTATTTTTAAAAGCAACAAAATAAAGTTAATAAATCAAAATGATCATGATCTCAACTCATGCCTAATCAAACGGAGAAATTAACTAAATGCCTGTGGCAGTTTTGGTTGATGTTACTGTATTTTTGTCATCTTGGCTCACTGAAGTGAGTGCAGTTTGAACAAGGTTTGTAAGGAACTCCTGCCTTAAGAAGTTCCTTACATCTACTTTTGTAATCTTACCTAAGATCACTAGGCAGCAATGAGGAAAAGAAATGAGCAAAGGAGATACCAAGGCACTCCAGCAAGTACTTTCTCAAGGAGTCAATCCACTGTCAGGTTGTATTATTGGCACATCCCAATAATGAAAACTACAAAAGCTATTCAAAGAGTAACTTTTTTTTTTAACATTGTTCTAGGGAAAAAAAGAAAGAAAGAAATTAACAAGCAAACAACAACAACAAAAAACCCTCCAAACCCAGCCACCAACTGAATCTTTTCAGATGAAGTGTTCCTTCAAAGTATTCATCAAGGGTCATATATTGAAAAGTTGCAATCCAAGTGCTTTAAACTCAGCAAAGATAGCAATGTAAAATGCTTATACTTGAAAGCATCAAGCAGCATTAACTGTAGGCATTGCTGTATGTATTGACTATAATAAAACAGTGTAACAGTCCTCAAGGATACAATCTTGGATCATCACAGGCATGCATAAGCACTACATATTATAAAGTTCTTTAAAATAAATATGGGATGATGCCATTACTCACAAATAGCATAGTCATGAATTAGTCATGCAGGTCAGCCCAAATGAGTGCAGAAGATAGTATCTTTATATATAACAGGTAACATCATAGTGTTACCTTTTTTCCCCCTATATAATACATATATCAGAGAGGAACTCTTTGAAAAGTATTTGAAAATTTTTAAAAACAGTATTGCAATTGTTGTCTAAATCTTTTGAACCTGTAAAGGCTGCTCTAATTAACTTGACTGCAGTAGTTCAAGGTTCAGACAAGATGAAGTCTTGAAAGGAGTATCTGCAAAAGACCTCAGAACTACCTGAAATTGTTTCTGTATGTGGAATTGATTCTAAAGTGCAAAAAAGGATTTTCTACACCTTCAGTCTGGAACACTGGGATTTCCCAAATGAATAGACTTTTTTTGCTAAAATTTCTGCAGAATGTCAAGGGAAAAAACCCATGTCAATCATTAAAAATGTATCAGAAATCATTTCTATTTCTTTAAAAACTGTCTAAGTCCAGAGCAAAGAACAGTAACTGTTCATCTTCCTGGCTATATTCTGAGACTCTGTCATGTGGAACATGTCAAGGAAACTGGAGATGGCATCACAGAAGAAATTTCCCTGCTTCTGCAGGAAACTAGAAAAGCCAAGGGCTCAGGGCTTATTTCAAATTCTATCCTTTTCATTAGTTTTTCTTGAGCCTACTTGAAACATGCCAAAGAAAATCATCAGCAAGTGGCATTTAGTAAGACAAAACAGATTTTTATGCTTTATGGACATACCCCATTAGTCAGGTGATAATACTCTCATTGACTTCAAAGGTCAAAGTTTTATAAAGCAACTTCCAGAGTCAGCAAATATAATTTTGCTGAAGATAAGTATTCATTCACAGGCAGAGAATGTGTATGTATTCAAGGGGTAATAAACTCAAAAGTGTTATGGTTTTTTTTTTTTTTTTTTTTCAGAGAGTTGTTACTGTAGTAAACAATGGAGTCAGTATCAGCCTTTTCCAGAGTCCTAACATGTCATTTCCAATGTTACAGGAGTGCCTTCACCTCTGGCTCCTCTCTGACTTGTCTGATGCTGGGTTGGTGTTTGTGTGCCGTCTTGCTCTTCTTTTATTTTCACCCAGGAGGCAAGTGCTATGCTGTATGTACCAATGTCTGTCATGCTGCAGATCTGACTGGTTTCAGGCACCTGTTTTTCTTTTGATATTGACAAACAGCTCCTTAAAAGAAGACATCTTTATTTAGCAGTTGGAATAAAGCATGAGAGAAAAGGAGATTTTAGAAACACCAAAGCGCCTAAGCATGTATTTAGTTCAATTTTGGTTAAGGTCCAGCTGGAACCAATCCATTGCATAGGGATATGCAGAAATAACATAGTCATGCTGAGAGTCATCAAATGGCTTCTCACAATTCCTTCACCACCAAGAAAAGGCAACCTCTAATAACTGACACAGTCAGCTCTGAAAAGGTGTATTGGCTCAGATAACCTGGCTTACAGGAGTGAGTTTACAAATCAGTGGGGATATTAATGATAGTACTGCTCCATTGCAGGAATGCTCTCAACCATAGAAGGTCAACCCAGGTGTTCACATGTCTGTGTCTGTCACCTGGCTGGAAGTGAAAATTCACATCAAGATCTGAAAGTCATGCATCCAGTGCCCTATGTCTTGCACATAAACCTCATATTAAAGACAGATCCAAATTCAGCATGAAAAATTATTCCAAGACACACCCGCACTTGTCACTGCCACATTCCTATTACATTGTGTAAGAAGAAAACAATATCTGACAAAAATAAAATAAACACAGACACATGAATGAAAGAACTGACTACAATACTTTTGCATTTATCTGAAATTCTAAGGTCAGATAAACAAAACGTATGCTCAGTGTTATTATGGAAATGTGACATAAGGAAATACAATAGTAGTTTTCTTAAAGAGAGCTGAAGAGAACAGCTGTAGGTATGTTCTCAACAGAGATGAAACAACACAGTAGTTATTGAAGAGAAATATAAATATTTTCAAATTCCACTTTCTACCTTCCTATTTATTCTGGCCACAGAAGTCCTTGCCATCTTCCAACATAGGCACCTTCTCAGTAACATGAAACACAATTACATTGCTGCTGATGAAAATGTAGCAGTGTACAAGGTAAGTAAGTTCATTTTCTGTCCAACTGGTTAAGGAGAATTTTTGACCCTGTCAGCTAATTTAGAATCTCAGGGCGTGGGAGGAATTTATGAAGCTGAAGATTAATACTCACACTCTATGCAGTTCTTGACACACTGAAAAATATTTACTACAGTGTTTGCATGGCTGTTAGGGTCTTTGGGTTTTGAAGAACAACCCAAGGTAAAAATTTATTTTGCATTCTGGGATATAAAGAGAAGAATTTTTGGTTTCAGTCGAATATAAACCTTAAAGCAAGACACCTATGCACATACACAGGTTTTCCCCTTCACTATAAATAGTCTTCAACATGTAGACTGATGTCCTGCTGATTCAGGCTTGCTGAAGAAATGCAATTTCTATTTAAATCTCGTTGGGGAATTATAATTTTTTTTTTTTTTGAAAAGTAATTGGCAAAAATTAAAAGTCTCTACATGGATATTAGTTCAGAAAACAATCATATGCCTGGAGAGAGGGAAAACATTTCCATTCCTTTGTGGAATTCCAAGTTCTGGCTGTTAAGAGTCTACTAAGGTAAAAGTTGATGAGAAATTTAAATTTTTGGATTATTGACAAATGCTAATCAAGCATCATCATAATTTATTTCTAAGTCTTCAACTAACACACAAAATATGAAAGATCAGATAGTAATTTCTTGGAGTGTTTTGAGTTTTTTTTTATATCACCTTGTCTTCTGTGATCATAATCTTGAAACAAATCCTGTAATGTAAACCTACATGAGCTTTGCTTAAATTTGTTCTCATCTCTTCTCTCCTGCATGCAACAAATCAAGTGAATGTATGTCTACAGTTTTTCTCTTAGTGACAGTAGTAATAAGAAATATGGAGTCATAGAATCATAGAGTATCCTGAGTTGGAAGGTACCCAGAAGGATCATCAAGTCCAACTCCTGGCCATGTACAGGACCACACCCAAGAGTCACACCATGTGCCTGACAGCATTTTCCAAACACTCCTTGAACTCTGTCAGGTTTGGTGCTCTGACCAGTTCCCTGGAGAGCCTGTTCCAGTGCCCAACCACCCTCTGGATGAAGAACCTTTCTCTGATACTGAACCTAAGCCTCCCCTGACAACTCCAGGCCATTCCCTTGGATCCTGTCACTGATCAACACAGAGAAGTGATCAGTGTCTGGCCCTCCTGTTCCCCTCACAAGGAAGCTGTAACTGCCCTCAGTCTCCTCTTCTCCAGGCTGGATAGACCAAGTGACCTCAGTCACTCCTCACACAGCTTCCCCTCAAGGCCCTTCACCATCTTTGTAGCCCTCTTTTGGATGCTCTCTAACACCTCCATGTCTTTCTTATGGTAGCACCCAAAACTGCCCCCAGCGCGGGAGGTGAGGCTGTCCCAGCTCAGAGCAGAGCAGGACAATGCCCTCCCTTGCCCGCTGGCCATGCTGTGCCTGATGCCCCCCAGGACATGCTTGTCCCTCCTGGCTGACAGGGCACTGCTGGCTCATGTTCAACTTGCCACTGACCAGGACCCTCAGGTCCCTTTCCATGGGCTGCTTTCCAGCCTCTCATTCTGTAGATATGAGAGGCTGGAAAGCAGCCTCTGTCTGTATGTTCAGGGCTGCTCCATCCCAGTTGCAGAATCTGGCACTTTCCCTTGTTGAACAGCTGGGCATTGCTCAGCCCTCTAATTTATCAAGTTCCCTCTGAAGGGCCTCTCTGCTTTCAAGGGAGTCAACAGTCCCTTCCAATTTAGCGTCGCTGGAAACTTAGTATTCCTTCAAGCCTTGTGCTCAAGCAGTTTCTGAAGATCCTGACGAGCACAAGAGGAACCTTGGTCTAAAAGACCAAGACTGATCAGCTTTGACTTTCATTCAGAGAAGAACATTCTTGGTCAGATTTCATTGTGAATAGAGTTTTCAGGCACTTCTAAGTTTTGAGGACCTCATTGACTCTTTAAGACTCCTTTTTTCCCCCCAGCTTTTGAAAGAGGCTGTTACTCTCCTTTAAATGACATGGAAGTTATTTTTTTCAAGATCTTTTAAAGATCTTTTCAATCTGAAGAGAAAAAATATTATAATTTATAATGGTGATTATCATTATTGTTATACACAAAAAAAGTTTTTTTTTTCAAAATGAGATTTGAGGAATAAAGTTCTGTATACTTTTTCCTATTCTGCTTAGCCATCTAAAACAGTAGATGGTATATCTTGTGATGTCAGGAACTTAGTCTATTAAACTCTACAGCGGTACTGCTGCACTTCAGTATTCACTAACAATATTTAGGAAGCCCATATTGCCACCACAGTAAGTGATTTTGCTCAGAAAAGCATATTTTAATTTAGTTAAATGTAAATAGTCACCTTAGTTAGAGTACGTAAGTTTCATTATTTTTGCAACCCTAACAAAATAATTAATTGTAAAAAAAACCCCAAAACCTGTCAAATTTAGTCTGATAGTCTGATACAGATAATTTTTTACTAATACTCTTCACACTGGCTTTTTTATACTTTTGCTATGTATAGAACAAATTGAGAAATATGTAATAGAGATTTCCATCACTGTCCATACTATCAAGCTGCTATACACTTGTGGCAAATAGCTTTGACATTTCTGATTTTCAAGGTGTGAATAATGTAAAATTTGCTCTGTAGAGATTTTCTGTTGATCTTTTCAGACATAATCTTCAAGTGCAGGTGGGCATGACATACCTGGTGACACATTCAAACCATTTTACCAGATAATTCAATGCATTCATAGAAAATAATGACACTTGGCAAAAAAACCTGTACAGTTTGTTATGACACTCCCTGAAGCCTTTTCTAACTCATTCTGTGATACAGTAGTATCCACCAAATCAGCTTTCAAGTTACAGCTCAACAAACTTTTCAAATGTGTCAGTCTTATGTTTTTTACTTTTAATTAAGTGGGCTTTTACTCACTTGGATCAACTACTGTAGTGGTGGAACCATTTTCCAAAACTTACTAATATTCACAGTTATTTCAGAGAGCCTGCAGTATTGCTGACAATCCATGAAAATGGGTGTAAATATTTTTCTCCTCATCCCCAAATGAGTTTACCTTTTTCTCAACCAATTTCCAGCTTCCACAAAATCATTTTGGTTGTGTTTTTGTTGTAAGTTTCTGTAATAATGACTTAGAAGGGATTCTTTTAATCAATACACATTCAGTTGCAGTTATCCTCCAATGTGTCATCTGCTGCAAGATAAGCACATTAATTTTGTATCACATAAATCATATTTATAACATATAACAGTTTCAAAACACAGAAAAATGAATATGTTCCACAATTAAATCACTAGGACAAGTCTCTGATGAAAAGAGCTGCTGACTCAGTCTCACTAAGTCCTACAATGTGTCTCTTCTGCTATATGCCAGAGCTAGCAAAAAAGTCTGAAGTGATTTAATCCTATTGCTTGTCTTAAAAACAAAATAATGAAATCCTAGACCCTTCCACTTCCATTTCATGCAGTTAATTTTTTGTTCTGAAAATTGAAATCAAACCTTGTTACTTATTGCTATAAGTTACTTTTCCCCTTCTACAATATCCTTTAAGAACATGAATACAACTGTCCTTTATTTGGAGAAAAGTGGGAATAGTTATTGTTCAAACAGCACAAAAACCTTCCATCGTGCGTATGCTCAACCTCTCAAGTGCAAATAGAAGTTCTCCTACTCATCAATCTGCTTGGCTTTGGTGATATGAAGAGTAGCAAAGGGAGGGCCTCTTCTCTTTTGGTCCAGTCTAAAGAAAATCACTCCTGTAGAGACCACCTTATTTGAGCAATTAGCTGGTTCAGTATTCTGCTCTGAGCCAAGTTGTGACCAGCAGGACAGCCTGGCCATCATCTGTCATCCCCTTGGTGACAAGCCTGATAAATCTCCCAAGTCCACTCTGCAAATGCAGCTCCAGCCTGCTCCAGTCAAACTCATTTTATGCAGGTACACAATCTCCAAGTAGATACACCCATACAAAGGAAATGTTTCCTCCATGAGTTTGTTGATAATGAATTTAGTTACCAAACCAAAGTCCACTTCCTATAAAGGCAGAGTGATTCTGTTGATTTGGACCCATCTTTTGCAAACTTCACACGTTTTCTCTAATCAATGATTAAAATTTCATTAAAATTCATACAATTCAATCAAATTCCAAGCACATCAAAATGAATTCTGTAAATAGAATTTCAAGTAATTAATGTAATAGTTATTTTACAAAGTTGACTGGTATAGACTATTCTTCTCCCTCAGAGTGAAAAAGCAAGTACTTTTGCATTATTTGTAGTGGTACAGAGACTTTATAATTAATACAATACAAAGAGTTCTTTTGCTTTGCAGGTGCCAATAAGCAACCTCAAGGGAATATTCAAGAATCCTTGGTGTGTTTAGAGTTTTACTGCAGGAAAGCTGTATGATGTAAGTGCCTTTCATTCCACTCTCTTTCAGCTATGGTGCCTTTTGTTGCTTGCTTATACCTATAAAACACACATTCCTCTATCTCCTTTTTTTCTCAGCATTTCTAAAATACTTAATCAGAGATTCAAATGAGCTTGTATTACATTACACGTGCACAGGAAACTTTGAAAGAGCATTATGAAAGTTGCAAAATCAAAAACTCTGGAGCTGCTTTGAGGGAGCTCTATTTTATAGCTGTTATGATACTGAGTTATACAATTATATTTTGGTTTTCCACTAGGCAACTTTAATTCCTTATCTCAGAATCCTTATCTTACAAGTTTCATAACCTGCTAACTCAGTTTTATTTTAAATTTTAGGTTTTTTCTATACAATTAAAGAAGCAAATGAAACTCAAGATCTGCTTGTGTGGCACCATGCGTATTGCAGCATTGCCATTCATTAGCATGTAACTAAAATTTTTAGTTACAGAAAGGAGGTTCCTACAATTCAATTAGTAACTAAAATTATCAGTAAGTCATTCCCTCCATAAAGTCCATAAATGGCAGGGAAAGAGGGTGTCATTTCAGGGTTGGTATAAGTGAATGTAGGGCCAGAGAGTCCAAAAAAATCGGGAGTGGAGACATTCCCTGCATTCACATCTATCTGCTGCAGCTTCTGCCATTTTAACTTTTGTCAACATGAGCACTTGAGTGGCAACACAGTAAATCAGATCAGCTTGCTGGTCTCACTGAAAGCCATCTCTGCAAAATAGTGTCCCATGTCTAATTATCTCTGTGAGCTGCATCACCTCTTCCTGTGGGTCCACACTCATTAATACTGAAGCAAAGAAGGGGCAGCCAGAGAAGACAAGAGAGAATGCATGTTCATTCATTTCCATGGGAGTGTGATCTCAAGTCCACTGAAGACCAAATACTGACTTACTCAAACCTTAGTGACTTTCACAAGTGTTTGCTGACAGCAGAAGAATGTGAACAGTCAAGAAACCTGGGCTCGGTCTAAGTGCTGCCAGGGTGTGATCTTCTAGAGGACGTTGTCAACCACAGGTAATGGCTGACACAGGAGTGTCCCCATCCACTCAGATCCCTTTTTTTTTTTTTTTTTTCCCTTTTTCTTCTTTTTTTACTTCAGAATCTGGATGTAGTCTCTCTTGTCATTCACTTACTGCCAAAGTGGTGTGACTGCAGTTGGAGGATTCTTCTTGCAGCTCCAGACCACCAGCCTCCATTCTGTGTTTTTGGCTGTGGGTCACCACCAGCTTCCTGCTCTGGTCAGAGTGCTTAACCATTTGCAGGATTAGGAGCCCTGGCTCCCTGCTCCCTATTCTATATAAACACACACACACACACACACACACACACACAAAGATCACAGCTGCTTCTCTCAGTCTTACTACAGTTTTCCACGAGCACTGTTGTCCTTGCCACTTCCAGCCCCTTTCATTCCTTCAGCTCTTGCTCCAGTTTCTTATTTAGTCTCAGGATTCCCTTCAACTTCCCATTCTGTTTCAGCCTGCTCATCCTCTAGCTGTCTTAGTCCCAAACTCACTTTCCTGAAGCTGATACCTTTTTCTTAATTTACCAGTAACAGCAACCAGTTGTCTTGTCCCCAAAGTCCATCCAAACTCCCCCAGTCCAAGCAATTGCTACATTTTGGCATTTCAGACAGATTTCCTCTTTTTTTCAATGTATTTCATTCAGGTTCTTTCTCTGGTACTGACTTGTCAGTGCAAGAATATTAAGACCACAGACAGGAGTCTTCCTGTTTCCAGCTCTGATGCCGACTCCTGCAGTGCTTCACAGCAACCTGGAGCAGCAGCGACAGGGATTGTCCAGCTCAGCACCTCTGCACAGAAAGACTCTTAAGGGACTGTAGCTGTCAAATTGTGGTGAGGCACTGCTGGGCATGAGCAAAGAGTGGTTCTCATAAAAGGCTTATCATTGTGGCAGTTCATGAGGGAGATTGCAAAAGGCTCATCCCTGACACAGGAGCTATTTTGCTGCCAAATTTTGAGTCACTCACCCACATAAGAAATACATAAGACAATCTCATATAAATAATTTTAGTATTTTTAGCAGGTCACAACAATTCAAAATAAATGCATTGAAAAGAAGGCATCACTTATCAACTGGTAATCTATTTATTCCTCAGAGGAAAGTTAAGAAAAGAATACATAATACATTATTTTCCAGTGAGGTTTAGAAAAAAGCTTAGTAATCATCTAACATTTTTCACTATAATGGTGAGAGGGAGACATTCCATTAGTCACTAATGAATAGTTATTTTACAGTGGAAATATAGTATAAGTTTTTGTCACAACAGTTTTATTTCTATTTTAAAGGAATTACATATTTTATTTGCATTTGCATAGCAGAAAATATCAGCTACTATCAGCTACTGCATTTTATCTCAGAGCTGGTTTCCTGAGAAGCATCCTGGCTCTGTCCAGGTCTTTTCCACTGGAGTCTTGCTACCTGATTGAATCCTAACTGATTGTCTCCATGGAAGAAAATTGCTCTTTATATTATTTTTATAGCTGTGTATGATAAAGCACTATCTCATAAGGAAATTCCTCATTTTGGAAATGAAAGAATGTTTATATTTGGTAGCTTGATAAATTACAGCTTTTGTGATATATTTGATGACATCTAATGACCTATAAATCTGTTAAATAATTTCAAATGAAATAAACAGAAGGATAAAGATCTCAGAGTTCCCTAAAATGTAGTGAAAATCAGCAGCAAGCTAATCCCATCATGTTGCCCCTGGGAGAAGGACTATGGTGTGGATGTTTAGGGACAAAGGACTGAAGCAAATAGAAAAGCAAACTTCCTGAGTACTCCCCCTGCTCACTAAAGAATTTATTTCTACATAGCTTAACCCCCATCTCAAGGTAGGCAATTTAAGAAGTAATTTTTTTTTACAGAGAGCCTCAGTAGTTGCTCAACATGTTCAATTAAGTGTTTTCACTTTCCTCTTATGTTTTAAAAAACTTAAAAGTTATCTGGACTCAAATTTGGACTCACCTTTTTCCAGAAGGCTTGTTTCAGTTCAAGATTCTGGGGGAAGTTTCTTCTGAAACAAAATATAAAACCTTTGTGTATTTTTCTCCTTCTGTGTTACATTCCAGTAACTTTGGACAAAAAATTTATTTTGGCAAAGTTATGACTCTTTCTTGAAAGATTCACTCAGTAATTATTAGCCTTTCTTTGGAAAAGCCTAGAGAGCATTGCTAGCTAAGTATGGTAACACTCTTCTGTTTCACATACTGCTGCTTCATACAACTTCATCTCAGCTCATTCCTGCTGAAGGTTTTAGGAAATCTAAACACTAAATAAAGCTCCTGCTCCTTGCTGCGTATATATGTCTACACATAGAAACACTGATAGGAGGAAAACAATCACTCCTTTGCTGTCAGCGTTTCCCTAGCATTGCTTCAATCCTCTATTTTTTGAAGGGACCCCTTCAAATTTAAGGTCTCTATTAGTATTATAGACTTTCAGTGATTTTAAGTGTAGGTACAGCTCACATTTGGGAGTAGTGTAAAGAGCCACTGTTTAGGATGAACTTTAATAGGTAACTTTTGTGGCAATCAGTTTCCCTTCTTTTCAGTAAAGTGTTGCCAATGAGGATGCACACCTGGGACTTCCACGTGGGATGCCCCATGAAAGCTTCATGACAGACAGGGGATGGTTAGCTGAGTAAACTGAGTGCAATTTTTGGATGTGATAACCTTTCCATCCGGACAATTCCTGGAAAGTTGGCCAGATGGCAGTTGCTCCAGTGAAACCTTGATGTCACAACTGCTGTTATTTATACTGTTATGTATGCTGTTATACTGTTGTTATTGACATGCAGCTTTCCTGCCATTTAAAATGTACACCCATTTCATCCAATTTCAAAACAAAACTGTATAAGCATGGGGATGAGGAGTGAAGAAGAAGCATACAGACATGCATCTCATTGAGGAAAGGTGAAATGCATCACTCACAGGGTTCAGAAGCTGTATGTGCCAGCACAACATTACTTCAGAACATAAATTCAGGTTCTGCTACTCTGATCTCCAATCATACTTCTGTGCTGCTTATTGCCAGAAACTTGGATTAGGGTAAAAAAGCACATTAATTTTTAACCTCAGATTAAGTTGCTGGTCCATGTTATAACACAGCCTCACAGTCTTATTAGCACAACAAAATTGGGCAGTGAACTCCTATGAAAAATGCAGAAGTGAATGGCTCAGGGTGGGGTAGGATAAAAACTCTTCCAGCTGGTTTTGCCACCATGAGAAAGGTTTGTGTGCTGAAGTCTAAGATGCACTACAGCAAAGACTCCACATAGTAAACTGACAGGCCATGAGGCAAACATCCCTGATCATTACAGTAAGAATAATGACTGTAAGGGAGACTCTTAGATCCTTTACTTGATTCTTGAATGGATAATATTTAAAAAAGGGACCTTAGCCCCTCTGGAGTAAATATGAAATAGCTCATATTGAGAGGAGTCAATAGAAATGAACAGAAATTTTCACATGAGTTCTTGGGTGTTAAGACAACCTGTCCATCTAATGTGTTCACCTATCTTTGTTCAAAGTCTGACAGTTTTCCAAACAACTGCACTGTCAACATGGAATTTAAAGCACTCTTGACAATAAAATCAGCTATTTCCTGAGGAGAGCTACATTTGAGGAATGCTTGGACTAAATGTCTCAAGATTTTCTTGCAGAAGAAAATGATTGTCTGGACACATCAGCATTCAGTTATTTATATAGACTTCAGAACACATTTAAAGTTGAAAGGTGTTGTACTGTGGGCATTGCATATTGGAAGTGCCTTATTCAAAAGATCTTAAGTTTCTACCAGTAGTTCTGCTTCAGCCGCTACTATTGCAATTTTCAAGATAATGTGCTTACATATGTAAATCAAGCATCTTGTTTATGAAAATTAGTCCCTTTGAGCAGAAAGGCAACTGAAGCAAATTACCTCAAACTTGCACTTTTAATTCTTTCTTAGGCACATAGATTTTCAGAATAATCTGGATAATGCACATTGGTTAGAGAGCATTTTGAAATATTGGTTCTTAAACCTGAATTATTGTTTTCAGTACAAATGTTCCTGAAAGAGCTCCCTCAGAATGCAAACTACACATATAAACATTCTTAACAATGGCAAGACTTAAATTCATACTATCCAGGTCCTGTTTGGATTTGATGATTTCAGCATGTTGCCACAAGTCACCTATTTATTCTGTACTAGCCTGTCTTGCAAACAGGCTTGTAACTGGACTCCTACTCTGGTTGAATGAATTGTTTTATTTGTGTCATTATCTAAACTTGACTCCCTTCTTATCTCTTCTCAGGATCTTTTAACATGCTGCTTTCCCTGTGAAATTTGACCAGATTTGAAACATAAAATTATTCTAAGAAGGGTCAGCATTAAAATTTGGGCAAAAAATGTATGCAAGTATCTCTGCTGTTTGATGTTATATGAGTGTTTTAGAGGAACTGTTTTTATGGAGTCTTGTTCAGTCTCAGGTTTTTATCATAAACTTAAGCTGGGTCCTTTGTAGGTTAGAACTGTAGTACACTAACACAGAACACACCAGATACGTAATCACCAACATCCAGATTTGTAATGCCCATTGGATCCAACCACGTTAGGTACTGATCTAATTTGTGATGCTACATTGCATACGGAGCATAAAACTTGATGTGAAATGAGAATAAGAATAGGAAGAACCTTATTAGCTGTTGTCTGATAGGACAGTTTTCACTGGCATGCCTCTTCCTGGGGAATAATGTAATGGTCTACATTGTTTGTGGTACAATAATGAAAAGATAGATCAAGAGCCAACCAGAAAAAAAAAATACTTTAGGGGCTTGAGTTGCCCAGCAGACTATGAAGAAGTGTGCAACTGGAAGGGGAACATGCATAGGAGCACACAAACTGGCTAGACCCTGCATATGGCTCTTCAAGTGTGAGTTCTATCCAGCTAGTGGGATGGATGGCTGTTTTTGCCTGTTTATGTCTCTGACCAGATGAGCACAAACACCAGTGCTAGTGATTAGCCTTTTGCCCTTGTCTAGCAATTATCCCAGAGTATCATCATAACACATGCAGCCTTCAGACTAGCCACATGATTTGTTTGGGATGATTAGATTTACGGTCTCTCCTGAATAGTATGTGACTAAGGCCAAGCACAAAGATAGCTACATTCTCTACTCCACACAAGTTTTGGCAAAGCATCTGCTTCTGAACCATATCGCGTTTCTTTCCTGGTGTTTCTTCAGTGCCACAATTTCTAACCCATGTTTACTTCTCCTTCTCTATTGCTCAAAACTTAAAGGTACTTGAAATGAGTCTGATATGGAATGATCTGGGTTTGCAGTGCAACAGGGTTATTTTGAACTAATATATAAGCCATTATAGTAAGGAGAGCTCTGCAAATTTCACAATGATGACACATCTGGGAGGACAAAGCAGAAGTTAAGGCATAAGCCTGGGACAGTCGCCAGCACACGCATAAGTATCAGGTATGTATCATAGATAGTTTCTATATTCACTGAGTCAGCTTCCATACCCTTTGATGTAGGTTCCTACATCCTTAGGTAAGTCATCCACACATTCCATGGCTGTGGGTAGCATGCAACTTAACGGGAAACTTCCCTATTCTTACACTAAAAACATTTAAGATTGGAACATTGATAAAATTAATTGCATGTCACAGGAAGACCTTGGAAACAAATACACAACAAGTTGAAGTGTACTGGCTGTTCTCAGTGCAGTCATAACTCTGGAGGCACTGAGGAAGTATGGGTTCTTTATGTCATGGTCATGATGTCATCATGAAAAAAAAAAGGGGGGGGGGGAAAGAAGAAGAAGAAAAGGGTTGAATTCAAGCCAGGACTGATGGCCTTGAGCCCTGTGTTCAAATTTGCTCTGACACACTTAAAAATCTACTGCAGAACTACATGTGCAACCTTTGGGTTATATTCCCTAACTACCTTTCCTTCCTGTCTCCCCTCCTATTTTGTGATCTCTTCTTCTTTACCTTTTGAATAACAAACAGAATTTGTTTGTTTTGTTCCTCCCCAGTCTCTTCACTTCCTTTGCTGCCAGTAAATATCCTCCTCCCCAACCTATCCTGACTATTTTACTCTCTCTTGTTTCCTATCCACACTTTTTCAATATTCTAATCTTTGAAGAATAATTGTTTAATTAGCACAGTCGCTTTTCCTTGGCTAGTTAACCTAATGAATGACTTGTATATCTATGTTTTTTCCTACCCATGAATTACTTTAAAGGCGTAGCAGAGTTTCTGGTCAAAGATAATTCTTCTCCTGAAAGTGAATGAGGAAATGTCAATAAACACCTTTTGACGGCAATAGCAATTTCCTGATTTTATTTAGCAATGATGTATGAAATTTAAAATGGGGGTAGACATCCTATGAATTGTCAATTTCAGTGACCCAATTATGTAGCTCCTTTGGCACCTAGTTGACCTAAGCAAAAAACGTTTATATTTTTTTCTTTCCCTTCTTCTGGAAAAAAAATGAAAAATCAGAAGTGAAAATGGAGAATAGAGAAGCACACAAAAGGGAAGTGCTAAGTCTGGGGGAGATCCTACCTACTTCTTTAGTCCACAGGGCTCTTGGATAGACCTTAGGCGGTTCCTAACCTGTACAGTAGGGACTATGTCTAGAAGTTGATTGGGACGATATTCTTGGTAGTGGTCAATATTCTATTCACTGCAGGGGGAAAAGGAAAGAACCAGGGTGAGAACGTGGCAGTAAGTAGACTTCATTGATTAAACAGAACTTGTTTCTTATGATCTACTTCTTCAGCAGTCTGCTCGAGGCCACACAGTCATTTAAAAATGACTGCTTTAAAGCTCTAATTTTGCAAGCTCATCTGCTGGGTCGATTCTTGATAACACAAGAAGCCCCATTAACATCAATGGGATTTTGTGCAGGTGTAAGAGTCATCTCTAGAGAATCTGCCCAGTATTCATTGTTGAAACAAATTATTTTTTAGCAACCAAGTATGTAATTTTCCTATACATAATAAAGTTTTCTTCATCCTTTGGAGAATTCCAATCCATCCACTGGAACATGTTGATTCCTAGTGCCAGTTATACAAGCTAAACCACTGATATCACAAACAATTATAGAGATGAACTGAAATACAGTTGTAAAAAAAGCTAATGGGTCATGGGTGTGCCATTTCAGTAGTGCTGGGAGAAGAAATATGTTTCTACTATTTCAACCTTTAATTAAGGGGAATATGACTTTCCTGAGAGCCAGATGCATTGTGAAGATTGAATTCTATTCTCAGACTTTCCACTTTCCACATGGAGACTGTGCTTTTGAAAGTGAATAGGAACCTCCTCCCCTCCCCCTGGATTAATAATTTTCTCTGACTTTGCAGAATTGTGACTTATGCAATGTCACAGAGAGCCAATGTCAGAGCTGCAAATAGTTCTTCCATCCTCCTGTCCTGACTATTAGATCACTGTTCTAACAGTGCACTGGATCAAAGGTAGGTGTGTTTTGAGGACCCTGCCTTATCACACCTTTAATTTCATGTTGCCACTAAATTGGCATGGACCAAAAGCAAGACTCCTTTGAGAAAGCTCTAAACAAGACAAGGGAAAGCTGCTTATTAAAAATGGACTAAACGATTCACAAGTGTTTCTCTTATAATTTCCCAACATTTTAGATAAAATATCTCTAGCTAAAGATAGCAGGATATATTTCAGAAAGTTTTTTTCTTCTGTAAATAGTATTTAGGATTCATGCATGATGATTATATTCTATTTTCTGCCTCAAACAAATGAACTTAAGATACTCTATAGGTTGCTCAGTGAAATTTTTTCAACACTGTCTATAATAAGCATGGTGATATGATAAGTCTGTGAAGATTTCTCTAATATCCAAATGGCTGTTCTAATTTAACTTTTTAAAATACTACCACATACTGCCAAAATGTTTTCATCCTATTTATCTTTGGCCAAAGGCTGGTAGCCATTACAAGTTAACAGTTACTCCATGAGTAAGATAAAATTTGATCCAGCTTAATTTCTTGTTCCTCTAGCCATCTGAAAGTTATTTATTTACTCTGAGCTAGTCAGGTAGATCTTCTTTAATCAAGTAATAGAGTTAGAAACTTCAAAAAGGACTCAGCTAATGCCCTTTAGACATTTATTCTGTATTTCAGTTAATCATAGTTGGGAAGTGCCAGTCTCTCTGTGTTGACTATAGAGGGAGCCTTGACAACTCACTTAGATAAGAAGAGTCTAGATTCTATGTAATAAATATTAGTGAGCTGAATCCCACCCTTAGTGAGATCAGAAAGACAGCAATCTGATGCCTTTTAATGCTTTCTCTTCTAATCCTTAGATGAAGGTCACATGAGCATATTAGAACCATAGAATCATAGAATGTTAAGGATTGGAAGGGACCTTAAGGATTATTTAGTTCCAACCTCCCTGCCATGAGCAGGGTGACCTTCCACTAGACCAGGATGCTCAAGGCTTTGAACACTGCCAGGGTTGGGGCATCCACAGCCTCCTTGGGAAACCTACTGCAGTATCTCATCACCCTCACAGTAAAGATATTCTTCCTAATTCAACCTAACTTCCTCCCTCTTTCTGTTTGTAGCCATTACTCCTTGTCCTATCACTACAGTTCCTCATGCAGAGCCCTCTCTGGGTTTCCAGTAAGTCCTCTTCAGATCCTGGAAAGCTGCTGTGAGGTGTCCATGCAACCTTCTCTTCTCCAGGATGAACAGCCCCAACATTCTCAGCCTGTCTTTGCAGGGGGATTACATCAGTCCTCTTATCAATTTTGTGGCCCTCCTTGGGATTTGCTCCAACAGTTCCATGTCCTTCTTATGCATTCCAAGTGTATAACTTAAAAAAAAAATAGCATTAAAATATACGTAACCAGAAGCTCTGCTGCTTTGACAGATGTGTTTTGTCAGACAAATAACCAAAATTCTTAGCCTATTTGGTTTAGTCCTCAGTATTCTCATCATCTCCAGGTAATTTTGAAGTCCTTAAAAAGAGCTTTTGTAAGCATATCAAATGACAGAGATTATTCCAGTTTTGCCTTCAAGAGTTGTCTTGGAAGAATATTAACTGTACATGTGAACAATATATAGAACAGACCACTTCATATCTCTATGGATGTTTACTGGAATATCTATTTTTCTTAACCATTTTGTGCATCTGAAAACTATCAAACACAGCTGATCCACTCAACTCTGAAAATGGTGACAGAGAGATGCCTAAACTTTGGTTTATAAAGATGTGAAAACCTTGGTTTATGAACCCTATTAAGAGAGGCTTTATTATTCCATATATTTATATATATAAAACATTGTAGAATAAGAATGTATAAAAGGTCCACTATGCCAATAAATTGTGCTTGGATCTTATGTGTTAAGAGTGAAACATTTGTCTTTTATCACTGATGTCTCTGTAAAAGTATAAACGGAAAAAGAGGTAGGATTTGTCTGACCAGAAGTAGAGAGCAACAGTGTCTATCTTTTGAACTTTTTGGCTAAACTTCTTTTATAGTCAATGAGAGAGAAAATGACACTCCTAGACATAATTTGCTTAAGCATAAGGTAGGTATCTAAAACAGGTTGAATGAATAATTCCCTATAAATTCTCTTTCTTTTTTGACATGAGTGATCTCAGTATGAGTAGCTCAAGTAGAAAGGCTTATAAGGTAGAATTAGGTGAGATTGATCATAAGCCTTGCTGAAACATTACTATTTCATTATTAAAGGTGAGATTTTTAGAGAAGCTGATCAGCTTTCAGGCAATGGGAGAAACATTAAGTCTTGTTAGTTCCTGACAAGCAAAATCAATCACTCAGCACTGAAGTGGCAGCTCTTTGGAGCAGACATCTAATGTCAGAAACTTTTGATGAGGTGCTGACATGTAGAAAGGAAATATTTCTGAATGGTAAAACACCTACCAAATTGTTTGCTCGATTCAGCTTCTGAGCAGAGATTTGTATTTTATATGACTTTCATATTATCTATAGAATTCTCCATAGATCTCAAAAGAACTGTTGGTTACAGACAAAGGATGAGCCTGTCACAGATTGAATGATGATAGTGAGTCATAAAACAGGGAATAGTGTGGGATAGAGCAGACTGTAATTTTGTTTAAGCACAGACATGGAAGCATTGGTCAGTAGAAACAGATTCAACATATTTTATTCTGTGTTGTTTTATCTTAAACTTAACTTGACATAAAATTTGCAAAGAGGATGAGTTTGGTCTGTTTTGTCCAGTTGAAGAGGACAATTGATAGACCAGCTTGGTGGGCGCCTGGCATCTGGCTGAGGTTAATCCACCACAAGAAGTTAATGAAGCATACGGCTTTGTCTTCTTTTCCCATTTGCCTTCTTAACTAAGAACCCCTGAAACTTTAAATGTTCCTTTAAAAATTGTGTGGCAGTACCACTGTTTTAGAGCTGAAGAACACTTCATATCAATTACCTAAAATTATATCTTATGTATGATATGGACTGAACAGTTCCACTGTTGTAAAATCAGATGCCTGGAACAGGAATATTAGCATTGTAGCATTGTACATGTAGAAAAGTCTGTTGGCTACAAGTCACGTCCCTTTTTCTTTCTGTTGTTAATGGGCAAATATAAAAAAAAAAGAGCATTTCAGTGACCTAATGTTTGAATTTGTATTTTGATTTTTTGATAACATAAATAAAAAAATCTCATCTTGTAATTTCTTGACCAAGACCTCAATGTTTGTTTGTGACTCATAAAGACATTGAACTTAGCTCACAAGTGACAAAGATCCAACATATCCTTCTAACTTGTTAATTTACAATCAGTTAAAAATAAAAGAGAACATACCCTCTCCTACCTGAAATTATAGACTCAAACTCTAGGTTTCTATTTTCTCATTCAGCCTACAGTTTTATTGTAAAAATAGAAGTTTGAACATATTTTTGCTGTTCACAGATACATGACCGGGGGGGTGTACAAAAGAGGAATCTATGCTCTTGGAGGGACACTGTAAAAGGGCAAGATATAATGAAAATGATCAGACACTGGAACAGATGTCCAGAGAGGAAAAGGGACATCCCACCTTGGAGGGATGCAAGACCCATCCAGACACAGTCCTGGGAATCCTGCTCCACCTTGGTCTACTTTGAGCATGGGGCTGGACTAGAGATTATTGTTGGTCTGTTCCAGCCTATGATTCAGTGACACATATCTGATCTTGATTTAGTGGGTTAAAAATTCATGTTGTACACATTAATCATTACTATTTCCACTGTGGGAGCACCAGGACCTCCTATACTTAGCAAATTCACCAGAGCAGGAGGGCTGGTCATTTGCAGGGCTGTCCTTTCAAACCTATAAAGCAGTAAAGAATACTCAAGAAAACTCCTGTAGGTAATCAGTTGCAGACAAAAACTGATATGCAGAGAACGAACAAGACAGCTTGAAAAGTGGAAATATGCCTGGAAGACATTCTTTATAAAAACACCAACAAAACCCACTTAATTCTTTGTGTGATAGCAAAAAAAAAAGGGAGCTAGAGGAGAAAGTCAAAAAGTGAAGCCTAGAAAAATGGTCTTTGCAGCAATAGTATGAATGCTGTTTCTGTTAAGAGCAGCAGAAAAAGGTTATAGGGTTTGAAGGCAAAGATTATAAAAATTTGGTAAAAACTTTTAACATTTTAGCTCCAGAAACAAGATGCAAAATGGAAATTTGATCTGGATTTTGGACCTAAAAACTTCTTTGCATCACCTGCCTGTCTGACAAGTCTGGTGATCCCATCATTCACAGCAGGTGTAAATGAGGGAAGTTCTAAGGACTGATGAGGGAAGAGAGGAGTGTGTGACATGCTTGAGTCATACTGCGTTTGAGCTGATAGCTATCAGAAGAGGCTGAAGTTGAAAGGCAAGCCAAGATATTTTGGATGAAGCAGAGGCATAAATTTGTGTCTCTCCTTGGAAATGGCAGTTGTCTTAGTGGATGAGATTACTGAGACACACGCAGACATAAAGAAGGGAAAGGAGCCAAAATCAGAATTCCATACAGTCATGTGTGAACATGCATGGTCCTTGAAAGTACAGACTAACAGAGTGGTTGGAAAGAGAAACATGAAAGGACAAAATTCCTGAAGTCACTGAAGCTAGGGAAAGAAAATAATTCAAAAAAGGAGTTTGGCTATTGTGATAAGGGCAAATGACAAGCGAGGATGGTGAGGAGAGGGGACTAATTTTGAGCCTCAAGCAGACGTGGATCAATATACTTACTGTAGGTTCAATTGATTAAAAAGGTGAACAGAAAGGTTCTGAAACCTCAGATGAACTGAAAAGAGGGTGGAATCAGGGCATGACACACCTGACAGAAATTAAAGTGTGATCTTTGAGATGGGAAATAGTGGGGAAAGACTGGATTTTTTTTTTTTTAATGGAAGAAAATAAAACATAATGTTTATTGTGAAAGAAAGGATGAAGAAAGAAAAGTGATGAGAAACGCAGGGAGATACTATAAATGGATAAGAATGCATCCTGATCTGCAAGGAATCACTAACAGGGTCTGAGGAGGTCATCAGATGAGAAATCTGATTATGAAGGGGTTGTAACTGAAGCAGAGGAAGAACAGACTTGCCAACATGAGGAAAGAGTACCCCACAGTTTGTAAATTTTCTCTTGGATTAAACCAGTGACTTCCATCTCAGACAAACAAGGAAAAACATCCGAAGAAAGGCATATGAAGCAAGCTATAGGTAAAAAGACTGCTAGAATATGGGAGTGGAAGTCTGTTGAGCTGGACAAGTAGAGTTGTTCCTGCTAAGACTGCAAAACTAAAAGGGAGAAAATATATTTTTACTGCAGGAAATTGAGCTCTTCACAGACCTTTACACTGAAGATACCCTACAGCATGAACAGAGGAAGCCGAGAGAGTCTAGCCAAGGAGCTGGCATGCTGTGGCCGTGCATGCCTTCTGTGACACTTCCAGAAATATTTCATATTTTCCTCTCCACAACAGGTGGCAGCTCACGACTTACTCTTACCACAGGTTGTAAGGAACCTTAAAAATCATTCATATTTTTAATATTTGATTTTTTTGTTTTGAATACAAGTTGCTTCAATGAGAATGCCATGCATGACTCAGTTAAATTCCCTGCAGAAATCTCAACACAGGGTATTGTCACTGTACCATTGTCAGCAAAGTCTGTAATCCCTAAGAAAAGTTACTTTTTAAAACAAGATGTATATTCTACAAGTCGTGTTCACTTTGTATTAATAAATGTAGTGACTTCTAATAATTGTTAGTACAGACTCTTCTGGCAGTCTTGTTTCCACTGACTTGCCTATTGACCACAGGATTTTGAAGTACTTTCTGAAGACTGATAGGTCAAACACTTGATCTCCTTTGGAGTGTGGGTGTGAAACTGCAGATACCTGTATGTGATACTCCCTCTGGCTTTGATGGAATGTGAAGAGGCTGGGTTTCTAACATGGGAGATGTTTTCTGCCTTTTTGTTAAACCGCTGTTACCTCCTACATTAGGAGCAGAAAAGGACAGCAGGTAGAAACATTATGTGGAATGTGCCTGCTATTCTCCTGGGAAACTAGGCACTACCTAGCTGCTCTGAAGACAAAAACAATTGTTTTCATTTATATTAAGTAAGTAATCAGATCCAATTAATAATAATTTTTTTGGACAGCAGGTAGACTATGTCTTAATTACAGGTGGACTTACAAGGCAGGCAGATAACAATGCTCTCCTGTTGGCTCTCTTTTCCATTTTTGTATACATAACCAGCCAATCATGTTTACAACAGTCCTTCACCTATAAGTGCTGATTGTGAACCAATAGCACGTCAAGGAAGGATGTCTAACACATTAATTGACAACCATAAACGTTTTTTTTATAGCTGGAGAAACAATAGTGGCAGATTCTGCTCATTCAAAATCCTATTTTAAGATTTGCATCATCCATTAAAACTGCAGGAATTGAGTAAATATGTTTTTTAAAACCCCACAGCTGTTAATTGAGTTATCAAGTTCTCTAAATGCTTGAATAGAGTAACCACGTGGCATTATTGTTATAATTGCATTCTCTTTGTTCCACTTTTTATATTTCCTTGATGTAGCCAGAATTTAACATATACAAGTACAGCAGACTACTGCTTGCAAATGGCCATGAGACTGGCATAAGGTCTGACATGACAGAATGTAGACAAGGGCAGTTCCATGGGTTGCTATTTATGTTACCTTCTTATCACAGTACTACATGCTGTGTCATCAGCCAGACTTTGAAACCTTCCTGCAAAATTAGAAATCACAAAAGGTTCACAAGTGCTCCTTGTTCCCCTTTGTATATACTCAGTGTTGTCAAGCCCATAAACTTTCTATACTGAGAAACATTTGCAGGACTTTTTCTTCTACACTCTTGTGTTTCTTCCTCCATCTTCTCAGTGACAAGGTTATGGCATATGCTTTGCCTTCATTCTTAACCTGTACTCTAAATATTTCTGTTTTCTTTTCTGGATAACTTTAGAAAGATGGGTCTGCCAAACTTTCGGATGAATGTAATACCTAGCACTCTATTCAGTAATTTGATTTTTTAGAGAATGAGATGTTTGTTTTTACCTGTTTTGGCTTTCTAGCTTTCATGCCTTGTGGTAGAATAAATTTTCAAATGGAAATGGTTAGGTAGCTCCTTAGGCTCTAGGTTCTTGAACATTTCAAACCATCCTTTTGGATGTTCTCTTGTCTTGAATGGATATATTGCCTCAATGCTTAATAAGAATAAAGAAAATAAATAGAATATTATGTTAGGGAAACACTAGAGAATACAACAGAAGATATTGTATGACTCCATGATTCACTTATTTCCAGGACACTGTGTGAAGACCTGTTGACTCCTTTGGCTGAAACCCCTCCCCCCAAAACGTGGAGAGTAAAATTGGAAAAGGTTTAGAGAACGGCTAAAAGAACTTGAGAACAGCTTTTACAGAAGCTGCAAATAGGTAGATTAGTGCTCTTCAACCTGGAAAAGATGTTTGAGGAAGAAATGTCAGAGTCTGATAAAATCCTGAGCAGTACGAACAAGATAGGAAATTATTAATTACACTATCTCTTAATATATAAAAATAGAAGGCAACAAAATCAGGTGGCAGGTTCAGTCCAAGGAAGAAGTGATTCTTCAGTAAGCATGTTGTTAATCTGCAGAGATGTGAAAGAGTGAGAATTACTGTTTACACTGAAACAGCCTCAGCTGCAAATTGGGAATACAGAAATATCACACACATTGGGAGGGACCCCCTCTAGTCCAGCACCCTGCAGATAGAGAAAGTTGTTCAGGGCTGTGTCCACATGTCTCCAAGGAGATTTCACAGCTGCTCTGGGACTTGCTTCACTGTCTGACCACCTTCATAGTAATCTGTACTGAGTGAGAATTTCTCATCTTTCGTCTGTGTCTTCCACTGTGCACTTCCAAGAAGTCCCTGCCTGATCTAGCTTGAAGGTGAGGTCATCTCTAGCTCTTAATCAGTTGGCTCCTTGTAGTGGTGCATGGGGTTATTCCATTCTTGGTGCAGAACTTTGCCTATATTGAACTTCACGAGGTTCCTCCTGGCCCATTTTTCTAGCCTGTATAAAATTACAGAGGAGCCAGACATCTTAGTCACTATCCCCAGTTTTCTATTATCTGCAAAATTGCTGAGAGTATACTCTAGACCATCATCCAGCTTGTTAATAAAGGTGTTGAATGTTCTTGCTACTGGTATTTGCTTCTGAGGGATAATCACTAGTAACTGACAGTCTGTTCAGATTTCTTACTTCTGATCACTGTGCTCGAAGCTCCATGGTCCAGCTAAATCTTTACCCACCTTATCCGGTTCACATTTTACTCATTGTCTAAATGTTGCTATGGGAACACCATGTCAAAGATCTGCCAAAGTCAAAGTCTAGGACATTTCCTGCTGTACCACTATGCACACAGCCTGCCATCTCACTGTAAAAAATGAATCGGTCAGACATGAATTGCCCTTGGTAAATTTATCCTGGCTGGTCCAGTCACCACATTCTCCTTCTTGTGGCTGGAAATAGTTCTCAAGAGGATTTGCTCCTTTATCTTCCCAGGGACTAAGGTGAGGCTGACCAGTCTGTACTATTCCTGTGCTTCCTGCCCTCCTTAAAGATGAGTATGATGTTTGGCTTTTCTCAATACTCTTCCATGCAGCTGATCTGGTCCCATAGACTTATATGTGTCCACTTAGTTCAAGAGCTCCCTAGTTGTACCTCCCTCTATACCTCCCACTCTCTCAGTTTTTAGGCAGTGGGAACTGAGCTGCCAGAGGGAAGATCTAACAAGTGAAAACTAGAGCAAAAGAGCTATCTCAGCCTGTTCCTTTTTCACTAAATATCCTCCCTCATTAAGCACCAGTCCTTCATTTTCTTTGGCCTTGGTTTTCTGCCAGCATGGTTGTGGAAGTACTTATTCCTTGCCTTTCATATCCCTTGCTACTTTCAACTCCAGTTGAGCTTTGATTTTCCTAATTCTTTTCAACTTTCTGCTGGTTGGAGTAGACCTGTCTTGCATTTGAGGAAGTTCTTCTAAAAGATGAATGGTTGAAATTGGTCAACCTTTGCCCTCTAAAGTAGTCTTCTCTGGGATTCTACTGAGCAGATCCCTGACTAAAGCTTGCTCTTCTGAAGTTCAGGGTTGTGGTCCTTCTATTTATCTATCTCCTCTCAGGATTTTTAGCTCTGAGTCATGGCATAAGTCAGCTCATGAGATAAGTCAGCTCATTTTTATGTGAGTGACTTGCTCATGAGTTTGAGGTCCAGGAGAACACCTTCTCCAAGCAGCTCCATTATAACCCATGTCAAAAAATTGTCATTGATATGTTCCAGAAACATCCTGGGTTGCTTGCCCAGCCTTATTGTCCTTCCATCAGCCATTACGGTGGCTGAGTACCTAGATGTGCAATTAATGAGGTTTCTGGATGTCTAAAGAAAGCTTATTTTATTTCCTCTTCTAGATCAGGCAGTCTCTATAGCATGTTTACCACAGCATCACCTGTGTTGGTCTGTCTTCTGGTTCTTAGTCATCAGGTCTCAGCTGATTCTTCACCTAGTCCAAGGCAAAGCTCCATGCATTTTAGCCACTTCTTTATGTAGAGTATAACTCCTCCTTCTCACTGTCTCAGCCTGTCTTTCCTGAAAAGCCTGTATCCATTTACTGCAGCATTCCCAACCCATGAGCTATACCACCATGTCTCTGTAATCCCAATGAGGTCACAGGTCTACAACTGCATGAACTGCTAACTCTTCTTGCTTGCTCCTAGGCTCTATGCATTTGTGTACAGGCACTGAGACTGGCCCCTAGTCATGCTGCTTTCCCAGAAGGAGTGTGGTAGTCTCCCCACTCGTGTTGTCTCCCAGATGCTTCCTCAAATTGCTGGCTGCTGGGAGAGTATTTGCAAAAGTGCCATCATATGCTTGTTCCATTTTTGTACTCTTCACCAGCCATCTGCTTTTGATCGCCGACCTTGGTATGTACCTAAAGAACTGCCACCAGTAGGAGGGATTACGTCTGTTAAATTCGGATGTCAGGAGCAGGACACAAACCCCAGTCTCCACAAGAAAGCCACAAAATGTGCTGGAGAAAAACTATCTTTGAACCTCAGACCTCCACCCGCTCTTGGCAACCATCTGAAAGTGGATACTGGGTACTACATGCACATGCTCTTGGGTTGGTGCCCAGAGCAGATATGAAAACTGAATTACTTCTTTTGTTCCTTTGCCTTTTAAGATAATACTTGATTTGTAACTGCTGAAATTATTGCTAGGTGTTTTGCATAATTGTTTCGTAACTCAATCTTTTTGATGCTGAGTCCTTCTATCTTTGCTTGCATGCTAAATGAGCTGTCCTCTAGAAAATATGTGTTGCCAGCAATATCCGAGTCTCCTAATGCAGTGTGGTTGAGGTAGGCAATGTATGTGCTGCAGCAAATCCTGTCTTTTTTTTCCAAATGAATGAATAACAAACCCAACAGAAAATGTGAATCAACAGTTTCCTATTAACAGAGTCTATGTTAAAGCTATTTACATGTGCTCACCTTATTTCTACCTTAGGTTTAACCAATAATGATATTTTATTTCTACATACTGAGGATTTTTTTAAAATCACCATGCTCAATTTCATGACTGCTTTTAGGCTGAAAAGGTTTGGTTAACACACGACTTTCTGAATCAAGCCTTGCTTGATCGTTCTTTTGCTTTGTTTCTTTCATGTCAGGATGATATTTTTTGGAGATTTGTTATATGCACAATACACATCAAATGCTGCAAAGTTATAGGTAATTTTTTCAGTATTATTCACATTGGATTGTGATGTTGTTTCCTTATAGTTCTGCAAATAAGATTGATGGGGCAAACCAAAGTAAGTGTCAGAACCTCTCCAAACAAGTGTTGATTAAGAAATTACATTATGAAAGTGCTAACAATATGTCATAAAGCACAGACTTGTAAATGTTTACTAGGGCTAGTAAAAAGTAACAGACAATGTTGAGTGCATTTTAAAATACATTTACACTTTAAAATTTATGGACTCTGGTTGTCAAAGTAATGACTTTTGGAGACAGTCCAAATGTCTGCATTATTAATAAAAGATATCCTCAGATCCGTCTCACTAGATCTATCTCTTTCCTTCATTATTTTGAGCATGCAAACTGGGTTTCAAATCCATCCAGTTCATCACTTTTTGATCCTCCCAAAACTTCTGTTCAGCACTTCAAAACAAAGGGTGTTTTTTCCCCTAAATTTCACACTGTTGAACTTATTCTAAGCACTCTCCAGAAAGGGAGGTGGAAGCTCCTCATCTGATAATGAAGCTGCCCTCAGCACCTCTTGCACAGCTTGCCTGGGCAGGTCTTTCTTGCAGTTGCACCTCATGAGCAATGAGTGGAATGAAGAAGAGTGCAGAAATGGCTACAAAAGTACCAGAGCTGTGCTTGGCCTGCTTACATCATGGTCCATAAGCCCTGAAACCTGTCAAGTGTGGTTACTTTTCAGCTCCAACTCTTCCACTCTACATGTCCACACTACTTGCCCATGTAGAAACAGTATTAGTAGTCCCCCTTTTACAGGTACCTTTCTCATCTCCCACCTCTTTTACCTGGCAGCTCCATCAAATCTTCTGCACTCTGTGCACAGAAAACATACACTGAACTCAAAACAGATATTTTCTCATCTTCACTTGATCTGACACTTACTTAAAACTCAAGCTCTGTACTTAGAATCAGATAAAGACGGTTAAAAACATCTGAGTCTTACATGAATGGCATACATTTGGGGAAGGGAGAAAAAAGCTACAGCTTTAAAAGACAGAATAATTTGAAACCAAAATTATTTTAATCAATAGAGACAATTCAAGGTGCATTTTGAAAATTCAGATGTCACTTGTTTTTGAAAGATATATAAATCAACACAAATGACCTAAATAAAAAGGTCATAGAGCCTGTGGGTAATCTGTGCACAAAGTAGATGAGGAATACCTTGACTTAATAATTTTGCATCTCAATAGCAGACTGAGCCTCCTCTGGTGTGTCTTCCTGTGCTGCAGACTGTTAGTGCAACAGGAGCAATGTTTGAGAGGAGGTATTTCAGTTTCAGTTTTTTTCCCACAGTTTCCAGACTCCTGACAAATATAAATTGCATAACGTTTTATGTGACAGGGAGAATATTGTATAAGGTATCACAACATGATTATTTACCTACTATTCATTTAACTTTTAATATTTTAATCTCTGAGAATCACTGGTATTCCCCAGAGTCTAGGAAATGGATTTTTAATTAGATACCCAGAAAATTATTGTGGATGATGGATGTGAAGGTGATTTTACTATTCTGTGTGACTCCTGGCCAATGATTTTTGCACTGCATTTTAGGCTATGAATTAAACTCAGGTACAGTCAGTCCTCTGTCACTGCTTTGTCTAATCAGTCTCTGATCACAGGAGAGAAGACAAGGAAGAGTGGGGACAGTAATTTCCATGGGAGCTTGCTTGGGAAGTTCTATTTCTTCTTTCTGGAAGGCCAGCAGGACTGAAATAACAACTAGGTGTTTCTTCTCAACTAGCATTGAGAAATTGCTTCCACAACTGAGAGAAATGGAGGGCTCTAGAGTTAAATTCAGTTTTCCTTAATTTCTGAAGTTTTCATTAATTTGAACAGAATATTTTCTATTACCTGGATGACACTGAGAAGAAGCATGGTGATTGGGAGAAGGGAGAATTGTATTTGGGTCTCAAGAGTTGTTTCTTCCCACCTTGTCTGGGGAGGCAGAGCCCTGGAACCTGCAGACAATTTTGCTCCTCAGGTGGTAGAAGAAGCTGGTATAGAGGTAAGAGATGTTCCTTTGGTTGCAATGACATTTTACTTCCGTCCATTCCCAAAAGATACATACCATGTATAAGTCTGAACCCTAACTTGTCTCAAAGAACTGGGTTTTACAGGTTGACAGGTTTGGGGGAATGATGTAGGGGACAGTCAAGCTTAGATTCAACAATGTGAATGTAAATTGAGTTACAGCTGGGTTAGAGAACTGAATCAAAAGTAAAATGTAATGAAAATATGAAAAAATTAATTGATAGCAAAGCTAAATTAAGAGGTTCCTCTTAATCGTGTTCAGATAAGTCTGCACAAGCGTTGCTTACACCTGAATTAACCAGCTATAGAGGTTGCATGTTGAATAGCTGTGGTTACTGCAGTCCTGTGCTTGATGTAAAATGCTGTTGAACAGCAGGATATAGCAAAGGGGGCTTAGCATCAAGCTTAAAATACTGCATTGCATCTCCAGCATAAAGGGTAGGCAGAGGAGGCATGTGCATCTGGAAAATACTGTGTGGTATACCATTAGTTGAACATCCTTAATGAGGTTGAAAGCGGCAACATGCAGGAGTTCAAACAGATTAGAACTTGATTAACACAAGTCCCAGAAAACCAAGACAGATGAAATCTATATTTACAAAACTAAAACCAAGGACTATTGCCTCTCTAGTTCATGTAACATCTACAGTGCTGTTTTGAAGAAAAAATATCTAGTGCTAAAGTGGAAATGATGTAGAAGGTGATCTAAATATGGCAAATAAATATTACAAATTAACCATGTGGGAAGGAGTAAGGAAGAGGAAAGGAAACAGAAACCTTTCTTCATGTGGTTATATGACAGGACACTTAAGTGAAGAAGGGACAGTCAATTAGTAAAGAGGTTGCAAAATACACTCTTGTGAGAAAGTTACAGGTGAGAGGAAACAATGATACAAATTTAAAGTCTTTCTATGACTGTGTTTTAGCTGCCAGGGTGCACACTAGCATTTTTTCATAAATATGAGGTAGTCTGTGCTTCAGTGAAAGAGGTAAATTACATTGCTTTATGCTATACAATGCATAAATGAAATAATGATATATGAATCTGCCATTTTCACTTGTTGTTTCACTTGTTGTGAAACAAGTTATTACCCTTGCTTACCTTATTGTTGCAACCAAACTCTGAAAAAGATTGAAGGAAACCATTGGAATTTGGATTATGGTTATTGAGATGCTACTAAAATGGGATATGGGTGGATTGCCTATATTTTGTGAGGTTCTAATCTTATTGCCAGTTGCCCTCAAAGCTCTTTGTTCTAGGCTTTTCATTGTCAGAAAGGTGAAGACAAACAGAATCCTTAACTATTGCTAAATATTTTAATGATTATATGGGGATTTTTTTTTCCTTTCTTTTTGAATCCTCTTACCTGGAAAGGCAAGGACCTTGTTATAATTACCATCTGTCAGACTGTACAGAGAGGAAAAAGAAAAAAACATTTTCACGACTGGAACATTTTTTACATATATAGAGACAGACTGATGCTACTGATTTCAGTGGTATTATTTCTGTATTACACCAGCAAAAGAGAGATGAAATTTTATGACAGCCTATATCTATACCACTAAAAATGACCTAAACCCCCTTCCTGGATAAAGTCTGTATGTTAGTCTCAAAAGGATGCCCGTCTTTACAGCTGACATTAGAGTGTCTTTTCAGTCTGAGTTGTCTATTCCTCCACAAGCTAGCTGGAAATATTTCTTTTTCAGAGAAGCATATGGTCTGGTTTGGAGATTGATAAACCTCATGGGGTAGCTCCTTTCTGGTTAAAAGGTTTTTAGAATATTAATCCTGAGAATCTGCATGTAAGGGAGACATATGGGAGCTATAAACTGAACTCTCATTCACTTTTCGAAGTTTCTGTTTTGCTGGCTTGAGGGAGCCATGTTTTCAGAAAGCAGGAGGTGTTGAGCATTTGAAAATTGGAATTGTTTTAAGGCATCACAAAAATGATAATTAAGTTTACTGGTCATTAAAATGATCCAAACAAACTGTTGCCAGGTATGCTTAAAAATATTTCTGAACCTCAGATACATTTCACCTAACATGTGCTTATTTTTAAAAGCTGAATGTGATGCTGCACATTTTACTCCAGTACTACTGAATTACTAACAAATAGTTTTCAAACAGTAACATATTTTGTCAGTTTATCTCTTTTTTAGAGGTAGGAAGGACAGAAGAGATGATAAATAATTTTGTGAAACCTGACCTACTTATTATATCTTTCTATGTTAGGATTCTGACTGTTTGCTCTAAGAGATTCTAGCTTATTCCACCAACACAAAGTTACAATTATCCTCTGAATTGTGCATCACATCCTGCATTCAAAATACCTTACAAAATACCTTATGCTGTCAAAAAACTATGGTAAAAGATCTGTTCCCTATACTCTGGCAAGAGAAAAGAATTGGGGGAAAAACACTCTGGGTTTGGATTTTTTAGCTTGCAGTTTTGTACATGTTGCCCGCTTTGATATGAAGTGCCCTTTATGTCTAACAGTGCTACAGTGAGCACAGTTGCATTTAGGGCTTACTCCAGTTCAAATTAAAGCAATCCTATAACTCAGAAAATTCTCTAAGCATAGGATAAAACTTTTAGATAGGCATGATTTGAATTTGAGACTTATCTAAATCAAAGGAGTGTAAAATAACTGGCTGTGGTTTAAGTAACTTGAGTGTTTAAAAATACACTAAAAATCATCTGTCCTTTTAAAGGACGATGTAGTGTTGGCTAAACACATACACAGACCTACCTAAATCTTTGAATTTACTTAAGAAATTCAGGCACAGTCCTATGTCTTATGACTGGGAAATTAAGATGTATTTGTAATGCTGGCAAAGAAAAACAGACCCAATACAATAGTCAGTAATACTATTGTGATGGTTACCTTGATTTCTCTCTTAAGCATTTATCCACTTGTTTTGTTAGTCTGCATTTAAGGCTTTATCTTGAGGCCCTTGCTTAGTTTTTTCCCCATAACCCCAAATGCAAAAATATACACCTCCTGTTACAGGGCTGCATCTTCTCCCCAGTGCCACCTAAGGGGTACAAGGACATAATAGCCTCCTTTCTGCAAAAGCAGCTGTATTAGCAGAGTCCTATCTTCCTACTGAAGGCAAATATCCACCTGAAAAAGAGTCTTGGGATTTTCAATAGTAATAATAACAGCATCAACAATATTAATAACAGCAGTAACACATAATTAGGAAGTCTTTCTTATTTGGCATCACTTGCAAATCAATGCGGTGTGTATTAAAGCAATCCATGGAGTCAGTGCTGCTATAAACATTGCCACTGAAAAGTGCAGAAGCATCATTTGTTGTTACCCTTAAGTTCTTGTTACTCTTAAGTTCTGTACTCTTAAGTGGACTCTGGTTCACTTTGCTGAACTCTGCTCACTTTGTAAGAACTGATGAGACCTCACACCTAACTGGTGTGGCCACAGGCAAATGAAAGAAAACACAAACGTAAACCTGAGAGATTTCTCTTTGCAACCATAATGCTTTAAGCAGAAACACTAAGCTTCACTTATCCCATTTGAATTTTCCTTTTCCGGTCTCTCCTAATAAGGATCACTCATATGAGCTAAGTATTGCCCTCAGTAACCATCCTTGCATTATTAATAACCAACTCAATTTTGCTTGCTAGAACAAGAGTCCTGCTTTAATATGAAAAGTTAGGCTCAAGTAACAGTTCTTCATGAATGTATATATTATCAGTCTTTTCCACTAATTGGTCTCAAAGTATGTCATCATTCTCATCACCAAATCAACAGGATTTGGAGGTTGCTCACCTATTCAAATGCTTTAAATTTAGGTAAAGGCCTGGGCAGACCAGGAGGAGAAAAAGCTGAGACAACAGAATTTTGTGTTATCCATGCTGCACTTCCCAAACAGCAAGAACAAGGAGAGACAAAGCTGTCTTAGAAGAATAAAAACACTACAGAGAACCATAGAATTGTTAAGGTTGAAACAGGCCTCAAAGATCACCAACTCACACCACTAACCCAGCACCATGGTATTCACCTGCATGTAAAAGAATATCAAAAGCTGAAATCAGTGATGGAGGCCTGTAATGCTGGATATAATCCTTCAGCTTTTATCCCATTTTCTGCAAACAGTCTATCCACAGAACTAAACTCTGAAGGATGTGTGTTCACCCTTAATTTTTCTGCCAATTTCCAGATTATCGAAAGTTAGACACATGTGGTACAGAAATAGATATTTCTGATTATAAGAGGATCATTTTGGTAGCCAGCACTATAGTAAATTTATTTTTTCTTCATTTAATATACCTAGAAAAATAGTCACTATCTCTAAAGAGAAGCTCTACATAGTCAATGATAGAGCAGGTTGCAGAAAGTCTGCGCTGACTTCAGACTGGTTTGTTTATGTGAGCTCTAAATCATTCTCAGCTTTATTATCTTTGTGGAAGATGTGACTAACTTAAAGTACTTTTTTCCTGCACAACAACTGTTTTTTTTTATTATGTCAAAGTTGATCTTGGTTCTGATGAACAGTGTAACATACATAACAGTGACCATAGTTTGGCATGTGTCTGCCAAACTATGGTCACTCACTTGTGTTGGAGAAATTTCCTTCCCATGAAATTCAGTTTCCTTGCTGCACAAAGCTAATTTTTCCTATGTCATGGAGAGTTGTTTTATTGACACACCCTTGGGACAGGGCTTTCTCTCAATAGCACAAACATTCTGTCAGTGGCTTTGGCAGATGTAATGTGTGTATATTTTCTAGAAGTAGCACACTTACTGGCTACCACCTACTCATCAACAAGAGAAAAGTCTTACAGGGCTTTAACACAAGAACAAGCAATATTTAACACCTACATCAAGCCCTGCTTCCTGCTCCTTGGACGCCAGTGGAACTTTGGATATCCTCTGGCATGCCCAGCGTGAGGTAACAGTCAGATCTCCTCCTGCAGAGGTGAATCAGGCTATTGTCTTGTGAGCTGTGCACCTCCAGATCCTTCAGGGACCAGATCCCAGTCTCTTTGGCAGAGAGCTCACTGTCTTGTGAGCTGTGAGCTGTGCACCTCCAGGTCCTTCAGGGACCAGATCCCAATCTCTTTGGCAGAGAGCTGGAGCCTACGGGACAGATCCAGATGCCCTGTTCCTTGTTTTGTTGACCCTGCTGGGCAGTCAAAAATGATGCACCACACTTGCAGCTGAAGCACATGAGCCTGAAAGCTTTGGGTCAGACCAATCCTTCACCCCCAGCCTCAAGGAGGACTACCTGCTTGCCCAGCCACTTTGTGACCCCAGGCTGCTGTGGCAGGGGAGGCAAGGCAGTGCCTGCAGGGTGCGTGAGAGTGGGACTGTGGGGTGCAGCCCCAGGGGGGTGGCCAAGGACCATTTCCCTCCCAAAGCCTCTGGCAGCTGTGACCGCAGGTGCTTGGGCTGCACAAGCAGAAACATGTGAGGGTGCAGCCTGGAGAGCTCCATTTTCAGCTGACTAACCTCTTTCCTTGGCAAGAAAAAAGTGTTTCCTTGTATTTTTTTTTTTAAGAGAGTGAGAGTATGTGAGAGTGCAAACTATTTTCCTCAGCATCTATTCTGAAGCCTGTAGAAGGCTCTAAAACCTGTCTGCATGTGTTATAATAGCCTGTTAGGATGAGAGTATTTTGTTTTGTGGTAGAAACAAAGAGCTTGAGGCTTTTGATCAGGCATTTAAGAGGTGGGGTATCACCTTTTCTGGAGGAAATGCATAGCAAGAATGCCTAGTCTACTTCTTCCTCCCTGCTCCTCCCAGCTCATCTTTGGTCCCTGGGAAACACTTGAATCAGCAGTGCCAGCAACTCCCCTGCTCTTTGCCTATCTAGATGATCAGAGACAACTTTTGTTTAAAATTTCAGGATTTAAGATCCTTTTCTTTTCTTCATCAAATGAGAGGTATTTTGTAATTTGTATCCTAACAAATCCTCAATCCTCCACTTCTTTTCTCCTACTGTGACAAGGATTTTCCTGGTTTTCCACTCTCTTTTTTAACCAAGTGCATCGAACAAATTTAACACTGCTTCTCAGAGAGTTAAATTGGATTTGTCCAGATGGACACTGTTACAGGCATCCTTTATAGGTGGATTAATTTTATTAAAATATAATCCTTCCATGCTCACATTATCCCCTTCAGACATTCTCTTTTAATCTTTTGCAAAGTAGCATTAAATCAGTTTCTGGGATTCATTAGGAATTATATTAAAACACAGACACACCTTTTAGGCTACAACTGCTGAGAAAAAGCAAAACTGGGATTTCCTTTACTTGGAGACCCCCTCTGAGCCAATTAGATGAGAATGGGCAAGATGCATTTGCACCAGTTCCAGCAAAATGACAATTAGAGTAGCACAAAGTAGTCCTATGACCACTCAGCTGCTCTCCTTCTGGGACAGGGGTGCAGCTTATTTTCTTCTTCTCAGTCCTGGAAATCAGCTTGTGTTGCTCCACTGCTTTGATTTGAAGGAAGGTATACAGATGCTTCTGTGATTTTCCATTTCACCCCCATGCAGCACAAGGCCTATGCACCACTTAAATCCTCATCAGAATAGGGCTTAGGTAATACCCTTGGCAGAAGGGCAAGTTCCACCCACATTCCTCTGTGCTCATCTGGGCTGGAGAATCAGAATTGGAAAGCTGCATGTGTGTGGTTTTTTTACCACTTGGAACTAAATACTTACTGTGCACCTATTTCAGATTTGCTTCTGGCTCTGGTCTTTCTGCAAAGCCAGAAACTACACCAGTCAAATCTATTTATGTTATAAATTTAGAATTCCAAGTTAGTTTTGAAAGAACAAAAATGAGAAATCCTCGCCATTCATTAGTCCTTTACTGAGAGTAAACGGACAGACTTCTCAATTGCATTATTCACCCCAAAAGAGATTCTGAAGTTTCCCAAACCCCATCAGTTTGCTATGAAACATACAAATGCTGCAAAAAGGTAAGTACATCTCTTTTGATTGGCTTCCAAATTTTTGGTAAAGCCCTACAATATATGTACTTTACTATTAATGGTAGCATATTAAAGTCCACCTGTAAGAGAGAAATAAATGTATAAAGTAAAAGCAAAGGCCTGCTAAAAATTCAAATTAGAGAAGAACGTAAGTGCAAAGAGAAAAGCAGTGTGCTTTGAATTATTTAATCTTTTAACTAAAATATAAAACCTTGTCAATAATATTATATATTTCAACATGTGTTAAGCCTTGAAGAAAATAAGATACTTCATCTGGTTTTGCAAAAGTCATATTGCCTAATGCTGTAGTACCTCTGATACTGATATACCTCTCATAATCTGCAGAAAACATACCATTTTCAGTATAAAAAGCAAGGTAGCCACTGGTATCTAGGAGATCTGAGGAAAATCTGAAAAAAACAGACACTGGAAAGAGGAAATGTTAAGTAAGAGAGGGTGCAGCAGCCATCTCTGAACACAGAGATAGAAAAGTTCATGGCATGGGCCCCTCATTCTCTTTTTTATCTTCTGCTACTGATAAAGGCAGATTTTCAAAATTCTTGTAATGTTGCATTATCAATGCAATTAAATCATAGTAAGTTCTCACTTAGTATTATTACTTTATAGTCTGTAGTGGTTGCTTAAGAGATCAGTTCTAATACTGGAAAGCTTTTCAGTTACTTTCTTCAATCTGTCATTTTGACGGGAGTGAATCCATAAAGGTCTCTGAAATGATCCTATCCTTACCTAAGTTTTCAGCTATCCCATGTGAGCTTGGACTCAGGCCTTAACATGCTATAAGCACTGTGTTAGCAGTTCTAGTCTTGGACAGATTCATGCTAGTGTCAGAAATTAAAATCTGCTCCATCTTCCTCCCATAATAAATATCACATGTGTAGAACAAGACTAGGAATCTCTATGACAATCTTGTTGATTGAAACATGAACTACTCCTTGTGTCTAGTATCAGCTGTGGATCTGAATAAATCTTTCCAGCCCCCTGCTCACCATTCTTCACTGAGGAGATCACTGAGGAGATCATCCAGACCAAAACTGCTGCTGCATTGGATCAGCCCATCCCTCTCTCCCTTGCATCGTGTAACACCCTTGCAGTCGTGTAGCTGTGCAGCCTCCTTTAGTCAAGGACCACAGCAATCTGGTATGTGCCTTACATGACGTTATCTTGGCAGGATGGAGCTGAAATTCCCAAGTTTGCCCAGCTCCTGGCATCTTTAGCCAAGAGTATCTTGGGTTGCCACAGCTACGCTCTTACCAGGATCTCAGCTAACTAATTTAAAATCAGTCGATGAGATTCTCGGCTCCTTTGCTTCACCACTTCACATTCTAGAAATAATTGCATATCTGTAATACAGCATAAAAGATATTTTAGCTGCCTTCAGAATGTTCTCTCTGCTGGTTGGGTTATATTTACACTGTTACCCTGAATTCCCTGTGCACTGTTATCATTAAAGCACGTTGTCACCATATGACTCTTCCTGGACATCTTTCTATGGCCCTGGAGATGTAGTCACAACTGGACACCACTGGTCTGGCTACTGAAGGGCAAGTATTTCCAGGTCAGATAGTATGGCAAAGTTCTTGTTGGTAGACTTTGCCAAATCTTCCATCAGTTTGAAAAGTTATGGTTTTTATTTGTCTACTCCCATCTTTCTCTTTAATGCTACTACACCTGTGCAAGCAGAAACAGAAGGGGACAGGGCAGACCAACTGCATTTCAGAATTCTGGCACAAATTTAACTTGGTATTCCTTTCCATATTTATGTTTTGCCTCGTTTTTGATGGATCAAGAATGCTAAACAAATTTCTTATAATGCATACTAGTCCATATCATCAAAGGCTGCCAAAGAAGCTGCCTTTTACCCCAGCAGCTGCTACTGCTGAAAAACTGTTTCATCCTGAGATCAAAAAGTCTACCTTACCTAATTGTCTGTAGCAAAGATTTACCAGCTGGCTTTGTCCCCTGCTTGCAGTAGGACATTACTGTGATGTGTATTATTATATGTATTATAGATACACTTTTTTCCCCAATTGTGAGATATATGTGTATATATAAGTATGATATTTGTGTATATGTAAGTATATATGTCTATATTAATACCTTTACTAAAAAATATGTATCTAAATAATTCAATAACCTACAAGAAAATTCTCCTGTATCTTTCTTTACATTCTCACTGCAAAACCACCACGTCCCTCAGCAGCCAGCAGTAACAACAACACCCCTTTGCACAGTTCCCTACACATAACACTTAAGGGAGAACCAGCCCATCAGCTTGGGAGAGGATGAACACACCGTGGTAAGCTCTAAGCTGTGCACATGCAAACTGTCAAAAGTGATTGACTTTGGACAAGTTATAAAGTTACTGGAGGGAGAAAGGGAGGAAGAGAGTAAGGAGTGATCGATGGTGTAGTTGCATACAGTTAGAAAATCTCAGAAAACAAGGCTAAATACAAGGCATGGGAAATGAAATATAAGACATTCCATGAAAGCTGTAGGAGAGAGCTGAGAGCAGCTCCAACAGGCAGAGACATCAAGGTAAGTGATAAGATGTTAAACATTATCATAAATGGAGAACTTGCACTGCAGGTTAATCTGCTGGGGTTTAACTCCCAGCTATTAAGAGGATAAGGGATGAACAGATAAGGCTTTAGAAATAAAAATTGTATTTTCACATCTCTGCTGGTGAGGACATCTGTGATATTTCTGGGCTGCTGTTGTGCTTTTAGAGGTAATCAAGTCATGATACTAAGTAGTGATTTCTAGCAATCCTATTCGTCAGCATAACTAAAATAAGTTGGAAAAGAGGAACTCCCCAGAAGCAATGCTATTCACATTACAATTGAGAAGAAGTTAGAGAAAAAAGTATATTAAGTAATTAGATTTAAATACTAAATCTTATAAAACATCGTTAAACAAAAATGAATTGTAACACAAAATTATAATTTCAAAGAACACATTTTTCTTATTTTTAATGATTCCCTCAACCAGCTTTAAACATTGTTATTACTGGCTCTAAGTTAGAGATGCACTGCATCTGCAGGAACAGAATGGTCCCAAACTACCTGGAGATGATTCTTTTCATCTGAATCTGTGCTTTCTGGTGCAGGATGGTGATGATGCTAGGCCAGCCCTATGGACTTGAAGGGCACACTGGAGGCATACCACAAGAGCAGGTCGCCCTAAATGAGAAGGAGACTCTCCGTCTCGCTAGCTGCCTCTAACCATGCAGAGTCCGCGTACCATGCGACGCTCCTCGCGCTAGACGATCCGAGACGATGCCGGCGATCCTCTCCTACGTGCCTCTGAAGAAAGAACGCGTCGCGCTCGTGCCTCTACAAGGAAAGCGTCTCGCGTAGCAGCGTCGTCATGCGTCGCGTCTCCTCTCCTTGCCAGAGAAGAAGTCGCCGCTGACACGTGAACTCTCTCGCTCTCCGGGCGACCGGCTCCTGCGGCAGCGGCGATCGAAAAGATCGAAGCTGAGGAAGCTCCGGTGCAAGAATGCGATCCTGCGCGTCGTGCAGAGTCGAGTCTGCGCTGCGCCGCGCAGCGCGCGTCAGCGGTCCGCAAGAGAAGAGATGCGACGAGAAGTCGTCAAGAGAAGAAGACTCTGCCGAGTCGCGCCGTGCCGCGCAGCGTTCGATGCCGCGCAGCGTCGCGTCGCGCGCGTCGCGCCGCGCCGCGCCGCGGTCGGGCCGCGCCGCGTCGGTGCAGAGCTGCCGTCGAGCGCGCCGAGAGTGTCCGAGTACGTAGCTGCTCAGAGAAAGAGAGGAAGAAGCTAGAGCGTGCTCGCCCCGGCCGTCCGCCGCGTCGGTCGTGCCGCTACGATGCCGTCGTGCCTGCGCCGTGCCGGCCGCGTCGCTGCCGGGGTCCGTGCTCGACTGCGCGCGGCGCCGCGTCGCGTCCGCTTGCCGCTCCTCGCCGTCGTCTGCTGCCGCGCCGATCAAGCGTCTCTCTCCTCTCTACGTCCTCTCCTCTCCGATCCTCTCATCTCCGCTCCTCTCGCTCTCTCTACTCTCCTCTCCTCTCCTCTCCTCTCCTCTCCTCTCCTCATGTGTAACATTTGCTCTAGGTCAATGGGAGGCAGCCAAATGCTGTGGTTTTAGCTCCAGTGTATTGTTAGTGGATGGGTGGATGTTTTACTCCATACTTCCCAGTCCCTTGATATGGTGGAAACGTTGATTCACCATGTTGACAGAACCAGCCTCCAGAACAGAGATGTGTTTTCTGTGGGAGCAGAGACTGGCTAGACGGAGCGAAAGGGATTAGCTCTTAATATCTGTGAACAAAAATACATCTTTCTCAGAGCTTCCCTATTGAGTTGGAGGACCAGGCAGCAATCCTGATGGGACACATCAAGAAATATATGACTTTTCAGTGGGCTCAACTAAGAGTGTAGCAAACTGTCTAAGAGTAAGGGAACTACAGAATGTTTTGCTGGAAGTTTAGGTGTAGGATTGAAAGAAAAGTTTTGCACCGGGGCTTCTGTTTTACTAGAGGCTGAGGTGCAAACAATTTTTAAGGACAGGGAGTGGGTAACAGTGAAATTTTTCAAGACTTGACTGCAACGAAAGTCCTGATCTGCAAAGATTGAGAGATTCTGTTTTGAAGAGCCATTTTCTTGTTGGTTATAAGTATTTCGGTTCTACTTGCTTTGGGGAGGTGGCAATTGAGCTACCATAAAGCAATGTAATCTCATTTCATTAAAGAAGAAGCAGGTTCAGGGGAAGACAAAATCAGAATCTGACTGCAGACAAGAAAAGGAGTTTCTGAGGGACTAGCCTACAATGAGAATGATTTGTGTTCAATCTTCAACCTTCATTTACTGGTTTCAGCCATTCACCCTGTTCTCTCACAGCCTGTGGGTAACTTAAAGTGTTCAATTTCTCTATGTCGTCACTGCTGATGGAACATAACAATGAGATTCAACATAATTTCTCTAGATCTTCATGCTTAATGCAACATAATGAGGCTATTAGGAAAATAACTGCTTTATCCATGTTGAGAAGTGATGAGAGAAACCAATAAAACATGCAATGCAAATTCCAAGGTAAAGATGTGTGAGTAACACCAAACTACATAATCCTCTAAACAGCTTCAATTATGACTGTCCTAGTGCTGAATATACACTAGCTCACAAAAGCAAAATTTATAAAAAAATAATGCAATAGTTTTACCAGAAATTCTAAATTCAGTTACTATTACATTGTGTCACAACTTGGAAGCTTGCTGTCAGGTAATACATTGAGTGATTACTTCACTGCCATCAGATAAAGACATATTTAAAGTATCTCTCAAATTAAAATATTTTGCTTGTCTTCCTGCTGAAATATAAAGAACTGGGCTCCTGTCTTGACATTGCAGGATTCTTTCCTCTAACCCTGAAGCCTTCTCTCCTCCAGGCTGAACAACCTCAATTCCCTCAGTCCATCTTCACAGGAGAGGTGTTCCAGCCCTGTGACCACCTTGGTAGCCCTGCTTTGGACTTGCTCCCACAGATCCAGAGGTCTTTCCTCTGCTGGGGCCCCAGAGCTGGATTCAGCACACCAGGTGGGGTATCATCAGAGCAGAGGGGAAGAATCACCTCCCTTGCCCTGTTGGTCACACTACTTTGGATGCAGTCTGGGCTTTCTGGGCTGCAAGTGCACATTGCAAGTGCTGAGTCATGTGGGGCTTCTCATCAACCAACACCCCCAAAAAATAATCTCCAACAGCCAGAGAGACTACTTGCAAAATAACAAAATTAGGACAATAAAGATAATAAGAGATATCACTACTAAAATTATGTCTCTCCAGAGTTATAACTATTTGTTTCATTAGCATCATTATCTTCTATACCACATCTCTTATTTAAAAGCTAGAAAATACCTTTTTTCTTTGCAGTTCATTAGCTTTCCCTTTTCAAGGAGGGCAAATTTAAACAAGGTACTTTTGTCCTTCTAGTTTAAATGCTAGAAACTACTCAGTATCTGTGTACATTATCAAGCTTCACTGCTTAGATCAAGTCAGTTTAAAACCAATTTAATTGAGTGCAAACTACTTCAGGGACACTTTATTTCAGTCAGGTGTATGCCAGTTTCAAGTGGTTTAAAATAAGCTGAAACAACAGGAGATTAAGCTAGCATTTACACAAATGTTGCATTACCTTAATTTAAATTGCAGTCACTTTCTTGGCAAGTTCTCCCTAAAACATTGCTTTTTTTCTCAGGGTAAGCCTGACTATATTAAATAATAGAAATATATAATGTAATGAACTGCAACCCTTCAACTGGAGGTTACTGCCTGTTTAGTTGAAATGTGATAATTGGAGTGAAAACCCTAACACAAACATGGCATAGAGAAGATTAAATGGAAACACATCATTGATGGGGACATGGCTTCTACCTGAAAGCTTCCATCTAGTCCTACAATATAAGAGTGAGGGATAGAGCAAGAGAAAGAAGAAGAAATTAATCTTCTATTTGAAGCTATTGATAGTTCACGGGCAATTACTGATAATAAGCTATTCCATAAGCAGAAGAACTAAGAAAGCTGGCTTTCTTACACATTTGTGCCCTGTGTGCCCTTTAAGAATTACGGACAGAAATCCTAGCTGTCTTAACTGAGTTCTGACTCTCCTAAGTTCTCCCCCTACATCCCACAGTATCCCTAGCTTTCTCCTATATGAGAAGAAACAGCATGTGCAATGGTTGAGATGCAGCTCCATATGTGTAGGTAGGTCAGATATGATGTACACAGCAGCTGCAGGATCAGGAGGACAAGCAGAACTTGTAACTGTTGGGATCACACTGTACCATTTCCCTGAAGGGGCAGTGAGTAGAGGGTGGGAGTGCCCATTTGGCCCTCCTTCTGCTTACTTGACAACTTTCAGGAAATCCTGGTAACTTGAAAGCTACAAGCGTTCTTAGTCTCCTTATAATTTAGTGTAAAATTACTGATTGACTAAAAAAAAAAAAATCATGAAATTAAAGACATCTCAGCCACAGGCAAAGAAATACTTTGCACAAGTTTCACATATATGTTTAGGTGTTCCTGTCATTTTCATACATACGTGGTTATCATGGTGTTTTGAAGGTGGGCACATTAAGGAATGGACACATTATGTTTCTTGCTAAATAGAGCTTTGCTAAGACAGGCCTGTGAGGATAAAATGTAGTTTCACTTCCAGTCTTGTACTGTAACCACTGGATAAGGTTGGTCTTTGGCATTCACTTCCACGGAGAGATCAATGAGCTTACTTGCACCGAGGAGATGGAAAGACTGGTCATAGTAGCTTGCTTGTATTTTTATTTTAGAAAGCGACTTAACATGACAAATGAGTTTCCAATTTCCAGTTGTCTTAGCTGCAGTAACAAGGGAAGCACTGACCCAAGGATAAAATGTCAACAAAATTCCTAGTTACAGAACAAGGCCTTTCTGGGAGGCCAAACTTTACATCAATATTTGAATTTATCAGAAGTTGAGAACCCATTTTAATCAAAAATATCAAAACATTACAGTTCTTGGTTTAGAGATATTTGAAATGGAGTCAACTTGCAGTTTTCTAAACATTTTAAATGAAAAATAATGGAAAGACAAATCCAAAGTTTTCAACTTCTGCAAACTCAAATGAATTAATATGTTTCCAAAATGGTTTGGAAACTGAATTTAAAAATGTCCTCATAAGAAAATTGTTTTTTTACCAGTACTGATAAGCAATGTTTGCAAAGACAAAATTTTTGATAAAACTTTCCATTATTCCATTAAATGCTCTAATGACCACTTGATGTAATGGAAACCACACAGGGAATTTCCTGCTGCTGGCACGAATTCCATCAGAATTGCCAGTGAGCAATACCCAAGATCTTTGCTGTTTTCAATGCCATTGATTAGGAGGAGGTTTTGCAGACCTGGTAGTCATCTGCAAACTCTCACCAAGATGACGGGTTATACTTTGAGATGGTTTTGATCATTCCTCACAGAACGGCAGCTACTCCTTTGACTCATGACCTTTCACCATTCCTATTCAAGATCACTTCACCAAAACTTCTGGGAAAGAATGTACAATGCCCTGAGCTACAATGCCAGCAATACGCTGACAGCACCCAGCTCTGTGCTTCAAGGCTGGCTTCCTCCCAGCTGTTCTACTGTTTGTAGGAAATTAGAAGCCTGCTGAATAAAAGGCAGATGGTGTGATGGACAACCTCTGATCCCTATCGGCAAGCTACACAATGTAGACTGGTAGATCTTTTCAGTACATAATAAAATGAATTGTGCTTTTGCTGTCACCAAATTAATTCTTGGTCTTAGTTCCTGCAGACCTTTGGAACTGAAGATGATTTCCTAGTACTGTCTAAAAAACTGGGAAGTAGTCATACTGTCAGGCTGATTCAACACCCTCATGTTTCATTTTCACATGAAAAAAATTGCCAGAGGAAAAAAGGCTCCCATAAGTATGGTGAAAAAATATGCAGGCACTTATTTTCATAGTCTAATATTAGGTTAAAGATATATATACAAAAATAGCAAAGGAAAATGGAAAGTTACTTTGAAAATAAAGCCAAAATAAATTTCCTGAAAGTAAGAACACAGCAGTTTGTTAATCAGTAAACTAAATAAAAATAAATTGTTTCTTAAATTAAAGAAACCCAGAACCACTGTCCATGAAATGAGTAGAATTGTAGGCTAAGACCCTAGTTATTCTTAATAGTATAATTGAAATCTATTCCTATATACATAAAATAGTTTATCTTCTCTTTACAGTACTAGTCTCGGTGAAGTGAGGAACTCTTAGCATCAAATCCATTGACTTATATCCTTGTCTGGAAAAGTACAGTTGCATCTTTAGTTTGTATTTTAGTACAGTCTCTAGATGAGTCCAAGACTTTGCATTTATTACCTGGAAAAAAAAAAAAGTCTTTCCCTTATATTTCCTCTGTGAGAATTTCTAGAAGCTCCACCCTTGTAGTTTGAGAATAAATAAAGTGCTGGATGATTAGACCCCATACTTGACAATTCACTTGAGTAAACTCAAGTGTTTTTAATAGGGAGTTGGGAGGCAAGAAACACCTTCTCTTCCACCAAAACTGCCTAATGGAATGCCTCTTGCCTCATGTTCAATTACCAGTGTCAGAGTTTCATGCAACCTTGATGTTTGACCCACCACAAATGGTGTGCATTTGTACAGGTACATGCTTGTAGTGGGCCAAGGTCAGAGCTACCAGGCTTGGCCAGTGCTGTACAGGGAGTACATGGAGACAGACCATGTTTCTCGTCAGCAGGGAGACCTGATGTCATTTTTTAGAGCTGCAGGGGATGTGATGGCAATTGTTTACCCCATTGTCAGATAGAGTACGGCAGGTGAGAACCAGGACACATGTGGGAAGAATCTCTTTCAAATTTTTACTCAAAGTCTAGTGCTGGGAGTCTCTGGTTTCCAACTGGTGTGTGTCTTCAGCTGCTGTTTCTCTTGTTGCCAGGAGTGTCAGAGAAGATAAATAAAACGGAAGAGCATTCCAAGCCCTCGTGGAGGATATGGTTGCTAGGTGGCTTTGATTCACAAACTGGGTGTCTACCTTGTTTCTATGGCTCCCAGAAGGGACAGTGAAGATGAATAACAAGGCAAAGTGCATTATAGCTTTCATTCAGGCTTTAATGTTGTCCCTGTTCTGGTACAAGATTCCTCAACACCTGAGGAAAAGAAGGAAAGTCATAGTGTATCAAACTGTGTATTAAAGAAGACATGAGGGTAAGATTTCTTATAAATGTTGGGGGTTTTCCATATGCAGAGATTTGTTTGGATGTCATTAGCTTTGCAGGCTTGGTCCCAAAATGCTCTGATTTAGATTAATGGTTTAAGGATCTATCATCACCTCCTTTCCTGAACTAAAGAAGAAGGGAATTAGCTTAGAAAGGAGCTTCAGAGGTGAAGAACATTCAGCTCTGCTACAGCCAGCTGAGGAAGGCGTCAGGTGAGGCAGGCTGGGGTATAAGGAAGAAATCCTGCTGAGAGATGCCAGTGGGAGCAGCATGTTCTTTTTTCTCATTCCTGGTATGAGATATCCAACGTCACTGGAAACTGTAGAACTGGCTGTGAAGCTTCCTGGTATTTCAAGACCTTCAAAGTAATCAGTAGAGCACAGCTCATGGCTGAGAATCAGACTACTGCCTGTTCCAAGGAGAGAAGTATTTCTTCTTTCTTCATGTGTGTATATTTTCAAGTAGACTTGCACACATGCACACATTGTGGTGTTACACCTGGATTGCTTCATCACAGCTTTATTCTTTATTTGTCTTATACTTGTAAAAAATTGTCTCCTTTACTTGCCAGCTTTAAATGAAGACGTGGTGACTGAGGCAGGGGGACTAGATATTCTGCTTTAATTATTAGAGAAATAGTTTTGGGGGATAATATCAGGGGTCTTGACTTTCCTTCAGCTGCAGCAATAGCTTAAGCATCCCCTGCTTCTGCTTGCTACCTTGCACTGCACGCTCACTTGCGTTAATACCACTTTTGATGGAGTAACATGATGGCACTTGGCAAAAAAAAACCAAAACAACAAAAGCATTGGAGAAGCAAGAATGCTGTTTAAAATGGAATAAACTTCAAGTCTACCTTGCAAATCACCTTGTAGCTGCAGAAGCAGTTGAAGTGGTACAAAAAAGCCAACAAGGACACTGTTCAGGATGGCTCCAGTGGCCAAAAGAAACATGTTGCTGTGCTGAAGTAGATAAGTACACTCAAATTATTTGACTTTGGCATCTTAGTTTACAAGCCTTTATATGTCAATGACAGACCTAAAACAAGACAAATGGATAGCCAGGAAGGAGGATTCCCCATTTTGGCAGTGGTAGTCACTATACTAGTTCAAGATGTATGTGAAACTCACCCTTCAGTGTTAAAGAGTTGGTGAAAGCAATTTTTCTGCCAGAACAGGGATTATCTTTTGGATGCATTTGTAAAATACCTGACACAGGAAGGGTGGGGTCTTCCTCTGATAGAAATGGCATGAAGAATAGAGCACTTCAGGAAATCTCATGCTTGGCCAGAGGAGCTTAATCTCATTAAAGGGACATGAGGATGATACACTGTGTAAGCTGATTAACATTTACGCAGAGAACACTACTACTTGTATGAGGTTGTGAAAAAGGATGCCTATTTATAGTGTGAGGAAACTGGAAAAAATAGCTTCTGTTTTAAAAACCCCAACAAACCAAACCCAAGCCAGACAATAAAAGGTGTAAGAAAAACCATGTTTGCACTATTGGGGAAGAGTTCTACAGTAAAGCAAAACAGACCTCCCTCTTTGCCTTCAGATACTGAATTTTTCATTCTGGGTATTTCTCATAGATTGAGTGGTTTAATAGAAGAGAAAACAAAAAGATAAACAGTCAAATTACTTCAGACATACTTAATTGAAACTTAATTTAATGCTTCTGAAAGGCACTGGATTCACAACATCAGAAATTGAATTATTCATCTGCAGAACAAGAACTTTCTGTGCAGTACTGATGACATCTTTTCATCTATTCCTATGAACAGAACTCCACACAGACCAGCAGAAAATTTTTAGATGAGAAATAGAGTTTTTTACTTCTCTGGTGTAACAGCAGCTGGCACTTTTTATTTGGGGCTGGTAATAGTTGCTTACTAGGATCTGAACTGAAATGACAAGCTTATTTTTTATTTCATTCTACAACATCCTTAGATCAACTCAAGTTCCTAAGGGCTCCTGTTACTGAATTATGGTGAGTTTCAGCTGGTGACCTACAGTATAAAGGACCTAGTTCCCATTACTGACCCCCTTAGCAGCTTGCAAACGAGTGTTTTGCCAAATACAGTGACCCCCTTAGCAGCTTCCAAACTAGTGTTTTGCTTCTGATATCAAAAATTATCCACAGTTGGGATATCCCTGTAATTTTATAGATGAGATCAGATATAATCTCACAGAAATGTGTAATTGTATAATCAACCTGGCTTAGTTTTTAACAGTGCCTTCAAAGACTCTTTAATGGGCAGAATTTCATTTTAAGGTTAGTTGCACACTTCAAAAAGGGGGAGTTAGGGCATGGTCAGACAAGCTCCGGCAAATATCACTTTTGCTTTTGCAGTTTGAGAAATTAATGCCCCCCGTTCTCTGTTCAGGTTGTCTCCCTAAAGTTGTCATCCCTACACCAGGTTTTGTGGGAAATTGCCTGAGACAAGAAAATCCGTTTCTGTTCGCTGACTTAGTAATGTGTGTAATAACTTTGAGGAGACCTGGTGCAGCTTCAGCCAAACCTGCCATTGTGGAAACAGAGAAATAACAGAGGGTTATGTGCCTCAGCTTGGCCACTGTGTACAGTGGGACATCTGGAGAAAACCAAATCAGTTATGACAAAGCAAAAGCCAGGGACACTCTTGCCAGCATGAGTGGAAGTCATGTCTCTTGGCTTTTGTATGACCACCCTTTTTGACATAACGATCTATGCCTATAGTCTGTATTTAATTTCTTTTCTACACAATTGTCTGGTATAAAATAGCCTGTATTTCCCATCCTTTGGTTTTTTCCACCAAGTGGAGGAGGTCCCTGTTGCTGTCATCTACATCCTTTGTAACTCTGATTGGTAAGTAAAATAATCTCTGACAGTGTCCTACTTTGACTAAACCAAATGGCCAGAGTTGATACCACCTTTATGATTGTGCTTCAAGGTTCTCATGAAAACATCCAAGCAAGAAGGATCTTAATTTGTGGACAGAGATAATCTACATATAAATGACTGGGCTTTTGTTCATAACAAATTTTAAGCATACCACAAAGTAAAATACTCTGTTAGGAGAAAGAACTGTCACACAGCTTATTAAAGCACACAAACATTTAGATAGGTAATTAAATTGTTTACCTTAATCAGGAAAAGCCTTGTGAGGCTTTGAGAACATCGTATTTTGTAGGCAAGATATAAAATGTTTTTTAATGGGAGTGAAGTTTATGAGGGGAAAAATATTTCCTCTGTGAAAGGATATTTGTGAGAGGAATTTCAATTGAGAGCAATACATTAACAACAAGTTCTCTAAGCATCACTTTCTGTAGCATTTTACCACGGGTGAAGGTATTTCTGAAAAAATATACCAGGAAAATTATTAGGAATATATGATCAATTCACTGAAATATGTAAGTGAAACCTGAAACATGCTTAGTGCTCATGGTTCAAGCTTGCCTGCTTTCAAACTTTCCATAGGGTCAAATTAACTACTGTGGTTTGCTGTCAATGGCTGGCAGCAAGTGTATTGCTTAGTAGATCCAAATATGACATTTCAAATTGTTATTGAATCTATACAGAAAGGAGTGATTGTCACATCTTGATATATTTAGTATGGGGAGATTGATAAAAGCTCACTCTGCTGCTTTCAGAAATAATAGAATGTTATTGAATCAAGAGAGGCTCATGCAGGGTGTGCTATTGCTGCTGTAAATTAGAATTACAACCCATATGGTGACAGGTCCATGGTGGAATGGTCTCTCTAATCTCACATTGTCTTTACTAAGCTGCTTTCCAGGACAGGTATGCATATTATGAAATATTTCTGTTCCTTGCACTTAATGTGTGAGTAAAGTATGTGCTAGTGCTCTCTGGGAGGCTCTAGAATCCATAAAGATGTAAAATAAATGTTGGTCTGTAGTTTTAGTAGACCGCCCAACACATGTTGAATAACAATTTATAAAACAGTAATTTTTTTTCTTTTCAATGTTGGCATTTTAGTCTTTTTTAAAATTCCAAATTAAAAAAAAAAAAAGGAAAAGGAAAATTGATGTCATGACAGTTTCCCTCCCCTTCTTTTTGTAAGAATATATACTTCATGATATTGAACTTTCTGTTGCAGTCTGTATAAGTGCTTCTTGTCCCAGAGTAATTTAGACCCTGTTGACCAATTTAATTTGAAGGTTTTTTTGCAAGGGGTATTTCATAGTTTATTAAAAGATTTTAACTACAAAGCTTTTAACTACAAAACTTTTAATAAACTACAAAGTTTATTAAAAGATTTTACCAAGTAAAACAGACAGATTGTTGTAACAGACAACTTATAAAGCCCTCCATAACAGAAAAGGTGTAATATGAGCTCAAACCTTGGCAGACTAGACAGGATTTACATGCAATATCGATCTTGAAATTCAAATGCAAAGTAAATCTCATTTGTATCTGTTGTTCACAGAGCTACCTGTTGGTTGATCAGGCTTTGCTCTCCCTTTCCCCACTAAATGTCTCCCTTTCTGTGGTGCCTCAAATCAAGTAGTCCAATAATACATCTGGGCAAATCCAATGATTCACTGCTATGGAAATGGGGAGTTCTAGTTCCTTTCCTCTCCCCTCCCACACCTGTTGTCTTGCCATCCTGTCATGTTCCCTCCCGTGTGCTGCAGGTTCAGCTCACCAATCCTAGAAAGAAATCATTTGCTTCTCTGGAGGTTTTTCCTAGGTTACTGAGTGGAATTAGTTCAGTATATGTCTTGTGAGTGCCAGGGCTCTCACAAGGGAGTGGTGAGCGTATTTTCACAGCAGCAGGGTAGCAGCAGTGAGCTGCTAGATTGGCTCAATTTGATTGTTGAATTTTATTTGAAGGCTACTCTGCTTCTTGCAGAGATTATGCACACATGAGGTTTTGAATTTTTCCTAACTGATATGGTATCTTCAGGTAATTTAACTTGGTTTTCCTAGGAGTGTCTATTTCAACAGGAGACCTTGCAGCTGATAAAAAGCTGGCCACAGATAAGGTGTAGCAAATACAGACTTTGTCTAGAAAAGAGAGGGTGCTGGAAATTCATGAGGTGAAAAATCATGCCACAACCATTTACTATGTGCTTTGACAGAGAGGGTGAACTAGTGCATGTAGCTACACCAGAGGGGCAGCCAGTGTCCCAATATCCACATCACTTGCCTGCTGGAAATCCTTGCACCCGAAGATGTCAGAGTGGGAAGGAAGGCGGCACAGCTGCCATTTGTCACTCATGGTCATGACTCTGGCAGGCAATTAGCCCTGGGCCTGTTCTGAGAGAGTGTTATTACCCTGGAGATGTGTCCATTTAGATTTTTGAAATGATCCTATTGTGGACAAAAAGCTGGGAACACTATTACTGGAAAGACATTTCTTAGAAATTGAAAGAAAAGTATGAGAATGGAAGGCTTGCCACAATTAAATGTGAAGCAATCACAATTGTAAGGCACAATTGAAAAGCCAAGGAGTTCTAGCTAATATTTGAACCAATTACAACAGCTGAAAATTATAATGATTCTTCTACAGGAAAGAAAACAAAATATTTCCAGTATTAGTAAAAATATTTCTGTGAAACTCCTCAGGCATGGACATTTTAGGCACTTAGGGATTATGCTGTGTATTTAGTTAATGCTTGGCTTTGATGTGTATAAAATAATGATGGCAATCCTTTGCAGTCTTGAGCAAACTGGACTTTCAGGAGTGGAGAGTTCATTACTGTTTTTAGCCTTTCTTAATGAGAGAGGTTCCCGGATGTCACATGTGTGCATGTGTATGTGTGCATCCATCTCTTGCTCTGAGTTACATGGATTGATTTCAACAAAAGACATCAGAAGGGCAATTGGACAAAAATTAAGACCTTTTTATGAAAACAGTCATATATAAAAAGTACTTGCAAAGTGCAAACATAGAAAATTAGTTCAGCTGTTACTACATCCCTATTCAGAATTCATATATCCAAGAGAAACAGGCTTTATCCTTAGGTAATTAGAGCTCATACCTTTTTAGACACCAGAAAGTCCAACTATGATGCACAAAGATGTAGGAAACAAGGCTTCTGCTTTTCATGTAATCAGTTGCTATATTACTGTAAAGACGCAAAACCAGATTTTTTGCTTTTCATGCAGCACCTTCTGCAATATTTGCATATTTCCGTGTGTTGGGAGTTAACCCTGGTATGCAGCTAAGCCAGAGTCAGTGCAATCTACTGAGAATACTTTGTTTTCAATTTGGTAATGAAAATTCCTGTCATAGCCATTTTCGTAGCTGAAGACTATGACTAAGTGAAGCAGCATCCAAGTCTGCCACACCACACAGTAGAGGAACATATGAATGTGTCTGCCCCATAAAAAACATAATTTATACAGAACAAAGGAACCTTTACAGGCTACAAATTATGATATAAAAATTGGAGCCACATCAGCTGCCTTTGGACTCCAGCACTGCAAATTGTCTAAACTGCATTTTGTAATTAAGCACCATTATCAAGCTACTGTTAAAGAAGATACATTGAAGGTCAGAAGCAAACACAGCAGCATGAAGCTCCTGAGAGCTGAATTTCTCTGCTAAGGAGCAGTGTGAATTGACCTGCATTGCTACAACCAAAATTATTACCATAGTCAAACTTGCTAATTTAACTCTGTTTTGGGTATTTCTGTGCTATACCATAATTTGTCACATAAACACTCTTGACTGAGTCCTGGTAAATAAATATAATCAGGTAGTACAGCCTATTTCAGGTATCAATTCTGTATCTTAACATTCCTGGGTATACTGTGGATTAGAAAGGCTAGAACAGAAAACCAGTAGAGACTTCTGTTCTTCAGAAAATCAAGAAATGTCAACATGTTGTGGTGCTCTGGACAAAAGAGATGATTACATTCTTTTTAATCTGTAAGGGTCTTTTCACTGAGGCAAAATTTTCCTGCAGGAAGCTTATCAAAATTTCACATTGTGTAGAACCACTGATTTCTTTTTTATGTTTAGAAAAGGTAGAATTGGATAAAAGGTCTTCTTTTTATTTGTTGTTCACAACTAGTTACACTTTAATGCATTTAAAACTTACAAACTGCAAACTTACCAACATGTGTTTTGATGAAATCTACTATAAAGAGAATGTATTCAATTTAATACTACTTCAATTAAGTGTTTGCATTTCCTCCATAACTTTTTCATTTATAGTGCACTTATTGATGAAAATATTTCACTGTGGATAATCAAAGAAATTTTCAGCATTTTGTTGTTGTGAAACCAAAGCAAAATGTATTTAGCAGCAGTCAGGATTAACATTACAGGACAGTATAACAGAGCCAGGTTTATAAATATAACAAGTTTCATGTTGTGGAAGCATTTCCTAGTACCTAAGGCTTGCCTGAAGCCCCCGGCCCTCCTGACATCTGACAGAGTGTTCACTACTCATTTCTGCCCCATAAGGAAAAGTGGCAAGTCCTCTTAGTCAAGTGTCTAGTCAAGTTCCCAAATTGCATCAATTTAGGTAATTCTAACGAATCTTTATTGACACAGAAGAAAGAATATACCAGTGATTATAGCCACAGGCTATTTCTTTGATCTTCAGCAGTCACTTAAAGGCAGAATTGCAAAAAACAAACAACTTAGTAATCAGTCAGCAGGATTTCCAGGGCCTGTTTGTCATAGACAACAATATAAATTAGGCACCTGGTACTTTCAAAAATCCTGTCTACATGTCTTTGGCCAAGTTCAAACTGCAGAGCAGTTGCACTCCAGGGTTCTACATTTTGTGTGTACAGATTTTCTTCCCATGGAAACCAAGGTGTAGGGTGGGGAGAGGGAAATGTTACCTCCCTCAACTCAGAGGTTGCACTTGGATACAGATGACACACTGGGAAGCACTCTTGCAGCATTTGATGCAACTTCAAATATCTGCACAGTATAAACCTTCCAAACAAAGTGTTAAAGTATGTTAAAAAATTAAGCTTCTTATTGCTCTGGGACTTGTTTCCCCATCAGTAAGACAGAGAAAATAATAATTTTCTCACATGGCCATAATAAAGAAAAATACATAAACAGCTTTGCAGAGCTCAGAAGCCATACAAACACTAACCATGAAGCATGTGACTCCATCTGTGCAGGGGCTGTATTACCAACAGGGGAAGAGAAGGTACTGTTAGTCCTGCTCTTAATGCAGCTTTGTGCAGAATATAAGTCCCCATTCACAGGGCAGTAATATTCTTCTCTGGCATCTGAGCAATAGGTAGAATCTTCCTGTTCTAGTGTCACTAACAGGCTGCCTCCAACATCTTTTCCATCCCCAATGGCTATATAAATTCTCCCCAACAACTGCATACAAACATTTGAACTTGGATTTTCATTTTTCCAAAATAACATCCAGCTTACTCCCAGTAAGCACTATGGCTAAACTCCACTTTTTCCCTGAACTGTGGGAGTTATTCATAGTGATAAATGAGAGGATTTTTGAGAATACAGTCTCTATAGAAACTGGTGGTGGACTAGACCAAAGAGGTTTCTTAGAGGAAATTCCCTGCTCTTCTGTCTTTGTAGATGGTGCCAGAAAGAGCTTGAGCTCCTTGTTGGCTGGGAGGGCAGGATGCATTTGGCATATTTGGTATTATTAACTTCTCTTCCATGAGTCAAAATGTAAACATTTGCAATTGACTGTATTTATTTACATAAAAAATATTTCTTTCAATTGTATTTCAGCTGGTTCCATTTGTTCACATTACCTACATTCCAAAAACACAAGGGAAGTTCCAGCACACACACACAAAATTGCACTAAGATGGTGCTAAGGTTGCTGACTCTCATGCCTAAATAACACAAAACCTTAAAGTACAGGAAATCCTGAGTTAAGGCTCTTTTACAAACTTTAGACATAATTTCCTTTTTCATACATAATACTTCCTTCAGAGCTGGTGGAATCAATTTGTGGCTGGCTGTTCTGGCATTGGGACAATGATGTGGCAGCAGAATACAGCAAATCTGTGCAGACCCATTTCATTTCCACTTATATGTGTGGTATTACTATAAGACCAAAGCTTTTAAAGGCAAGTAAGGATTTTGAGTACTTAAAGCTGAGATGTCTGAAGTGCTTTCATTTTTGGAGACTGCAGCCAGAAGGAAAACAGTAAATCATTTAAAAAAATTGGAAAATCCTACATGGAGTAGAAATCCTGATAAGAGATGCAGTCTCTGGTATTGCCAGTCATGGTCAAATTGCTTGCTGTATAGAGATTTTAACAACTTTCCAATGCCTATATAATTCACTTTTCTCAAGGCACCTCATGAAATCCAAGTCTTACAATAAATATCAGTCTTTCCCTGAAGGGAACTCCTGCTGTCAAAGATAATAGTAAATTGCATTAGCATGTTTCCTGTAGCCAAAAGGATATGCACTAAGGGTGCAACCATTAAAAGCCCCTCACCTACTGAGGTGCTATCAGTTTGGGAGGTAGGTTCCATGCTTTGAGATCTTGCCAATGAATTGAGCTTGCTGCTGGGAAAGGAAGCAATAAATGTTTAGATGCTGATAGCAACATTCCTCACTATTTTAGACAGGAAGTTAACAAGCAACTTGTAGCTAGAACAGCAAGGAGTGTCCCAGTAGTCATTCTGGATTTGGAACTTGCCCAGTATAGCAAGGACAGTGCTGCAACGTGTAAGAACCACCATTTTGTGTTTTTTCACTCTCACTTGCCAAATCTCCCCAGCCTCCTTTGGTGCTGCTCTGGCACCAAAAAACCTGATGGAAGAGCTATAAAAGACACCTATGACTTTGGCATCTTGAGATATTTAAAAATATATTTAACTGTATCTTCTAGTCTCAAATAGCACAGAGTTTTAAAGGCTTTCCTTAACAATAAAACCTCATTTATAGAATGGCAAAACCAAACCTGATAAGCTAGATAACAATAAAATTATGTATACACTGAAAGCATTCTGTTCACGCAGAGTAACAACTTTCTTGATGAGTGGTCCATGATGAAGTTATTTTCATTTCATATTTCACCTAAGATGATGCAGCACTGCAGCTGAAAGGGTGGAACAAGAGTATACCCCAGTCAGCCAGTGGCATGTACCCAGTCTGGCTCCTTCATGTCATGCCTAGCAAAAACACAGCTGCAAGGTAAGTTAGTTCAACTGGCTGATCCAGTGGAAAACTAACTCTGAAAAAAATGAAATAAAAAAGTTTCTCAGTGGGTCAGAACCCTGGATCAGGTCCCTCCGAGGCTGCGTAGATCTGGTAATGATGGCTGAGGGAGACAAGGGCAAAGCAGGGCCATGTTTTCTGCCAGCTGCCATCAGTAGAATCCCCTACCTATAGCATGAAAACTCACCCTCAGACTAACTGGACAGGACTGTGCAGCTTGGTGTAGGAATGGCTGGCATCCTCCTCTGTGCACAAGTGAAAGCAGTGGACCACAAGGCAAACAGAACGGAGTGCCATCATGCCCTTACCTGTCATGCTGAAAGCAGGCTGTGACAGACTGTGGCAGACTGCTGAGAAGAGCTGGTCTCAGGCTGGCATGCCTTAATTAAGTCAGCAGCAGGAAATGGCTACAACAAGGCCTAAACACCTGAGGGATTAAAATAGGCATTGTCACTTCACATTGTCTCAAGAAGCATATTTAAAATTAGGATGGAATTTAGAAAAGCAGTGTCAGGAGCCATCCTGTCCCATCCTGTTCAGGAGCAGAAGTGCTGAAATTCCTGTCATGTGTAGTTTTATTCATCATAGATCTTTTCAGCAGTTTGGCTTACATGTGAAGAAGAAACCTGTACTGATGTCCACCCTTGAAAAAAAAGCAAGAAAGGCACTTTCATCTATGTCATCACAGGTTGGCTACTGGTCCTAGACTGTCATTAGAGGCCACACCGAGAAATACCTCGTGTCATTCTTTTTCCTTACTTTGCACATCTACATTCGATGAAATGGATTGTGCTCCAAAGACACCAACTTCTTCCTTTTGACAGTAAAGGGAACTTAGGATGATTAGCTCAGGTGCAGGTGTCAGTTTCTGACAGCAGAAGTTAAGTGAGATCCATCTCATCTGAGGAGCTGTCACATTCTGTCCAGCTGTAGATGATGACATAACATGGTACTATGATCCAAATATTCAGGAGTTAAATGTAGTGTGACTCAGAATTACTTGGTTATGCTACTTCTGTCACCCTATTTCCTTAGAGGCTTTCCATACCTAGTTAAGCTCATATCAATCTCAATGTGTCAAGACAAAGCTACAGAAAATTCATATCTGCCTTAGCTCAGCACTGTAAAGGAAGAGATGGACCATATTTTCTGGATTTCAGTAACAAAATTTGGTAATAAAGGACCTTAGCAATTAATTTCAGTAACCTTTCTCAACTTGCTTTGTTCAATTTAGCTCTTGAAGTTTGAAGAAGGTGAATGGCTCCTGCTTTCCTAGGCATCTTGGTGAATCTCATCATCAGAGAAACATTACCCTAATATTTATATGGAATGGCCTCTCATATGGTTTAAATCTGCACATTCTTGTAACAGTTTCCTTTACAGCAGTAAAAAAATCTTTCCCTTTCTTAGTACTTAGCTACTTCAAGGATTTTATGCCATTCTGTACCATGTTTGGTGCTCGGTGATTTAGGTGTATCTGTGTGGATCTCTTTGCAAGACAAGCCAAAATGCTACAGAAGTTCTACTTTGAAAAATCCTCCCTAAAAAAAATTGACTTAAATCTGGTTTTAATTTGCAATCATAGATGCTTTGACCTCTGCAGAATTTATCAGTAACTCCTGGAGCTCTTACAATTAGTCTGGGTTTAGAATCCTTTCTTCATACCAACTATTGGTAAAGGAGAACAGCTCAGGTGCTGCTTCAGATTTGCCCTGTGCTGAGCCTTCAACATTCTTCCTCAGTTTTCAAGTGTATACAAGATGCACTTTGTCTTAAATTTTTTTTTAAAGCAGTATGAAAAAATTCAGAAGTCAAATTCAACTGATAAGTCAATGGAAACAAAAAAAGGACTCAAATGCACAAGAGACTTCTTCATCTTGGCAAGCAGAAGCTGGGCATCAGCTAAGCACTCAATATCCACACTTAAACCATAATAAATGCAATGGAAAAAGCAGTAGCATGGGACTCTGAGTCTGAGGTCTTGACAACTGACAGTATATTTGGTATTTGTCTTAAAATCTCTGCTGCTGGTTTAAATTTGGTATCTAGTTTAGATAACATGTAAGTGAAGCGAATTGACTTTATAGTTACAGAAAAATACTTGAATATATTGCAAAATAACTCTAAAGCTCAGAAACTGGAACAAAAAATCTCCACTTTCCCCCCCAGCTCCTTCAATCTCACAAATTTTACATCACTTTCTTGATTTTGGGAGACCCAGTTTGAGATCTCTAAATGGCTGGAGTTATCCATATGGCAATAAGTGAGGCTATTTTATCATAAATAAAATAATGTCCTTTTTAATGAAAAAAACACTTTCAAAGTAGCTTAATTTCACCCTCTTACAACAGCTTTGGTATGAAACTTGACACAGCAATGACAGCAAACCCATGAGTTTTTCCTGATGACTATAAAAAGAACTGTTTCTCCAAATGTTAATGGACATTATAAAACAGAGAGAACTGAATGCACACATGTCTAGCGAGGTTGTCCAACATTTCCCATTATGAGACTCTGTTTCCAGTTATTTGTAACTTTGCCAAAGTTTAATTATTTGCACTGAAATTTTCCACACTGAGCATCTGCACAAGGCTGAATTTGAGAAACTTGGTCATTTCTGAGACAAAGACCAAGGGAAGATATAGGGGTTTTTTTGCAAAAAACACAACAGCATTTTGGTGAACTTTTTTGGGGCTACTACCACTTGTAGAGTGGCTTAAAATTGGGTGAAGGTTTGCCTTTCTGTCAAAGATGTACTTCTCTCCATCTCTTAATATAACAGAATTTGTTAAGTTTGGCTAAATCCTAAGCTTTTGGGGAAAAAGAGAAAAGAAAAAAGGCAGTTCACACATGCTCAGTACAAAAGTCTCAGGTGTCAGCAGTTGCATTTCTCAAAGATTCTGTAATTATATAACATGTTCCAGACTGAGGCTGAGCAGGATTTTCCTTGCAACTACAGCTCTACGTCATACTGGGCTGCAGTCCAAATCGGAGCGCAGAAGCTCTATTTCTTCCACCTACTCCAAACAGGAAGTGAGAAGGAGGAAGCTGCACTATTTAAAAGCAGAGCTTGCAAAAAGCTGATCTGCCTGGAGATGAGGAGCAGACAGGAACCAGGACACCAGAACACTGAGACAGAGTGAAAGAGGAGGGAACTGAGACATTTATGGTGATAGAGACAGTAAACTGCGCTTGGAAATGAAGAAGAGATTCAAAGCCAGCAAGAATGAAAAATGTTGAGAAGAGAAAAAAAGTTGCTAAAACGTTGGCAGCTATGAGAATGACTGAAGGATCCACTGGGTGAAGGATTGGTGCTGGGCAATCTGCAGAGAAATTTATGATTGAGAAGGAAAGCAGTCAGGAGAGACAGAATAGATTGATTAAAAGTTAGAAAGGAAAGAGTGGAAGGAACCAAATGTGTGGAGAAATGGAAATGGAGATGGAATGAGGGCTGAGGTTAATAAGACTGAGGCAGTGACTGGTAAAGGCAGAGATGGTTATGCTTTGAAGGAATAAATTCAGGCATCTGTGTCCTGTGGATGAGTATTCAATCTCCACCTGTAGTGGAGCCTTAGAACCTTGACTTCAACAATTCTGTCATTGTTCAAAATTAGGTTAGAAACTGTCCATTCAATTTTTTTTTTTTTTTGGCACTCATAAAGGACAGAAAATGTTCCTAGTTATTCTGTTTAAATGTCAGGAGATTATGAAGGGCATCTACATTTTCCTAACCCATTGATAAAATCTGCACATTTAGGCATGACAGCTGGAAAATGTAGGAGAATTTTTCCTTGCATGAAACAAACAACAAACAAACAAACAAACAAAAAAACAACCAAACAAAAAATTACCTACATATGAAAAAGCAACAATAGTTTTAAGACACCAAGAGTCTCATACTGAACAAGGGCAAGAAATCAAAAAAATCCTCCAGATATTTTCTTAAAAAGACCTGCCACCCCTGAGTGTTCACTGATGCTTGGATCTTGAAGACAAAAGCCCTATATGAGTATGAGACGAGTAAAGTTTGCATACAACCTGACTTCTGGCATTTCCTACATTTTGATTGCTTGACTTTGAAGTTTTAATATCATTCTGAAAGTCTGTTATTCAATAAGTCTTATACAAACATACATATCCTTAGGATTCCTCCATATTATAATCACCAGGATGACCAAAACCCCAAGATGGCATTATAGTTTTGTTTTACAAAACTGTTTGAAAACAAACATACTTTTTTTTCTGAAATGCTGTATGCAGTTAAAATGCTTCAAAACTTTTCTCTACCGTCCTTTCTGTTTTCACCTCTCAATTTTTTACAAATGTCTTCTTCAAAAACTGCAGGACTAGCTCTGGCTCCAACAGCTGCAGAAACAGCTTGGCTTCAGACATTTACCACAGCAGATTTGCTTAATCAAACAACCATCAGAGCAGCTTTGTTCCAAGCAGTTGCCAAAAGCCTGTCATGCTACAACTTCAAAAAGCTGCTCCAGCAGCTTTGCTGCTCACCAGAGATGCTCATCATGCATGGAGGTGACATCATACATTTCTAAGTAGGAAATCCAGTGATATTAATGTTCAGTATATTGGTACAGTTTTATTCATCTAATTAAGGTATTCTTAGTAATTAATACATTAGAGTCCATGGCCACTTTACCTAGTTTATATTTTTCACAATAGAGGTGTTACTTTGTCCTAGATGCTTTCTGTGGTTGGCCTCTGTCCAAACATGGGTTATTTCAGAGTTTGAAGAAAACTCTTCCAGCAACTTTAAACACAAACCCATCAGAATCAGACTAAGAAGCCTGCTGTATGGTCATTGCATTCTGGTTGTCACCAAAAATTGCCAAATTTTTACAGTTTCAATAGATTGTTTTTTGTTTCACTTGAATCAAAGCCTTAAGTAAAGCAAGTCTCTGATTTCCAGAGGCAAACCTACTCCGAAGGGTCAGTACCTCTACCTTCAGCAAGTTTATCTTGTCTCCATGGACTTGTAGAACAATGAACATTTCTCTCTAAAACACCTGTCTCTAGAAATTTTCTCTCCTTTGGAGACGCAACAACTGTTCTTTGACTCTAGGTTAACCAAATATGTTGGGTTTTTGCTTTGCAGTTATTGTCACTGCTGTCCTCACTTCTTGAGTGGTTGACTCCTTTCTTGAAGAGCAATGCCCAGAGCCGGACACTGTAGTCCATCTGAGACCTTGACAGCTGCGAGAAGAGTGGAGGGATCACCCTCTGTGATATGTACGTTGTGGTCTTCTCAAAAGGACTCTGCACATAGTTATAGCCAGAGAAGATAAGTACTGTATCCTAAATGTCACAGGTGCCTAAATCTCACTTGAGAATACTCAGTAAGTATGCAGGATTATATTGTTGGCTAATATTATTGAATTTTGAACATACAAGGAGTTCTGGTAAGTAGAAATATTTGTAGCTTTAAAAAAAAGTACACAACAATTTCTCCTAGTGGCATAACTATCTGAGAAATGAAGCACTGATCTGTTCTTCTGAATCCACTTATCTTGGAAGTTTGGAAATAACAGCTAAACCATAGCAGCTAAATCTTCAGGTATAATTCAAAGAGATCTCTGTTAACTTTAAACTACTAAAATACTCATTTCTAAAATTTCTGTCATGCTTTTTGAAAATTCATTAGATGCTTTAGCTTTCATGACAAGCATCTTGTTTGGGCATAACTGTCATGCTGGGCATTTTCTGTCATGCTGCTTTCCACTAGACAGGCTTTGTTGGGTATTAGCTGTTTCTACTAAAGCTTTGAGGAGAGGATAGAATTGGATACAGTATTACTGTTTAGTTATTATATTCATTGGGAGATGCATTTTTTTGTTTGTAAGATTGGTAAACTATCCCTTGAAAGCTGTGAAGCTAGTTCTAATAGCCATTCAACCAGAGCAAGTCACCAAATCTCTTTTGGTAGTAACACTTCTTGAGTGCAAAGTACCATCCTGAAATGGATAACACTTCTTCTCACTTAAAACTTTCCTTCTGCTTGCTCCTTCCTTTCATTATTCCTACTTCCCTTCATTATTTAAAATACAGACTTGGCAGAAAATTCTCTTCAAGCCTCTGTTTTTCACCTAATGTATGGGTGACCACATTTCTATGTGTTTCATGTTCCTCTTTAATCACTTTGGGAAAAGATATGATAGAACCATGGAATCATCAAACTTGGAAGAGACTCTCAAGGCATCTAGTCCAGCTGAGCACCCAGCACTGCCACTGTGACCCCTAAAGAAACTCACCCAGCTCCACATCCAGACACATCTTAAATACCTCCAGGGGTGGTCACTCCACCATCTATTGAGCAACACAGGTTGATCACCCTGACAGTGAAAAGCTGTTTTCTAATAGCTATTCTGAATCTCTCAGCTGAAGGCAATTTCCTCTGGTCCTCTCACTGCAGGCACAGCAGAAAAGACTGGTCCCCACTGCATTAGAACCTCCTTTCAGGCAGTTGTAGAGAGCAATGAGATCCCCCTAGAGCCTCCTCTTCTCCAGGCTAAACAACCCCAGCTCCCTCAGCAGCTCCTCATAGGATACTTTTTCTAGACTCTTCATGACCCTTGGTGCTCCTCTCTGGACAATGTAAGGTATTGGTACAGTGCTATTATAGTTAAGTGCTGCATGTTAGAAATGAAATACAAGTCTATTCCTCACTTATTGCTGAGTATTTGTAGCCTTACAAAATTGTAGCATGAGATTTTTGCTGGTCTCTAATTACTGTGCTCTTTTACAAGTAGTAAAAGAATAAATAGAAAGATTTAAGTAAGATCTTACAGTGAATCATGTGGATGATGGAAAACATTAAAACTACATCTTATTATTACAATTTATGATCACTCAATGATCAGAATCCCGTTGTGCAAGAATTGTGCAAACATACAGTAAAAGGCCAACCTTATTCTGAAAAATAACAGCATAGCTGGATACAGTATTTTTCCTTCTTTCTATCATTATTTCTATTTTAAGAGAGGAAGAAGTCACAGCATGAAAGCAAGTTACTTGTAGATCAGAGAAATGTGCAAGAGGCAGATTTTAAATCCTGAGCCACTGAGTCAAGTCCAGCTCTTTAACTGCAATTCACCTGCACAATGTACAGCAACAGCAAAACAAGATTTAAAAACCTCAGACCTTCTGTTCTTATAATTTTATAACTTCCCTATCAAATACCATCCCTAAACTAACATGAAGAGCAAAGAGCAAAGACAGAGTAAGAGTATAATAAAATATATTCCAATTATACTAAAGTCCTACCGGTCCACCCTGGCCTGGGAAAAGTCTTATCTCAGAGCAATGAGTTATAAACCAAGCTTTAGACCAATGGATAAATTAATCTTTCTATGGTATTACATCTGTAAGAATCACCATGACTGTGTGTTTCTGGTTCACTTCATATCAGTTGTACTAATTAATTTGAGCAGAAATAAATCAAATGGAGTTTAACTTAGAAATAAATACGAAAATTGGATTGCATGGCAACAGACTGGGATCTGAAACTTGATAAAGCATATTGAAGTACAGCTACGACAGAACAGTCAGTGGCTACGACTCTGCCCAATCTGCAGCTCATGGTTCATGGCCTCTAGCCCATGTTGTTAGCCAAAGTCAGTGTTTTGATCTTCTGCACTTTTTCCACACCAATTGATTCCCAGAAGATAGACTCCTTGCCAAAACACCACATCTGTGGAGTTCAGCCAGTTATGAAAGGACTGTGTCAAGTTGACATCTGAGAATGCTGAAAAATGGTGGTTATCTTCTGGGTAAAGAGCCTTCTTTTGACAAGCTGCCTTTTTCCTGTCTTTTGGTCCCTGAGAATTTGAAAATTACTGTTAGGTGGGGAAACTACACTCAGGTAATGATGTTTTCAGGTTTGTTCCTGAGAAAAACTCAAGTCAGATGCCTTTTCCCACAGCATGCTTCTTCCCTTTAAGGAGATAGTGTCTGATTTCAAAATCCCAGCAATGCATCTCTCCCAAAGGAACAGGTAATCTAAAGATTTATCCCTTTCTCTGAGTCCACTCACGTTGGCTCCAGCCCTCTGAGCCAGCCACCACCTGTTGTGGTTGGAAAGAACCAGCAGCAGGGTCTCTGACTGGCATGCTAATTGCACAGCAGAGCCACACTAACTTAGAGCAAGTGAGGATGTCTGTAAGCTGGATGCAGGTCTCAAAGGGCCATCAGCTGAGGACTACAGGGGACCTGTAAGCAGTGGACAGAGGGGGAAGATGATGGGAATGTGCCTGCCTTACAAGCAAACACCTCTCACAGCAAAATTACTCAGAAGTGGATTTTCAAGGACTAAGGGACAGAAGCAAGAAAATCAACATAAGTAAATAGCCCAAAGATTCTGTTTCCTCTCAGTTTTATTTTTCCCGTTTAAGGCTGCCTGCTTTGAATGCATATGATGCTATTATATCCTCTATGATTTTTTTAAGGTGTGTGGATGCTATGTGCTAGATCCCTGAGGAATAGCCAGCCTCACATGGCACGTTTTAGAATCTGACTTTAAAGTGTCATATACCAGCCCTGAGTTAGATGCCTACAATACCCAAGGACCCAGAGAATTCTGAGCAGAAAGCCAAGGTCAACAAAAAATAGTAAGTGTATGGAGACCAATGTCTCTAAAGGATTTAGATACTTAATCCCAGCCTACAACAAGAAACTTCCTTCTCTTGGTATTTATTAGCTACCTTGAATCATGGTTGGGCTCACACTTGTCAAATAGGGCCTAGCCAGGATCTCAGTTTTATCCAATAGCTCAGTGGTTAGTTTGAGGACAGATAAAGAGCCATATTTCCTCTTGTTGAAGCTGCTTTACTTCACTGAGAATAATTAAATATTCATTAGGAAAAAGAGAGAGCAATACTTTATTGCCTAACATTTGAGGCACTCAGCTACAAGAGAGAGGCCTCAGTGCCTGTGTCAATGAAATTTTAACTATCCCATATTAAGTAATCATGAGGGCAGGGACTGGGATTCAGTCCTCTCTTTACTTAGGTGGGAGAGCTAACCACTGAGCAGTATTATAACACTAAGTTTTATATTCCTTTGGTTTCTTCCTTGCACTTTCTCTGTTTTAGCAAATATTTTGCTACACTATGCGCATTGGAAAGGTACAGTAAAAATAGATGTTGAATGCCTTTGCTGTGGAAAGCAGACTATGCCTAAAGTTAAAAGGATCTTGGAAAGTTTGAAATACCTGTTAAAAAGACAGAAGCATGAACAAAAGAGAGAGTGTCTTCCACGTCTCGGTTCAACTCTTTAGCTGATAAGTAAAAAGACAGGAAGAATGATGGCAGATCCCTGGCCATGTTTCCTTTTTTGGCCCATACAATACATCTGTCCTTAGAGTGTTTTCTGGATTGGATTTTAAATGCAAACTAAGGGATGGAGTATCTTTTTGGAGAAATACAATGCTCAGACATCAACCCTCCCAGTTTTCTTAATTTAGCACTTAGCAAATACCATCTATTAAAACCCATGGCCTTAGAGATTTTATATGCCTCCAGGCAAAGAGGCATCCAAGTGAGGACTTTGAGTGCCTATATTTGGGATTCAAACACCTAAATATTCCTAGTCATCCACTATGTACACAAGATTTGATCATAAATGTCTAGTTGATACACTTTTGCTTGCTTGATTTCAGTATATTTTCTTTGCTTGACTTTAATATACTTTATCTTTCAAAGCTATCTGGTTTTGTCAGATCATTTCTGGGAGCCAAAGACTGAATAGCTGTTTTTAATTCAGTGACTACGTAAAGAAATAGCTTGAGGAAAATGATTGGTTGTCTGCCACGCTGCTGCGTCGAGTGCACTTTACTCCCCTGAGAGTTGGGGGGGAGGCGGCACTGGCTAGCTGGGAGCACAGCAGCAGCTAGCAGCGGGGGAACACTACCTTAATTCGCCGGGCGTCAGGCAGCACCTTCAACAGGGCAGCAATGTTGAGAGGAGCGGCAAAAGCAGAGAAGCTTAAGAGAAAAGAGGGTCTTAACTCGCCTGGTGCAATCCAGAGATTTATTGTCTCCAGGGGATCCAAGCGGGAAAAGGCCAAGAACAAAGAGTAACAGCAGTATATAAAGGGGGTGGAACATAGGTACAAGAACCAATGGGGGAAACTGAGGAGGGGAATCGGACATAACTGACACGGGCGAGAACTAATGATATAAGAGCTAGGGAGGGGCTCGGAGAACCTGCCCAATCACCTTCTGAGGAAGGGAGAAGTTTCTGGAGAAATGGGCAGGGCCCCGGGAGATGGACAGGGCTCTGGAGGAGGGGAAAATGTAACAAGTGGGGTGGTTGCTAAAGGAACGGGGGTGGAGACAAGGGCTTGGCAGCTTTCCCGGAACAGGAGGGAACCAACTCAGGGAGAGGGGGAAACCAGGGCTGAACCATCAACATAGGCTTAGGGATGTAAAATGGGGAGAACATTATAAGATGGGGAGAACAACACCAACGGGGAAAACAATACAAATGGAAACCGAACCCACACCACAACAGTTGTCCTGCTTAGTACTTGGAGTGTTGACTTAGCAATATGATTTCACTTATTATTTTGACAATCTTTGCTCAGCTTCAGTAGCATGTGTATATGAACTTCTGTAATGGTCTCCCAGCCTAAAAATTTTGAGTTTCTGTGACAATGTATTGTATAAAGGAAGAGACATTTTCAGCTTGAACAGGGTGATGGTACAAGGTTGGAAGCACTGTAGAAAATCAGTGTACTTCTAATTTCATCAGAGCTATTTTCATTGGGCTTTTAAAAAAATGGATGCTTTATTTTAAGGATGAGCTAGCACACATCTAGCAAGTCCATATCCTAACTCTGTCTTGATTAGAAATAGATTTGGACGGTGCATTGGACTATCATTCAACTGCCTTTGTGTTTGTACCAATCAGCTCAGCTCTTGCACAAAGAACCCATCACCTAAGTGAGAAAATAGGGCATCAGGGAAATTCACAGATACAAAATAAGCTGATATAACTGGTTTTATGTGGATATAAGGATCTGCCTACGTGGTTAAGTGGAACCAAAATAACAAAATGGCTCACATATAATACTCACAGTTATAGTAGTTCAGATCTTCCTGAGTCCTATAATTTTAGAACAACAGTTCTCAATTTTGAAATAACTTAGATTTTAAAAGTGCATTTTTAGAAAAAGGGCAATCTTTTTCTGAGTAAAAGCACTCACAGACAGTCAAAGTCCAGCATTTAAACAAGGCCAAATTAGTTTCTCATATATTTGGCATTAGCTGTTTATATGAATTTAAACAGACACATTGAGTACAGTAATCAAAAAAGGCTGCTGCTGAAAGCTCTCCAGCAGTCCTCTGCCTTTGGACTGACAGTGTCTATACTCTAAGGTCTAAAGTGGTCCTCTACCTGGAATGTTTGAAAAGTGAAATGGACCAAAGAAAAAAAAGTTCAGATAGCACTAAAATATCAGTGATAGAAAGTGGAAAGATGCAAGCAGGTCTTTTATAACAGAACATGATCTATTGATGGGTAAGCCAAAAACCCCAAAATATTCGAGCTATTTTTCATTTTGTGATAAAATAGAAACTTTAAAAATATCTCTGTTTTAAAACCACTTTATTTCTGCTTGCTGTGTCCTTAGAGATTTCAAATAAATCTTTCTTGGTTTTGAAAAATTTCTTGGGTGGCTGAGATTAAATGGGTGTGGACTTTGGCCATTAATCATAGAGCTCAATTTTTCACCAGAGCGTCTTTTCATACAAATATTTGAGCTGAATAAGCATGTGAAGCAAAAGGAATTTGAAGTTGATTAAAATTATTTCCTCTTCCAATGAAGTGCATTTCTCTTGTCCAGTTGCTCATACTACAAAAAGAATCACCATTTTTTTAGGGCAATTGAGATCAGACTTTCTCCTTTAAATATGCAAAAAAATAAATGTCCCAAATATTCTCCTGTACAATGTCTCTTTTGTGGTAGGAAGGAAACCGTCATCCTATATATGCCACAGAGCAGCAACAGAGAGATACAAGCTGGGTTCACTAACCTCAGCAAACACTGCCTTGCCTGAGCTTGCACCTGCAGCCATATCAAGTTACTCTCAGGAAAATACATTCTTAACATTAAAAATGTACATATTTTCCACTGTCTGCTGCAGAACTTGAATATGTGTTAGTGAGCTTCTTTGCACAGGGATGATTTCCTGAAATGGGACCAAAATCTGTTATCAGGAGTTACAAGTTCCACAAGTTCCAGCTCTGCACAACCTTGAAAATGTTGCAAGAAGCACTTGTGACAATCCCCAGGCTGCTTCTTCTTTCATTAATCAAACAGACCCTAAGGCTCAGAAAAGCGAGGAGCCTCTACAGTTGGAGGAACTACCTTCCAGGGGTGGGGGGAAGAGGCTGAATGCTTCAGATAATTCAAGGTATGACAGCAACTCTTGTAAAAATGGTGTGTGTGGTTAACCCTCTACTACTTGTCAAATTCCAGCATAGCCAAGTATAAGAATTACAGCATAGTCAAAGCTCAACCAGTAATTTGCAACCTGTCCTTGGTCTTCTCAGATGCACTTGTGTCATTTTCTATAATAAGTGGGGTCAACCCTACTTAGAGCAGTGAATGCTTTTACTAATAAAGAACCAAGAGCTTTTGTAGCAAACTGCATTAGGAATATCTCCAAGGAAACAATGGATTTGGTTCCTATTTGCACAGCATATCTTAGAGCTGAGTCTGTTTGGTGACTGATAATGGTTATCTCAACTATCAGCTGTAGAGAGGGATTGGGACATCCTTCCTGCTCCATTTAGCAGCTCAATGGAATTGTGATGCTCCTGGGCTGTGCTGCCAGCTGTAGGGAGAACCATGGACATGGGTTCACAACTTCATAAGGAACTTTTTTCACACACCTGCTGAAAGTCCTGCTTGCTAAGAAGTCAGAGTGACCATATGATGTTTAGTGTAATGAATAAATTACAACTCTACAATAATCTGCAGGCCCTACCTGGAGACATGGAAAGGAAAAAGCCCTAAGTACTCTTCTCCCTTTCCTATCAAATGGTAGAACAACTCTACAGAGGCACCTGCATAGGCTGTGCAAGCAAAGGTACAACTTGCTGATGTATGAGGGAGCTATGTTACCAAGTTAGGGCTTCACCTGACAGTATTTTAACACAGAGAAAATCCCTACATGGATCCTGGTACATAAGAGAGCATGTAGAAATATCACTGAACTTACATGGTTCCTTCCATGTCAAGCATATACTTCTTGAATTTGGCTTATTTTCACCTAGAAATATTTATCTTGATGCATTTTAAAACTATACCTAGACAAGATTTAAACACAACACTACCATACAGTAATAATCTACATTTGTTTTGGGGTTTTCTGGAAGCTGTTGCTCTTTGCTGGTTTAAAATTTTCTCTTCTTTTAGTAGACATTGAGGTAATTCTTTATACTGCCATGCCAATTTCCATTTTGAGGCACTGAAAATTGTGGTTCATAGTAATGTTTTGAAACTTTCAATTAGATTTTCAGATATAACTAGGCCTAGGGGTGAACTCAGGAAGAGGCATGTTTTAAACACCTTCTCACCCCAAGACTGCAATATTTTGTGATAATTCAGATTTTAAAAACTGATATAAACCCCCAAAAAATTGACTTGAATGTATCAGCATTAGTGCTGCCAGCTGAGAGACTCAAGTACAAAAGTGATATGAGACTGCAGGCCCTAAGCCAGCGGAAGCTGAAAAGCTTTGCAGATGTGGTGTGGTCATTCTCTGTTGACGTTGGTGGTCAGGCTGTTATCACAGCACTGCTCCCACAGCTGTCATTGGAGTGATGCTGGCAAAGCCTTTGCTGGGAGACATCTGCCTTGCTCTTCTAACTGGAGTTTAAATGTCATGATGACAGCTGAACAGAAAGTGAAGAAAAAGGGAAGACAATAGAAATCCCAAAGAAATATTGAAGATATAAATGGAAGCAACTATGGTAACTACTGTAAAGATTCAGACCAGAATTTCAGAGGAGTTAGGAAATGCAGCTACAGAGATGCCATTTTTTAACTTCAGTAACAGTTCTGTAAACCTGGAATTAGGTTAAGTGACTCTGTATTTATAGCAATGCAATCACAATCTGCCTTGGATACCTAAAGCAAATTCAATTCACCTTCCTGGTCTATTTATGCTGCCATTGCTCTTCACAACAGCATGCCATGATCACACAACATACACATGACATTTTATGTCAGTGCTACAGAAGAAGCTGACCACTTTTTATGATTTTCAAGAGAAGAGAGGTTGCTTTCAGCATACTATGAAGTCAGTGCACCATTTTTCATTGAAAGTATAGCAATGATGCATCGATTTTTATCTCTAAGAAACCTCCACTGTTGTGGCAGTTTAAAAAAGAAACTATTCCAACATATAAAAAATTGTATTTTTGTTGAGAACATCGGATCTATCTCTTCTGTTCTGTATGTTAAGCCTTACGTTCATGTAACTTAGTCCCAGTAGACAGGATGTTGTAACTGGTATGCATTTGTTCTAAAGACTTGGAACATAACAAGTCCTTTAAGAGCACTTACATAAGCTAGATGAATGCAGAGAAATACCAGCCGTTCTTCTAGACTGCCAAAATCATGAACAGAATGAGGCATTGCTCAAATATGACAACTGACAACACTTCACATGCCAAATTGAACAGCCACCCTCCACACACACACTTTTCAGGTGCAAGAGATGAAGTTGCAGCCCAAAGTTCAGCTCTCTGCTGCAAGTGAATTGAGGTCTAATGCAACAAAAGCTCACCTCTCTCCTTTGCCCTTACAGCTCTGCTATTAATCTGTACACAGGGGCATCCTTCACTCTGTGCTTGCTGCAGACTGTATGATGCTGGAAAAGTGGACATTTGAGGGACACACAACTTGAATTTGCATGACTTAGAACAGATGGAGGATAAGAACAGCCTGCTGTGCATGCGACATTGCCTTACCTAACAGTATGTGGCAAGATGCCAAATGTGTGGGTGTCCTGGCCCTCAAATAGGAGGGGAATGATTGCTACCTTTACAGGGATAATACCTTGCTGTATTTTCATGTAAGGAAGGTGTTTGGTTTACTTCCTTTTTTTGGGACTTGGGCTGGGAAATATACTTGATGGTACACATGCCATGACAAAAAATATTTGCAGTCCTTCACAAAAAATTTTTTTCTAGGATGCCATAGTAGCTGTGGCTGAATACTTGCACAAAGCAAACCATTCCTTCACAAAGCAGATGTATGTGAAAGCATGCAAAAATACAGGGGAGAAAATGAGAGAGTTTGCATAGACTTCCCTGCGTTAAAAAAAATAATGTAGAGTTTTCTGCAACTAAGTAATAATTAATAAATAAAATAGTCAAATAAAATGATAGAACTGTCACAAATCATAATCTCAGTACGAAATCAGGCAATAGTCAGTCCTTATGGTTATCCCATTTTGGAGGCAAACATCTGTTAAATTTTTTTTTCCTGTTTTTGAGCATCCACATCTTCCTACTGAGATCTGGCTTAGATTATTTCCAGAAAGTCTTTTACAGTTTCTGTTCCTGAAACACAGTGGTTTTGTTGTGGTGTTGTTCTTCTGTTTCTTGAGAGTACAGAGGGCCATGCTTTTGTTTTCTAGCCCAGTTTCCTCGCATCCAGGAGTTCCCTCTGAAAAGCTGTGATAACCAAACTCAGGCAAAAAAAGAACAGGATCCAGTTCCCTAGACATGAAAATTCTTGCTGTTCTCTGGCTGCTCTTGACAGAGCCCTAATTGTGTCAAAAAATGTAACAACGAAGATGCTGCTCTTTTCTCAGAATGATGCTTTGGTGCCTTAAATGTGGATTATTGTTTGTGAACAGCTTCCCACAATAACTCCATGTTCACCTATGTTCCAGAGACAGAGCCCCTGGCCTTCAGGTCAAGCCTTCATGAATAAGCTCATGCTCATCTTCAGCTTGCTTATCAGCAGGGAACAACAACAACAACTCCAGTATCAAGCAAGAAGAAAAGCAGAAGTCCTCAGCAAAGGTGAAAAGTCTTGACAGTATTAAATGAGAAGTGAAACACTGAGTAAGAAACACTACATATATTGAAGCAATGACTAATCATTAGAGGATGATTCAAGACCCCTGAACACTGTATCACTGTATCACTGTTATAGAACTGCTAGATGCAAGGTCAATCTTCCACAGAAAAGAAGAAACAAAGGAGTTAACTTGAGAGAAAAATTCTTGTGAGCAATGAGACCTTTTCTTTTTGAAAGGAAAATTCCGTGCTTTCCCTTCTGGTTGGCCTGCCGTAGCGGATATGCTTTTGGAGTACAGCATGTACAGTGCATAAGCAACTATTGCCATTCATGGTTGGCTTCCAAATCAGCAGTGCTTAAAAATATGAAGTGCAAACTTGGCTCTCTCTTCTATCTTGTGTTTTGTTACTGTTTTTTGTTGTTGTTGCTCTGAAAGAGTATTTGCTCACTTTTCTTAAAAAAAATGAAAGATCTAATTTTAACCGAGTGGATTTATTTCTCCTTTGTTCAGTCAAAATGCTTTTCCTTTCCTTCTGATGTCAGCAGCAGACAGTAGGCAGTGTCCTGTAAAGAAACAGCACTGTAGCTGACTGTGTCTTCTCCTCAACATATTAAATATAATCTCAGCCCACCCTTGGAGAAATACCAGAAGAAACAGCTCCACTAGCACAAATACAGTAGCTTTTCTGCCCAGGCTCTGTGTGAAACTTGCTCTAGAAAACATAATTAAACTGAGTGACAAGCAAGGATCAGCCTGAGAACTTCACATTTATCATGAGCAGTCATCAATCTCAATTAGCAAAATATTTCATTATCCACACTTTCTTCCTGAAACAGAGTAGCTTGTTGGAATTAAAAGACATGGCTGTAGATATTGTTTATGTTATTTCAGTATCTACGTGTGCTGGTGGCAGAATGAGACACTGAAGAGGGACAGCAGTAAAAACTCAGTGTGAATGAAGATGATGATTACTCAGAGCCAAGCAGCAGGTCAGTATGCCCTTGGACATGGATAATGTTAACAATGTGGAAATATTCACGAATGGTCAGAACAGCTGTGAAAGTGTGAGGAAATTGCTCTCAGAAAAAACAGGGACAGGATGACAGCAGGGAAGCTCAAGGGAAGATCTCTTCACATTTGAATTCAGCCTCTCTCTGTAGCTGTACTCTTCTGAGCCGACAGATTCACACATAATGTGGCTGCAGTTTAGGTGAGTCATACATGCTGAAGGAGAGGAGGACAGACCAAGGTTTTTTAACTTTTATGCCTATGTATAATAATAAATGTGTGCCTATACAACAACATTTTGGATTGTTTTAGTTATTCAGTATTCATGAAGAAGTACAGAATAACTGAAGCAGGTTTAAGAACCCAGCACAATCTATCAGAAGGAAATGTGTGTGTCAAGCTCACTCCATGAGCACATAAAAGCCCATACGGTCTCCTGTTAGCAATGAAGACAGAAAGCCCACAGTCTCATTAATTTCTTCAGAACTAACTGCATTTGACTTCTGGGCACCTGACCAATGAATACCCCTCAATCACTCACTCTTGCAGGCATGATCTTTTGCTAATAAAAATGATCACATCATGGAAACTATACCTTTCCTAGTATCTTACCCTATGTAATTAAGAAGGGTGGACAATCAGTGTTCTCTGCTTTGTCAAAAGCCTTTAGAAGGACATATCACATATCATGACAGATCACTCGCCAAAACCTAGCTCATACCAGCCTAGCCTTGGATGAGACCAGTGGAGGCTTGCCAATGAAAGCCCTCTTGCTTAGGTTTGGGAAAACGTATTGCAATAGGAAACGTGTCAGCTATGTTAAATACAGTTTTGCTCAGACTGCAGGAAACAACAGTAGTGCTTAAAACTCTGTCTGCTTGTCAGAATTACCCTGTGAACTGGCTGAAGAGATACATGAATTAAAGTACTGTTCCCCTTTCTGCTCCTGCTTGAAACTTGACTTCAGCATGGCTGAAAACATATGCTCTTTCTCACAGTGGGGAAAATGCCTCATGTCTAAAATGGTCAGACAAGAGTCTCTTGTCTGTTCCGTACTTATTAGTTGCTTGACTCTAATAAGGTTGTTATTAAAACAACCCAGTTAAATGTCTTTCATGTTGTATTGACTTCATGTCAAATAATGTTTATATAAATAATCTTTGAGGCATGGGAAACTTGCAGGATGTTTTCACAAAGCCCTTGTAGTGTTTGTCTCAGGAATTGTGAAGACACATGATGACCACAATACATTCTAAATAAAATGCAAATTCATGAAAAAGAGAGTTTGGGGTCCTTCAGAAATATTTTGCATTTTTACTTGTAACAGGATTGGAACACACTTCATCCATTCCTATCTTTAATCAGAAATCCTGTGCTCTTGGATACCAGGGTTTCTTCAGTTTTCATTATTAACAATTCTACTCACAAGAGACTTTCCTGTTTTCTTCAGAATTTCTCATTTTTTTTACTTTCCAAAGTTCTTACTGAAAGCCTTCAACAAATCAAATACTTGTCAGCAACTTCTTTTATCTTCATTTTAAAAACCTGTCACCTCTGTTTCTGTAGAAAGATATTTTAAACTAGTCTAGAAGAGTGATTTATAAGCTTAGAGACTGCTTTATTTGACCTCCTTCACCTTGAAAGGACATGTAAAAGGAAACAGAGATTCATCTTCTTCCAGTTCATGAGCTCCCAAGATTCTTTTCATTGAGAACAAGACATGATCATTTATCCTGAGTAAATTATTGCAGGATGCTCTACTACATCTATAATATATTGTGTTTTAACTTATGTTTTTCTCAAAATGCATTCATGTTAGATGCAGTATCTGGTAAAAACCTTCAGTTTTTTTCTTTGATGACTTTCCAAAGCATCAATACTTGCTTCTGCCTTCATGATATATAACTTTGTCACTCACATGGCCAAATAAACTAAAATAAAAGGATCTAGTTTTTTCTTTCAACCTGACAATCTTGATGGAAAATATGCAATGGTGGAAAGGCAGTTCAGAAGTTTTGAAAAAATATATCTCTAATATCTCGTGGCATCAGTAGCAACAACAACCAGATGAAATTAGTCACATTGTGTTAGTTTCAATGGAATATGTGAGACTTCAGCCATAGGTGTTAATGTGTTCTCCCCAATGTAAAGTGTTAAACCATTTAACATGGTCTATGGTTTTAAGTACAGAAAGTTTAGCCTGCTCAGTCACATGGCAGCTACATAGAAATTCATGCCAGATCTGGAAAGTATATTGATTAGTATGTACAAAAACAAAACACAAAGCATTTGGAAATTGAAATCAAGTGATTAAACAAGACCAACTTAATCAAAATCTGTCCTAGATTTCCTAGACCCAGGTTATTAATTTAGAATCCATTATGCTATCCAGAAGTCCTCCTTGGCCCAGCAAAAAAGGCTTAATTTTCTTATTCATCTCTGGAATCACAACTGTAGGAGTAAAGATTGATTTACTGCTTTTGATAATAAATATAGACAGGAAAAGCAGAAAGGATAGGAGAGTGGAAAGCAAGGGCAGTGCGGCTGTTGCTGAGCTTTTAAGGCTACAAAATACCTGTGTAGTCTTGGAATACAGTTTGGAGTAGCCAGCCACCCCTGGTAACTGCTGGCCAGGAGCCCAATTCCCACTGGTATGGGATATCCCATTGGCCAAGTCAGGTCTCCTTCCTTCCACTCATCATCCTGCATGAGTAGAGCAGCACAGGCTGACTCAAAGGGTCGTCAAAAGCTGAGTGGCAAATCATGAGATCAAAAAATATAACTAGGGGAAAGAAAGAGATTCCAAGAACATGGAAAGTCAGGCAGGGCATCCTTTTTTTTTTGTTTAGCCAGTTTGTTGGGAAGAGCCAACAGTCTTGTTTGATGGCCTGGGTGTGGTGGAAGTTGCCCAGTGGGGGAAAAAATTAACCAGCGTCCTTTCCTCAGGAAGTTCTTCAGGAACCTCTTCCACCATAATGGTTCCTGCTATTTTGCTTTTAGAAGGTTCAACAGGTGATGTGACATCAAACAAGCCATTCCTCCTGTTCTTCATCCACCTATTTGGGTCCTCTAATTTGCCCCTTCACTCTTTTCTGACCCGCCACATTATCATATCACCCTTGATCCATAGAGGAAGAACTCTGAATGAATGATTGTTTTTCCAATTTCCTAACCCCTCTGTCACTTTTAACTCCTAGAGCTAATTGCAGCACTTTGTGAACTCCTACTGATTTCTCAGAGATGATTTCACAATTACAGTAGGCATGCATCACACAGGTAGGGAGAAGTCAACAAGTAACAAATTGTGTTTCATTTCTGCCATCGATGCTTACTGGAATGGGAGGTTCCACTAGAGAAATTAAATTCTCTAATAAGGCAGAGAGGAAACAAAGGATTGTGGTCTAGCTGTCATGGCTAAATCTGTTTACGTTTCAAGAATAGACTTCAAAATTTTCACTGACCAATATAAAGTTCAAAACAATCCAGCCAGCCTTTTAGGCTGCTGAGTCCTCCATGGTAAATGTGTCCAGTGTTGCATAACACTTTCTCTCAGAGATGGCAGCTAGCCACCTGGAAGTCAGTCATGTGAAGGGTTTTCTTCCCTTTAATTATAATAATATCCACACAAATTCATCCCTTGCCTATCATGCTGTTTCCACAATCCAGTTCAAACTGATTTATGAATGAGAAACTGAAAACATTCTTACTATAGTCAATATAGCTATAGTTGATTGTACAGTATCAAGAGGTGCATTTTTGCAATTTAGGTACCAGAATCATTAATTTGATCTGATTTACACTGATGATATTTAGGGCTGTCACTCCTCTGATATAGAAACTTGTCATTGCCAGCTATTTAATTTTGTAAAGACATTACCCAAAATTTATTAGTAATGGGTCTTAAATGGCAATTCAGTCTTAAATTATGGGGGCAGTGAACAGCCTTGAAAGAGGCTTACATATATGTCTCAGATCTTGCAACTGGGTGAACTAGGAACACTCACAGGGAGAGCTGTAGCTGTTCATCTGAGTTTTGCAGCTGCTTCCTTTGACTACAACAAGCAGACAGAAATATTCAAATTTCCATAATATAAAGAAATGAAAAAGACTGGATCTAGAAACAAGGCTGTGTTTTCCCTCTTGCTTTAATGCATGGGTTTACACAGACACAGATCAGTGCTTGCTGTTGCCTGCAAGAATCTTGCTATTGACTTCAGTAGCTGTATGGCTGGTCTTCTCTACACTAGGGGGTGATTGACTAGTTATTTAATTAACTAGTTTAAGCAGCATTAACAATAATCTCAGCAGTACCCAATGGATTTTCTGCTTTAAATATACTGTGCACTTCTCTATTTATAGTAAACACCAGCAGTGGGATTCATCTGTCCAAATATAGATTCTGCATGGTAGGTGTCTGTCTCTGAGTTAACTGTCTAGGCTCCCTTTATAGTCAAGGGAACAGGCCTTCTGAGGGCAGAGCTCCTCTCATCCCATTTCCGTTGTCTAAAATAGATTTAATGAATCACCTCCATTTAGGAGATAGAGTAGGAAGGCCTATTTCTGTTCATTCACTCTGGAGGGAGTCTTGACAACTGGCAATGGTATAGATGCCTACCCTGTAGAGGCTACAACACAGAAGGATACTTCCTGTCCTGAAGTGGTACCAAGAAGACTGTGGCCATCCAGCAGCCCCTATCTTCCCTCAGATGAATAATTTATCACCTTGCTGCCTTCCCATAATGTTAGCCTCTATCTCCTACATGATTCATTGGGAAGCAGGGTATGTTCAAGAATGGTATTTCAGACCCACCCTTCTTACTGGTTTTCACTCTTCTTCCAAACTTCAACTCCATGGACTCATTTTACTGACAAGGAGGTAATGAGCTATTGAAATTAAACAGTACTGCTGTGTAGCTGGTTGGGGAGATCATTGTTGAGCAATGTAACATGCTCTTATCCTTTGTCCCAGAGGACTGAGTAAACGTTTTGTGAGGCAATCCCATTTACTGCTGATGCCAATGCCAGGAAATGAACGATCTGTGTTAGCTTTTGACTTTTAAAAACAATGGGCTGGATGCAGTGCCCTCTGAAGTTACCAGGAGTCTTGTTCTTCCTTTGTTTTCAAGGGGCATGGGGTCAGGCTCAACACTAGGAGTTTATTTTGCTTTGTTTTTACACTTAATGAGAAATAAAAGTTAAAAACAGGTGTCGCTGTGATTATGAGTAGCTGGTCTGTACAGCGAAAGGAGAATGTGATTTTTAAACAAACGAGAATCCACTTTCCTCTTTAAAATGTTTTTGTACTAAGTGGATATGGCATTTTTTATCACACACACCCTAGTTTAAGGTTTATATAGATTATTGGTCTCTGCATTATAAAATTTAGACACACAACAGTTTTGTTATGAAGTTCTTTTATACTTTTATAGAGGACTTTCCAAGATATTGTATTGCTGGTCATTCATTTGTATAGCAGTACTTTACAATCTTTCATGTAAATACTGATAAGGCTTCTAATGCTTGTGTTCCCCTATCCTCAATTTTTCTTTCTCCCCATGTGAAACCTCCCTCTGAAGACTTTGCATAATCAACAGTATATTAGGTATGGGGTATAATGCGCAGACTTCTACTCTCACTCAGAGTCTGAAGAAACTGCTGCTACCCAAATCCAATCACCAATACTTGTAAAATGTTAGTTACCCTCAAAAGGTGTTGATGTAGTACAGCAGTGTTACTTTCTTTAGTTTAGAGGCAATAAATTAAATTGTAAAAGAACATAATTGACTTATTCATGATTGTATGGACCCAAGAACTGTCTTCTCTGAGGTTATGTCCCATTCCCTTAGGCAGAGAACTTTATACCCTCTGCACTATGCACATCTATATCAATTTTTGGTTATGTTCATATGCGACACTCTCCACCTGTGATAGGCCTGACTTGCAGGAAGGACTGGTTTGCACGGACTCTAATCCATAGTGACAAGAACCTCTTCAGCCATTTAGATGGTCATGGAAGCACTGAGGGTGAGCACAGAGTGGCAGCTGTGCACCTTTTGTGCAGATGGCAGATGGCACAACTGCCTGCTAGGGCTTGGACTGTGCCTGCCACACGACTCACACGTTTGTTCACCAAACATAATGTCCTGAGGTTACAGGAAGTGGATGGGTCTAACTGGCAACAAGCTCTCATTCAAGAGGCTTTCTTATGTATGAAAACTTATATACCATTTTAATAATCTAACATCATTCTTAGTATCTTTTAACACCTTTATTGTAACCTGGAGGGGATATGGAGTAAACTCTCATCAAGTTTGCAGATGACAAGGGGAACCGGTTGATGCACTTCAGGGCAGGGCTGCCAAGCAGACTGATCTAGATAGGCTGGAGGAGCAGGTCAACCATAACTTTGTGAAATTTAGCAAGGGGAAAAGGAAAGTCCTGCACCTGAGAAAGAATAACGCTGGCAATGATACAGGCTGGGTACTGGCTAGCGGCAGAGCAGCTAGTTAAGAAGGACCTGGGAATCATGGGGCTAGTCAGGCTTAGCCAGCAATCTGCCTGGCAGTAGGGAAAGCCAACAGCATCCTGGGCTATTTCAGCAGAAGCACAGCCAGGAAAGTGATAATCTCCCTTTACTCAGTATTTGTTAGACGATGCCTAAAATACCGTGTACAGATTTGGATTCCCCAATGCAAGAAATCCACTATCATGTTCGATCATATTCAGTAAAGGGCTATGAAGATGTTCTAGGCTTTGGAGCACTTGTATGGTAGTGAGAGAGTAGAGAAAATGGTGATTGTTCAGCCTGGAGAAGAAACGACTTTTGATACATCTAACTAGCAGCCTGCCAGTATACACAAGGAGGTGGCTCCAGGATCTTCACTGCAGCACATGGTGGGAGGATGACAGACAATGGGCATAAACTGAGACAATATATGATCAGGGTGAATATAAGGAAAAACATTTCCCTGTGTCAGACAGAAAAACAGCTTAACAGAGAGACAGGGCACTCCCCATCCTTGGAGCTTTTCAAGACCTAACTGGATAAACTCCAGAGTAACCTTGGTCGTAACTTACAGGCAGCCTCCCTGAGAAGAAGGTAGGGCAAGGGATATGAGGCTACTTCCAATGTGAATTATCCTACAGTCTAATGGAGCAGAGTTATCAGCAAAAGATTTTGTCAGTGAAAAACCAAATAAAATTTCCAAGTCACAAACCTCAGAAAGGAGCGTTAAGTGCATACTAATCTTCAATCAGGCACATTACACATCCTGCACAAAGCAGTTACTTCTGATGTGGAACAATCTTTGCATTGGTCCTATCTTTAATTCCTTTATTATCACCAGTCACCACTAACACAAGGAGTGAGACAGGAGTATGAACTGCCATACTACTTATAATGGCTTTTGGATGCACTGCAGAGCACACAAAATTACCATGTTTATGGAGAGACAGTCTGGCCTCTGTGTCACTACAAAAACGTGCTTTGCTTATGCAAAATCCTCACATGTATGAAGTTATTGAGGTTGCTGTATTTCTATCTAGTATTTCACAATCAGGAGTATGTGAGTGTGCACAGTATGACACACCACACTGAATTTGACACACTGAGTGGTATCTGAGATGCAACTGAGTTACTGTGCAAGCATGTACCATCTGTGCAATAAAAGGGAAGGTCTGCATACGGCTATTTATCCATCCATGTTATATTAACCAGGCCAGAGGCCTGGAAATCTTAGCCAAATTGCCATATTTATCCTTTTCCATTTGGACAATAAAATAGAAAAACTGACACAAAGACAAAGAGGATGGAGCAATACAGATGTAGGTATCCCTAGAACAAATGTGCAAGGGCTTTCCATGATAGCCCTTAAAATTTTAAAACACACCACTGCTGCTTCCCATGCTGAAGAAGTGTAACCCCTGTCTTATCCAAGGATAAAAGTTAGACATAGAACTACATCTTTCTTTTCCTGTTCTTTTTAGTCCTGGAATGGAACAACAGTGGGGATGAATTGAAACCATATTGGTGGGATGTGCCAATTTGAAATGCACAAATCCAGGACATTTCCTGTCCTGGCTTTCCTGCATCAGCTTCTGCTTCCTGCTGCCAGGTGTCTTCTTGTTTTTGAGGTAGCTGTTGTTCTTCAGGGCTGGTGGGAAGCATCACTGTAGAGCAGATTGATTTCCAGGTCCCAGAGCAGACCCAGCATCTTATGTTTAAAAGGCTTTCTTGGCCTTTCAGCACAACATTCTCCCACAGGGTCAATACTCTATTGGTTCAAATAGTGAAAAGAGCAGTGATAAAGCTGATGAGAAGTTTGCAGCTTGTTTTCTTTCTTCAGGTCTTGCTTACACTCTGACTCCCAGAAGCCTTTATTTAGTTGTGAACCAGAAGCCTCATCCCACCAGAAGAACAATTAAATAAAATAGGAGCAAAATGTGAAAGCAAGAAAGTTCTCACTGAGTTCTCTAAAATGCTTTGGGCTTGTCTATGCATGGGATTTTGTGCTGATCCAACAAAAATGAATTGAAATTGCATCAATTTAATTAAACCACTGCAAAAGCTGTGTAATCAAATCCTTTGTTTTGGTTAACACCTGTGCAAGTCAAACATGTGAGCAACAGCTACAGAAAGAGCTCAAAGACTCAAAAAACTACTCAAGCTCCAGTGCACTAATCTCAGTTTCAATTAAAGACGAAGAAAGTATGAACTTCATGACCTATACTTCCCTGTAAAGAAAAGAGAAACAGAGAAAGTAGTGGATGTTCTCAAATTAAAGAAACTATTGCCTGCTAGGGAAAGGCTAAACCAAATCAAGTAACTTTCAGGTCTTCTTCCTTCATAAAGTAGCACTAAATGGCAAAATCTTTATATATACGTATGTATTGCAAGCCACCTTTAAGAACAGAAGGAAAGAGTCTCCTTGACTATATAGTTTGAGTCCCTTGAGGATTTTGCAGCACTTCATTTTAGTAATCTGGAATATTTTATTTATACCTAGTCATCCCTTTCAGAAATTTCCAGAGAAATTAACCCACCATTACTCACGTTGTACATCCCTAGGGAGCAGTTTGGCTGATGCTTTTGTGTATAGTGACTCCTGCCATGCTCAACAGTGCCAAACTCATGTAGACCATCAAAGCTTTCTGCATAATCAGCAAAAAGGGATTGTTTTCTGATTTTGCCAGTTGGCAGCTGACAGTGGCTCTAATGGTAAGCTGGCCACTCCTCCCTGTTTCATTTTCCTTTGAGGATATGGAAAGGGAAAGCTCAAAGATCCCATGAACACTAAATTAGCTGAGGTGGAGGTTATCTGTTGATTTCTGATTGCAGCAAAAACAGACTGAAAACGAGCATAGTTAACTCACTAAAAATCAACAAATGATGGCTTCTGTTGATCTGCAATGTAAATGAGGAGGGGGATCAGAAGCCTTTCTCTCTTTCTCTCTTAAACACAGACTAACCAGAAACCCTCTTTGTGCTCCCCTGAGAATAAAACTGGGACTGGAAATTCAAGTATCTGGGACTGGCTCCAGCAAGGATATATATTGCCCTCCTTCACAGTTCTTTAGCTGTTGCTTTGTCTGCACAAGCCCCAGCTGGGCTGGAAGCACACTGATCATCTCATCTGATTGAAAGCTGATTATTGCTGAGGTTGGGGGGCATCCCTCCTTAATTTGCCATTGCCTTCTGCCGCTGCAGCCCAGGTTGGAGGAGGTCAGCAGTCTGAAGAGATAGCTTTGCTCCACACTCACTAAATACAGAGTTGGTCAGCTGGGCAATGGATAAATAATTCCTTCCTGGCCAGCTGTGCTCCCACTGTAAACAGCAGCACCAGCTACAGCATGTAGTGCTTTCTCTGTTAACCCAGCAGTTCACAACACAACACTGAATTCTTCAAAGCCTTATTCAATAATCTTCATCACCATCAATTCCATAGCTTAAAAGTTCACAAAGTATTTTTTGACTCTTTCCTTGTGTCCAAATGTTTGCTTGGACACATCTGTGATATCCTTTTAGGTATGATGGAGTTACTGAGGAATAAGTGTCATCAGAACTGGCCTCTGTTCCCATTATTTTTTCTAACACGCATCAGTTAACTAAGTTTGTGCAGTTTCCTGGCCCAGATCTCTTCTTCTGGCCCTGTTTTTGTTTTTGCTGGGAGACATGATGTATGTATAAAAGTACCCTTGTTTCCACCTAAACCTTTACAATTTTCTTTTGCCAAATAAGCATTTCTTCAATGTGTAACACCAATAATACTTCAGCAACTTTAATTACATACACATTACAAGAACAAGCACTTTTTGTTCTCTGGTTAACACATGCATTGCCCTTAAAGCCTTTGCACATATATGCAAGCAGACACACATGCAGATCTACATTGTCCTTCCAGTGGAAAGAAATTATCTCTGTTCAGAAAAATCTTCTGTGTTTACTGAACAGGCATCTTTAGGCTCAGTTATTACAACGCTCCATTATTTCTTTTGTTGCAGAATGATAGGGCTGGCAGAGACTTAGGTAAGCCTCATTAAGCAACTCTTGCAGTATGCATAATCATTGTGATGGAAGTTATAGGAGTGTTTATGATATTCTTATTTGAATCAATTAAATATGTGACTTAAAATGACTCACCATGGTTCTGCAGCATTCACTTCCCATCTGTCTGACCTTTGTTCCCTTCACAATCATGCTGGGTCTCCTCCCCACAAAATTCTGAACCAGGTATATAACTGACAAGAATTTCATACAGCTTAGATTCATCACAATGTGAGAGTGTGGCTCACAAAGTGAGCAAGGTGTGTCACTGTGCATTCCAAAACACGCTGACAAATCATCTCTCCAAACCATACAGAACATTATCCTTGGAAGTACTAGCATCAGTTATTCATCAAAACAGCTACCACCAAAAGGTTATGTGCCTTGACAGCTCACTGGCTTTATCTACTCATAGAGAAATATCTCATACAAAGCTCCTCTGCCGTCCTGCCCATTGGTGCACAAACCATTGCACGCAATAACATGCGCAAACACTCCTCACTCTATGGAGTTGTCACCTATGTCTCTGGATGAGCAATGCCATGTTCTTAGTCACAACTAGAGATGGTGGGAGGGGCAGTGCTGCCATTCATTATGAATCCCTTTCCCCAGTGACCATCAAGGAAACCATGACTCATGGCCTACGCAAGCAGCGTGGCACACTGTTTTCATAGCAGGAGCATTAATTCATCCCCTTCCTTCACTATCCGGAATGTGAAGAGTGGTGATCCACTGCAGACACAAATAAAGCCAGATTCAGCTGAGCAAGGTCAAATCAAGTTATTTGGGCTATGACTAAGGGCTTGAAGAACAAGCAGAAATGCATTGCTGACTGCACTTGTACAACACAGCAGGACCATGGCAGGAAGCTCTAAAGAGAGTCTGTGTGCTGCCAGTGTAATAATTAATTCCCTAAATGGCACTGTAATTCTGAGACAGTTGAGTAAGCATCCTAATATTTCCTATTGAAAGCAGAACAAATTTCCCAAGAACTTCTATGAGTAGTTTTCCCATTTTCAGTACTTTTAAGGTACAAAAAAATAAATATCACCACAGTGTGGTAGAAAAACAAAACAAAACACATGGGAACATTTTATACCTCCATAACACTGGCAATAATTATTACTTCATTGGTAATCCACAAGCCTACATTGAATAACACCAGTTGCCTTATAAATTAGGCAAAAAATTCATAGAGAATAACCTACCACCATTATAAAAACCCCTACTTTTAAATAAAAGACACTGCTAACTTAAGTAATGACTATGAACACTCCATAATTACCATCATTTTGAGAATGCATGAGCTTAGCATTTTTAATATTACCCCTTCACATTCTGACACTCACACTCTCTATGCACAGTTGTAATGTTGAGGACATTACAGTCCTACCTCCCACTTTAGGAGAAATAGAAATACTCCAATTCCATGCTGCTAAGAGCCAAGTGCCACATTTGAAAACAATATTGGAAAAAATACATTAAGAAAAAAAACTCAGAAAAAACAAAAATACTTTTTCAGTTGTATGAGTTCCTTCATCTGTTTTTTAGCATAGAACCCATATGCAGTTGTCCTAACATAAATGAGGGATTAGCCAGGGGATGGACAAGATGCCAGCAGCAGAGATACCAGAAGTTGTTTATATGAGCACTGCTGCTGGGAATATGTATGTGAAACTACAGATAAATTCAGATTGTATTATTTATATATGAACTGGAGTTCTTGAAATGAAGTGGCTACCGAACACACATTACTCATCTCTTCTCTCACCAGTATAACACCAATACTTATTTCACAGACAGGAATTCCACTTTAAGACAGGCAGCACCTGGGCATTGCTCACAAAACAAAGGCAAAACCAAGTTGACTTGAAGGTCACACACTTTCATCTGCACCAAACCTTGCATGAGAAAGTCAGTAGTAATACAATGTATATCCTACAGGCTGAACATTTCCTAGCTCCCTGAGAAAGAAGCACTCTGAAATCATCTATAGCAATTTCACTGCTGGTACGTGTTGTAGCTATCAACCAAGAAAGAAACTGCCTGCATGTCTGTGTTATCAGAATATGTCTGTATAGCTGCACTGCTTCCTTATTGCTGCTCCTGTAGATTTCATCATTACTTTCAAGTGTATGATTAAAAATGCATTATATTGGGGCTGCAAATTAATCATTAAGTTTGAACGGCAGTCAGAAAACCCCTCCTAGTTTACAGTCACCTAACAGCTCATTCTGCAAGGTATTTATTTCTCATATTGCTGAAGCTGTCTTTCAATGTCATCTAGGAATGCCTTCAAAAAAAAAAAAAAAAAAAGAAAATATGCAGGGCCACTTGGAACTGTAGTCCATGAAGACAATTATGAATGAGTGTTTTGGCAGACATGAATCCAATACTACTTTTCCCAAAGGAAGCAAACAGTGAAAACACGCACTTTGCCTGGCGCCCCTATGTATAAGTCAACAACTTCCTGTGATGATTCACTAAGGCTTACATCTGATGATTCACTAAGACTTACATCATCATCATCACTGTTGTTATTTACACTGAGAGCTCTTCTGAGGAAGAATTACCTCTTGGTGTACATGTGCACAGCATCTACCATGGCTGCCCCATCAGAACAGTTAACAATTAATACAAGAAATTGCATTAATTCTTAATTAATATGCCTTTCCTATGGCACATTTCTGCTCTTATATGGGAAAAAACAAGGGGAAAAAACAAGAGAGAGCAGGTACACAATTCCATCAACAGCTCTTGAGAAACATATGAAAATAATTTGAATGTTTCTTCAATATGATATAATTTCCACACATACTCGCACATCAGCAGGTTGTTGCCTAGTTGCCTAGTGCTAAAGTAGTCTCCATCTGAACACCTTCATTGGGACCAGCCAATATCTGTTGGGAATCTGCCACTGATTAGTGCTTCTCATCTTACAACAAAAATGTCTCCTTCCTATTCCCAGGGAAAACATTCTCCATGTAACTTCTGTCTTGGAACATGTCTGTCTGGCCAGTCAGTGCTTTGAACCAGGCCAAAAAGCCACAGATGTCACCATCCCCATAGTGATTGAGCTATTTCTGAGCTGAGATCACATGGGTCTGAATCAATGCTTCCAGAACAGCCTACATTAGTTTGATGTTCCAGCTGACAGTACAGAAACTCCAGCAGATACCACTTTTTGTTCCTCACCATGCACAGAGTAAAAGCTGAGCATTTTTCCCCTGGCTTCTTTTTAAGAAAAGAAGTTGGCAATGGTGATGAAAATTTTCCTAGCAACTCAGCAGGAAATAATCTTTCCTCCCAGACTTCCACAAGGCTCTGAAGGACTCTTCAAAATTTTCTGTAGCCTCAGAGATAAGTGCCCAAGGAGCAAAATTCTGCAGTTCTACACAACAGAAGGACAGGCTGGGAACAGCAGTAAAGTGAGACAGTCAGAATGAACACAGTGCATCATTAGCACTCACACATGTGCTTTCCTGATCAGCCAGTTCCACAGAGTGCAGAGATCAAGTGAACCATTAATTCTTCACAGTAGTTAGAGGTCACCTGCATTTTAAAGCACCATTTTAGTGAGAGATACCTAACAACATAAGAGCAAAATAAATACTGCATTATTAGTGGTTGCAGTCTCCATTAGATTAAGCAATTTAGTAATCTACTGAAGTATACTCCCATTCTTTTGTACTCTACATAGGAAAGAGTTGCAAACATAAATACTGGGACAGAGATATTGTACATAAAATATAACTTACTGGCACTGTACTTAGAGAATAATATCATGCCATAAATACAGCTCAATGTATATTATTAATGGCAACTGGAATTTGGAACTGTGGAAAATGTCCTGATTCCACAAATTTATGACACCTGTATACCATAAAGCTGACTACACCACACTCTACCATTTTATAGGTTTTCATTTCTTTTTCTATTAAGATTGTCTTACCTTAAACAGCTTTCCTTCTACAGCAAGTCTCATAAATCCAGTTTCCACCCTACTAGTGAGCTCACAGCAGAGACATTTCCATGGTACCAAAGGGAACCAAAACTGGCTTATTCATCTTAATGGTGTGTTAACTTGCCCAAGTTTATCCATCGTAATGTTTATTTTGCTGGGTTTTTTGCTATAGTAAGACAAAGCAGCACATGAGCATAAAGAAAACAGACATAAAACACAATATTATTCTAGCAGCAAAATAACATGAAATATATGTCAAAGTCACAATTAAGTAAGCCAAAATCAAGTGTGCAATCCTCACAGCAAACCAAGATTCCATTTTCACTTAGTTTAGACAATTACACTTTTTTGTGCTGAGATTCTAAGTGCCTTAAGACAGGAGGAAGTTTAATGATTCATTTATTTCTATGAAGAAGAATAAGCATTATTCTGCTATTTATAATTATTATAGTCAATCCCACTTGACAGTGGATAAGGCTGTAGGAGGTGTTCAGTGCTCCGCTCTCGTCTGTGATCAGGCTCTCACACTGGATCTAATTCACCTCAGACCAACAGCCACCCTTGATTTTTGGATAGTTTCCTCTCGACTTTGAAAGAGAAAATGATACAGTAAAATTTGGAAAGAAGGGATCATAGAGTCATAGAATCACGGAATGGTCGGGATTGGAAGGGATTAAGCACCCTACACCTAAACCCATGGAGGACCCCACACTGGAGCAGATGGATATGTCCGGAAGGAAGCTGCACGGATAGCCCACGTTAGAGCAGGGTCCTGGCATGACCTGCAGCCTGTGAAGACTGTGTCTTTCCTGGGGCACTACAGCATGTGCAGACCCCACACTGGAGCAGGCAACCAAGTGTGAGGAGGAAGGAACAGCAGAGAGGATCTCTTATAGACTGACTGCTGCCTGCCATTTGCCATGGCTCTGCACTGCCCGGGGGGCAGGAGGCAGAGGACCTGGGACTGAGGGTGTGAAGCTGAACTTAGGAAGAAGACGGGTGAGGGCATGTATTTTAGTTTTTATCTTTGTTCCTCACCCTTTTACTCTAATATACCTATCATCAAATTAAACCAATCTCCCCCAAGTCAAGTCTGTTTTGTCTGATGGTAATTAGTAAGTGATCTCCCTGTCTTTATCTTGACCCATTAAATTTTCCATCATATTTCCTCCCCCTGTCCCATTCAAGAGAGAACAGAACAAGCAGCTGGGTAGGCAATTGGTGCTGGGTCAGGTAAACTCAGCACAATGAATAAGAGCTCTGCAGTCCTGGAAGATACAACACAGATAAGGTTTAAAAAAATACATGTGGGAAACAGTGTAAGTACATTAAACACTGTGTTAAGTAATAAAGAGATTACCTTTCTGCCCATAATGTATGAGGAACTGATCTCTTCACAACAGCAGAGACCTATTCTGTACAGTAGAAATCCTTTAATAAAGCATCTTTTGAACATTTCCAATGGTAAATTTCTGCCAGGAATACTTGCTGATTATTCCCGCTACTTGTCATAAAGTTGGGGGAATTTGGCCTTATTCTAAAAGCCACTACTTCTGGGGGTTATCCATCAAGGTTAGTAAATAACTGAATATTTTACAGTAAAGCTTCTTGTGTTAAATTCAAAAAGTCAAAACACTACACAGCAAAAAAACGTTTCCAATTGCTCTACAATTCCAATTGCTCTACAATACTCCTGACAGAACATGCAGCTTTGGACTTCTCAGTATCACTTGATTTGATCTTGGTTGAAGAGCCAGCCTGCCAAATGAAGGTGAGGAACATGAATACAAGTGAAGTTTAGGTGTATGGTAGAACACACTTATTATGACTGAGGATGACATGTAACTCATACCAAGATTCAATTTCTGGTACAGTTGTCACAGCCTACATGTTGATTAGGCATAGCCAAAGATTTAGGATTAATAATAATTCTGACCTCAAGGTAACACCTCAGTGGCTATCAAAAAATGACAGATCATTGTTGCAGAAAACAACACAAATATTCTTTGATTTTTAAATTTAAACTCAATGTATTTATGCTCGTCTCATGATCTTTCACTGGTGTAAATGTTCACAAGAAACCAGACTGAAAATGTTGACTCCAGTGTGATCCTGGGAGTAGAATTTTAAACTCAGGCACAGTATTACTGCTCATATACTTCCATATTTGCAAACCAGAAGAACAGAACAATGGTATGGGATTTTTAAAATCCATTTATACTGAGATATGAAAAATATCCCTGGAGGACTGTTTGTATTCCAGCCTCAGAGTCAAAGACATCTGCAATAATATTCATCAAATAGAATAATGGGAACAAGCAATGAAATCACAGCCTATTCACTGTCAGCCACCAAGCAGAAAGAAATGTGAAATGTCTTGTCATTGTTGGTGAGTGCCAGCAAAACACATTTGGAGAGCAGGGAAAAATGTCCCATGATGCAATTGATCATGAACATTAAAACAAAAAAGACCTAGTTAAAGGTTTGAGGATTAATGGCAGCTGTCACAGCCCCAACTTCAGCACCCTAGCTTGCAACATGTCGGTATGACATTTATAGTAATGACTGAGAGTAAGTGTAGCATGACCTTTACTCATCAGCAAAGAGTAGAATAATGAACACTGTTAAGGACAGCAGAGTTATAAACCAATTATGCCCAGATCAAAAGTAAGATAGTCATAACATAAAAGGTCATTTTTTTCAAAGGAAGAGTTCTGAATTTATTTATTTCTGTTGTTTTTCATCCTTAACATGTATTTTGAAATTATCATTACATCATAAAAGTGTTAAATTTTTACTACATAGAAAAGGAAGGCAATTCAGCCAGAAATAATTTTCTGTTATGCAATGTCCCTTTCTATAAATTGTCTGTGGTTGATTTTATTATCAGTGTGAGGATTACAAAAATACTGAGGAAATGTAAGGCCATGTCAAAAATTCTCATGCCATCTTAAGGGATCTGTTGACATTATAATGTTATAATCTCTATTTCTATTACCTCTTTCTGCAGGTATCTTATGAAAAGCCTGTATATTCCAATGCATCTGCAAACATTGGAAGTTGGTGTCATTGGAAAAATCAAATACTCGACACTGCTGTGATTTTGGTAGAGATGCAAGAGTGTAAGACTGGCAGAAAAAAAATTATGAAAAAGCATTTCCACTTTCTTTAGGAGAATTGTAAACAGCTATTCTAAATCGTTGCTTCTGTCACTAAAGCAGAGTGATACTCCTCTCCTACTAGAGGCAGTAGACAAGTGGGCAGTCAAATTATGACAAAAGCCTGCTGTTATTGCATTAATACTATAGTAATTATGGATGCTTCTTTCCAAGCTCACATTTTTATGCAGCCTACAGGCCTTTATTCCTTATCTCCAGAAATTACTATTGAATTTCCCTTGACAATATGATTGGAGTGCCAAACACAACCTTTTCCCTGCTCATAGTTCCTGATTTATTCTTTCACTCCCAGCATTACCTCCAGTGCTTGCCTTAGGTTAATAAGTGTGCCATGTAACTGTACTAAAGGCTTCTAAAGGAACTAGTAGGAGACAACTGTCACCATGGTATCAAACTGCACCTTCTTTTTCTTGAAGAAAAACATTAATAGGATTGTACAGAATAGGTGGGAGGGAAAGAGTTAGCAACAGAAGTAAAACACATTGTCTGACATCCTGAACTTAAACGAAGAAAATTTTTTGAGAACCCAAGACTTAAAGAAGTACCTAACAACCCATTCCCGCTTGTGTTCACTTATTGTCCGCAAAGTCTTAAACACAACTACTGGAAAGAAAACAATAGAAAGGCTCATAAAAGCTACTCAGCTGTGACCTGTAGTAAGAAATAAGGCACAAATACTCTTAATTCATGCAGTCATATATTTTCGCTGTTCCATCATGAATCTCCATCCTCTCTAGTGGTATTTAAACAAGTTTGTCCTGCTGTGTGCTAGACCTAAAAACGTATACTTTTCTTTCAGACAAGAAATTTGGCCAGGGAATCAAGCTCCTGCCTTCAGCCTCTTGCTGAACAAAGGACTCTGAATCAGGGAACTTATAAGCCTGATGTGGAAACACTGAAAACTTTCTCAGAACAAATACCCAGACTCTGAGGTAAACACCCAATCAACTTTCTTTATTAACAGGTATTGACTAAAGCAAGCTTCTAACAACAAATATCCTTTAGGTGTAAGATACTTAAAACCTGAAATTACATCTAGATCCCATTTTTTTCCAGTCTTCAACATATGCAGAATATCATCCTTTGTGAAAGTGGTGAATATCATATACAAATAGCTTTTTAAGATTTTCTCATGGTGTCTGTCACTGTGGAGTGTCATGCAGCAGTCCTGTCTAGAAAGTAAGGCAAGGACTTCTGCAGAATTGAGTCCATAAGTGAAGTGGAAAAATTACAAAAATAGACAAAAGTGGATAATTCTGTAAATATTATCTACTCTGCCTTATAAAATTTGCAAAACAACTGCAAATATACTGCAAGTTGTAACAATCCAATAGTTTTTACTCTACAAATTCATGAACTGAGAGCACTTTCGTGTCTGATATTTGGAACTGACTTTATTCTGTGACTTCTCACACAACATTTTTTCACGTGGATTGATAGGAAAAGCATGGACTTTATAATTAGTTAGGGGTAACATGGCAAAGTAGTGAGATAAATGGAGAAAAGAATTTTCTGAATTACCTTTCAGAATAAGGTAACAAAAAACTTAGTCTTGAAAGTATTTATAATACAAATTGACTTCACCCTCTTTGAAATTAATGAAGATGTAAATATTCATGGAGAAAACGAATAATTTCTAAAAGGAAAAGAAGTCCAAACACTCAAAATGTCTGATTTCATTTTCGATGATACTTAGGACAATTTATCAGAAACTGCAAGAGGAAATTCCAGGGCACTTTGGAGTGACCCGAGATGAAGTTTTCAGTTCAGTAATGCTGACTTTTCTGGTCCTCTGGTTTTCATTCTGTGGTTGGTAGAAGGGAATAGGTACCAGCCTATCTCAGCCTCTAATATTAGGGTGAGTCAGGTTGAACTTTGAAGATATTGAAGCAAGCTTAAATGAGTAAGTTGGACTAAATTCCTTGCTTCTTAGCTCCAAAAATTGAAGAAAACAGATCTAAGAATGCTTCAGCAGTTCTGCTGATGAACATTCTCTTCCAATCTGCACTCAGAGAATATCCAAACTCTAGGAGACAACACTTGTGCTTAAAATAAAAATGCTGCTCCAATGTTCTGATCACAACAATTCAAAGATGTGGTGTGTGATATCATGATTGTTTTCTAGGTTCTTCCCATCTCATTCATGCCTTTTTAAACAAACTAATTTGGTGAGAGCAAATATAAATACATAAAGCCAAAACCAAGTTAAATGTTCTTAAAATGCAATGTCTCATCTTGGCCATTCAAGCTTTCTAGAATTATTCCTATTATTAATTTTTAGATCAGATTAATATGAATTACATCAGACTGCTTAATAAAACCATTTATTCATTTTTTTATCCCCAGAGTATTTTTTTTTTTTTTGCATCACTACTCTGAAAGTGCTGCTGGCGCTCTAAACATCTTTGTACATCTTATTTCCACAAATAGTTGTTTTTAATCATGGTTGCTTTTTAATAATTACTTTAAATTATTTTCTCTTGTGCAAAAAAGACAATTTTGAAAGCAGCCTCAGTTCTTACCACTGCCATTGTTGTAGTATTTACCATTTGAAGTGCCTGACTGTCAGTGCAACTTAGCAGCTGTCTTCATAAGCCTCTTACTTCAATGGTCCTTTACATAATGGAAAGATGGTAAAGATCCCTCATTTGCCAAATGGCATTTCAAGTGGAATGTGTGTCATTTCAAGGTGAACTACTGGGTCTTCTACAAATTTGGTTTTAGTGCAAGGAAATTTTGTGTTTTCCTTAGAATTTAGGGCAATTATGGCCTATATTAAAAGTCCTATTGGAGTTTTCATACAGAGCTGTCACAGAATATCAGGATGTGACATTAGTCCACAGCCACTGGGAGTACAGTTCTGCAAAGAGAAGACCTCCACAATTTACAAATTAGCTTCCTGATCAGATCACCCAGACAACTGCATAGAAGAATAATGGACCCAGCTGGTGTACAAAAAGTTTTCCCAAACAACCTGTTAGAAGATTCTGTAACTGGACCACCCACATGACAGGGTGCTATGAACTAGCATCTGGAGTGCATTGTATTTTAAAAATATTCATGAGGAAGGAATGTGTCTCTAATCCAAACAATTACACAGATAAAATATTGTCAGTATCAGTAAAAGGCACTGCTTCAGTAAACTTTCCTGAGTCTAGATCTCAGGGGTTTAATGTCTCCCGTATTCTTGTATTTCTCAGACTTGCTCTCATTGCTTGAGAAGCATGTCCTGGAACCGGCTTCCCAGATCTCTGGAAAATCCATGCATTCTGTGCAAGGACATGGAATGAAACAATCTGATTCTGAAAAAGCAGCTATTTTCTTGTTCTTGCATAAAGGGTCTTTGGGGAAGGAGTTCTTCATGATCAGTTGATAAATGGCTGGTTTATGAGATGACAGATGGCCATTTTCTCCCAAATTCTAACTTTGGCTCTAGGTAGTGCAGCTTCAAACACCCTGTTTTCATCCCATGTAGAGTTCTGTCAATCTCTGTGCAGCTTTTGTAGCTGAAGCGCATGCTCTATGAACCACATCCTTGGTAATCAACACACACCAAGGTCTTTGGATGTGTGTAGAAGCCACTAGTTTATTAGGTTACCCCTGCTCCATCTCAACACTTTATGCATTTTCTTTTCTCTAGATACAAACATTTTAGCTTCAAGACATTTATTGGGAATTCAAGGCAAGTATATCAATTTTCTAAGAAAGCCAAGAACCCCTTATCAATTCAAGTATGTCTGCTGATTATATGACATCATCTACACAAGCTAGGAAGCTTAACTCTCTGTCTCAGGACCTCAAACAACAGAAAGTTTGTGGACTGGATCCAGCCTGTCAGAACAGTTTTAATCAGGCGGTCACCTGCTGTCCACTTATCATAGGCCCTTCAGATACAATTTGGCAAAACCCATCGCAATGTCCTGAGTTTGTTACTAACTTCTTCTCTCAAATTCTTCCGAGACTGAAGCAAATCTTTGCCACAAGGCAACAGAGTATGGTTTTTTTTTTCATCAAATGATTTGCATAATCTGTGACAAAAGTACACATGAATGTCAGGGGAAAGAACAGGGACTACTTTTATGAACATCGATGCAGCTGGAGACTCACAGGAATCAGGTCCACAGTTATGTCTCCATTTTGGTCATATCACATCTTCCTGCAGATGCAGGACAGAAGAAGCATTGAAGTGTGCAGTCCACATAAAATAGAATAAAGTCTTTTCTAGCAGAATGTTTGAGGAACACTGGTCATCCAATGCTCCACGCTGGACTTCATCATGGCTAGATAAAGAGAGTGATGAAGAGGAACAACATCTCTATGGACCTTTCTGTTCTATCAGCCTTTGGAATGAATCTCTTACTCCCTTGCCCATCAGGTCTTATGAGACTGCAAAAGTCATTATACACACTTTTTAGCATAGTTGTTACCTTATCTAGGGCCCCAATTAGTCTGATTTAATAACTGTTCATAGTGCTCCCTTTTGAGCTATACCTAATATCATTATAAATTGTATGTGAAAAAGAATTGGATTTTTTAAAAATAAGGCTTTAATCCCTATTCTTACCTTTTTCCAGGTCACTGTTAAAACACAATATTCAATCAATATAGTTTTAGCCAAGCCATACTGCACTGTTTTTCCTCTTCTCTTTCTTTTAAAAGTAGCCATAATCTGTTCACAAGTGCTTTGTAAATTATTTTTCTAATACTGTAAAAAATTTTTATTTATATAATTATTTGCATTGCTAAACATTCTTTCCTCTGAATGCTTTCTAAATACCTTGAATTTCAGGTGCTTATTCCAGATGTTTCTGGTGCCTTAGTGGCAATGTCATGTGTTCCAGCAGCTTTTACACTTTTATTTGCCTCAGTCTTGGCTCTGTTTTTTCTATGGATGAAGGAAAATTCAGGGCTGAGATACTTTGCTGGGCTGAGAGCAATACCATCTTGCCTTGCAAGCTGTCTTCTCTCTGCTACATGCCCAGAATGCATGTGTCATCAGCTACAGGGAATATGTGTTTTCAAAGCAATCCCTCTACCTGCAGCACCTCTTTATGACTTGTCAGGTTGCGGTGAGCCATCCTAGCATAAGAAGTATTGGCTCAGTTTCTTTTCCTGTTTAATTCAGCCACCAAGCAGAATGCTTTTCTAGATAGTCTGTGGTATTTTCAAGTTGTTGAGCTTCTCTCTTCCAAATCTTTCGTTGTGTTATCTCTGTGATCTCTCCACTACTTTGATTATGCTCTTGCTTTGCCAGCAGACTTGGCCTGTTTATGCTTTTCTTGTAACATTATATTTTGTTGCCTTTCCAGCTTATCTTTGTTTATGACTTCCAATAACTTCCTCTGAAGTATTTAGTATCACTTTCTCAAATATTTCCCATACAAGCTATCGTGAGATTTCTTCATCATCCCAAAGTAATAGCCTGAAATGCACTCTTAGCTTCACCTTGCATGACTCCTTTGCCAAGCAATCTTAGCACTTAGAAAGGATCAGAGAGATGGCAACACCCAATCATCTTCTGGGCTGTATCTTCCTCTTTCCCAGAACAGAACAGAACAGAACAGTTCATGTTCACAACCACACTGTACTTCTATAGACTTTAGCATTGCACCATGACAGTCTATATCTTTGGCTAAAAATAATGTGTTTAATGTGGTTTTTGGTCTCACAGCTTCATGCATATATATGTGAGAGAGCCAAAGTGAAACTGTGTGTGACATTGATAACCTGGCCATTCATTGACTTTCTGTTTTTTAAGTCAGCCTTCACATTTATACCATCAGCTAACAGATTCTGGAAGCTTGTCTAGACTGTGGTTTTATTCACCCTTCTTGTCTGAGCCTTCTGCTGTGTTGGTTGGTGTCTGCACCAGAATATCATACATAGTTCAGAGTACCAGCTGTAAACATGCAGGACCAATTTACCTAAGTATCAGTTTCCAGGGGCTCACTGAGGAAATTGTAATGCTTCCTGCTCTGTAGCAATGCTGTTGACATATTTTTCTTGCCCACTTGTCTATTTGAAATTGGAAAATTGTAATTTCATGTTGTCACCTCTCCTATGCTCTGTTTTGATAATTCCTGAATTCTCTAAATCCTGTTGTATATTGACATGCCCTGTTGGCATGTTATTGTAATATAAAACAATATACAACTGATTGCAAATGTTTCCAGCTTTAACTTTAGCTAAATATTTTGACCCTCTTAAGTGCTGGATTTTTTTGGTTCTAAATTTCATTCTGCAAAAACTATTCTGTTTCCACTGTGAGTCACACCAGAGAAAATCAGGAAATGTCATAATCTCCCAAAAGAAATAAAATTCAGGGTTTTGACGAGATCTCCTAAGTCACTAACACAGACAAAAGTATTTCCTTGCCGTTCACAAATTTATATGCAAGCTACACCTTGACAGGTAGTGAGGCTGAGACAGTGCTGCCGTCTCGCTTTGATTCTAATGTTTATGGTCAAGAAGCCAGAGATGTAGCAACTTTCTGCAGTGCCAGTCTGGTCAGAGGAGGCTCAGTACTGCCAGATTTACTACACAAAATCCTATGGATTTCCATGGGCCCACTTTCAAGTGAGTGTCTAAGGAATAATGAAGATATGCAGAAACTTTGAGAAGCCACCATGAGGTCTCCCTGACAAGATAATTCTGCTTGCTCTAATTTTCCTTCCTGTTTTAGAAGAGACGAGGGGGATACCACAATCTTGCATCCAATGAAGTGCAAACTAAGCCTTACAATTTTGTCAGCAGAAGCACTGCCTTTATGTGTTAGGGAAATAAAGACACTGGCCTGTATGTAGACTAAGCATCAGAAGTATGACAGAGCATGTGCTGGAGTCCTGATACTCTAATTTTCCACAATGGAGACTTGGCTGGGTTGGAATGCTCCATTCTAGCCTATTACAGCCATATTGCCTACCTACTTCCATTGGGAAATGGATCAAGAGTTTACATAGTTTATTATCTAGATCAATATTTTACATACATTCTAAAATAAGGCCAGGGTGCAGCCAATACGTGTACCTGGACTTGAGATTTATGACTCAGACTTAAAAAATAAAAAAGAAAAAGTGTCAGATGCATTTTTGTCATTCTGAAAATGTGGTGAGACTCCTATTTCTATTGATCTCTCAGCATTCCCTGGAGGGCAGAGGGAAGACTGAGCTGTTTGTGCAAGATGTCATCAACCATGTGAGGCCCTTTGGGGAATGAGGTATCTAGCAGTCTGAAGAATCAACCTGACAGCAAGGAGTGTCTGAAGAGTTGTCACTTCAATATCAGAGAGTAGGGAGTTATATATGAACCATCAGAAGTTTGTATTCAGTCTAAGGATTTGATTCTCCTCTCACTTCAGTGAAAGTGCAGAGAAACTGCTAAGAAGTCAATGGTGTATAAAAAGTATAAAGATGAAAAATAGAGCAGGAGGTATTCTGCAGTTTGTGGGCTCTGATTATCAAGTCCACAGTACTACAGCATGACAATTCATTCAATTCAACAGATCAGCATGAACAAAACAGCAGAGAACCAGATCTAATAACGAGCAGACAGCGACCCAGGCCAAAGTGTATTTTGTTGACAGCAGTGAAAAGCCAAGCAGAATGCCATGGATTTCAGAACTTGGCCATAAGTCCCAGAACCAAGACACAGTGAGTCTGTCTCACATGCCACATGCTATTTGCCGTGTGCAGAAACAGCACATGTGCTGGAGCTGTTCTTGCTGAAAAAGGACACAGTAGCTCCAGGTCCTGAGATACAACAGCAGTGTCTGCATCTGACACATGTTGTAGTATTCATATGAAGAGGAATTGCAGGCATTTTCTTCCAGGAATGGTCACACTCTTTATATTGAAATCCAGGCAAAATGGCTAAAGAGTCTGTTTTTTAAAAAATCAGATTGAGTTTAGCCACTGACACTTTTCAAAACTGAAGGTGTTTTGCGTCATTCATATCCCAGATTTGAATTCTGCAATTTTTTTCATACTTGGCCAATGAAGGTGGAGGAAAATCACTTTAAATAAACTTGCCAGAATCCAAGGCAATGCACCCTAGCCAGGGCTTTGAGGATTCTACTGCTGATAGAAAATAGGTAGGCAAAAACAGTTCCTAGAAAGATGTTCACACTCTGTCTGAAAGGAATTTCAAAGCGTAAAAAAATCTGTCCGCAGAATATTGCTGCTGGAAATTTTGACAATAAGTAGGTTTCCACTAGAGAATCCTTTATTTTTGAAGTCTGTAATAGGAGTTCAGTACTATGCACAGCTTATCTTCAAGGTAGACCTGAAATAAATTTCTTGGTGAAGCATAGGCCTGCCAATCCAAATCATTCCATACTAATTACTTAGATTGGAAAATAATGTTATTTAGGAACTTATTTCTGGTTATGGATGTCTCTGTATGGCATATTAAAACCAGGCAATCCCAGACAGATGTAACAAATGACACTCCAAAATGCAGGTGTAGTCTACTCTTCACATGAGGGAGATCTTACAAACAAGCAGATGACTGGCATTATGACAGCAGGGCTTGCTGTAAGCAAGAAAATATTATGCAGCTTTTTCATAATGACATACCAGGCCAGGCATAAATCATGGTTCTTGAGAGCAACATCAGCTTGGCTTCTGCACTTAGCTGGTGTGTCTCACATCACGAGCGTTTCCACTCAGGAAGAGTGAGACCAAACTGCAACCTTCTTTTGTTTATAAGACATACTCGGGATGACCACACTGGTGAACAAACTAGAAGTGTGATGTAAGACCATTTCATCGGGTAACAGGTCCTTTCTTAATGAGAATAGGCTGGAAAGCAAGAAGCGGTGCTGGGGGAGAAAGCACAGGACTTGATCTGCACCATCCTCAAAGAGGGACCTCCATAACTGGTGTTTCTGAAGAGAAAGTCCTGGGTTGTGCATTGAATTGTGTCTGTAACTTGAACCAAGCTGTCTCATTATTATTAATTTTACACTTCTGTTTCAGTATATGCTGGGAACCCATCTTCCATCCCATATTTTACAACAGTCACTTGAAGTCCCTTTGGTTCCTTTTTCTTCAGTGATAAACACCGGTTTGTCCTTAGATCCATGGTAGTGCTATTATATAGTAAAGCTACACAAGGCAAAAAAAAGCTTCCATCCTTTTTTTAGGCATCCCTCCTGTGATGTCTGTATGAACCACAGAATTAAAACAGGCTCTGAATTCAGGCTATTCTCTTCAAGTACCACATGTCAGTGAAATTATAACAGCTTAGTTGATTTACCACAAGAGCTAAGGGACTGGAAAAGAGTAATACTATTTTGTGTCCCTGCTGTCTGAAAATGTATGTAATAAAGAATCTGAGAACACTGGAAGATGTTTTCCTTTATTCAGAAGTATTGACTAGAGTAGCCTCAGATAATATGCTCACAATAGAAACTTCCATTGTCAGGATGACACGTTTATGCAAAGTGAATTTTGAAAAAAAATCTTCCCTGATAATTTTCACAAAAATCATTTTACTCTGGTTTTACAACTGTTTACAGTGACACTTTTATAAATAAAAGGCATCCTCTGAGATTATGTTTCACCATAAATAATTGTCCAGAACTTTTCCTGCCTTCCATGACCTTGCCAATGAATACAATGAAAGGCAGAATTCCTCCACGACAGTTTTATATCAGGATTCATAAGGCAGATTTTTGTAGTTGAATCACCTGAGAAGTAGTGGGTCACACAGACTGCAAATCCAAACCATTTGTCAAAAGTCAGAACAGGGAGTTTCATTTCATTTATTTCTGCATTGGCCAACAATGAAAACAACTTGATCTGGGGCAGGAAATGGTAAGAAGATCCTAATTTTCTCTATTTTTTTCAGTCTTCTAATTTGATAATTAAGATCTCCATTATCATTTAAACAAAATGGATGACCCTTGCACCTAATGATTACTGCTGTTTCAAGGGAAGGCAATGCTCCTGACCACCATGAGAAAAGACTGTCAGCTGGGTCCTAGATGGATCTAGATTCAATATTTCCTCTCCCATCTTTTTTTTTTTTTTTCCTGAGTACTAAGATACATTTTCCTTACAATAAGTCTTTGTGAAATAATCATTGACCAAAACCAAATTCTGATTTTGACTGATTTACCCAACAGGTAAATCAGTCAAATTTTTCTATAAGAGAAAAAAAGAATATTCCTCCTGGGCTGTGACAACAAATGAATAAATTTAGAAAAGATGCATCATCTTTCTAAATGTATCAGTAAATGCAATTTACTTGATCTCATATTTATATTTCCAGATTTCAAAAGTTAAGTAGCAGGAACATTCCAGCATGAAGGGACTTATAACTCAGTAACAGTTCCAATCTTTGTTTTCCACATATTTGTGAAGTGAATTTTCAACAATGTCATTAAATATACATTACAGATACTAAATATATATATTCTTAGGGTAGTTTTGTCAGCAACTCTGTGGAAAATGATGCTGGACATCACCATGGTTCAGCAAAAAAAATACTCAGCTAAAATCTGGGGACTCAGATTTGACCCTTGGCTAAAATATCCATTTTTCACATTTCACATGTTCTCCTAGGCTCTTGAAATAGGGTTATGCATATCATCTATTAATGCTTATATAAACTACCAGAAAGAATTGGCATTTTAAAGCATATTTGCGATATATGGAGCACTGAAGACTTAGATGTCAATTTTGCATTGATACAAAATCCTGTTCCATCTTATTGAAAACAACTGGGATTACACAGTGGTAAATTCTTACAGAATTTTTGCTGGTGATCACATCACATTACATCTAATTATCTCGCCTTATCCTAATTATCTTTAATCTGTCCTGTTTGGAGCAGCAGTTAAGAGGCACTAGAAGTGGATTCCAAAGGCGTTAAGTAAGAATTTATGCTGATACTTGGCTTAAGGCTCAATAATAGATTTTGTTCAAGAATTTACACTGCAATCTACAATACTCTTCTACCCCACACTTCTTAAAAATTCCAGTAAGGAAAACTGTTTTCTTGGACTAGGCTCATTTCAATTGTAGGCTCCCCCTGGTTGGGCAGGCTTGCACACCAGAAATAAAACCATCATGAGGCAGGAAGGAAAGGGGGCTTAGCAGACTGGCTGCCCATGGAAGAGAGAAAGGGAGAGCGTGTAACTAGATACGGATATCCACGTTGACCCTAGCTGGTAGGGCACCCAGGCCCCTCTGGGAGCAGGAGAAATGTTTGGTTTCCTCCTTCCTCTGCCCATCAGATCCCCAGTACTGGGTGCTCCCTCTCCAGCAGTGCCGCTGGCTGGGGTAAGGTCGTTGCTGTAGAGCATCCTGTGTTTGCTCAACCTGTGCATGTCACTGGCTCCTTCCCTTCCTATTCTGTCTCCTATTGACCAGTAGCTGCTTGCCTGGCACTGGGGAGGAGACTCTCAGGCTGTGGGAGGGAAGGGTTTCCAGCAGGTACCAAAACATAGCCTGCAGACATGGTGAATGGCAGCGAAAAGCAATGTATTTCTTCTCTCTTCCTGGGGAAAAATAATGGGAGAAATATGAAGCCTGGCCACTTAGAGAGCTGGCTGGAATGGTGGAGGTGCCAGAAATAGGTGCTTGTTGACTGTTATAGAAAGATACACACCTTTTACCCCCCAAAAACATTGAATTTCAGTGTTAAGAGGCTTACTCACATTTTCCTTCTGAAGCATTAAATGATCCACTATCAAAGGAAAAGTATATGGGACACAAGTCCAGTTCACCTAAGAAATTGCAGGGGAGTAATCAACAACAGCTGCCAGCTCAAGCCAAAGGTACAAAGGCAGCACAATAAACCAGCAGGAAGAGAGACAACAATCCAGTAGACTTCTTATGGAAAGAGGGACAGAAAGAAGACTGAAACATGCCTGGAGACAAGGTTGTTATGGATGTTGAAAATAAGATTAATTTCATATCCCACTGCTGTAACTGACAAAAAAAATTAAAGGAAGAAAAAAGTATACAAGTAGTAGTTCACACCTCAAGTAGGAATACTCAGACTTGCTATGAAGCAGAGACTTTATGTAGAACAAGTTTAAGACATATTTTTGTACTGCAAATGGCATGTACTGGGCTGCTTTGCCAGCAACTGTAAGGTGAGATTAGTGACCTCTTTGACTGTAGCAAAGCTGTGGGGGCAGCTGGAAAATGCTGTAATGCCATGCATAAGCTGTCCCCCCAACCTGTAGCTACTTTGCTGCGTGTTGATGATGTGATGCAGGCACAAGGAAAAGCCTCCCTGGACCCTTGTCTTCTCCAGGATGAACAACCCAAACTCTTTCAACCAGTCTTCATAGGAGAGGTGCTCTGTCCTCTGACTGTCTTCCTGCCCCTCTGGAATTACTCCAGCACATTAATGTCATTTGTGTGCTGGGGACCCTGGATGCAGAACTCCGGGTAGGGTCACATGAAAGGAGAGTAAAGGGGAAGAGTCATTTCCCTCACCCTGCTGGTCATTCCTCTTTTGATGCAGCAAGCAATGCTGAATAATAGAAAAATGTAGCAAAAAGAAATAGCTATTGAAAGTAAAAAGAAAATACAAAGGACACACCATTTGTGAAGCTTGATAGTCCTGAAAAGCTTTCAGGTCTCCAAGGAAACCTCAGGTCACATTATGCAAAAATAATGCCCAAATAAATTTCTAGTTTAACGAGGTTCTGTAATGGAAAGGGAGAGAGTGCTTGGGAGCAGCCACTGTCACCTAACAGTGGAAATCTAAGAAAAAGAAGATTATTAGTGAATGAGTAAAGCATATAGTAAAGATCACTCTTTACACCCTCATGACAATCCTCTGCATTCTGACTATAAACCATCTAGGAGCTTTCTGTGTCAAATCTGCATTCAGGTAACATGTTCCTTGCCCTGTGAATGTGTCTAATCCTTTTTTTAATCCAGTTCCACATTTTCAGTGGTTATGCTCTTTGGAGTGAGATGATTTCATCAGTTTACCTTATGATGCTGACATGTTATGCAAATCACAAGCAATTAGAAAGCACCAGGAACTGATTTTAGCTACAGCACAAGATACTGAAACAACAGGATAGTGATGTAAGGCTCTTGTACCATTTGTGGTTGGAGATGATGGAGCCAGCAATTTACTCATTCAAGATAAGTGAAAGTCCATAATCAAAATTAACATCATGTTTTCCTCAGGAAGTTTTTGGTTTTGTTGCAGTTGTTCTGTTTTGCTTTTCTTTTTCTGTAAGCAACAGCAAATGAGCCCTGTATGGAAAATCACTACATGTATCAGATAACATGAGCAGGAGATATTTTTCAGAGCAGGAGAACAGTGGTTCTAGATGGTCAATGGTGTTTGCAACAGAAGGCTCCACCCAGTTCAGTGAAGAACTGCCAAAAGTGGGATATCATATGGCAGAAAATGGTTTCAGAGTCTTTTGCAAGAAACAACTTATGGAGAAGGCCTCCTGTTAACAGAGAGAACAATATATTTCAAGTAGAGGTTTTGTTTAAAGGAAACCAAGCCCTGATCCTGGTTAATCAAAGGAGTATACCTACAGAATAGACTACTCTTAAGAACAGATTTAGAAGGGTATTTATTTATATTATAATATTATACTAATATAAATATATTTAGAAGATTATAAATATAAATATTGTAATATTTATAGTATTTGTTACTATTTAGTGATACCAATAGGCATGTAGTGTGTTGTGCAGCAGAGCTTAAGCACTTAAAGACCACTGACTCGCATTTCTGGGAGGAGTCTGATTTAAAAGGATAGTTACATCACTCTACTGGCAAATAGAAATCCTCCACAGAAAATACCAGTAAGCTGGTTGCTCAGGTGAAATAAATATCTGACTACAATACTAAACATATTACAAAGAGGAAGTAAAACTTCACTTGACCACAGGTAACCCAAGAGGAAAACCTTACTTCTATATACATAGTTATAACTGCAGTGTATAATGAATGTCTAAGTTTCAAATTATGACTGTTCATGAGTAACATTTTTAAACTTTTGGCTTCTAGTGCAGTACCATTTTTAACCTTGGCTGTTACTTCGGGAAGGGTTTTCTGGATGGTGCCATCTGGCTGTCATCAGCTACTGCTCAGTCATATGCAGTTGGGAGAATATATCTTAGGACAGGGGAATTTTCTATTCCACCTAATTTTAAGTTCATGCTTCATAATACTGTAATATCTGATAATTTCTTCCTGTTTTCTCTGGTAGGTTATAGCTATTTTGATTAACTCTTGATTTAAAACTACACTTGTAATTCTTTACCTGTAAATTATGTGGTTTTGCACATGTTTTATCTTTTCATCTGCTACAAACAACAATATGATACATTTTATGTGACCGACCATGTTTAGAGTTTTGCTTGTTATGAGTGGTAAAGATTGAAAAGATTCTGAATAGTAGCATACATAAATCCTTTTAATATGCCAACAGTCTGTTTCTAGCATTATCTATGGATGAATATCAGTAGTTCATAAATCCCAAGTAATTTTTTTCTCCTCTCAGGAGTGAATGTGTATCACAGTACAAAGATAACCATTTACAAAGATTATATGGTTTTGCCTGTATATTGTTTTTGGTCTAGATGAACCCCAGTTAATTCGAATTTATTAGCACTATAATTTGTGAAAATCCTGCCGGATGTACAGCATCCCATTAATTTAAACGGCATGGCTGTACATGCACTTCTCATATGTACTTTCAGACTCATTACACAATATTATAGTGTTTGTTTAAACTACAATTACCCACAGATTTGGTCTGAACTGAATCACATTTTTCACTGAGGGAATTTGCAAAAATACATGTGAGAGCTTAGCAGAGGGAATGACTCCATGAATTTTTATAGACTACCTAGGCCTGGACCACTATTTCAGCATACCCTGATTTTTCCTCAGTCTTGGGCTTGGATCTACAATTGGTAGTTCAGGCTGATCAATAAAATGAGAGCTCTTCCCTACATAAATGTTCTACCAACTGAACAACAATCAATGGTTCAATTTAGTGACAGTGGTGCAAATTCCTTTGTGCATGTGACCAAAAACCTCAAACCCTGCAAGGAACTGCCTTAATTCTGATTGATTTGTGTTAGATTAAAAACAAATCAAGAATATCCACATGGGATTTTTGTAAGGATTTAGTCAAGTTTTAAAACATATATCTAGATAAACAGATGCAACTTTGTGAACAAGTGGGCCTAATACTACAAAATTATACTGAAGTAATTTTCAAATCTGCAATCATACCCTTAAATTCACTATAATTCTGATAAAACAGTTTTTGCTGCATGCTGATCAGCTGTTTGCATCAGACAGCGTAAGAGGAAAAAGCATGAATTAGATTTATAACAATTTAGGATCTATTCGCCATTATGCTTTCAGTTTTTCATAAGTTTTAATAATTAATGTCCTGAGAATAGCAGATGGTCCCAATTATTTTCAAAATACTGTAGTAAAAAGATGTATCTTTTGTCTTACAATGTGATGCCAAATGTAAGTGCTTCTGGCTCCAGTACTCTCCTTCTTTCTGACTTACATTCTCTGGTTTATTGCTATGCCTCTGTTTTACCAAAGAGACAAGTTGAAAGTAATTGTCACTCCAGACAGAACCACAGATATGAAATTTCTGTTTAGTTTTAAACATGCAGACAAAAGGACTACTGAGCTCATTTGAATCCTTATATACCCCAAAGTTTGGAAATTGCACTGATTCAAATTCCAGTGAGGAAGCCTTAACAGCATTTTATTTCTTGCCAGTATATCAGTTCCTCTAGTTTTTCTCTCCATGTAAGCATCCTTGTTCCCAAATCAGAATATCACACACTAACAAGTATTTTGGGGTCATATAGTCACCTACAACTGTAGTAGCCATAGAATACGTGTACATTTTATAAAACTCCACAGCAGTTGCACTCTGTAAATGCAACATACCACAGACACTTCTCAAAACCTTCTGACAATTGTAAGACTTGGAGTAATTCACAGCTATCATGTACTGCAGGAAAAAAAAAAAATCAACATTTTCATCACTGTGCTATGATCCTGCAATAGCAGAGTAGTTCCTAAGCAAAAGTTCTAGAGTATCTTGGAATGCAGTGAATGGCCCTCATAAAGAGAATAGCAAGAAACTCAAGTTAATGGTCCCTGCCAATCTCTCCTAAATTAAATGTTCTTCTTTCACTTTAAATCTGCCTGGCTTATTGTTGAGCACATTAGAACAACACACAACTTTCTAATCTCTACAGGACACCAGGGGAAGCCAAAAGATGGATTTTTTACTGTCTAGGGATAGAGTAGACAAATAGTGAGACAGCTTCTCAAATCAGTGACTTTTGGAGATACAAATAGATTGAGTACTCAAGACATCCTAATTTCTCATCCTCAGAAATTTACTATCATATAGTCTTTACAGACTGATGCTTATAGAAGTTCAGTATTTAAGACATCATTGGCTTCTTACCCTTCCTACTGTTGCTAGCAAGATCACTTCATGTTATGCCCTAGAAACATGTTAGGACTTTTTTCCTCATTTTTGACCTGAAATTCTTTGATTTGACGACATTGTTATTATTTAGGTTTTATCCTTTCTGATGTACAACTATCTTTTAAAAGTCTTTTGGTCTTCCTTCCTCTGCAACTATTCCATTTTAGTATGTTTTTGAACATGTGAAAACTTGCATGCAATACTGCAAAAATATCTTCTTGGTGCTTCATACAATGCAACTCCTGCATTTCTAGCTCTACTAGAAATACTTGAGTCAATGTGTCCTAATACCTCATTTCAAAACTGCTTCAAAATGGTTGCCAACAGCCACCCTCCAATAACCAATACACCAAGATATTTTTCTTTTGCTTTATTCCCAATGATGGATAGTACTTTTAAGTAGTTTGTACTGCTCCGTTACGTTACTTTAAGAAAGAAAGAACTGAGTCACGCAGCCCTTATAGAGAGGAAGAGACTGTTCTTAATTTCAAGCAACTATCTGGAGGAGAAACACTGCAATGAAGGCAGGGAGCAGCAGGCAGAAAAGGCAAGAAAAGTCCTCCAGAGCAGCAGAGGGGTGGAGAGATTGCTTTCTAAGGAACAGGGAGCATAGCCAGGGCTAGAGCTCTATACCTTCTTGTTATGCTCCAAGGGAGGACCACACAGAGGTCTGGCAACCCAGAAAGCCACTCAGTGGACTGAAATCACAACTAGAAAGAAGGATCCAGATGACAAAGTTTCTGAGGGCAGGAGGCAGGTTGTTTATAAATTCATTCTTCTCTGCCAGCTCACCTAGCCACTGGACTTTCTTTGTGTAAAACACAAACTGTTCTAGTGTACATACAAATTAAACCTGGTCTTTTGAGAATGAAAGCCTCTCATTTTCGACTTTGAAGAGCTCATTATAAGAAGTATGTTTAGACAGACCCACTGCAAAATTCTGGCTGGGTTAAAAGCCCATGCATGCATGACCTTATGCTGCTCAATCCCTATCATTTCTGCCTCTTGTTTTTAACCCGAAAATTATTAAGGAGGGTAAGACAAGTCTCAGGACTGTCCTGTGAGGAAGTGTCAACAGATTGCCATTTTTGTCTTGAGAACTTCTCTTTTCATACATTGAAGTCTCTGCTAGTCAACACCTTATCGACCTAATCAGCTCTTGCAGTGATCCTCGTAATTTCCACTTCAGTAATAATTTGCCTTGGCACCATAATAAGTGCTGATCTAATGTGTATGAAAATTCAGGCTATCTCATTTTCTCTTTGTAAAAGGTCAATTATCTTACCCAAAAAGATTACAGTCTGAGACGATCTTTATTTGATAAAGCCAGGATTATCCCATTTTGCATTTCCCTTCAAGGCTTTAATTATTTTTTCTTTTAAATATTTTCTAATGCTTTATACAATGTTGCATTCAAATTAAAAGACTCAATTATTCATGTGATTTCTCTGTTCTCATTTTTGTAGAATGCAAAAATGAAGGGTGATAGAGAGTATATTGATATGAATACACTTATTCTGTCAATAAGGCCTGAATTTGTATTCAGTTGAGAAGAGCCACCATCAATTTTTTGGCTTCTTTTTTAGATATAATACACTGCGATCAAGGTTTCTAAGGTTGCCAAATCTTCACCTTTGCAAGAGCTGCCAACCTATTAGCCAGGTTCATAACAAATATAAAAGATTTCATAAAGAACTTAATTTCATAAAAGCCTCATTTTTCAACAGAATACAGTGTCAAAAATATTAATCAGACCTAGCCATATATTTATTTTCTGATATAGTCTTTTCCATCATCTCTTTGGTCTTTATGACAAGCTTAATTGGCTGAATTCAAGTTGTTTGGGTTCTCATGTGACCATAACCTTGCTTTCTAAGCAATTGCTTAATCTTTTTTGTTTTGGGTAAACACAGGTTAATGTCACTGGTACATTATGTAAAATGCTTTTATGAGGTAGTATTTCATTAGAAGACAAATATTTAAGAATCTTACTGTCTATGAATTCTTTTTATTTCAGTAATGTTTACAGTGATTGATTAGTAATTTAAGATGTATTGTCATAATTTTATAAGAATGTTGTTTTCAAAGCACTTTTCAATATGCTCAAGTTCAAAGAGAATTAATGGTGAGTGCAGAAAAGTGGTTAGAGACCTCTTACTTTTTATTTCAATGAAAATTTGGTGACGTATTTATCACACTGTTCAAAATGTTTATCACATTGTGAATAGATCCATGTACAAATATAACTTCAGAGATTTTAAGCACAGGAGGGAATACTGTAAGGCACAATATTGCACTACTGATTCCCTGTGCCACAAAAGGCTACAAGTCTCATAATTAATTCTTACTTCAAATCCAAGAGCATACTTCCTTTGAAAATTTCCAGTGACACATCTTTTACAATTCTTTCTTAGATGTTCGGGTGCTGATTTTTCTTATCCCAAGACATTTTCAGTTTATTTCTAGCTGTGACTTTCAACATCAGATCATCTTACATTTCATTTATCATGTTTAAGAGCTGCCTTCTAGTGTATGTTTTTCACAGGCAGCAGTCAAATCACCTGTGTACTTCTGCATTAGTGAGCTTTTTCTCCTTTTCTCACTGTAAGTCATACTTCTCTTTCTTTAATCATATGCATCTCTTCTGAAGTGACTATGTAACATTTTTCTCAAGAACATATTTTGGATAGAAAGCATTTTGGTAGACAGTGTACCAATGATTACACCAGTGCTAACTCCATTAACTACAGCATCAAACCACAGAGATTTTTTTCAGTTTAGTATTACTTCCAGCAGGTAAGTTTTTCAGTCATTACCTTCCATACTAGGGCCCCACCTTCTGTAAGGGGCCTATATCCCTTCGTAAGAGCCTATATCCCTTAAGATATCTGCGGCGAAAGATGTTTTGTTTGATTGAAGCTGGTTACCAAACAATTCATGTCACTCTCTTCATGTTCTCTCTATTATAATTGAGCACTCCCCCACAGCTTCTGAAATGTGCAGTTTTTATCAGTAACCACTTGATGATGATTTGCCTTTTATAGTAAATATTTTTAAATCCATTTATAACCTATCATAGCAAATCTTACTTGGGTTGCATCTGCAGTTAATGAGCAATAAAAGTTCATACAATGAATCAACAAGATTGATCAAGACAGCAGCCTGTATGAAAATGTGTTTTAAGTGAATTTGTGCTTTGTGTAACAAAATTTGGCAGGCTGTGACCAAATCCTTTAGTACACTGCTTCTGCTCAGTGATTCCAGGCTGAATTTTAAAATTTGAGATGAATATTGTGCTTTAAGAATGTATCCATATTTTCAGAGAAACCAATCATTGCACTAAAAAAAAGATTAGGTCATTTTGAGACTGTGAACATTTCTGCAGATAGCAATAGCTGTACAAATACTCTTACTTTCCCAGTAATAAAAACCAGTAACTCGAAGGACCAAAATCCAGTGGTTTGAAGATATTTCAGCAGATAAAATCTCTGTTTGTGCGCTTCAGAGGTGCAGAGAACCTGGAATGGGTGTGGTGGTGGTGGTGAGAGCACCAGCCTCAAGAACCAGTAGAACCAGTTCTTCTCTATATAGCCTGGGAAATCCTGTCTTCAAAGACATGAGTAGACTGCTTTTTCTAAAATATCCACCTCACATTCAGGTAAAATTCAGACTATAAATCACTATCTACTGGGGCCTGCCTGTATGTAGGCCATTTTCGTAAAAGCACACCTACTCCTACCAGAGAACAACAGAATTTGACTAGCATGCTTTGGATGTTTCTCCAAGTGTGAAGCCAAAGTGAGCCATAGCAAAACTTTTTCTTTTCCTTCTTTTTATACTGTAGAGTTGTTGTTTTAACTGGGAATCATCTCCTACCAACATGTGTCTCATCCCAATCACAATTCCATTGTAAGTGCACTGCTTATAATGCTCTGTCCAGGTCTTCCACTAACTGATGTCAGAACCTCTGGCATTGATCTTGCGATTTAAGTTCTCTCCATTTGTCCTTCAGAGGGAGAGTGATTTCACAGTGTGTATGCTTTTTATACACAGTGGAAAAAATACTCTTTTTCAAAAATTAATAGCCTAATAAATTAGGCTTGTAAACAGTATAAAAAAGCACCTCATTTTGAAGCTGTAGCATTTAAACATGTAGAATGCTAAATGAAACCAAATATGCTCTCTTTTTATTTGACTGGACTATGTAAGCTGCAGTTGGGGTCCAGTCTTCATTGCAAATGAAGGAGATATTAAAAGAAATTATGTGCAGCTTTACAATCTGAATTTTAATGACAAGTCTTTTCTCTATGTCAATCTAAATATGTAGATCAATTTCATATTGATAACACAGTCAACATGTGCTTTATTTCATGTTTTATTTGGTTTACTATCTCTTATCTTTGTATCTCATAAAAATAATTGCTGTGCTTAAAGAAGGCACTTGAAAGGCAAAGAAAGGGAGCCATTAAACCCAGTGATGATGTATAAAAGGAATAGTCTACAAGTCATTGCATATGATATTCCAGTCAGGATAGACTGACCTGAACAGTTAACCACTTATTAATTATGTATTAATTTCCAGCAGTCTTTGGATTGTTGATGGAGTCTCTCTTCACGCCTAAGTTTTTATGGTAACGTCTTATATTCGTCCATGCTGATGGCAGTCATTCGAGAATAAGATAAGGGGATCTATCCTACACAAATGTCCTCCATGGGATTTGTTCAGATTGCTGTGATATTTTAAATGGCACGTTTTGTTTTAAATGACAGAGACAATTTGTCAGGGAAATCTTTAAAGATTGGCTGTTAAGATAATTCACAATACAACCAAATTAATCAATCTGATCCTGCATTGTAAGAGGGGAAAAAATTACTTTAAAGGTAAATCTCAGATGTAGGAAAAAATTGCTGTATTATTTAAGATCTCAAAAAAAATTACTGAAGGAAAATATTCTCCACCCAAGATTGAAAAGGGAGAAATAGGTCAGCTATAGACTGTAGGTCTGAAAGAGATGAGCTACAAAAGAAATTTAGGACAAGAGGCTATTGCATCAGACAGAGGAAGGAAAGGGCAGTTGATAAGCAGAGTCTGTAGTAGGGCAGCAGAAATATTATGGATCAAGAAAAATCCCTTTCTCTTTTTTTCATCATCTTAAAATCATCATCTACTTAAATCATCATCTACTGCATGGCTGGGAATGCATAAGTGTGAGGTTAGGTTCTTCTTTGTCAACAGAAAGAGACTTAAAGGCACCTGAAAAACAGACTCATTATAGTTTGATTCATTTGGAACAACTCACAAGGCTGACACCCACTCATTTCCTTTCAATCACAATGCAGGGGAGTTTCCTGTTTAATTGCTTCTCAGATGGTCATAATTTTGGTAGGTTCATCCTTTCGTCTTCCTGATCCCCATGAATTCAACATTAGAAAACATCTACCAATTTGGAGTTGCTGCATAGTGTGTACAGCAAACAGTACAGCTGGAACAACAGGCAGGCAGAAATTATAAAAACATAGTGACAGGAGATGGGGAAACTGCTCAGGTAAAAACAGAAAAAGAAATCCCATCTTTACTGAATTAACGGAGACTGCGGTATCATATACACTGTAAGATATTCACACAGGAAATCTAAAGACAGAAGAAGATTTAGAGTAAAGAAACTCAATACAATCAACATCTGCTGATGCTAAAGAAATGAAGATATATTACCAAATGGGAACCCTTAGAAAAAAAACCAAATTTGTTGAAAATAACCAAAATTAGGTGACAGAGTAACATTTGGCCTTACTAGTCCCTATAATTCAGTAACTGTTCTCGTTCCATGTAAGGATATAGACATTATTTATAAACAAAAGAGATAGCAAACAAATGTAAATGTAAACTGTTTAAAATTATTGATGTCAATTACCACAAAATCACAGATGTGTCTAACACAGGTGGCAACATGTAGGATGACAGTTTTAGCCATAATAAGGCACATCCTGTACAAGGCTCCTCACAGTACAAAATTGTTTTTCCAGACAGCTTTCTATTCCACATAGAAAATATTTTCCATGAGTCATTTTTCTTAAATGTAAAAGAGAATTAACTTTGATTGTTCTCATGTCCTTTTATGTTTGCTGTCTAAGAACATTTAGATGATACAATGTCTGCAGAAGTGAATTTTAAAAGCAGTCTCCCCATGCTCTGTTCTTTGCTGTACATAAAACTCTCCAGTATCCTCCATGCCCACCTAGTTTTTGTGTTGAAGATTAATATGATGCTCCGAGAGTGCATAGTAATTGATAGAAAGCAGGCAGTTACTGCAGAGCTCAAGGCCTGCTTTCCCTGTGTCCTGAAATCCATACAAATCCCTAGCTGAATCGTATGTTATTAATCTCTCACCTACAAAATGCTTTTCTGCAGCACTAGCCTTTCCTGTTAAGAGTACCAAAGACATTCCTCATTTCCACAATCCAGCAAAAAAGAGAGGCTATTATTCAGACCCTTGTAATCGAGATAGCTGAACAAGGAGCATCTGACCCTCTCTTATTACTTCATGACAAAGATGACTTTGACAAAATATCTGAAGATGTCACTGAGGTAAAAAAGTGTTAAATAAAGTGAACATGCACGGTTGGTCACTGAGAACAAGGGAAGCTGAAAATAGAACCTCCTTGTGAAAAGAAGCATCACAGACTTCAGAAACAGCACCAGAAAGGGTACAATTGAGACAAAATGAAACTGGGGGAAGATCAGGGAGAAAGAGATTGAGAATTGGGTTCTTTCAGAGGGAATGCATAAAAAGGAATGCTGTGGTGTTAGCTGGTGATTAGGGAGAACACTGTAACAACTGTAGTGAACATTTAACATGTAGCCTGACCTGTAGCCTGATGAACTCTAGGAGAAGGAGCTAGTGAGGGAGGGCAAGAGATCTTTTTGGCTTTTGTCAGGTTTCTCATTAGCTAATGCTACTGGCAACTAGTGTCAATCAAAATATTTAAAGAGTTTTACATTTCACTCAAGGCTATTAAAGGACCAGTTGCTCACATGAAGAGAGTCTTGAATGAATTTTATTCACCAGCAATTTTTACGATCTCTTTCCACCAGGATTTGGCATGAAACTTGCACAATATTTCTAGAGCAGACCTAATGGTTCACTGCATGACACTGCCACATCTCTGGAGCTGAATCTGGCTGTCTTCTGACCTTGTGCTCAACTCATCTACCTCATTAAAATGGGATAAAATGAAGCTAGCAAAACCCAAACCAAAATTCTTGCTTGTTTAGGGAGATGAATTGGCTCACTCTCCATCTGGAGGAATGCCAGAGCCAGAGAAAAAGATGGAATGAGACATGCAATAAAGAGTGTGTTGGAGAGAAAGGGACAAGTGGGACTGATATATTTGGTGACAACTGTACTGTGAAAATTCACCTTTAGAAAAGAGGACAGTTACTGTTCCTATGCACCAAATACCTTGATTTGGTTTTAAGATTTTGAACAGAGATAAGATAATTTCATCCTTAAAAAAACCTGGAAGATTCAGCTATGATATATAAAAACAAGTGGTGGTAATTTTCCATGATGTGCTTTAAGAACTTCATGGAAAAGAGGACAAAATTCAACACATGAAAACCATCACTGAAGTCAGAAACTGGTCTACACTATTTTTGTTCTGGAAACTTTTAAGCCTAAAAAGGACAACAGGATGTTTTGTTTTATGAAAAGGTTTGAAAGAATTCCAGTATAACTACAAGAGACAACCCCTCCTTGTAAAGACAACGAAAACAAGATGACTTTAAGTACTTTAAAAGATGGGTTATTCAAATTCAGTTCTCAGTTAACTGTCAAAATGTAAAAGGTAAGCCCACCATTTTGTCTTCCTTTAAAAGTCTCTTTTTCCTTTCTTTAGATCGCCTTTATTTTACCAGCAGAGGGAGCAGGTGGAAGAACAAATGAAAAAGGAGCTGACTTCAGTTAAACTTTGATCTTTGCTCTTTGTTCCAGACAGAGAAAACAAGGACCAGTTTCATCAGCTGCTGCTAGTGGGCCTGAGGATCCACAGCACAAATACACTTGTTTTGCCTGTGTTCTTGCTTCTTCTTCTTACAGTTCCTGGCAGTAAACTGGAACTAGAAAGCCTGACAGTTCCACCGGTCTTGTCTTATTTTCATCCCTGTGGACTGGCAATATTTAGCAGAAAATTGAGGCAGAATTCTAATGGATGACATTTTAAATTCAGCTGCACACTACTCACAGCCTGTCCTATAGCTTGCAGCTATTTCACTGCATCTTAACCACTTTTCTAGAACTGGGCTCTACTGTAAATCTGGAAACATCCAGACAATTTGTGTAAAATGAGAAGTCAACAAAATTTATGTGTGAATAATGCAGTACTAGTTTTTATCTATTGGAGAAGTTTTTCAGTTCACCTGCATCACATTAGGGGATTTTGTAAGCTAAAGTCTTGTTCAAAACAGTGGTTTTAAGCCATTAAATATTTGTCTGAGAAGGTTCATATTCTCTTACAAACACCTCATTTTCTTCCCACCTCTCATTTCTACCTATTCACAGTTAGCTTCCTCAGCATTATTTCTGAATACAAAATGGACTTTATACCTAATAATGAAATTAAGTTAAGTAAAATCTCCTACTGTGCATCAATGATCCTGCATCTTTTTTTCTGTTTCAGAAAAACTCAGCATTTAGAAAGATGACTAACACTCTTTCTTTTTGAGAGATATCTCTTCTGGCAACATGAGGTTTTTTCTTTAAAATACAAGTAAATGTATAGGACATGCAAAAGATGCTTTAGAAGGATCAGGCACTGTTCTGTCCTCAACAAGGAGAAGGAGGTCCAGTGGGATCAGTTCAGAGAGAAATTCCTAATAAAATCTTACAGAAGCAGTTTAGCACTATCAACAAGTGTATAGACTTCTCTCGGTCCAACCTGAGATTTCTGCTGCTTTTTTTTTTTTTAGCTCAGTCCTGTGGGACTTTTAGCAAGAAATAATTATTCCATAGAGACTAAAGGTGAGAACCAAATAGGTCATAAATAATTCTGTTTTCATTAGAACAAAGGTGAGTTATTGCTATAAAAAAAACAACCACTCATCAGTTTCTGAAATTCTGACTAGCACTTTACAAAAATGATTCACCACATGGCACAGAGGAAATGAATGGGTGGCTTTGTAACGACTCCCACAGCAGAGCTATAGGTGTGGTTTATCTATCCTCAACCAGAGGTGATAAACAGGGCTTTGAAGACAAAGAGCAGTGTCAAAGCCCTTACCTCCCTTTCTGTACCTTAAGAAGCCCACAAAATCAAGAAAACTTTCAGTTTTGAGCTGATAAACAGTTTTTTAGAGAAGGTACCAAGGCATTACTAACAACTGGAAGAAGAGCCTTTAAATCTGCTCTCAAAGTGGAAAAAGCTGTGCAGAGCTACAGTAGACATTTACCTGTCTTCATCATATAAAACTATTTCAGGCTATATTTAATAAGATGTTTGATGAGGTCATGAGTGATAGAGTTTATGCTAATCAGGTTGGATTTATTTTCTAAAATATAGAAATAAAGCCATTTACTGATTAAAATTAACATCCCATCTATGCTACAGAGTCCCTTTGAGGCCATTTTTCTCTTAACAGAAGGTTTTGATTGACAGACCTAGCTATACATCGAGAATATTACCTAGCCCAGTAGTTGAGAAGTTTAGTCCAGTTTTTGGCTCATCAATATTTTCTCATGGAAGTAAAGATCCCTGAAGAGTGAATTTAAATTGACTGACAACAGACTCACCTTAGTCACCTTTGCTGGACCACTCAGAAGTACCTGACCATGGGCTGAAAATCCCTAAAATATCCATGGTCATACACATCCACATGTGAAATAGTTACAACTATAATCCCCTTCAACCTTTTTTACCCCCTTTCAAGGAACTATTCAGGAGTGTCTCTTTTCCCTCAGTCTCTCAGGACAATATTCTTGAGGAATAAGTGGACTCAAGGCAAGAGCTCAGAAGATAAAACTCCTTTCACATGCAAATGGTATCCTCTTACTTGGTACAATCCCAGATCAGGCTAATCTTCACTGTATTCTCTGTTTGTAAAATAAATTAGGATAAACTGAAAGGACTGATCATCTCATTAAGTTGGAAGCACTCCCTCTCCAGTGCCATTCAGAGGGGAACAAAGGAACTTCAAACATATCAGCATGCAGTTTCCAAAAGAAATTCACAGTCAAGGTTAAACTAGCCCTGTTACTTATGCAGTTAGTAAGTGACTTAGATGATGAATGCTACCTCTTTCATATGGGAAAAATAATTTATATTAAATAATTTATATATAATTTAAAAGAATGCTGGCCGCCCTGGTATTTTGTTTATTTTCAACTCTCTCTCTGTCCATATTCCTGATATTTATTTTAATAAAACTAACATGCTGAGATTTTCCTGGTGGAACACTGGGAGCCAGAAATGCTCTACAAGTGCTGTAGAGGGCTCTGAGTGGATTGTCAGCCAGAGGCCACAGATAAAGCTGGGATTACTGGTGTCTCCTCTAAATCACTTTTAAGATCCATGTAATTAGAACATACGTTAATGCCACATACATCAATACTCAACAATGTCTTGATGTGTTGATTAGAGAAAGCATGCAAGAGCTCAAAACCTGATACTTCTTCAGGGTGATTCCTCAAATATCTTGGTCTTTATACTCAGACCCCACTGCAAAGGCCAGAGTGCATCTCTGTAAGAGAGGTAATTACCATGCTGTGATATTGCTTCTTTTCTGTTACAAAGCATGAGAATATCTCATCCTTCAAGGGATCTTGCATCTTTCTCATTGCAGAGATAGAGAATTTTCACTATGACTGGGGTGTGTACAATCTTCCCTTGAGAGCCCACAGTGAAAAGTAAGGAAAGAGGTAAAATGTGATACTGTCTCGCAGCTAACTTCTACCTACCAGCATGGCACAGCTCACTGGTTCTCCAGTGAAATGGCCTGAAATAGCTCACTTAAATCTAGTTAACTCTAGCTTATTTTTTCAACTACTGCTCAGAAGTCTTGATGAATGCTACTCAGCAAACCTTAAACTCAAAGAACTACCTCTAGGCTATGAAATAATGTCAGTTGTTTTAAATATGTACATCAATGATCTCCCTGAAACTCAATCTTGTAAGCAGTCTGAGTATTAATTCTTAGGACTTTTCTGACCTTGAGCATAACTTGAAACATGATTCAGCAGTAACACTGTCATAACTGGCAGTTGCAGTTGAATGCTTTGCTACTGTAATTTCTCCTATACTTCAAGTGTAGTTTCTCAGTGGAATACAGTCCACACCTGGTCTATCTCATAGTTTCCCTTAGTAGGTTTCTGACTGTCCCTGTCTGTCTGATAACACTTGCTGTCAATGTCAAAACCTGCCCCAAGCTATTGACAAACTTTTGGACCTACCATGCACAATCTTCAAACATTAGCTACCACTTTGCTACTCAGAAAGGAGTGTAGTTTTCAAATTTTGACTTCTTCACCACATGTTACATTAGCCAATATGCAGGTAATCACACCCAGTATTTTACTCACACTGACTAATAATGTCTTACCATATTTCTATTCTGGAAGGTCTAGAGACAAAAGAGTCATAGCTATCAAAACCTACCTGACCTTCTGTTTTATTCTAAACTCTCCCTTTAGCCCTCTGTTTAGTTTGACTCACTTGATAGTCTGACATGGCATATGGTCAGCCCTGTTACTCTGGCATTTCAACAGCAGAAAACACAGACCCTATTGGCAGCAACCTGATGAAAATCCTACCATTTGACAGCCACATTTTATGCTGGGATCTTCCTAAAACACTTCCAGATTGCTTGAAGCTAGAATGTTGTAACCAGATTATGTTACAGCATAAGGAGAATCTGAACTGTGGGTGCAGGCTATGATTCATAACATACAACATAAATTTCCTAATCAGATGAGGTCTAAGTGTATCAGATTCTGTCTCTGAAAATGCTGATGTTTCATATTGATGAGATTTACATATACTAGTATCTCTATTATTTACACGACCACTCTATCACTGAGAACTTTAAAGAACTGAAAGAGGTCAGGGAAACAGATACTTTCAAGGAAGCCTAGCACGTGTATTAATGTTAGGAAATTATAATGATTCAAAGATGAAAATTACTGTCCAATTGGTCAACATCTCTGCCTCATTTGACACTGGCATTCAAATCATTCACCCTGATCTCTGACCAACGGGCAGGGCGTTCTTTTGGACAGTCACATTTTCTCACTCCATATTTTTAACTGATTTTCAAATTACAGATATTGAGCATATCTACCTCTTCAAAGAGCAACTGGAGTCCTATATATGCAAGGATATTGTTGCAAAATATAGCTGCCACTTCAATTTACAGTGTGCCAACTACTTCATACCCCTATCAATGCTCCTTCAAAATCAGGCAGGCATCAATTGCAAAGGTGGAAAGTGGAAGAAAGAAGTCTCAGTGCTGATATTTAATATTATGGTGAACTAAAACAAGAAAACACACCACCCTTGGGTATAAATCCTTTCCTTTCACATTGCTATAGTACTATTTATAGTACAAGAGGAAAATAACTAAAAGTTGTAATTTAGCCTCAAAGAGCTACAATGGAGCTATAGATGTGCTGAAAATTGCACACATCTTTAACCTCAGCTGGACTGAGGCCAGAAGTGCCATAAGGAAATAAGATAATGAATAAAGGCCTATCTTTACATTGCTAGACTCATCTGATCACATCAGGTGTTTGTATTGATGCATATGTGTACTTGCAATATTATAGAAGAGTGTTCACTACAGAACCAGAAACTAAATATCTTCATATTTCTGCTGTTCATAACCTTTAATCATGCTACTTATATTTAGGAAGAATTCTCTGAAGTAGAGTTCATCTGATAACTTCTTCCACATGAATCATCATAATGTCTGTTGCTATTTGCATAGCACTGGAAATTATCAAGATGAATTCAAATGACCCTTTCACTCACCAGGATGTAGTTGGTTCTGTTATTTTTTCTGCAGGTAATTTGTACTCATTGGTAATTGTTGAAGCTTCCAAAGGAAGCAGAAGTCTGAGGAATAGAGGTATTTCTTGAAGCAGGAAGATTTGATTAGCTCTTCACATTATTAAAAAAGACACTATAAAAAATAAAGTGCAAACAAATCCCAGCAATACTTATCAAACCAACTACCAATAAGAGCTGAACGATTGTATTAACTATTTTTTTCAGATGGGGGTTCAAGGGTTGTTTAATGAAACCTGTAATTTGGATTTGAAAGAAAGTTTTTCATAGAGGGACTTTTTTCTTCTTCACATCTGCCAGAACACAATTTATTTATGCATAAACTTGGTTTTTACTATGCAAATCTTTTATATCTGAGATTTTCTGGGGATTGACACTATGAATACAAATTTTAAATACTTTGGACAAGATGCTTAGACTCTTATTATGTTTAAACAGCACCTTCTTCTTGAAGTGACTCCAGTGGAGTGAGATACAGTGTACTTTATCAGGATCTGGCAGTCAGTGGTTTACTTCCTTATTAATATCAATATATTTCAGTTCTGCCACCAGATGCTAAGCAGTTACAGGGTTTTTTTTAAACCAATTACAACAAAATCAAAGCAGAATCCACTGATATGGTTTTGTTTACAAAAGCTGAAGTCTGATATCGTTATTTATGTGGCAACTGGTTCATATTCAATTCACAAGCTTCTTTACACATAATCTATCTCACAAGCCCTGAAAGAGACCTGAGGATGTACTAACAGAGTTTGCTTTTTATCTGTTATCTGAATATTCATTGAAGAAAAGGCCATAGATGGCTTATTATGTGACATTAATTGCTAAGCTGGGAGTTGTGTGTACAATTTCTCTAAGTCCACAGTGAATGATTTGTGGCAGGGCAAATCTTTATGTGAGGATATGGAGAAGGGGAAAACCAAATATTCTTGACTGTAATTGACTATTAAAATGATGGAAAGTCAGCTGGCTTCTAGCCTGTAGGCGGGCATAGTTTTATTTCATTCTTCCCCTTTCCTAAAGACAGCAAGAAAGAGAAAATGTGATAATAGTGAAGAGACTACAGCTCTCTGGAAAGCTTAGGAATGCATTATGTGTGGAATGATTTTAGTGGGCTTAGGATGTCAGCTCACATGCAATAGCAGATTAAATGAGAGTGCCTGAAGTACTAACAGCTCCCGGCTGCCTGCTTGCTCTTGGCTGGAGGCTGCTGCTTCACATGCAAGGAGAGCTGCAAAGGCTGTGTAACATCACCTACCCTCATATTTACAATGGTTTATAGGTGAAGGTTAGGGTAAATTGAAACCAGAGCTGCTGTGCTTGTCAGGCTCAAAGGCTCTTTTGCTGCCTGTTCTCTGTGCCTGTTTCTGCTGTATCTCCCTCAACAGGACCTGCTGAAGAAGGGCTGGTAAAGACTAATGTGACCTAATTGCTGCCCCCCAGTACCTGAAGAGAGCTCACAAAAAACTGACAGGGAGACAGTTTTTGCAAGGGCATGCAGTGACTGGACAAGGGGAATAGCTTCAAACTGAGAAAGGTTTAGATAAGATATCAGGAAGGAATTCTTTACTGCGAGGGTGCTGAGGCACTGGAACAGGTTGCCCAGAGAAGCTGTGGATGCCCCATTTCCAGAAGTGTTCAAGGCCATGTTGGATGGGGCTCTGAGAAACCTGGTCTAATGAAAGGTGTCCCTGCCTGGGGCAAGGGTAGGGGGGAGGGGACATTAAAACTAGATGGGTTTTAATGTCCCTTCCAACCCAAATCATTCTGTGATTCTGTGATTTATAGGGAGATGGCATAGCTTCTGATCATCCAGATTAGTTTGATGCCACTGGTGAATCAACAGGAGTAGTGGACAAGCATACCTATTAACAATTCTCCACTGCTGGCATTAGTGAATTAGTGACTGAGCAGCCTGTTCAGTCCAGATTTGGCTAAATGCTGAAGGACGTGAGAGCTCTGCGAAATTTCCATGGCCCAAGGAAGCAGAAGCAAATAACCTTTGGACAGTGAAGAAACTCCCATCTGATGCTCCTTGTCAAATACTCTGGAGCAAAGGTGGCTTACAATGCTACCAGCACAGCAGATGGGCCCAACACCATTTTCACATCTATGGTTGTACTCACACAAATACACACACACACACACACACACACACAGACACACACACACATTTGCATTATTTCTGCGTAGCACTAAAGTCTGTGTTAATGTTTGAATGTGTTTGAAAGGATCTATTAAACTCTCAGCAAATAAGAGTTTCCTTTGCCCTGTCATAGAAGATTGTTTTTACCCCCCTTTCCCATTTAAATATTTATATTGCACTTTGGAATGGACAAAAATGCAGGAATAAGGAAAATACTGCCCCAGAAATTAAGACTATAAGAAACTGGTAATGGGAACAAGGTTAAGGCAAGTAAGGCAGCAGAGCAAAATCTTCATTAAGAACTTTCAAATGAAATGCTTTGTATCTCAAAATCACAGTGAATCAAAACCAATGACCATACTCTACAAAGGACAAAAGCCACACATTTCTAAATTATCTGACAGATGAATATGACTGCAGAGTCAAAAGGCCACTTAGTTCAATAGCTATGACAGTAGCCAGTGGCAGATATTTCAGAAAGAATAAAAGAAACAGAGCAAAAAAGAATTATATTTTTGTAGATATTTTCCCCCAGCTGCTATAAACTGGCAATGTGATATTGCGAGGTTCTTCCAGAAGCATCTTGATATGATTCCCTTCTATAAAAGCTCTATTATTTACCTATGTATCCTATAGCATAAATCCAATGATTTTGCATGGTATGGAGGTCAGAATCACAATGGGAGCTTTCTCTCCCAATGAAAGTACGTTTAAACAAAAGAACTACATAGAAGCATAACTGATAGTGTGTAAATAGCTTTAAGTCATCCTAACTACTTTAGGACAGTCAGGCAACAGTATCAAGCATTACGAAATTTTTGCACTGGAAGGAAGATTGAGAAGGTGTCATATCAGAAATTACTGGGAATTTACTGAAATCGTGTTTTTTCAGTGGAAAACACTTTTTGTAAGTGAAATTTTTTTCAGTAACACAAACTACAACCCTGCCAGGAATCCTACTGTGGCTCAGGGATGGTATGTCTTTACCCCCCCCGCCCCCCCAATCCCCACCCGGCCATTGCCTTCTTTTGGTCCTTGCAAGTCTTCTCCCTTGCTCAGAGGGAAGGGCCTTTTCAAAGAGCAAAAAGCAGAGAGACCAAGTGAAGAGCTCGCCCTTTTTCAGGAAATTAAACATCCAAGACCAGCATTTATTCTCAACAGGGACTATTTTAAAGATCCAAAAACATCACTGACAAAAAGCTTTCCTAACATGCAGCCTAAATTTTCCTCTTTTAGCACGAGTCAGTCACTCCTTGTTATGCAATCATCTGTTCTGAAGTCCTGTGAAATTTCTTTCTTTTTGTATCCCCAAAATACATTGATGCTGTCCTTTAATTCCCTTTTATGATATATTTGAAAAAGCATTATCTACATAGAGATGACATTTCAAGTCATGCTATCATTTGATTTTGTTCTGTAAGCACTTAAGGAGTGTAAGAAATCAGAGATAAAGTCAGATGACAGGTCTTCACACTGGTAAGATTCAGGGGAATTCCAGGGGAAGTGTGCTAGATACTAGTGCAGGTGTCCTTTTATATTTTTATTTTTATCTTTCCAGTAGCCTACAGATGCCTAAAGGCGTCAGGAACTACTCCATGAGGTCCAGCCCAAGCCTTACAGAGGCAGTAATTTCTAAAGTTCCCAGTCAATAGTTTAGACAATACTTATTACATTATTACATAGGTGAACTGTGCCATGAGAGGGCAAAGTCTGGGAAAAAGTGATTGCTCAATTTAAGAGTCGCTATGACAGCAGTGTCACACATTCTAGTCCTCGGATCAGAAGCCTTGATGGATGTTTTGGAACAACACTACAGGTGCATATGTAGGCATACCTGTGCACAAAGATATTTCCAACTTCCTTCTTAACATAATCCCTCTAACTCCCCCATGGCAACAGCTGCCTTTTAACCTTTCCTCCTTCCTTTCAATCATGTGTTATGATGTTGTTCATAGTATAAAGTTTGTTAGCTTGATGCAGTGAGGTGTGAAAATCCAGATACAAAAACTTTTAGCATTTTTCCCTATCACCATGCAGAGCAAGACTGGTATTTTTTTTCCATAATTTGAGAAGTTTATATATAGACCCTGTACAGTTTTGACTTTTGCTCCTGGTGTACTTCGCTAAGAAGTAATATATAGGGATTTTGTCCATTATCAATCTCTTTTTTTCTTTTGGTGCCAGCGCTTCCCCCCTCTCCTTTTCTTTCTCTGACATACTCTGCAGTCCCTTTCATTCACATTTGGTGGCTTATTTTTCTCTGTATCTATTCAGCTCTTCAAGCAACTCCTTTCTTTTGCTAGCTCTATCTAATATTCTCTCCTTTCTTTTCTCTTTTTACCCCCAAGGCTGGTTAAAGGCTTTTCTTTTTTTTTTTTAAAGCACAAGCTTTCTGGAGAGCAGACAGGCATTCTTAGATAGGCTGTCATAGGATGCATTCAATCCAACAGCATGCTATTTCATTAAAATGACTGGTGCTGATGATGGGATGTTTGGACAGTACTTCCACCTTGTCCTTGCTTGCCTGAGTTCATGGCTTAATTATATGAGTGGAGGGAGAAAAAAGGGGGCTGGGAAAATGAAAAAACTGTCCCCTGCACATATTAGGGACGTTGAAATGGCAAAGAGAGCTAAAAAAACCTACCCTGAAAGAAAAGTATTTTGATTTACAGACTGATGTGATTTTAGTATTTTTGTGACTGCCAGAGTGTGTGACCATTACCATAAACAAAGAAAATAGAAATTAGGCTTAAAATGGAAAGCTATGTAGAAGGTTCTTGTTATGTCACTCCCTCTGGCAGAAAAAGCAGGAAGACTGTGCTCAGATTTCCCAAGATATTAGACATGTGATGATTGTTCCAAATGTTGTTAATACAGCTATGAAAATGCTTTTTGAAGAGTAAATATTCTGTCTTTTTTTTTTTTTTTTTCTGTGAATTGAAACTTTACATATAGACCCTGTGGCTTCTTTCTTTCTATTGTATTTTCACACCCAAAAATATTTAGTTTGAAGACATCTTCCAGGCTCACCTTTTAAAATAACTTCTTCAGAGTAGTCTGAGTTTCAGCACAGCTAAATGTATAGGAGAACTGAACACAGTTACTTATGTAAACCTTCCTGTAAGACTAAATATTTCCTAGATCAGGTTCTGCATTTGTTACATTTTATTAGATAAAATAACAAATACTACAACTTATCATAAAAACTGAAAAATGTTTCACTTTACCAAAAAAACCCCTTTTTTACCTCCAATCATACTGTGGAAAGCAAGTGCCATTTAAAATCCAGAACATTGTCTGTGGTTTAAAAGAAGTCATTAAAAGGTCACACTGATCTCAGTTATAAAACATGGCACTGTCATCACCATTTTTAATTTCCCTTCAATAACTATTCCCTTCCTGTTTGCTTTCCAAGTTTGCATCTTCCAAACTAAAATTTCTAAAACCAATCTTCCAGATCTGATCACTTAGCTACAACTCTGTCTTAAAAAAATTTATGCCAGACCTTCTATCTCTGTTTAATCATGCAGAGGGTAAGGGCTGATTCAAAATGGAGTTGATTTTGGAAAAGTAGCAAAGAAAATTCAGGAAAAAAAAGCAAGAAAGTGTTTAAATACATGTACTTCTTTGGATCACAGATAGTGTGCCATTCATCTGCTCCAGCTATTTTCTCACATCACAGGATTATCTGTTCTATCTCAGAGTTGTGACTCTTGGATCTATAATGCAACACTTGACATCAGTTTGGCTCATGGAATGTTATCTTCCTTATTATAAACTAATTAATCTTTTGAAAAAGTAGTGTCCTACTTTCAAATGAAATTGTTCTAGAAGACAAATCACATTTCCAAACATGAAACACATACCTTTTGTCTGCTTTTGCAAAAAATTAAATCCCTCTTATCCTGGAATAATTTTAGACGGTTGTCATATCACACTGAATTGTCTGCTTCAAGAGCTCTATTAAAGACAGGCAAACTTATTTGAATAATGCAAGAACTGGTCTAACCCTTAACATTAACCTCAAAATACCACCAGACTGAAGTTCAAAGAAATTCAGCCAGCCCTTGCATGTTTCCTTTACCCACAAATATTTTCACCTACCTCAATATATCTTCATTTTAGAGAAAACTGGGAAGTGATGTAAGTAATCATTTCTTTCTTTCAACTGAACTCAACAATAGAATAACTCCCATATTTTTCATCCAAATCGATGGAAGAGGTGAAGAGACAATGCCTATGAAGTGTCAAAAACTACAGATAAATTTTAAAAAAACCAAACAGCAGAATTCAAACTTTGCTAGGCTCATCATCAGTGTATGATAGATGAGACGACATTACCTTTTAAAAAATTTCAGAGCAACAAGAACAAAAGAGAAAACAATTCAGCCAGCAGACAGAAAATGAAAGATTTATGACCTTTCCTAACTATATTAGAGACTATTATGTGAAAGACCTTATGCAAATACTTACTGGAAATTTATGTATAATATCCTCTGGCAGAATTTTTTTTGCCTTTCTGTGTGTAACAGTCAAACAGAGCTTACATGCCCATATAGCAGAAATGGAAAATTCAAGGAGTTTCCCTGCACATTTCTTTTTGTAACTGGAAATATATTTGCTTTTTTTTTTTTTTTTCCAATTTTTATAAGCACTATACCAAATTTTAGCAGTGAAGACAGCGGGAGTCTTTACTGCATTCTCTGTGAGGAGTGGGCCTATTGAAAATTCTGACTGGAAAAGAAAGAGTCCTACACAAAAGGCTGCAAAACAGAAAACTTATATTCAGCCACAGAACTTTTATAAAACCACAAGACTGACTTTGCATTTTGTCTATGAATATGAGAAAAGCATCAGATGAAAACTTAGCAGGTTGCTCCATGGGAGGGTTCCTGATAACTGCAAGCATCTGCCATTAAACTAGGTGTCCAATTCCCATCTGATGGTCTCAGGCTACTGATACTCACAGGACATTTGTTATGAGAAAAGACAGCAATATGCTTATTATCCTTAATTTGACTGTGTACATTTGTTTTTCACTCAACACCTCAAGTTTCAGTCCAGTGGACTTAGTAGGAGTACTTCTATATGCTTTAAGCACATTGAATATGCTTCATATCTGTTGGATGGGCATTAAAGAAAATATATATGGACATTCACACAAGCAGTGTGAATCTAAGCTGCATACCAGAGGGTAAGTCTCTAATTAAATTTAGTTGCACTAGTTGTTCTCTTGGCTTTGTTTTTCCTCTTCTAGATGACTGTTTCTAGTGAGTAAACACACATAATTGTAGACAGGTCTCCTGCTCTTAACTGTTATGATCATTTTTCCCCGAATCCTTTACAGTCTTCATAATTTTTGATGTTTGAGGTGAGACAGTGCTGCTCAGTGACATGGGTGTCTCTCAGAACCCACACTCTATGAATCAATCTCAAGATTTAGACAAAAAGCAAATAAACAATTATCCAAAAGTGACCAATGTTGTTTACATGGAAGATTGTTTTTGATGCTTCTGTTTTGAAGCTGCTTGATTGCAAGGCAAGTGATGCTTCTTTTGCTGAGCTCTGGTATCTAAGGGAACGACCTTGAAGAAAGGCTTTAACCCTTGGCAGTGTGACTGAATCCTGAACTCAAGCACTTTGCAGCGTTTCCTAGGCACTGATAAGTGCACGAGTGTTCCTGTTATCTTCAGTCCTCCAGACGCACATACCTGACTGTGGTGCAATGGAGCTTGGGGGGGTGGGTACAGCTAATGAGTGTGTCTGGAGATGGAACATGGTGAGTTCCAGTGTGATGGGTGAGAACAGAAGAATTATTTGCTCAGATTCTTTGTTCCTACTGCTCACCTGCCAGTGTCACTATTTTGGAGACTGGGTTTGATTTTCCTCTGTACTTCAGTGTTAGTACACAAGCCAGAACACTGCAGCTCTTAAGAGTGCTTTACAGCACAATGGCATATTTTAAAGATGACAGCATTGCGAACTGTTCCAGAGGAGCTATTTGGCTTTTAGGATGACTGCTCTAGAAAGAATTCTCGGGCTTAACAGCGCCAGGAAAAGGGGCAAGAGAAATACAGATGCTGCAATCTGGTTACGGAAATGGCAAGCTCCTGTGCTGTAGTACTTAAACACAGTCTCCAGCCGACACCATTTATGAGCTGTTACATACGGCTGCAATCACACACGGGCTCAGCAGAGGCTTTCCATAGGGGTCACATTTGTTTTCACATTCACTTTGTAAATGAGTTTGTAATGTAGTGCAAATGGTAGCAAATGGACGTTAAATGAGGCTTGTATGTAGACTGAGCCTTTGTAAATATATAGGCTATTTTAAAAACAAATAATAAGAGGGCAAGCTAAACAAGAGCAGCCTCTGCGACAGAAACCAGTGAAAAAGGAGTTGTTTTACATATACAGCATTTTGAAATGTGAATTTCCTGTTTAAACTGTCTTCAATCCAGTCTCAACTTCTCTCTCTATACTAAAGCTGCAACATATTTTACATTGCCATGGATACTTTGGAAGGAAGACAGTGTGCACTAGCAATGAAATTTTCCACAGGAAACTATTCCAAGAACCTGTCCCACATTACAGTGCTCATACAGAGTTTTTGCTCAACCGTACACAATCTTTTTCTAAAGGCTATGACTAGCTGGGACTTCAGCTGCCTGTCTGCGAGTTTGGAACAGGCCCAAGGTATTACCACTCTCTGGGATAATTACTGCTAACTGCATTTTGCTATCACTTGCCCTTGCTAGCTGTTTACAACCCCTAAGAAGGGTCTGATAGACTGCAGGAGGACACTTTTTTTAGAGTGCAAAGTACAAATACAAGCTGACATTTAAAAAAGTCATTGGGAGACTAAAATACAAGCAAATCATAATGGTGGCCAAACAGAAATGAGTGCGCAGGAATTACACTGAGTTGAAAGTATTAGAAGTTTAAAAGGTGAATAGTAAAAAGAAATTAATGTGACATAAGCACCTTGGGGGAAAAGGCCCAAAAGTTGGGGGGGGCTGTTGATTTTTTTTTTTTTGTAATAGTCAAAAAAAATGGCTAGGTTAGGCAAATTGCATAATGAACTTTTACTTGCCTAGAAAGGTCAGGATGTGTTACTTCTCTTTATCTGTCCCCTCTTCTTTTCTTCTCCCATAACAATTCAACCTAACATGTTTTTTTCCCATCCAGTAGTGAGCTCCCCTCAGGGCAGCATTTATTTATGGACTGCGAGGTTGAGTCCTTCATAATACTTCTTCCCAGTTAACACTATCATACTGATGTCAAGATTTTTGAATTAGAGGTCATTGGAGTTCTAGAGGTAGTTTAAAGGGGTTTTCTTTCAGCAGAAGCCTCCATGTCTAGGTAGTCTAAGCTTGGTTGGGGGCTGAACGTGCAGTAAATACCTCCTCTCCACTAGCTGGGGCACAGAACAATCCCTTACCCAGAACAGCCTTTCCACTCTACCCTTCCCTTCTGGCTTCCAATGGCTATGTGCACACAAGCTCTACTCTGTGATGATGCTTCCCAAGAGAATCTGCAGAGCCACAAGGAGAGTGGCCCAGTCTCCTTCCCCACTGTTGGAGCAGACAGGTCACAGATAGGAGTAAGCCAGTCCGCAGGAGGACAACAGGTGGATGGCCACAGTAAATCCAGGGCTGTGCAAAGCTGCCAACAACATGACAGCATGTCACAAAATTTGTCACAAATACCATGATACTGAAGTGGTATTATGTTTTTAATAACTGTTTATGATTATCATCAGTTTGAGTACCTCCAACTTAGAAACTTAACTTTAGATTCTTCTTCCTGGATGTGAACACTCTGCATTTTTGCCTCACCTCAATTACATCTATTGCCTTGGAGGGCAAAACTTCTCTTCTGAAGTTACAGAGCTCTTGCCTAAAGCAGAATATTTTCACCTGTTTCCCATGAAAATTTTTAAAATATATCTTCCATTTGATATTGGTACCCAGTTGATATCCAGCTGATACTCTAATTTTCATAGATCTTCCCTTTTAACTGAGTGCACATTTTTTGGATGTGTAGAGAAATGTCGGGCGTGCAGGGAAATGTTGCAACACAATACAGCTGTTTGAGATATACATTTTGCTGTATACTGTTCATCTGAAACAATCTTAACAAGTAAGATTGCAAACACTTTATAGTTTGTACTATATATAGTATGTACTGTATTGTCACTTGTAGAGTACTCATTTCTCAATCTGAAAATATTCTGGCAAAAAACCTACAAAAATAGTTGCCATACACTCTCTTCTCTTTGCATGCTATATTTCTCCCTGTTTCCCTTCAAAGAGAAGCAACATCTCCTGGCCTAATCATATGAAATGCCCATTAATATAGGAGTGATAAATGTATTTAAAGTTTTTGTAAATCTCAGCCTCAGTCAGTAGCCTGGACTACTTCCTCACTTATCTTAGATTTTTTAAGTAATCTATTCCTTTCTCTCCAAAACAGGTGTTTATTAAATATTGCTCATCTTGGATTCTGGGTGAAAGATTTATGGACAGCAATGCCTCTTTATTCTTTTTCTTACCAGCACACATTCAATTTTTTAGATGTGACTTTTACCATTGGCTTCTAAATATTCCTGAGACTCACTCTCTAGTTGTTGTACTTTTAATTGGTCACATAAAGGCACCACCTTTGCTCTCTATGAATATCATCTTGGTTGAATGCAAAAAGCTTCCCAGATCAGATCTATCAGGAAGTACTCTGACCATCTGAGATCACAGCAATAAATTTAGTGGTAAGTTGATATAGCAAGACACTGAAGAATATGTATTATTCTTCAAGATATTATAAGATATATGTAGTATATAATATGAAAGAGTAAATGGAGTTTCAAAAATTATGATTCATCACCACCCAAGTATTATTCTGATCAAGTGCTCCTAACAAATTTGTAGCCTTTCCTAATATCCTGTTCTGGACAGTACTCATCTATCCTGAGTTCTTGACAGGTGAACCTAGAACTTCATTAAAAATGCCCCAGGAAGTGAACTTCCTCTTTCCTGCATGCTATAAGAAAACTAAAAAGATTTACCAAGAAATGAAAAAGAAAATATTTAAGACAGGATTTAAAAAAAAAAAGTTCCTTTATGTAACATTTGATCAGAAGCACCTACCACCTTCATCTAGCAATTTGAATTTTAAGAGACACAATATATTGAGCCAGTAAAATTGCCACACCCCACTCCCACTTAAGAAAGAGCAAAGGCTCAGTTTCCATGTCTTTATATGTTTTGGGTTTTTTTTCTTGTAATGGCAAAATGGCAGGAAACTACTACTCTACGTACTGGAAAGTTCTCTTTCATTCAGATTTTTGAAAATTTATAAAAATAGTTTTCCTTGCTTCTATCATTCCACCACTATTATTTTATTCATTTTTAAGATTATATTTTCAAGGTATGGCTCTTCTCTCAGCTTAAGGGCTACAAATATTTATATAACATTGAATATTCAACAGTACAGATATTATTCAATAGAAATTTCAGTCTCTAAAAGAGCTAGTAAAGATCTGGCCTTCCTCTAGGTCTCTACAATGTATTGTGATTTCACTCTTTTTAGTCTCAAAGCATTTTCAAAGCATAGTGTATATTAGAACCATGAAAATTCTGATGGAAGTCACAACCTGCATTTAATTCCCTGTCAACATATCCTGACTGCTTAATCCATTCCCCTAGTCACCTTCCAGGAATGCAAATATTCCTTACTGCAGAAAAGAGAATATAAACTCAATTTCTCTAGGCCTCTTCTAGAGAGGGGTTGCTAGCCTTTTCTCAAGTCACCAGTAGAAGGGTCTTGACTGAGAACATGGGTGAAGCTGTGGCTCTGTGATATATTTGTTGAAGACTGGCATCTTGCCTCACTTCTCTGATATGATTGCCCCAAGTCTTTCCTCTCAGCCTCAGAAAATCCCTTTTCCTACATCCACTTCCAGGAGTTCTGTTTTGTCTCTAGTATTTCCTGGGATGTTTTGCCTTTCACTTCAAATTCTCTCCTTTATATTGTTCATCAGTGTTAATCAGATCCATTTGTGACTTTTTTTCTTAAAATTTGTGGTCTTCTTATTCCTGTACTTAAATGTCATCTTTATTTCACCTATAAGTTTGCTATGAAGTATCAGGGTGCTGCCATTTGATGTCTTCATCAGATTCAGGTTGTATTTTTAGACTGTTTTCCAACCCAATTCAGTTCTTCAGGGACTTAATCTCTTCCTTTTTCTTTTTTTATGATGTGTCTTTGACATAAAATAAGGTAGCTGAAAGGAAAATACTATATTTCATATTTTCTGTTGTACCACAGTCCATAATATTGCTCACTTCCTCTTGCTCCCTTAAAGCAGCCAGAGATGGACCCTGAAACATTTCTGGTTTATGTCCTCTATTCAAAAAGGCTACAGACTTCTTCAGAATCTTATCCTGCCGTTTGAAAGAGCGCAGTCTTCATATTATTAATTTCTTGGCAGGGGTACAGAGAGATTTTTGGGCTCAGCCTACAAGGATTGCTAGATTTGTTTCCAGTTGCACAAAAAGTGAAGATCTCGCCTGAAGTATTTAATAGGAACTCTCTTCTTTACACGTCCTGTGAACTTCCTCTTCTCACTCTTATATTAGTTTTTCCTCTATGATTTTTCTCTACAAACTCCTTCTGGTTTTACTCTTGATCTAATCTTGATTTATTTTGCAGCTTTGTTCCCCACTGAAAGATTTTCCACTCCTCTTACCTTTTTAGACCAGTGACCCTTTCCACTAAATACTTCCATCAGATTTAACCACATAAATCCTTACCTCTTTGGGGGATTTTCAGAGATCTGATTTTCTGATATCTGCCTGCTGTTAACTCCTTAAAGCCTCTCTGGTAACTGGGCTTAGTTTTGTCATTTGCCTTTTTCTAGTCTCTAAACTCTTTTTCCCTACAGTAACCATCTCTTGTAATTGGGGCATTGTGTGTTCTTCTGTGCTAAGTATTCACGGGATTTTGGTTGGTTGGTTGGTTGGTTTGGGGGGGTTTTTTGTTTGGTTTTTTTTTGGGGGGGGGGGTTGTTTTGTTGAGTTTTCTTTTGCCATGGGGTGAGAGAGTAGGAGAAGGGATAGGATAGTTTTTCGTAGTGTCCTCTAAATAGAAGACGATAGGGAGCAATGACATTTCCAAATCACATCATCATCTCCTTGAAGTTTGAGCAGCCATCTGCTCCCACATCCCCTGGTGGTCCCCTAACAAACCATTTGTAATGCATTCATGAGGTCAAAATTACTTCAGCTGAAGTCAGTGACATGGTTTAGCTATCCGGAGAATGTAAAAATGCATAATTCAGGCATTTTGTTGTGGGACTGCACAAACGGCGGTTGCAGAAGTGCCCACAGAGGCAGCGACAAGCTAAATTTGAGTCGTGCATAGAACAATTTATATCACATTCCTTTCTTGTTCACAGCTATTTCACACCCCTATACAGCTATAATTCCTCTGAAGCAAAGGAGCACTTAAGTGACAAGTCCCCGTGTTAAGGACACACAACAGGGACAAAGAGCAGCTTTTTTCTCTCTGCATATCCCAGGCAGGATATGGAGTCTGCACAGCTCAAACCCATTCTGAAGAATTAGGCAGTAAACTGTCTCTCTCCTCATGCCCTACGCCGGTTTTAGTAAGACCTTTTATTAAAAGCAAAGGACTATTCATTACCAAATCTTGATGAGCATCTTCTGAGTTCAGTTTTTAGTTTTAAAAGAATATCTGAAGTCACCTTCATTGTCCCCACTGTGACAACTAAGACTGTGCTCCTACTTTTGACAGGATGACATCTCTGGTAGAAACGAGAAACCCTGATTCATTTGCACTAGGATAGCATATGGTCCAGTGATGGGACTGCAGGCATGGGATGTGAGAGATAAAAGTTGGGATTTGCTGCCACAGCTCATTTACATCAGGACAATACCTATCAAGAGTATACTGCTTAACTGCCTGTGCAATATGATGCTGCTAAATGCTGCCTGCAACCTGGTGGGTATCGTAGGGACACACCATAAAAGGCCCTGAGGAATGCAGAAAAGCAACAGAATGAGGAAATCAGAGGACAGGCTTCCTTGGTGAAACTCCTTTCACTTTGTAGAAGTCATTAAAAATACAATATGGCAGTAGGGATTCTTCAGGCATTTACTTAAAAAAATTTTTAAAGGTTTTGGGTTTTATGGAATGGGGAATATTTTGAAACCTCAGAAAATTAAGACTGGATTTTTTTTTTTTCTGTTCATTTTTTTCTTGACTACAAAGGAAAGCTGAATCTCTTGGCTGGCATTCAGAATGCTTAGATTCAATTCCTGCTTCTCCTGGGGGCTTCCTATGTAAATTCTACTATCTTGCTTTCTTCTAGTTGAAAAAACATGAATATTTCCTTTATTCTACTAGATATCAAATTTGCATCTTTGCCTGCTCACTTCTTTCTGTATTTCTGTTATGGGGTCTTTCTTAAAAAGTTCTGAATTTGGACAAATCTTTTATCCTTTCTTAGAAGTATGCTGAGACCTCAAGGAATTTTGATAGTAGTAAGGAGAAATATGCTCAGGCCACATTTAAAACTTCATATTGGAACAGAAGCATTGTGTAGTATCATAAACACAGGAGATCTGAGCTAGCCCTATTTGGGGGGGGATCCAGATTTTTTGCAATGATCTCAATCACTTTGCATTTTAGGAAATAGGAAATCTGGAGTTTTAAAAATTTATCAACTTCTCAAAGCCATTCTGACTCATTGTGGATATATCAGAGAAGTCAGCTAAACCATATTTCTGCAACACTACCTAATCCTGCTATTGCAAAATTTGATTCTAAACCCTCATTTAAGAAAACATTTAGACCTGTGTTTCAGTCCATCTTTTGGGATACAGAATATGATAACAAGCCCTCTCATGTGAAAATGTTCTCTGAAGTTGAAGCAGCGTGTAGTAGCCTGATGTGGAAATGTGCTGAAGAGAGTATAAAATTGAAGAGAGGATAAAATTGACCTTAAGCTTGAGTATAATATACCTTTATCTGATGTCATGTTATGATAGGTACTGATTGTGGTATAGCTGCAAGCTAGGTCTGAACTTGATTCCTCCCTAACTGGCAGGTCTGGTATTTTATCTGGGACCACTTCAAACAGCTCTCTTGGCCCGGCTGTGGGTTGCCAACCCTACATTTACCCTGGTTCTTGTTCACAGCTGCAAGGGGAATTGGCTTGGTTTGCTGCTCTGAGAAATATTCATCCTTCACAAAATAGCGGGAAAGAAAAAAAAGCGAAAGAAAGATAAAGATTTGTCTTTATCAAAAAGCTGAAGCATTTTGCCCTATGGCCACACAATCACTAGATTGAGAGGAAGGAAGAGTGTGGGAAGCTACAGCTGCGGGTAATGGATGGGGACTGCTCATAATCTCAGCAGCCTGCAGTCACAGTGTATTAGGTGTAATGTGAAACTGCACCCTTGGTTGCTAAGAGAGAGCTCTGCTCGCGTTCTTTGAAACGGCGTGGTAGCTGAACTGCTCCACAATACCAACGTACATCACACACGGGTGCTATTACAGGCGATCTCTGCCATTCCCACTTCACTAAGCCGAGCAACTTGGCTAGCAAAATGTTACTGCTGCTTCTTCTGCTGCTTCTCTCTGCTTTGCCATCATGATCTTTTGTGTGTTTAGTTCATACCACTTTCAATAATCTTTTCTCTTCATTTTGGAAAAATACTAAGGCTTCAGCTAACTCCCTGGAGAATATGTCTGAAAGAAATCTACTTACACTGGCAATGACCACATTACAGCCATAGGAATTTTCACTAAATCTGAGTGATGAATGATCTCAAAAATCTTTCAGTTGGTATGGTATGGTTTCCCTATCACTATTACAGAAGTCATGAACATATGGAGACACATTGGAATTCAGATGTGAGAGGACATGATAACTACAAGTGATATCTTGATCGTTTCTTAAGTTGTTTTTTTTTCCCCAGAATTATGAAAATAATGCCAATTTTGGCATGAATGATCTCAGAGCATGAATACTTTTCATAGACAAATAATGTCTCAATCATTTTAGGTTTATTTGGTTAATCTATTTCAAAGTCAACATTTATGCATTTTCTTTACAGATGCTCATTTGTTCATGGATGTTCTTCAAATCAAATTGGCAAATGATTAGTCTTTATGAAAGGATAAGACTTTGCAGATGCAAAAGGGAATTTAAAACTTGCTGCAGTACACCCATTTTGTGATACTGAGATCATCATGAAAACAAAATGCAAAGTTATTTCATCTACTTAATCTGATGCATAAGACAGTTTTTGTGAAGTGTCCAAGTGAATAAGCATTTTACCCACTTAGGAAAGTTAATTATGGCTGGTAACATCACTGACCACAGTGCTTCAGATTGCAAGATGGTTTCCATGTTCTAACACTACCTTAATGCATTCACAGCTTTCTGGAAACACTCACTTCTTGAAATGAAACTTCTTATTCTTAGTTTCTGTCTGATGGTGGTCTGTCTTTATAGAGATGAATTATGAGGGAGTGTTCAAATGTGTGGAAAAAGGAAGCTATAACAAAACATATTTGTATTTGCGTTAGCCTCTCACTTCTGACACTTTCAGAATCTACAGCCTAATCCAAAGCCCCTAGGAATTAAAGGAAATAGCCACAATAACTGCAGTGAGCTTTAGATCAGGTTCACTGTATTTAACAGTTATCCTTGTTTGTTTTAAAGATAATGCTGGGGTTTGGATCAGAGACATGCTGGCCTAACAGAGAATACTATGGCAGGTCTTTTGTATGTTGAACCTGGATATGTCATTTGCAAAAAACTTGTCTAGACACAGAATATTGTTATTTACAGCAGTAAATGTCAAATCAGTCTATTTCTACCAGAAAAAGAAAATGCAAAAAATGTCTTTCCCAAACCCACAGCATTTTAAAATAATAGTTATGTTGGTACACAAATTACATGCTCAACTCAGAAGCATGGAACAGTTGAAAATTAATAATGAAAAATAATTATATATTATTTATATATAATGAAATAATATTTATAATTAAATAATATTTCTCTCATTGAAGTTACTGAGTCTTTATCAGTAGAAGGGCAAGACTAATAACTAATATTTTTGCAAAAGGCCTTTTCCTTAGCCCACATTTTTACCAGAAGTATAGCACTTATTAGCTGAATAGCTATTAAACTTTCAAATTCTCTGTAAAACAGAAAGAACCAGACCAGCAAGTTCTTCAAGCTGAAGAACTTCTGGATAAATCATTACCCAAATATCCAACATTAAGGAAAAAAACCCAAACCTATGTGCACTTCTCCCACACACATGTGTCTAGTCTATTATTAAATCCTCAATGAAATTTGCATAGTTACAACCACAGGCAGTCTCAGGAAGTGCTAAATGTCAGTGACAGGAACATCATTTAAGGTGGCTGTCCTTAAGACAGATCAGAACACACAAAGGGAAGAATGGGAATTTCTAACAGAAAAGATCAAGCACCACAGAATTTTCTCTGGAGACTTAAATTAGGGATTTCCTGAGGGCTCTCCTCAACACCTTGAAAATTCTGGTGTCTCATATACAGAAGTCACCTAGGCACTTCTTTAAAGTCAGAAGAGACCAACACCTCTATAACATTTATTCCTGCCTGTCACAGGATGAATGCCTAAGCTACTGAAGCATGGTACAAGTTCAGATGACAAGTCCACAGAGACAGATAATTTTTAGATGCAAGAGGATTTCTCCTTCTTCCCCTCCTAAAGACTCCCCTCTTCTTGCTTTTTCAATGGTGAGATTATCCTTGGCTACACGAATAATAGCATATCCCTACTACATAGGATTGATTTCATAGAATCATACATGTAAAGATGGAAATTTATGAAACAGGTAATTACCTAGAGAAGACAGACAAACCCCACAGCTGTATCCTGTTACAGAAAGGCCTCTCTATGTCATTATATCTGTCCATTTAAGAGAGCAGAAGAACTGGTTATGTAGTCAAGCATAAGCATCTAGCTACAGGATTAGATCATGTCACCAGCTCTTTTCCCTCTCTGTCTTTCAGGTAAATGTTTTGCTCATTACTGTTGTTAATCTATTCCCTAAACATATGGCTACTGTTTAATAAATTTCTGATATTATGGGAAACACTCATTTTCAGACATGCCAATTAAATTATTTCATCCTGAATGTTGTATTAAGATGGGTCTTTTCATTTAATAACACTGTGTTTCTACAACACAGAGTTCAAACCATAGCTTTAAAGTGCATATTCAGTACTTGGCAAATACACCTTCTGAAACACACAAAGACAAGTCTTTTAATGGAAATCATTAGATTAGATTAACACATGCACCTGTTTAAAACACAGAAGGAATGTGACTGAAAGTAATCAAAAAGAAACATTTAAGACATCCAGTGAAATGACTGAGGATATCTCAGTTTTCCCAATCTTTACAAAAAGCATTTGTATTCAAGACCCCAAGCAAAATTCTCAAACTAGAGATCTTTAAGTTAGTGGCTTAGCTTCAATTAGCAGTTAAATAACAAAGGCCAGATTTTCAGACATGAAATCAATAGAAACTCCAAATACTTAATTTCATAGGTCTGTAAATCAGTCCTGGGTGTTTAGATGGCTGAAGATAATGACCCATTTTCAGAAGAGCTAAATGGTGTCAATTAGAAATAAACAGAGTTACCATCTCTGAGAAGCACACCCTGTCATTATAAGGTATTAACCTCTTCCTTTATGTTTGCCATCTCTTTTTCTTTAGGATAAAAAGAAACATTATTCCTGCAGCAGAAAAGATCCATCCAGCACGTACAGAGTATTTCTAACCGGAGCTGAATTGTGCTTTTTGCATATTGATACAAAGTAGGAATACGTTTGCTGAAGTTAATGGAATGACTTTCATACTTTTTCAGGGGAAAAAAATTTCCAATTTCATAGATCATAAATTTTATTTAATTTTCAATTCAAATGTAAACATGCATTTCTGGAATAGGATTGTTGTAACATTTCTGAAATACAGAGGGAAAGAAGAGATTGCAGTAGGGAAGGCTTCAGCTGGAACAAGACGTTTGCAGCTTTTCCTGCAACATCTTTATAAATAATTTTCATAATAAAGGAACCAACTCGATTTTACAGGCACTGAGTTCTTTCATGTTTTTATCAAGATGTTCGTACACGAAACAAGGCTAAAGACATTTTGCTACCTATTAAAAAGCATATCAGCTGGAAAGGAAGTTCCACCTAATTGATAATTAAATTTAGAAGAACAAACCACTCAATTGATTTTGATTATCAGAGAAAGATTTAGTGCCAGTTTTTAAAAAACACCACTCTTCATGCGATGTACTTGACTTTCCCAATTTTACTGAGAAGAAGAAATGCTGCGCCTTTTGTAGGTAAGTATAGTGGTGCCGCTGTGTTCAGGACACCACAAATTTTGCTTCTAACAGAAAAAGGTTCCATGGAAACCACTGAACACTGATGAATATTTGACAATCATCTATTTTTACTCCTAACAAGTCTAAACACCACAAAGATAATTTTACCCTTTTTTCCAGAATTTTTCTCTTTATAATTTGAAATAAAATGTGGTATTTCTAATTTATCAAATGGATTTTCACTGCCAGTGTTAAAAATGTAAAAACCAAAGTTCTCAAAAATATTAAGAATAATTATTTGACCTGGGATTTATTTCAGTTCTGCACAACACGGGGCTACTGTCAAAATTACATAAATAAGTAATTGCAAACCATGCAATTAAAATTTGAAAACACATGTTCAGAAACAAGAGGGTATCTTATTCTCCAAACATTTCCAAAGAATTTTTATTCAACATGCAAGCTGTACCAGTGAAATTAATAATTCACCTCCTGCATTAAAGGTTAATCTCCTCCAGCAAGAAGAATGTAGCATGTCCCTATTTCTCACTCCTTTGTATGTGACCACATAAAGGTTGCCTCCCTTATTTTTTAGAGAGCATTAAATCTCTGCACAGAGTAGAATGGCTGCATGTTAGCTATGTTACTATGCCATGGCCAGCATAAAGGTCCTTCTAAGTTTTATAGTGGTTGTATGTAAAATAATAAATTGTTCTGGAATGTTAATAGATGAAAGAGACAGGAGCAGAGAACAGAAAGGGACATCTTAGATTCTCACAGCCATTTCTAAAAAGTGTATCTGATGCACAGATTTAAAATATTTCAGTAGCTTATAATGGAAATCTAATTAATATAATGAAAAGTTTATGTTTCTCCCAGTCCTTATACTTTCCTAAAATCCTAACCCTGTCACCAGTGAAGACAATGAGAACCTTTCCATTCACTTGAAAGTGCTCTGGATTCAACCCCAAGCATGCCTGCTCACTTCAAGCTAGAATTTTTCTGTGAATTTTAAACTTTTTATGATACTTAGACTGGTTTCCCTTTCTATTTCCAAGTTAAAACGTTGTGTCTCCAGGAGTCTTCAGTCTCAGATTAATTTTCACAGTTATCTATGTTTCATAGGGCACTATGACTACTGGATGCAGGAGAGGTTCATCCTCTTTAATACTACCTATAATAATCATTTCCATAGGGTTCCATATTTATCAAACTGAAGCAGTTGTGATTTAATCCCAGCCAGCAGCCAAGCCCCAGTCAGCGGCTCGGACCAGTGGGATCAGGGAGAGAATCAAAAGATTAAAAGCCAGAAACTCACGGGTAGAGATGAAGACAGTTTCACAGGGACACCAAAAGCCATACACACAAGCAAAGCAAGAAATTAATTCATCTTTTCCCATGGGCAGGCAGGTGTTCAGCCCTCTACAGGAGAGAAGGGCCCCATCATATATAATGGGTACTTGGAAAGACAAACACCATCACTCCAAACATTCCTCCCTTCCTCTTTATTCCTCCAAATTCATATACTGAGCAGGATGTCATATGGTCTGGAATATCCCTTTGGTCAGCTGGGGTCACCTGTCCTGGCTGTGTCTTGTCCCAACCTCCTGTGCATCCCCAGCTTCCCTGCCAGTGTGGCAGTACAAAAAGCAATAAAGGCCTTGGTTCTGTGCAAGCTTGGCTAAGCAATATCAAAAACATCTCTATATTATCAACTCTGTGTTCAGCACAAATCCGAAACACAGCCCCACACTGGTCACTGTGAAAAGAGTTGCCTCTACCCCAGCTAAAACCAGCACACCAGTTCTTTAATAAAAGAACTATTAATAGAGCCATTACCACTGTATTTATTTTGTGCGCACATCCACATGCCTAAAATTAACTCTGTAGTGCCTAAAATTAACTCTCCCAGGTTATTACTTCATGCAAACTGACCTTCTCCTTGGAGTTTTGCACCAGCTCTGACATGTTTGTGCTTTCCAAGGAACAATGGTTTTAGAGTCCTTGTGGATGAGGAACTAGAGATGTTGGTTTTAGTTTGTTGGTTGCTTGCTTGCTCTTTTGTTTAACTAAAGCATCTTTAAAACACTGCATAGTGTTGATACGATTGTGTGGGGTTTTTTTCTCTGTTGTCTTGGTCTAACACCATCTTCATGCTCTTTTTTTCAATTTGTTTTTTTATACTTTTAATTTTGGCTTCCCAGTTCACAAATTTTTCAGGACACACATTTTTTTTTTTCCCCAGGGAAGTGAACTCTTACATATATATGCATGCCCTAGCCCAGCACGTGGTAATATGACTTCTCTAATGCAGAAGGGTTAGCAAGACCTGATAAGTCCAATCAGTAAAAAATGCATATCCACACAATTTGTGCTACAGACCACTTTGAAGACATACAAGTTAGTCATTGTTAGTTGTTTGAGAGACTTTTACAATAGATTTGTTCATCACTACCTGCACAGATTTTTGAGTAACCATAACATTCTTCACACAAATTTAGAAATCTCTGCAAAGAAATCCAATCTTAGACAATATCTAGCCTTAGCTGTCCCTTCTCTTTCTATTCAGTTAATTGACTGATATTGTGATAAACACAAGGTGATATTTTTCCAATAGAATGGAAAAGGTGACAGTAGAGATACTTCACTGTTTTGCATCCAGTAGCACGTATTATTAAAGCATCAACTCCTATCTGCCACATGAACTCATATTTCTTTTTAATAAATTAAATAACTCCAAATAGTATTATTGTGCCATGACTTTCAGAAGATTTGTCAAGAATGAGGCATCTCTGACTATTCACTTAGCAAAGAGCCACACTGTGATATTCCTGACAGTTTTGGGACAGAGGAATAAAACAAAATTGCCTCTTTTACATCATACTTACAACCCCAGTAAAGACCAAACCCTCTTTGGGCAGATCCAGGGATCAAAACCCACAGATCTGAAAGAGCAATCTGTGCATTGAAACATTCTCTACAGTGTACAGTACACAGGAATTCTGAAGGAAAACATGATGCTGAGCATCTTTATTAATCCATCATCACCCAGAGGTCTCAGACGGCTGTTTCAGAGAAATCCTTTTCAGTTTGTTTGAATTCTGGAAGAAACGAAGCTTGGGCATTGCTTTGGAACAGGCAAAGTTCTTTTTTTGTCTCTTGTGGAGCACTAAACTCATTTGAAGGCTTGATTTGAGAACAGATGAGTCAGTACCTCCATTAACAGATTTTACACCTTCATAAAAAAGTTGCAGGTTTGGTTTTACTGGGAGAAGTAACAGAGCCGTAGGCCCATTCCCTCCTCCTTTCCATTAGCACAGTCTCACATGCTACAGCTGTGGTCGTGCAAAGGGTTTAAATCTGCTCCATTTGGATGATCAGACAATGCATTTGTGTGATCATCCAAATATGCAGATGAAGATGCATATGAAGATGAAAGATGAGTAAGTGCCAAGCATTGAACACTGCTGATGTCTGGGAGGAAAAAAAAAATCACTGATTTATACAAGACAGTCACTTTCATTTTTAAAGAGTCCATTTTAGATTATATTGGCAAAAGAGAATAGAATTTTGCTGTAGCTTACATCCCCTTGTTACTTGTGCTTTTGGAAAAGAAAACAAACAGAAAAATCTATAGAAATTTAACTGTATATTAGCACAAAAAGACTTTAAATATAGTGCTTCATTCTGTCAAAAAGGAGCATTCATTTTAGGCAAATAAAATTTTGCATCAGCATTACACATTTGAAAAAAAAAAAGAATGAAACTTCAAAAAATTTAGTAAAATTCCAAGAGAAAAATTATGACATAATGTTTTAAGGATGTTGAAGTAAAACATTGCCTTACTTTCAATTAACCATTTGGCAAATTTGTGAAACATTTTGGTGTTACTCCTACTGTCTTTGAAGGAAATCTTAGCTACAGTAACGCACCCAATTCTCCTGAAGAGTGTTTAAAGTAATGCAGTTTACGATCTTGCAATTTTTCACCAAAGGGAGACAACTGTAAATATAATAATATTGTGCAATTGTCAAAATGAGCCATTCTTCTTTCTTTAAAAATTTTTAAGAAACATAAATACCCATGAAATTTAAAAAAAGATATCCTAATAAATTCCGAAAATGTTAACAGAACACTTGAACGGAGAAATCTATGGACACATTATCTACTGTTACAAAATCACAACAAAGCCAAACCAGACTCTTTCAATATAAGTGAAGTAGGTTATGTTACTGTTTCTGAACTTGACTTGTTGATTCCTTTCTTTCAAAATTATGGCAAACTACCTTTCTTAGTAAATTCTACATAACTACTTTTTCTCAACAGATTTTCTGCCTCTTTGTGTTCAGAATCCATTTAATAACTTTAATGACAAGAAAGTTTTCACTGCTAATAATAGTTAAGATTCTGCAATTGAGTTTTCCTACTTGTGAACAATCAACATGATCTTTTAAAGCAGTCAAGAGATGGAATAGGTCAGCAGAAATGAGAAGCAATACCATTTGATCTTCACAAGGGGCACCACTAAAAGCCATATGTATATTTTAAAGAAAAGGCAGTTTACCTCCTGGTGCTGTTCTTTGAGGAATCTTTGTCTCTGCAAGTCAAGAGCAAAGAGGCAATGGGAAAATATGTAAACCCAATGGAAAAACAAATTATCTGTGCTGCAGCTATGTATCTTTACACTTCTTGGTCCAGTGACCAGAATTCAGTTGAATGAACTGTGAGAGTGAAGAGTATATTCTTGTAGAGGACAGAAGAAAATAAAATTTTGAAGAGTGGTGGCAGAATGGTTTTGAAAAAAAATTATACGGTAAAAGTCTTTTAAAGAAGAGAACCATTTTTAAAAGTAATTTTTAAAACTGTTCATAACTATGATAATCAATTAATTAATTAAATTAATCAGGAAAAAATTTGTGATGGTCAATTTTGCTGCCAGGCTGAGTTGTCAAGAATTTCAATCTGGAACACACTGAAATATGTGCATATGTGAGGTGCAACAAGTTTTAAGAAAGTCAGAATGTAAAATATCTGTTCCTTCTCTAATGGGATGATTATATGCTGAGTTTAGACATGGTATGAAAAGCTAGTACTCCATCTAAGAACAAATCCAGAAATTAATCTGATATCTGGGGATTTCAGAGAAGCCAATGGTAGAATAGGAAACTTTTATGGTGATGGAGGAAGTACAGGCACATAACATGGGTGTTGAAAAGAAAAATCTAAGAAAAGCCAGCTAAGAGAGAAAAAGAACTATTAAACTTGTGAACAGAAAAAAAAATCCCTAACTTCTCTGAATATAACATACTTATGAGGAATAGTTTAACCCAGCTGTAAGCTTTAATGTTCAGAAGAATTAAATCCTCAGCCTTGAATAACATTTGCAGTAAATTAAAGCGGCAGTTATGCAATGTCTGGAGTACATTGGAACCACCCCATGATTACCAGAGCCGGCCAAACCCTGTCCTCAAGCAGGCAAAACTTCTAACTGGGATCAAGGTTTTTATCCAGTGTTTAGTCTCTTTTGACCTAATTCATTTCACCACCCTTACATTGGAAGTAAGGGGAAAGTTTTGTTGCTATGAAAGGCAGTACAGATATCTGGGACAAAATTAAACCTGATGTAACTCAAATGATGTCACACCAGGGACAGATTTGGCCAAGAGTGTCGGGGGGAGTTAATGTTTTTCCTGAACTGGAGACCAGTGTTAATTCATCTCAATTCTTTAGCTTTGCTGCAGCTACAACTGCAGGTCAGGCCAAGGAGCTACGTGATCTGTTGCAGTAAAGAAGGGACAACAAGTTTTCTGCTGCCAGGCCAGTATCACTTTTGTACCTTTACAATAGTGACAACCTGTTAATTTCTTTCCAAATATACATATCTTTACAAATGAGACAAAGCCTCTCCTACCAGCCACTTTCTTTTTACGTCCCTTCTGCCCCAGGCACTGCTGATAAAACCTTTTGGTTGATAGCACCTCAAGTCAGCAGGAGCTCACAAACTGCACCTCAACTTTTCCTCAGCAATGGTTGCTGCTCTATCTCTTGCACTAATCAACTCCATAGAAACAGGGTGATAATGTGCTATTTCAAGGGCTGCATTCTGCCCTCTTACCTCAATTGATGAGTTGGAAATGGCGTGGCAGCATTATAGCTAGTATGAAAAATGCCATCTGTCTGGGACTGCTCACCTCCTTAATTTCAAATGTTCCTTGTCTGAGCAATGTCCTCATTGAAAGCTCCACGCATACACAGGTGAGTAATAATGACTTCTTATTTAATGGTGTTTCCACCCAAGACAGTTATTAACAGTGAAAAGAATTTACTGCAAGTTTGACACATAAATTACAAGAGAGATACTGAAAGCATCTGTATGTCCTGGAGACAATGCCACCACACCTTAGAAGGTAGCTTTGGCAGCAGTGTTACATGTATCAATTGTAAGGCAGATGGGAGAAGCTGCTGAATGCAGAGAATGCTCATCTCTGCAGCTCTTGCAGAAGAAAATAAGAGGGCATTGACAAACATGCTAGAGGAAATGTCTGGTCTTTCTCTGACAGCTCTGTCCTCTCTCAAACCAGAAATCAGGAGGGCAGAAGAAAAAAACAAAGTTTGCTTTTCATTGCCTTTCTGCTTGCATTGCCATGGGCTGGCTGAGGGGCTGCTTTGTTCTGAGGCAAACATAAAGCATGGTCTGCCATACACCTGCCATCTCTAGAGTACACAGTGGTGCTCTGTGCAGAGGGCAGCACAGCTTGTCATGTACCTCCAGGTGAGGTCCCCTAATGCTGGGGTTCTTCCAAGAAAACTAGAAGAGAGGCAATGATGTGACCCACACACCAGCTGAGGATGTCCTGCTTCCTGATCCCTCTCTGACAGCAAGGTCAATAATCTGTACAGCCTTGAATGAGTCTCATGATGCTTTTAGCCCAAGAAATACCTGGAAGAAAGCCCCACTATTAAATTGCACTTGGCCAGGGACATCAGATTAACTCACAAATCCCAACAATATTGGTAAATTCAAATCATCAGAACCCTATCCAGCATTTAAACCTTATCTTAATAGTATGGTTAATAAGTTAAGCTTCCAGTCAGCTGGAAAGTATGCAAGCTTTTAGTCTGCCACTGGAAAATGTCCCAATTCTTGTTCACAGTGTCAGATAAACCATTAATACACCTACCCTTGCTTTTGCATTACACGGCCTTGTAATCAATTTGATCTCTGTCCAATCTCACCACATAAAATGCTATGACCAAGGCTGGTTGCTTTTCCTTCCAAGTGAAAAAAAGAACCCACAGCTCTTCTGCTCCTCTTTTCCCTACTCCACACAAGTCTACTTTTTCTTCCTAGTCCCAACTGTCAAGTGAAATTCATGGGCTGCAATGCCATTAATTCCACCTGCTTTTCCCTTGTATGTCTCTCTTGATCTGCAGTATTCCTTACTACATGATGCCTTTCCAAATCCTGAGATAAGGCGGCGGGGGTGGGGGGGTTGCTTTCTTCAGCCAGTCGTGAAAGTGCTAAAGCAATGAAAAAGAAACTGACGTTTTTCTTCCCATGTTAGTTTATCTTTGGGAAGTAGAGATCAAGAGAAACCGTCTTCCTCTTTCCTCTGGCAATACTTCTTAGAAAATGTCATGTGAATCCCAGCATCAGTCAGAAGGATAAACAGAAGTTTGAGAATTACCAGAAAGGGTGTAAAGAATGTAATAGAAAGAAGCTTTACGTTGCTATACGAATCCATGGTTCACTCACAGCCTAAATAGTGAATGTATTTCTGATATTTCTAACCCATAAATATTATAGTAGAATTAGACAAGGAATAGTAGATGACAGAAAAGATTATAAAAACATTGAAAGGCTTTGCTCAGGCAGAGACTGTGGCACTTCAATCCAGAAAAAAGTACAATCCAAGGAGATTAGTAGATAACTAAAATATCTTGAGTGCTAAGCAGAAGAATTATTCACTGGTTCTCAGAAAAAGAAGAAAGCAAGAGGCTCCCTGTGAAAATTACGAAGTCTCAGGATTTAAAAACCACAAAGGGAAGTGTTTTCCATGGCTGCAGAATGAAGCAGTGGGACTCACTGGCACAGCATGTAATGAAGGTCAAAGGGAAAATGGTTAAAAAGGACTAGTTCACTTCATAGAAAGGTCTACTGAGTCCTGATAAATGTGACAGGATGAATGTAAGACACAAATCTAAAAATCCCTCATCAGCTATTGTTAGAAGATGGAAAGGAAAACCATAGGAAGAGCATATTTTTCTCATTTATTATGTTTCCCTAAACATTCATTATCAGACCTTCTAATCTGATCCATGCATGTCCATCCATCCTTCCGTCCTTTCCTTCCTTCTGCCACTTCCTTCCTTCCACCCCACTATGCCAGTGGGACACTTTGGAGCAGAGCCCTTGCTGTGAGATGCTAGCAAACACTCTGGCTCATGACATGCGAATGATGAATCCCAGAATATGTAGGTCGCTGTCTCAGCTTTGCCCTTGGCCTGCTGCATGCCTCACCCAGCGATTATCCCAAAGCTTCATATATTTTGTGTAACAGAGATTTACAAAAGAGAAAACACAGCTATGTAACCAAGAAAATACAAATTTCCTCTCATGGGTGTCAGTACCTTGGGAGATTCACAACAGGAAGACTAATCCAGAGATTTAGTTTGATAACTTATACACAGATATTTCTGTTACTTCAGATTCACCTACTTCTGTGCCTAGGTCTTCAACCTAGAATAACAGTAATTGTGGGGCGGGTGTTTTTTGTTATTGTTATCTTTCCTTTTGCTTTTTAATTCTGCAAAGGTTTTCTGTGGCCAAATATTTCAGATGTTTTGATAGCAAAAGCATAAAAATACCTAAACTTATACTACATGTCTACAAATGGAGCTGAAGTCCAGCTCTGACATTTCCAAATGGCTTTTGCTCTCCCCAATTTAATGCACATAGCCTTTTTAAAAATAAAAGTGAAATCTAGCATGGTTCACTAAGAGTACTTCTTTAGAAGCTAGAGGGTGGATTTGCCCCACTTCATATCAAACCATTCATACCAGATGGTTGCAATGTCAGTGTAAGGACAAAGTCAATGCAGATTTTAGAAAACAGCAATGTTGTGGAAAAAGTGCTCCCTCTGGTTATTTTGCTGGAGAATTATTTGCTTACAGCAGACGAGAAGTAGGGCAGAGGGCAGTTGGGTTTACCTGCATTGTTTTCACCATTACAGTCAGAACGAGGGTTGTTTGTCAAACGGGGTTTTGTCCTCCCCCTACGCCCCAAGGGCACACGTTTCTGACATGCCGTGTTAGTTTTCCGACGCGATCAGGGCTCTTTCTCAGAGGCCGTGCATTTTCTGGATGCAGTAGGCAGGGGAAGGACGCAGATTCCTTCCCAGTGTGGGTTTCAGTCATTCTTTTTACCTGCTACGCCATCCATGTTGTTTAGGAGCAGAGACCCAAAATGACTGAGGCAGCTGCTGGAGCCAGCACAGCCTCCTTCAAACCCCCCTGATCCGACACAACAACAGTGCAGCGTGCTGGCAGCCCTGGAGGATTACAGCATCACCGCTGGCTTGCTGTTAACCCTTTGGAGCTCACAGCCAGCCGGACTATGGCATGAGCTGGCAGGTGACAAACATCAATGGCACCCAGCACCCGAAGGCAAAATGTCTCTCCAGAGACAGGACCAGCAACACACTTGTGTAGTACCTATTGCTGCTGTGGCACAGTCAGCTCTACCTGCATTAAAACAGTAACAAAACAGAAAACTGTCTTCCAAAATTTTGCAAATGGAAAGAAACAATACTAACAAGCCACGCCAAGACATTGTGAGGAGGTAACAGCAGTAACTTCAAGGTTATCACTTCAGGACGAGAGTTAGCATAAATTATTTGTGTATCCACTCAAGGAAATAGCATGGGCATGTTCTGGACAATGTCATTTAGACCAAGGCAGAGGATATAAAATATTCAACTGTATTGTGCTTGGTTGCTGAGGAGACTTCACAAACTAGTGGTTGCTGTGTTGAAAAAATAAAAAAGTAGTGTCCAAGAGACATGCCAAACTGAAACCCCCAGAGATTAGAATAATCTCTACATCTCTGGGAGTGTTAGAGGTCTGGAGATTTCTGCATCACAACCATGTCATGATTCCAGGTTGTCCTCCCAAGCTAGTGGATACTAAAGGGTTTCATTATGATCCCTCCTAGTTAATGGCAATCACAACTCTGACTGCAACACTTTTGCCGTCCCAAGCAAACACAGATTGGCAGTGCTATGTCTACATTTTGCTGGGGTTAACACACCTCACTGTAATGACAGTTTCTTACAGGAATACTCTACTGGCAACCTGAGCAGGCACCAAGAAGGTGGACTATTGCCTATAGCAAAGCTGAGCTGCTTTTGACCTTGACAGGATAGTCTGTTTTTCTCTTTAGCATGTTAATCATTGTATTCCCTGTGCTATGCAGTGCAATAGAAAAATCATGGACTTTTATTACAGGCTGTACCCATAACAATCTGCAATTCATGATCAGGAAAAAATGTCTACTTTCTTTGACAACAGGCTTACAAATAATCAACATGAAAAGTCAAGACTGCCCTACTGTCACTCCTAGAACCTGTTTGGTTTCAGAACCTGAAATGTGATTTAACTGATACCTTTATTGTTGCTTATTTGCTCGTTACCTTCTTGCTTCCTCTTTCAACACCTAAATGTCTACATATCAGCTGGTCCTTTTAAGTCTGTCATTCAACATCTTACTCCTTTTCCCTTCTTTGAGAAATTGTCTCCTCTTCCCTCCTTATAGGGATGAGGACACAGTTCTCATTCCCCATGCCAGTGTTTTGTTTTTTGCCTTTTGTTTTTTTGGTCCCTCATCTGAAACTACTAGTGAAGATGACACAAATGATGTTGGGTAATGCTGGTTGAACAACATCACTGTACTAATTAGTCATAGGCCATCTGATATCTAAAACTCTTCTGTTCTTCTGTTTCTCTTACATTTTCATTTGGAAAAGAAGACCTTTTCCCCAAGCACCCAAATGTGCTAATCCATTAAGCATTCCAACAATAAGGAAATTAATATTTAATTGCTTTAATTCTACTGTCTTATTGAAAGCACAGTTTCAAGCACGCTCATTTTATGTGTAGTTATATTGAGGCAGTCGGTTTCAGTCCCCAGGTCTTGTCACAAGTGCTGAAGCCAAGAATAAATCTGGGTGTAAGTTGCATTGTTCCAGTACATTGAAATTCTGACTGCGTCTAGTTCGCATTGTCCCTAACAAGTGAAAACCAAAGCCAATCTTGCCCCTCCTCAAAAAAAGTAAGGCTTTGCACATTTTTGTTACAAACAAACTATATTGCAGTACATGCATAGCACAGCTACTGATTCTATATTTTGGCCAACCAAAATAGGTCAGTTAGGAAGCACTCCAAAGTTGCGCAGAAGTTGGCATTTCTGATTATTCAGGCTGAACGATTCCAATGGGCCAGTTGTCAAGCACAATTTGCAAAGGCTCCTGGCACTCTGGCCAGGGGGGAGTCCCCAGTTTATGTTATAACACAGACAACAGCAGTAACATTTTAATCAGACAGTCGAGCCTGCTGAGAAGCTCTGTTATAATCCATTGTTATGCCCAAAAGGACTGCAGCTAGTCAGTCCTAGCTGACTAGCTACAGATGGGGAGTCTACAGTGAGCTGTGGTTCCTTAGTGCAGCCACCTTAGACGTCAATGCAAAATTAAAGAAAAGATGTTTCCCCTCTCCCTTGACACACACTACAGTAAGAGACTGTAGTAAATTATTCCTTCCACACACTAAGCTATTTTAAGAGCTATCTGCTCTGCAATTAGATCAGGGAATACCTTGTATGTAACAGGGGAAGTCACAATTAGGAAGCAGAGACAGAGGTCTTTATCTGGGGGACTCACAAGACATGGTTGAAAGACATATCCTGAGACCTCACTTTGGGCAATGCACGTTAAGCATGAGTTCTTCATCTATACCAAACTTCTAAGATATGTTAGTCAACACATTTTTGCAATCAAGACTTTAAAATCAAAAGTATGGTTTTGAGATTACAGCCAATCAAAAACCTTTCTGTCTTTAAAAAATCCTAAGGAATGGAAGGGCAAAAATATCAGACTTCATCTCATGGTCCATTTGAGGAGGCCTCAGTATAAAACAAAAAATTCTCCAAGGAAAAGAGAGAAGGAGCAAGAAGACAGAACCATAGGACTATGGATTTTGCAGAAAAAGAAGTAGTGTATTTAAGAAAAAACCAAACAACAAAGCACTTTTCAAATGGAATTAAAAATACATGACTTTGAAATTTCAATATTATAAGTACAATAGTTCCTAAGTTTATGTTTTAATTACATGAACTGGTATCTTTCTTGAAACAATTATAGTCTCCATAATTAAATTGTGGGTCTTTTACAGTAATATCAATTAGCTCTTTAAAAACCACATTATTAATTTATCAAGAAGACAACTTGATAACATAGCGAAGACAATGAAATAGATCAGTCTGTAACACCCAATGGTGGAAGGAACAGACTTCATTCAACAGTAAACGGACAGTGAATCTCCACTAACGTCTGAGGAGATGCACAGATTCACCCCTCTCAGAATGGTATTTGCATTCTTAACATCAAAACTTTCTTCTTTATCTATTTTTTTCCTGTTTTCTATACACACAACCATGAAGAAAATCATATTGTCATGGAGTATGAAATGTAATGAAGCTGTATCACACTGAGTTTTTCTTTGCTGTAAAATGCATTTTAGTGTGTCTAGGAAGAAGAAAACGGCATAAAATAAGTTTGGAGGCAGAATGAAAGCTGAAATTAAAACAAACAAGCCAAAACAAAATAAGAATTTCTTCATTGAAAGATACTTTAGATACTGAAAACAAAGTTCCTAGATAATCCAGAAAAGAAAGGAATATGAGAAATACCTCTGGAAAGTATTTCTGGACAGTAAAGAGATGGTTGGGATTGGTTGTGTGTGTTTGACAACAGCTACTCTTTGGAGTAATAAGGGAACACTAGAAAACTGTTTGATCTGCTGGTGGGTTTGGATGGCAGAGATCCATCTGCACTCAATATGGCACTACTTTAAGGGAAGGAAAATATACAAATCCTCTGAAGAAGAGGAATACAAACAAACAGTACAGAGGGAGAAGCACGAAAATCTTCCCCCAGTGCAACAGAGTTATGCAGCTCCTTGCTTACCAAGCTATTACACTGGCAACTGTGTTGAGATACAGATATAGATATAAATGTTAGTATTTCTCTCAGTTCTGTTTGTTACATCTCACCAATTTCATTACTCCTTCCTGTTTCTTCTTTCAACCAAATTTCTAACATAATTTCCTCTAAACATGCTTCTAGAGACAATTTCTTCATCAGGGCCCCATAAATATCTTTCTGATTTGCGAAAGTGTCATCTGTATTTACATACGTGTTTGTGGGTCAAATACCAAGCTCCCAATCACTTCAGCATGTGCCTGCAATGACTTGCTGATGTCGACATGCGCCCACTTTGGGACATGCACAGAAAGTGTAACGCAGAGCTCCATCTGCTGCTGGAGGGGCCACTTGCTTGGATCATCACCACACAGATTCCTGCAAATGCATGTAGGGAGGGCACAAAGTTTGTGCCACTTAATGGTCTTTAGGAGTTCTACACAGTCTGCCGTTCATGTAGGCTTCCACATGAGACTTTCTGCTTTGTTCCCATGCCCAGGATAGTTGGGCAACATTAAAAACACCGGATGAACCCAGTCTCTACCAAATGAAATGTCTGGAATCACAGAATTGGTATTTTCTACCGGGAAACAACTACACCACTGGAAAATTTCTCACTAATTTTAACAAAAAATTAAAGGGATTTTTGGTGGCAAAAATCACCTCAATCTTCTGTAATATGATGTAGAAAAATGGTTCCCACTCTTCAAAATATCTTTGCAAGAAAGAAAGGTATGCAGACTAAAGTTAAAGTGGTAACTAGATATTAGAGACCCACAAAATATTACTGCAGAAGCATGAATAATAGCACAAGACCAAAACAGACAGAAATTTAAAATATAATTTTCCTTTCTTAAAATTTTCTCACAGAAAATTGTCTTTACAAGGAATCATCTACTTCGCAAGACTATTCCTATTCTATTACAGATATCTGAAGAGAAATGAAAACAAAACTATAAAAGCTAAAAGTACATATTTGGGAGCAAGGTTTTTGTACTGTAATTCGTCAAAGCAATACTATTGAGGAAACTAGTTAAAAATTTTCAAGGAGAACTGGCTTTTTACAAGAATTTTCAAGCTTTCTAAATGATAGCATGCTTAGGTATAAAATTGTTTTCCTATTATAAATTTAAAAATTATCACAATGTGGAATGACTTCAATATAGCTGATACAATTTGTGCATCCATGACAGCATTCCAGGGAATCAGATAAACTTTATAGAAGTTCCAGGTTTCAATGAAAACTATCATTTATGGCAGGTTTGACCCTCTGCAGAATGTACTAAATTCTGCATCTTCGGCTTATATATTGAAAAATATGCATTTAAGCTATCTTGTTTTGCAGTTAAGTCCCTAAACGTGACCTCTCATGCAACAGGATCAGGAGGCTGTAAGACTGTCAAAGACCTCTTGGGCAGCACACAGCCAGCCTCTATCACAGCGCAGGGGATTGCATCAGAAACTTGTGCAATACACCAAAAAGGGTGATAAAAAGAGGAGAAAGACCTACTAAGCTGAAATAAATGGGATAAGTATATAAATCAAATGCTCACTGCCAAACTGTTTTTACCAAATCCAGGAAAGACGGAAACAATTTTACAAATGGCAAACCTCCAGAACAATGATACCTTACATATGGCTCAGGGAATGTTGCCTTTGAAGTCAAAAGGCAGCCGAGTGTGAAATCTGTGATCAATATAGGAAGCAGAAGGGAAAAGCTAAGCAGATACAAATAAAAATTCCTGATGGCATTCTAATTCCACATGCATTAGACAGCTCCCAGGGAAAAGACCAAGAACTGTATATACTTTAAATAAACTGCATGCAAAACATGCAGTGTTCATCCTTAATAGTATACCTGCTTCCCTTATAAGTTAGGAACTCCTTCATTTCCATTTTCTTTTGAAAATGGAAATGAAGGAGTTTTCTAGGTTTTGAAAAGATGATATTTTAAATAATTAAATAAATTTATTCTTCTTTGCTGAGGAGTATTGTTGAGATTTTTCAAGAACACTCAGGAGATTCATGTAGCTACAAATATTTGCTCCTTAACCATTTAGTAACTTTAGGAAGTATCATCAGCAATTAGAAGAAGAATACATTAAATCTGAAATTAGATAAAATTTTATTCTATTCTCACTGATACAAATAATCCAGTTAGGAAAAGCTTGGTGAATTGTCTGAAACTGCCTAAAACAAATTTTCCCTCTCCTATATCTTTCAGAAATGAAGTATTCCCAGCTTTGATTAGAGACAGTTCTAAGGAACAAAGCCGGGCTCCAAAGATCACTTTTCCTCAAAACACGGCAAACATTTCAGTTTGTTTTTCTGATTTGTTTTCTGAAAATGAGATACAAAATTTTTGGATATGATATCTTTTAGCTACCACCTGTTGTGTTGCCAGTTAAAATAGGAGCGCTTCAGTACCTCAACTGAACACATATTTAATATCCTGACCATTTTTAAACAGGTAAACAGTGATATTGATTTCAATAGTATCTCATATGTCTTTTAACAAGACAGAACAGAAGAATAACTGGCCTCCCAGGGCAAACTCAAAACGTACACAGCAGTCATTCTCAATGTGCATTAAGCTGGGTAGGCATGGCAGGAGGTTGTTTTGGCAAATGTCACTCCCCTTTGATGAAGAAACATTTGGGAAGCTACGGGCTTGCCAGTCTTGCCTCAGTTCCTGAGAAGAAAATGCAGCAAATCCTCCTGAACATCATTTTTGGACAAATGAGGAAGACAAAGGTGATGAGATTTACACATTCAGTAAATACGGGTATGAAAGCGGATGTCATTTGCCTTGCCTTTAGTAAGGCTCTTAACACAGTCTCCCAGAGAATTTTTACATCCTGTTTGGAAAGGTATGGTTTATGTACGAGGAAGACTAGTTGGACTGCCAGCCTCAAAGAGTTTAAAATCAAAGGGTAGTCAGTTACTAGCAATGCTTCCAAGTGTTGATCTTGGTACTGATATTGCTTAACATCAGCCTTAAGAAACAAGGCACAACCAGTCACTGTCTTCTACTAACACACTGCTGGCAGTAGAAATCATCTTGGCCACAGAGCCTCAAGGAGATGGACACCATCTGAGTATAATGCTGTTGACTGGTGCCCCTAGAAGGCATATACAATAATTGCATAAAGAAACATAACAGCATATGTCCAATATGTAGAATTTATTTCATATTGATCTCAATTTATTTTCTTTTCATCTGCCTAGATACATTAGAGCAGGGAACAAATCTACTTTTTGGGTTTTTGAAAACCAGCAGCAGTGTCTGTTGTGACTGAGATCTTGGGGAAGTATCAGGAGCACGTTGAAGTACTTACAACCACAAATTAGAAACCCTTTCTCATTTTCATCAAATGGCCTCCTTGATTTAAGATTAGAAATCCAGGATGAGATTTTATGGCTAGGCAGTGTTAGGCTCATCAAAAATGTTTTAGATCTCTCAAATTTATAATATACCATTTAATTCTCATTAATTTAATGCACTCTTTTGACATGTTTCTGTTGCAGAAGTAAACCCTGAATAAGCTAGATGAAAATAATAACTTTTCTTTTGTCTTCCTTTCTTTGTTCCAGTGATTTGGGTAACTATAGGTATCCTGAACATCTTGTAAATATGAGCTGAGACTGTGCTATGCAAGTCAGGGCATCATATTTAGTTTTTGCAACTTCTCTACTCTCAAGTGACCAAACACATTTGACTAAGAATGTATAGTGTACCTATGAAAAAATATATGAAAATATGAATGATTTTTTGCCATTTTTCCATTTAGTTAAACATGTGAATAGTATCCTAGGATATCTTGTCAAATGTTAATGGAAGCATTGGGGAGGAAATCTCTTTAGCAAAGTTCATTTTTTAAAAACTAAAAAACAATTGGTCTGGGAACACTCCCCATTATTCTTAGGGAAGAATAAAGCATTTATTAGAAAACCAAACAATCCCAAAGAGACTTCATGCCTCCTGCTAGTGTCTACCATGACTGAACAGAAGTTCTATGAGACATTTCTGCATTAGAGATGTTGTTGGGTGTCCCACTTGAGACGTACCTCTTCAGACTCTGACTACTCTAAGAGACCTAGAACGGGTTGTAGCCTATTAATTTGTGTAGGTCTGTCTGGTGGTGCAGGAACACTGCAGGTTTTTTTGTTCTCTTGGTATTGGCCCTAAGCCTTCACAAAAAACACACTGTGAGCATTGGATTAGCAGCTCCTCTATGCTGCAAGTATCCAGACAGCCTTGAGGTGTATGCAACCCATCCTAAAGACCTCCTTCACACCGAATACAAACATCTACAATAACACAACAAATAGCTTTTGAAACTGATGGGAGACCACTGTGGGGGTCAGTGTGGATGAGAAGTATGGCATTCATATCCAGGTTTAGGTCTGCTTGCTGACTTTGTATCACAGGTATGCACTAATGCCTTTATTGATGAGAGAAAAACCTTGGACACAAAACATAAAGCATCTGCTGCTGGATTCTACTGGAATGGAGCTCCCATAAACTATAAAATAACAACTCTCCTAATTTCCCTTCTGTTCCAGATTGAAAGGCAGGATGTATTTTATTACCATCTGTAGGGCCGTTGTCTGTTGTTAAGTGGACAATTCTCTTTATCTCTCTCTCTGAGTGATGATAATCACTCCTCCCTCGGCAGGGGACATCTGCTGATAACAAGCTATTGAATGTCAGTGCATGACTGATAAGAACTAGAACATCCCATTGTGCCTCCCTCTTGGCTCCGCCCAGAGGGAGGAGCCAAGCATTGTTTCTCAGATATAATCTGGAGATTCTGACACACCAGCACTGGTGTGTCACACAGATTATTTTCTCCACTGGATTCCCCAGAGGAACAGCAGCTGCTTCTACTTTCATGGATCTGCCAAGGAAGAATACACCCTTTCTCTACAGGACCCCCCTGCTCCAACAGAACCACACCTGACACCTCAGGAGGACTGCAGCCACTTTTTCCAACTGGA